>NC_069499.1:1432685046-1433305046 GCF_027579735.1 Bombina bombina | reverse complement strand
TGATTTTTACCACATGGCTAACTTTTGTTTCTGCATAGAAACAGTTAACTGAGCTTCCCCACTGTTGTAATATGAGCGGGAGGGGCCTATTTTAGCGCTTTTTTGCGCAGTAAAAATTCAGTCACAATCTTCCTACTTCATCCTCCATGATCCAGGACGTCTCTAGAGAGCTCAGGGGTCTTCAAAATTCATTTTGAGGGAGGTAATCAGTCACAGCAGACCTGTGACAGTGTGTTTGACTGTGATAAAAACGTTAATTATTAAATTGTTATCCGTTTTTGGGTATTAAGGGGTTAATCATCCATTTGCTGGTGGGTGCAATCCTTTGCTAACTTAATAGATTTACTGTGAAAATTTGGTTGCTATAACTAATTTGGTTCATTGTTATTTCAACTGTGACAGCTTTTTGTGCTTCTTAAAGGCACAGTAGCGTTTTTTATATTGCTTGTAAATTTATTTGAAAAGTATTTTCCAAGCTTGCTAGTCTCATTGCTAGTCTGTTTAAACATGTCTGACACAGATGAATCTGTTTGTTCACTATGTATGAAGGCCAATGTGGAGCCCCATAGAAATTTGTGTACTAAATGCATTGATTTAACTTTAAAGTCAGTCTTTACATGTAAAGAAATTATCACCAGACAACGAGGGGGAAGTTATGCCGACTAACTCTCCTCACGTGTCAGTACCCTCGCCTCCCGCTCAGGAGGTGCGTGATTTTGTGGCGCCAAGTACATCAGGGAGGCCCTTACAAATCACTTTGCAAGACATGGCTACTGTTATGACAGAATTATTATCTAAATTGCCAGAATTAAGAGGCAAGCGTGATAGCTCTGGGTTAAGGACAGAGCGTGCTGATGATGTGAGAGCCATGTCCGATACTGCGTCACAATTTGCAGAACATGAAGACGGAGAGCTTCATTCTATGGGTGACGGATCTGATCCAGGGAGACTGGATTCAGAGATTTCTAATTTTAAATTTAAGCTTGAGAACCTCCGCATATTGCTAGGGGAGGTATTAGCGGCTCTGAATGATTGTAACACGGTTGCAATTCCAGAAAAATTATGTAGGTTGGATAGATACTATGCGGTACCGGTGTGTACTGACGTGTTTCCTATACCTAAAAGGCTTACAGAGATTATTAGCAAGGAGTGGGATAGACCCGGTGTGCCTTTTTCCCCTCCTCCCATATTTAGGAAAATGTTTCCTATAGACGCCACCACACGAGACTTATGGCAGACGGTCCCTAAGGTGGAGGGAGCAGTTTCTACTTTATCTAAGCGTACCACTATCCCGGTGGAGGATAGTTGTGCCTTTTCAGATCCAATGGATAAAAAATTAGGTTACCTTAAAAAAATGTTTGTTCAACAAGGTTTTATCTTATAGCCCCTTGCATGCATTGCGCCTGTCACTGCTGCGGCGGCATTCTGGTTTGAGTCTCTGGAAGAGGCCATTCGCACAGCTCCATTGGATGAAATTATGAACAAGCTTAAAGCACTTAAGCTAGCTAACGCATTTGTTTCTGATGCCGTCGTACATTTAACCAAACTTACGGCTAAGAACTCCGGATTCGCCATCCAATCGCGCAGAGCGCTATGGCTTAAATCCTGGTCAGCTGACGTGACTTCTAAATCTAAATTGCTTAATATTCCTTTCAAAGGGCAGACCTTATTCGGGCCCGGCTTGAAATAAATTATCGCTGACATTACGGGAGGTAAGGGCCATGCTCTGCCTCAGGACAGGGCCAAATCAAAGGCCAAACAGTCTAATTTTCATGCCTTTCGTAACCTCAAGGCAGGAGCAGCATCAACTTCAAAGCGCCAAACAGCACTTGCAGGGTCTGGGTGGTTTACTTTGAGTGTTAATCAAGTATAAGTTTTTAGAACAATGTAACGTTTAAGACACTTTATTGCAATAAACAATTTAAAACAGTATAAAAATATATAAAACAATGTTGGTTTAAAACAATGTTACATTAAAAACAAATAATCAAGGATCCAAGATTTTACAAGGGATGACAAAAATACAATACAATACAATGATTGTGTAGAAAGAAGAAGTCGATGGTGTCAGCCTATGGGCGGGATGCAGCAGTGTAGTATGTACCTGATGTCTGTGGATGAGGGGTGTTTACCTTGTATTAAAAAGGTGTGTTCCTAATGTTGAGAAGCATATACAATAGATAAGCAGATTGGTGGAAAATATGTGTCAAAATCAAAATCTTGATTTTACAAAGGAAAAATGTAAACTTGACAAATAAAACAATTAATAAAAAATGTGAAAAAACTGCTCAAAAAAAGAATAAGCAGAGAACAGTGTGAACAAAAATTATAAAAATTATATTCAAAATGTTTCCCAAAAGAAAGTCCAAACTTTGTTCGTGAAAGTGTCAATAAAAAGTGGATCAATAGTTTCCACAAATGGTGAAAAATATATCCAGTGAGGTGCAAAAGAATGATAAAAAATGTATCCGGTGAAAAACGATTGAACAAGTGGTAAAAAAGGAAGTCTGTTCAAATTATTGTTGGTTAGTCACACAATCCAAACGAATGTTAAATGTGGGTGTGGGAGTTTTTCCTCCAAAGTTGAGGGAACTAGTGTGTCTTCGAAAATAGATACAACTTGTTGCAGATGAAAGTCTTTCTGCCAAAAAGAAAAATAACAATAGTGTAGATGGTTTTTATAAAATTAATAATATCAGATTAATAAAAACCATTTATGTATCTATTTTCGAAGACACACTAGTATCTATTTTCGAAGACACACTAGTTCCCTCAACTTTGGAGGAAAAACTCCCAAACCCACATTTAACATTCGTTTGGATTGTGTGACTAACCAACACTAATTTGAAGAGACTTCCCTTTTTTACCACTTGTTCAATCGTTTTTCACCGGATACATTTTTTATCATTCTTTTGCACCTCACTGGATATATTTTTCACCATTTGTGGAAACTATTGATCCACTTTTTATTGACACTTTCACGAACAAAGTTTGGACTTTCTTTTGGGAAACATTTTGAATATAATTTTTATAATTTTTGTTCACACTGTTCTCTGCTTATTCTTTTTTTGAGCAGTTTTTTCACATTTTTTATTAATTGTTTTATTTGTCAAGTTTACATTTTTCCTTTGTAAAATCACGATTTTGATTTTGACACATATTTTCCACCAATCTGCTTATCTATTGTATATGCTTCTCAACATTAGGAACACAGCTTTTTAATACAAGGTAAACACCCCTCATCCACAGACATCAGTTACATACTACACTGCTGCATCCCGCCCATAGGCTGACACCATCGACTTCTTCTTTCTACACAATCATTGTATTGTATTTTTGTCATCCCTTGTAAAATCTTGGATCCTTGATTATTTGTTTTTAATGTAACATTGTTTTAAACCAACATTGTTTTATATATTTTTATACTGTTTTAAATTGTTTATTGCAATAAAGTGTCTTAAACGTTACATTGTTCTAAAAACTTATACTTGATTAACACTCAAAGTAAACCACCCAGACCCTGCCAGTGCTGTTTGGCGCTTTGATATTATTTCTTCTGATTCTCCATACACTTCTGACCGCTAGGGGTCAATATATTAGAGCTAAGGGTCTTTTATACAGTAGGCGCTCAGTGTACATCCCATTTAGCAGCATCAACTTCCTCCGCTCCAAAACAGGAAGGAGCTGTTGCTCGTTACAGACAGGGCTGGAAAACTAACCAGTCCTGGAACAAGGGCAAGCAGGCCAGAAAACCTGCTGCTGCCCCTAAGACAGCATGAAGAGAGGGCCCCCTATCCGGAAACGGATCTAGTGGGGGGCAGACTTTCTCTCTTCGCCCAGGCTTGGGCAAGAGATGTCCAGGATCCCTGGGCATTGGAGATCATATCTCAGGGATATCTTCTGGACTTCAAAGATTCTCCTCCACAAGGGAGATTTTATCTTTCAAGGTTATCAGCAAACCAAATAAAGAAAGAGGCGTTTCTACGCTGTGTACAAGACCTCTTACTAATGGGGGTGATCCACCCAGTTCTGCGGACGGAACACGGGCAAGGATTCTATTCAAATCTGTTTGTGGTTCCCAAGAAAAAGGGAACCTTCAGACCAATCTTGGACTTAAAAATCCTAAACAAATTCCTAAGAGTTCCATCATTCAAAATGGAAACTATTCAAACCATCCTACCCATGATCCAAGAGGGTCAGTACATGACCCCAGTGGACTTAAAGGATGCCTACCTTCACATACCGATTCACAAGGATCATTATCAGTACCTAAGATTTGCCTTCCTAGACAGGCATTACCAGTTTGTAGCTCTTCCCTTCGGGTTAGCTACGGCTCCAAGAATCTTTACAAAGGTTCTGGGCTTACTTCTGGCGGTACTAAGACCGCGAGGCATAGCGGTGGCTCCGTACCTAGACGACATTCTGATACAAGCGTCAAGTTTTCAAACTGCCAAGTCTCATACAGAGATAGTTCTGGCATTTCTGAGGTCGCATGGGTGGAAGGTGAACGTGAAACAGAGTTCTCTATTACCACTCACAAGGGTTCCCTTCCTAGGGACTCTTATAGATTCTGTAGAGATGAAAATTTACCTGACGGAGGCCAGGTTATCAAAACTTCTAAATGCTTGCCGTGCCCTTCATTTCATTCCACACCCGTCAGTAGCTCAGTGCATGGAAGTAATCGGCTTAATGGTAGCGGCAATGGACATAGTACCATTTGCGCGCCTGCATCTCAGACCGCTGCAATTGTGCATGCTAAGTCAGTGGAATGGGGATTACTCAGATTTGTCCCCTCTACTAAATCTGGATCAAGAGACCAGAGATTCTCTTCTATGGTGGCTTTCTCGGCCCCACCTGTCCAAGGGGATGACCTTTCGCAGGCCAGATTGGACGATTGTAACAACAGACGCCAGCCTTCTAGGTTGGGGCGCAGTCTGGAATTCCCTGAAGGCTCAGGGATCATGGGCTCAGGAGGAGAAACTCCTCCCAATAAATATTCTGGAGTTAAGAGCAATATTCAATGCTCTTCTAGCTTGGCCTCAGTTAGCAACTCTGAGGTTCATCAGATTTCAGTCGGACAACATCACGACTGTGGCTTACATCAACCATCAAGGGGGAACCAGGAGTTCCCTAGCGATGTTGGAAGTCTCAAAGATAATTCGCTGGGCAGAGTCTCACTCTTGCCACCTGTCAGCGATCTACATCCCAGGCGTGGAGAACTGGGAGGCGGATTTTCTAAGTCGCCAGACTTTTCATCCGGGGGAGTGGGAACTTCATCCGGAGGTCTTCGCCCAACTGATTCATCGTTGGGGCAAACCAAATCTGGATCTCATGGCGTCTCGCCAGAACGCCAAGCTTCCTTGTTACGGGTCCAGGGACCCGGGAGCGGTGCTGATAGATGCTCTGACAGCCCCTTGGGTCTTCAACATGGCTTATGTGTTTCCACCATTTCTGATGCTTCCTCGACTGATTGCCAAGATCAAACAGGAGAGAGCATCAGTGATTCTGATAGCGCCTGCGTGGCCACGCAGGACCTGGTATGCAGACCTAGTGGACATGTCGTCCTGTCCACCATGGTCTCTGCCTCTGAGGCAGGACCTTCTAATTCAGGGTCCTTTCAACCATCCAAATCTAATTTCTCTGAGGCTGACTGCATGGAGATTGAACGCTTGATTCTATCAAAGCGTGGCTTCTCGGAGTCGGTTATTGATACCTTAATACAGGCTAGGAAACCTGTTACCAGAAGAATTTACCATAGGATATGGCGTAAATATTTATATTGGTGCGAATCCAAGAGTTACTCATGGAGTAAGGTTAGGATTCCTAGGATATTGTCTTTTCTACAAGAGGGTTTAGAAAAGGGCTTATCCGCTAGTTCGTTAAAGGGACAGATTTCTGCTCTGTCTATTCTACTACACAAGCGTCTGGCAGAAGTTCCAGACGTTCAGGCTTTTTGTCAGGCTTTGGCTAGGATTAAGCCTGTGTTTAAGACTGTTGCTCCGCCGTGGAGCTTAAACTTAGTTCTTAACGTTCTGCAAGGCGTTCCATTTGAACCCCTTCATTCCATTGATATCAAGCTGTTATCTTGGAAAGTTCTGTTTTTGATGGCTATTTCCTCGGCTCGAAGAGTCTCTGAGTTATCTGCCTTACATTGTGATTCTCCTTATCTGATTTTTCATTCAGACAAGGTAGTTCTGCGTACTAAACCTGGGTTCTTACCTAAGGTAGTTTCTAACAGGAATATCAATCAAGAGATTGTTGTTCCATCATTGTGTCCTAACCCTTCTTCAAAGAAGGAACGACTTTTGCATAATCTGGACGTAGTCCGTGCCCTGAAGTTCTATTTGCAGGCAACTGAAGATTTTTGTCAAACTTCTTCCCTGTTTGTCGTTTACTCTGGACAGTGGAGAGGTCAAAAGGCTTCGGCTACCTCTCTCTCCTTTTGGCTTCGTAGCATAATACGTTTAGCCTATGAGACTGCTGGACAGCAGCCTCCTGAAAGAATTACAGCTCATTCTACTAGAGCTGTGGCTTCCACCTGGGCCTTTAAAAATGAGGCCTCTGTTGAACAGATTTGCAAGGCTGCAACTTGGTCTTCACTTCACACTTTTTCAAAATTTTACAAATTTGACACTTTTGCTTCTTCGGAGGCTATTTTTGGGAGAAAGGTACTTCAGGCAGTGGTTCCCTCCGTTTAAAGTTCCTGCCTTGTCCCTCCCTTCATCCGTGTACTTTAGCTTTGGTATTGGTATCCCATAAGTAATGGATGACCCGTGGACTGACTACACTTAACAAGAGAAAACATAATTTATGCTTACCTGATAAATTTATTTCTCTTGTAGTGTAGTCAGTCCACGGCCCGCCCTGTCTTTTAAGGCAGATCTAAATTTTAATTAAACTCCAGTCACCACTGCACCCTATGGTTTCTCCTTTCTCGTCTTGTTTCGGTCGAATGACTGGATATGACATGTGAGGGGAGGAGCTATATAGCAGCTCTGCCTGGGTGATCCTCTTGCAACTTCCTGTTGGGGAAGAGATATAATCCCATAATTAATGGATGACCCGTGGACTGACTACACTACAAGAGAAATAAATTTATCAGGTAAGCATAAATTATGTTTTTCTATATAAAAGGATATTTAATAATTTTTTAGGCATATCAAAAAGGAATAAATAAACATATATGGATCTTGGCTTTGGGTTTCGCACTTTCTGATGTAGTTGTGTTTGTTATTATAAATTTGACCAAGTTTTAGTTTAATGTCTGGTTTTAGATATTAGTGGATTTTGGTCGAGATATTCTTATCCATTTTTTGGGGCATTTCTATAGTGGGGGAATGTGTTTGTCATAGAGTAATCGGTGGCAGATATTTGCATATTGTAATTGAATCCATTATATAATAGCGTTAAGGTCTAATTCGCTATTCAAGCCTTTTGGGTATAGAGTGCCCATTTCAAATATTAGTTTGGCTTCTTGGAATAGTAATCTCTTTTCTAGATTCCCTCCTCTACCATCTGTCTTCACTTTCTTTATGCCCCAGAATTTCATGTAATTTGGGTTACCTCTATGAAACTGTTTGAAATGGGCATATAGCCTTGTGTTATCCTTATCTTTTTCTATACTGCGAATGTGTTCACTAATTCTTTCTTTCAGTTTTCTGCCCGTTTGGCCCAAATATAGATGCTCACATGAGCACTGTAATACATATATAATGTTGGTGTCTGTGCACCTAATGATGTCGTTTATCTTAATTTCCTTCTGAGTTGCAGTTGATTTTACCATTTTGGTTTTGGTGCTGTACTTACACGATTTACATTCGTGGCAGGGGAAGAAACCTAATACTTTTTTGTTTCTAAGATTATATTGGTTTACACAGGGTTTAGATGTGAACTCACTTGGGGATAAAATATTTTTTAGATTTGTAGCTTTCCTGAATATTATGTCAGGACGATATTTGAGTCTTTTCCCTATTATGGGGTCACTTCTGGCAATATGCCAGTGTTTCCTTATGATGTTTTCTATTTGTTTGTGCTGGCTCGAAAAAGTGGTTATAAATGGGATATCGTAAGGGTCCTTTTCTTCTTTATTTGTTATGGTTTTATCTTCCAGTAGTGTCTTTCTTTCTATTCCTCTAACTTGTTCTTTAGTTTCTAGTAATGATTTAGAATGGTATCCTCTTTCTACAAATCTATCGTATAAGATGTTATCATAGTCTGATATTTGAGTGCAATTCCTTCTGATTCTAAAGAATTGTCCTTTTGGTACGTTTTTCTTCCACCTTTCGTGGTGGCAGCTTTTAAAATCAATGTAACTATTTGCATCAACCTTTTTAAAGAATGTTGTGGTGGTGATTCTATTGTTTACTATGGCAATTTCAATGTCCAAAAAATTAATTTTTGTTTTGTGATATTCATGTGTGAATTTCAATCCAAAGTCATTGGTATTGAAATCAGAAATAAATTGTTCAAGTAATTCCTCATCCCCTCTCCAGACAATAAATATGTCATCTATGAATCTCTTTTAGAGCACGAGATTCGCACCCCATGGTGCTCTTGATATAAAAAGTTCTTCAAAATATCCTACGAACAAATTCGCATAGCTGGGTGCGAATCTCGTGCCCATGGCAGTACCTCTTTTCTGTAAGTAGTAGTTCCCATTGAACGAGAAATAATTATTTTTCAATATAAATTCCATACAATCTAGTATAAATTCTTGTTGTGGTTTGGACATATTATCTCTTGTTAAAAAAAGTACTGGTGGCTTCTAGTCCTCTATTGTGTTCTATGCACGTGTAGAGGGAACTCACGTCACAAGTTACTAAAATGTAGTTGTCTTTCCACTCTAAATTTTCTATCAGATTTAAAAAATGTTTTGTGTCTTTTAGATGTGATGGTATGGATTTGACATATTTCTGGAGGAAGTAATCAGTGTATTGCGAAAGATTTGATGTTAGGGAGTCTATTCCTGAAATGATGGGTCGGCCTGGGGGGTTTGTGATATCCTTATGGATTTTAGGCGGGAAATAAGACTGGTGTTCTTGGCTTTTGTAGATGCTTACCCTTTAAATGCTCTCCTTTTTCATTATGCCAGTCTGGCCTCCAAGCAATTGACTCTTAGATCTAGTTACCCTGTGTGTTCCTTTTGTCAAGTGCTTCTGGTCTCTATTCATTTTCCCCAACTTCTCATGGACTGGTTGCTGATTCCCTGTTTCTGACCCACAAAGTTGCTACTCTTCAATATGTCAAAAAAATATGTTAGAGCATTTTATTATCACACTATTGCTTGCATATAATTACATGTTAAAGACATTTGGTCACTTCTAGACCAACAATGCACTACAGGAGCTAGGTAAGCACATCTGGTGAGACACTGACAAGAGGCATATGTGCATATGTCCTCAGATCACCAGCTAGCTCACAGAAGTGCATTTCTGCTCCTGAGCCCGCCTAGATATGCTTTTCAACAAAGCATACTAAGAGAACAAAGTACATTTTATAAAATAAAATAAAAAATGTCCTAAAATTGTATGCTGTTTGAACCTGGAAAGTTAAATTTTCTTTCATGTCCCTTTTAATACCTATTTCTCTTGTAAGGTGTATCCAGTCCATTACTTGTGGGATATTCTCCTTCCCAACAGGAAGCTGCAAGAGGATCACCCACAGCAGAGCTGTCTATATAGCTCCTCCCCTAACTGCCACTACCAATCATTCTCTTGCAGCTCTCAACAAGATAGGAAGTAGCTAGAGAGATATGGTGAATTTATGTAGTTTATCTTCAATCAAAAGTTTATTATTTTCAAATGGTACCGGAGTTGTACTGTTTTAGCCTCAGGCAGAAAGTTGAAGAAGAGTCTGCCTGTGGTTTTTGATGATCTTAGCAGGTTGTAACTAAGATCCATTGCTGTTCTCACACATAACTGAAGAGATGAGGTAACTTCAGCTGGGGGAATGGCGTGCAGGGTCTCCTGCTATGAGGTATGTGCAGTTTAAATTTTTCTAGAGAAATGAATATGCTAGAAAATGCTGTTAATACCGGATTTATTTAAGGTAAGCCTGATTAGTGATTTAATAACGACTAGTATCATGCTTGCTGTAAAAGGTAATATACTTATTACTTTCTCACATTACTGAAAATAAGATAACGTTTGCTGGAAGTGTTTAAACGTTTTTTTCTACATATTGGTGATAAAACTTTATTGGGGCCCAGTTTTTTTCACATGGCTGGCTAGATTTTGCCTAGGGGTAGTTTTTTATGGCCCTCTCACTGTGAGTACAGGCTGGGAGGGGCCTAATTTCAGGCCTAAATCGTGCAGTAGTTTTTGCAGCTTGAGACTTCCAGCTTCCCTGAAGGAGTCCCCTGAACACTTAGGACCTCTACAAAGGGTTTTTGTGCCTTCAAAAGTCGTTGTATGGGCAGGTAGGGCCACAGCAGAGCTGTGGCAGTTTGTTGTGACTGTTAAAAAACGTTTATATTGTTTTTTTTATCCGGTTTTGAAACTAAGGGGTTAATCATCCATTTGCAAGTGGGTGCAATGCTCTGTTAGTCTATTATACACACTGTAAAAATTTCGTAAGATTTACTGCTTTTTATCACTGTTTTTCAATTTCTGACAAAGTTTGTTTCTCTTAAAGGCACAGTACCGTTTTTATTTTTTGCTTGTTTACATTTATCAAAGTGTTTTCCAAGCTTGCTGGTCTCATTACTAGTCTGTTAAACATGTCTGACATAGAGGAAACTCCTTGTTCATTATGTTTAGAAGCCATTGTGGAACCCCCTCTTAGAATGTGTACCAAATGTACTGATTTTACTTTAAGTTATAAAGATCATATTCTGTCTTTAAAAGATTTATCACCAGAGGAAATTGACAAGGGGGAAGTTATGCCGACTAACTCGCCCCACGTGTCAGAACCTTTGACTCCCACTCAAGGGACGTTTACTTTACAAGACATGGCGGCAGTTATGGATCATACCCTTACAGCGGTATTGTCCAAACTACCAGGGTTACAAGGAAAGCGAGACAGCTCTGGGACTAGAAAAAATACAGAGCTCTCTGACGCTTTAGTAGCTATGTCTGATATCCCCTCATAATATGCAGAAGCTGAGGCAGGAGAGCTTCTTTCTGTGAGTGATTTTTCTGACTCAGGGAAGATGCTTCAACCTGATTCTGATATGTCTACATTTAAATTTAAGCTTGAACACCTCCGCGTGTTGCTCAGGGAGGTTTTAGCTACTCTGGATGACTGTGACACCATTATAGTGCCAGAGAAATTGTGTAGATTGGATAAATACTATGCAGTGCCTGTTTACACTGATGTTTTTCCAATACCTAAAAGGTTTTCAGAAATTATTACTAAGGAATGGGATAGACCAGGTGTACCGTTCTCTCCCCCTCCTATTTTTAAGAAAATGTTTCCAATAGATGCCGCTACACGGGACTTATGGCAAACGTCCCCTAAGGTGGAGGGAGCAGTTTCTACCCTAGCTAAGCGTACAACTATTCCCGTCGAGGACAGTTGTGCTTTCTTAGATCCAATGGATAAAAAGTTAGAGGGTTACCTTAAGAAAATGTTTATTCAACAAGGTTTTATTCTCCAGCCTCTTGCATGCATTGCCCCGGTGACTGCTGCTGCGGCCTTCTGGCTTGAGTCTCTGGAAGAGGCCTTACAGGTAGAAACTCCATTGGATGATATACTTGACAAGCTTAAAGCGCTTAAGCTAGCCAATTCATTTGTTTCTGACGCCGTTGTTCATTTAACCAAACTAACGGCTAAGAACTCAGGTTTTGCTATACAGGCGCGTAGGGCGCTATGGCTTAAATCCTGGTCAGCTGACGTTACTTCAAAGTCTAAGCTTCTCAACATTCCCTTCAAGGGGCAGACCCTATTCGGGCCTGGACTGAAGGAGATCATTTCTGATATTACTGGAGGAAAAGGTCATGCCCTTCCTCAGGATAGGTCTAATAAATTAAGGACCAAACAAACTAATTTTCGTACCTTTCGAAACTTTAAGACGAGCGCGGCATCAGCTCCCTCTAATGCAAAACAAGAGGGAAATTTTGCCCAGTCCAAGCCGGTCTGGAGACCTAACCAGGCCTGGAACAAAGGTAAGCAGGCCAAGAAGCCTGCTGCTGCCTCTAAGACAACATGAAAGATCAGCCCCTGATCCGGTAATGGATCTAGTAGGGGGCAGACTTTCTCTCTTCGCCCAGGCTTGGGCAAGAGATGTCAAGGATCCCTGGGCGTTGGAAATTGTGTCCCAGGGATATCTTCTGGACTTCAAATGGGATATCGTAAGGGTCCTTTTCTTCTTTATTTGTTATGGTTTTATCTTCCAGTAGTGTCTTTCTTTCTATTCCTCTAACTTGTTCTTTAGTTTCTAGTAATGATTTAGAATGGTATCCTCTTTCTACAAATCTATCGTATAAGATGTTATCATAGTCTGATATTTGAGTGCAATTCCTTCTGATTCTAAAGAATTGTCCTTTTGGTACGTTTTTCTTCCACCTTTCGTGGTGGCAGCTTTTAAAATCAATGTAACTATTTGCATCAACCTTTTTAAAGAATGTTGTGGTGGTGATTCTATTGTTTACTATGGCAATTTCAATGTCCAAAAAATTAATTTTTGTTTTGTGATATTCATGTGTGAATTTCAATCCAAAGTCATTGGTATTGAAATCAGAAATAAATTGTTCAAGTAATTCCTCATCCCCTCTCCAGACAATAAATATGTCATCTATGAATCTCTTTTAGAGCACGAGATTCGCACCCCATGGTGCTCTTGATATAAAAAGTTCTTCAAAATATCCTACGAACAAATTCGCATAGCTGGGTGCGAATCTCGTGCCCATGGCAGTACCTCTTTTCTGTAAGTAGTAGTTCCCATTGAACGAGAAATAATTATTTTTCAATATAAATTCCATACAATCTAGTATAAATTCTTGTTGTGGTTTGGACATATTATCTCTTGTTAAAAAAAGTACTGGTGGCTTCTAGTCCTCTATTGTGTTCTATGCACGTGTAGAGGGAACTCACGTCACAAGTTACTAAAATGTAGTTGTCTTTCCACTCTAAATTTTCTATCAGATTTAAAAAATGTTTTGTGTCTTTTAGATGTGATGGTATGGATTTGACATATTTCTGGAGGAAGTAATCAGTGTATTGCGAAAGATTTGATGTTAGGGAGTCTATTCCTGAAATGATGGGTCGGCCTGGGGGGTTTGTGATATCCTTATGGATTTTAGGCGGGAAATAAGACTGGTGTTCTTGGCTTTTGTAGATGCTTACCCTTTAAATGCTCTCCTTTCTCCAACATAGGTGTGTCCGGTCCACGGCGTCATCCTTACTTGTGGGATATTCTCTTCCCCAACAGGAAATGGCAAAGAGCCCAGCAAAGCTGGTCACATGATCCCTCCTAGGCTCCGCCTACCCCAGTCATTCTCTTTGCCGTTGTACAGGCAACATCTCCACGGTGATGGCTTAGAGTTTTTTAGTGTTTAACTGTAGTTTTTATTATTCAATCAAGAGTTTGTTATTTTAAAATAGTGCTGGTATGTACTATTTACTCAGAAACAGAAAAGAGATGAAGATTTCTGTTTGTATGAGGAAAATGATTTTAGCACCGTAACTAAAATCCATGGCTGTTCCACACAGGACTGTTGAGAGCAATTAACTTCAGTTGGGGGAACAGTGTGCAGTCTCTTACTGCTTGAGGTATGACACATTCTAACAAGACGATGTAATGCTGGAAGCTGTCATTTTCCCTATGGGATCCGGTAAGCCATGTTTATTAAGATAGTAAATAAGGGCTTCACAAGGGCTTATTAAGACTGTAGACTTTTTCTGGGCTAAATCGATTCATTATTAACACATATTTAGCCTTGAGGAATCATTTATTCTGGGTATTTTGATATGATTATATCGGCAGGCACTGTTTTTGACACCTTATTCTTTAGGGGCTTTCCCTAATCATAGTCAGAGCCTCATTTTCGCGCCGGTATGGCGCACTTGTTTTTGAGGACAGCATGGCATGCAGCTGCATGTGTGTGGAGCTCTGATACATAGAAAGGTCTTTCTGAAGGCATCATTTGGTATCGTATTCCCCTTTGGGCTTGGTTGGGTCTCAGCAAAGCAGATTCCAGGGACTGTAAAGGGGTTAAATATAAAAACGGCTCCGGTTCCGTTATTTTAAGGGTTAAAGCTTCCAAATTTGGTGTGCAATACTTTTAAGGCTTTAAGACACTGTGGTGAAATTTTGGTGAATTTTGAACAATTCCTTCATACTTTTTCGCAATTGCAGTAATAAAGTGTGTTTAGTTTAAAATTTAAAGTGACAGTAACGGTTTTATTTTAAAACGTTTTTTGTGCTTTGTTATCAAGTTTATGCCTGTTTAACATGTCTGAACTACCAGATAGATTGTGTTCTGACTGTGGGGAAACCAAGGTTCCTTCTCATTTAACTATATGTATTTTATGTCATAAAAAAATTTAGTAAAAATGATGCCCAAGATGATTCCTCAAGTGAGGGGAGTAAGCATGGTACTGCATCATCCCCTCCTTCGTCTACACCAGTCTTGCCCATACAGGAGGCCCCTAGTACATCTAGTGCGCCAATACTCCTTACTATGCAACATTTAACGGCTGTAATGGATAATTCTATCAAAAACATTTTAGCCAATATGCCCACTTATCAGTGAAAGCGCGACTGCTCTGTTTTAGAAAATTCTGTAGAGCATGAGAACGCTGATGATATGGTTTCTGAAGGGCCCCTACACCAGTCTGAGGGGGCCAGGGAGGTTTTGTCTGAGGGAGAAATTTCAGATTCAGGAAACATTTCTCAACAAGCTGAACCTGATGTGATTACTTTTAAATTTAAGTTGGAACATCTCCGCGCTCTGCTTAAGGAGGTGTTATCCAATTTGGATGATTGTGATTATCTGGTCATTCCAGAACCACTATGTAAAATGGAAAAGTTCTTAGAGGCCCCGGGGCCCCCCGAAGCTTTTCCTATATCCAAGCGGGTGGCGTACATTGTTAGTACAGAATGGGACAGGCCCGGTATACCTTTAGTACCTCCCCCCATATTTATAAAATTGTTTTCCTATAGTCGACACCAGAAAGGACTGATGGCAGACAGTCCCCAAGGTCGAGGGGGCGGTTTCTACTCTACACAAGCGCGCCACTATACCCATAGAAGATAGTTGTGCTTTCCAAGATCCTATGGATAAAAAATTAGAAGGTCTGCTAAAGATGTTTGTTCAGCAAGGTTCCCTTCTACAACCAATTGCATGCATTGTCCCTGTCACTGCAGCCGCGTGTTTCTAGTTTGATGAGCTAGGAAAGGCGATTATTAGTAATTCTTCTTCTTATGAGGAGATTATGGACAGAATTCGTGCTCTTAAATTGGCTAATTCTTTCACCCTAGACGCCACCTTGCAATTGGCTAGGTTAGCGGCGAAAAAATTCTGGGTTTGCTATTGTGGCGCAGAGCGCTTTGGTTAAAATCTTGGGCAGCGGATGCGTCTTCCAAGAACAAATTGCTTGACATTCCTTTCAAGGGGAAAACACTCTTTGGCCCTGACTTGAAAGAGATTATCTCTGATATCACTGGGGGCAAGGGCCACGCCCTTCCTCAGGATAGGTCTTTTCAAGACCAAAAATAAACCTAAGTTTCGTCCCTTTCGCAGAAACGGATCAGCCCCAAGGGCTACGTCCTCTAAGCAGGAAGGTAATACTTCTCAAGCCAATCCAGCCTGGAGACCTATGCAAGGCTGGAACAAAGGAAAGCAGGCCAGGAAACCTGCCACTGCTACCAAGACAGCATGAAATGCGGGCCCCCGATCCGGGACCGGATCTGGTGGGGGGCAGACTCTCTCTCTTCGCTCAGGCTGGGGCAAGAGATGTTCTGGACCCTTGGGCGCTAGAAATAGTCTCCCAAGGTTATTCTCTGGAGTTCAAGGGGCTTCCTCCAAAGGGGAGGTTCCACAGGTCTCAGTTGTCTTCAGACCACATAAGAAGACAGGCATTCTTACATTGGGTAGAAGACCTGCTAAAAATGGGAGTGATTCATCCTGTTCCATTAGGAGAACAAGGGATGGGGTTCTACTCCAATCTGTTCATAGTTCCCAAAAAAGAGGGAACGTTCAGACCAATCTTAGATCTCAAGATCTTGAACAAGTTTCTCAAGGTTCCATCGTTCAAGATGGAAACCATTCGAACACTTCTTCCTTCCATCCAGGAAGGTCAATTCATGACCAAGGTGGATTTCAAGGATGCGTATCTACATATTCCTATCCACAAGGAACATCATCGGTTCCTAAGGTTTGAATTCCTGGACAAGCATTTCCAGTTCGTGGCGTTTTCTTTCGGATTAGCCACTGCTCCTAGGATTTTCTCATAGGTACTAGGGTCCCTTCTGGCGGTGCTAAGACCAAGGGGCATTGCTGTAGTACCTTACTTGGACGACATTCTGATTCGAGCGTCGTCCCTTCCTCAAGTAAAGGCTCACACGGACATTGTCCTGGCCTTTCTCAGATCTCACGGATGGAAAGTGAACGTGGAAAAGAGTTCTCTATCTCCGTCAACGAGGGTTCCCTTCTTGGGAACTATAATAGACTCCTTAGAAATGAGGATTTTTCTGACAGAAGCCAGAAAAACAAAACTTCTAGACTCTTGTCGGATACTTCATTCCGTTCCTCTTCCTTCCATAGCGCAGTGCATGGAAGTGATAGGTTTGATGGTAGCGGCAATGGACATAGTTCCTTTTGTGCGCATTCATCTAAGACCATTACAACTGTTCCTGCTCAGTCAGTGGAATGGGGACTATTCAGACTTGTCTCCGAAGATACAAGTAAATCAGAGGACCAGAGACTCATTCCGTTGGTGGCTGTCCCTGGACAACCTGTCACAAGGGATGACCTTCCGCAGACCAGAGTGGGTCATTGTCACGACCGACGCCAGTCTGATGGGCTGGGGCGCGGTCTGGGGATCCCTGAAAGCTCAGGGTCTTTGGTCTCGGGTAGAATCTCTTCTACCGATAAATATTCTGGAACTGAGAGCGATATTCAATGCTCTCAAAGCTTGGCCTCAGCTAGCGAGGGCCAAGTTCATACATCAACCATCAGGGGGGAACAAGGAGTTCCCTAGCGATGGAAGAAGTGACCAAAATCATTCTATGGGCGGAGTCTCACTCCTGCCACCTGTCTGCTATCCACATCCCAGGAGTGGAAAATTGGGAAGCGGATTTTCTGAGTCGTCAGACATTGCATCCGGGGGAGTGGGAACTCCATCCGGAAATCTTTGCCCAAGTCACTCAACCGTGGGGCATTCCAGACATGGATCTGATGGCCTCTCGTCAGAACTTCAGAGTTCCTTACTACGGGTACAGATCCAGGGATCCCAAGGCGGCTCTAGTGGATGCACTAGTAGCACCTTGGACCTTCAAACTAGCTTATGTGTTCCCGCCGTTTCCTCTCATCCCCAGGCTGGTAGCCAGGATCAATCAGGAGAGGGCGTCGGTGATTTTGATAGCTCCTGCGTGGCCACGCAGGACTTGGTATGCAGATCTGGTGAATATGTCATCGGCTCCACCATGGAAGCTACCTTTGAGACGAGACCTTCTTGTTCTAGGTCCGTTCGACCCACTCCAGCTGACTGCTTGGAGATTGAACGCTTGATCTTATCAAAGCGAGGGTTCTCAGATTCTGTTATTAATACTCTTGTTCAGGCCTGAAAGCCTGTAACCAGAAAATTACCACATAATTTGGTATATCTGTTGGTGTGAATCTGCAGGATTCCCTTGGGACAAGGTTAAGATTCCTAAGAGTCTATCCTTCCTTCGAGAAGGATTGGAAAAAGGATTATCTGCAAGTTCCTTGATGGGACAGATTTCTGCCTTGTCTGTGTTACTTCACAAAAAGCTGGCAGCTGTGCCAGATGTTCTAGCCTTTGTTCAGGCTCTGGTTAGAATCAAGCCTGTTTACAAAATTTTGACTCCTCCTTGGAGTCTCAACCTAGTTCTTTCAGTTCTTCAGGGGGTTCCGTTTGAACCCTTACATTCCGTTGATATTAAGTTATTATCTTGGAAAGTTTTGTTTTTGGTTGCAATTTCTTCTGCTAGAAGAGTTTCAGAATTATCTGCTCTGCAGTGTTCTTCTCCTTATCTGGTGTTCCATGCAGATAAGGTGGTTTTGCGTACTAAACCTGGTTTTCTTCCAAAAGTTGTTTCTAACAAAGACATTAACCAGGAGATAGTTGTGCCTTCTTTGTGTCCTAATCCAGTTTCAAAGAAGGAACGTTTGTTGCACAACTTGGATGTAGTTCGTGCTCTCAAATTTTACTTAGCAGCTACTAAGGTTTTCAGACAAACTTTGTCTTTGTTTGTTGTTTATTCTGGTAAACGGAGAGGTCAAAAAGCAACTTCTACCTCTCTCTCCTTCTGGATTAAAAGCATTATCCGATTGGCTTATGAGACTGCCGGACGGCAGCCTCCTGAAAGAATCACAGCTCACTCCACTAGGGCTGTGGCTTCCACATGGGCCTTCAAGAACGAGGCTTCTGTTGATCAGATATGTAAGGCAGCGACTTGGTCTTCACTGCACACTTTTTCTAAATTTTACAAATTTGATACTTTTGCTTCTTCTGAGGCTATTTTTGGGAGAAAGGTTTTGCAAGCCGTGGTGCCTTCCATTTAGGTGACCTGATTTGCTCCCTCCCTTCATCCGTGTCCTAAAGCTTTGGTATTGGTTCCCACAAGTAAGGATGACGCCGTGGACCGGACACACCTATGTTGGAGAAAACAGAATTTATGTTTACCTGATAAATTACTTTCTCCAACGGTGTGTCCGGTCCACGGCCCGCCCTGGTTTTTTTAATCAGGTCTGATAATTTATTTTCTTTAACTACAGTCACCACGGTAACATATGGTTTCTCCTATGCAAATATTCCTCCTTAACGTCGGTCGAATGACTGGGGTAGGCGGAGCCTAGGAGGGATCATGTGACCAGCTTTGCTGGGCTCTTTGCCATTTCCTGTTGGGGAAGAGAATATCCCACAAGTAAGGATGACGCCGTGGACCGGACACACCGTTGGAGAAAGTAATTTATCAGGTAAACATAAATTCTGTTTTTTCATTATGCCAGTCTGGCCTCCAAGCAATTGACTCTTAGATCTAGTTACCCTGTGTGTTCCTTTTGTCAAGTGCTTCTGGTCTCTATTCATTTTCCCCAACTTCTCATGGACTGGTTGCTGATTCCCTGTTTCTGACCCACAAAGTTGCTACTCTTCAATATGTCAAAAAAATATGTTAGAGCATTTTATTATCACACTATTGCTTGCATATAATTACATGTTAAAGACATTTGGTCACTTCTAGACCAACAATGCACTACAGGAGCTAGGTAAGCACATCTGGTGAGACACTGACAAGAGGCATATGTGCATATGTCCTCAGATCACCAGCTAGCTCACAGAAGTGCATTTCTGCTCCTGAGCCCGCCTAGATATGCTTTTCAACAAAGCATACTAAGAGAACAAAGTACATTTTATAAAATAAAATAAAAAATGTCCTAAAATTGTATGCTGTTTGAACCTGGAAAGTTAAATTTTCTTTCATGTCCCTTTTAATACCTATTTCTCTTGTAAGGTGTATCCAGTCCATTACTTGTGGGATATTCTCCTTCCCAACAGGAAGCTGCAAGAGGATCACCCACAGCAGAGCTGTCTATATAGCTCCTCCCCTAACTGCCACTACCAATCATTCTCTTGCAGCTCTCAACAAGATAGGAAGTAGCTAGAGAGATATGGTGAATTTATGTAGTTTATCTTCAATCAAAAGTTTATTATTTTCAAATGGTACCGGAGTTGTACTGTTTTAGCCTCAGGCAGAAAGTTGAAGAAGAGTCTGCCTGTGGTTTTTGATGATCTTAGCAGGTTGTAACTAAGATCCATTGCTGTTCTCACACATAACTGAAGAGATGAGGTAACTTCAGCTGGGGGAATGGCGTGCAGGGTCTCCTGCTATGAGGTATGTGCAGTTTAAATTTTTCTAGAGAAATGAATATGCTAGAAAATGCTGTTAATACCGGATTTATTTAAGGTAAGCCTGATTAGTGATTTAATAACGACTAGTATCATGCTTGCTGTAAAAGGTAATATACTTATTACTTTCTCACATTACTGAAAATAAGATAACGTTTGCTGGAAGTGTTTAAACGTTTTTTTCTACATATTGGTGATAAAACTTTATTGGGGCCCAGTTTTTTTCACATGGCTGGCTAGATTTTGCCTAGGGGTAGTTTTTTATGGCCCTCTCACTGTGAGTACAGGCTGGGAGGGGCCTAATTTCAGGCCTAAATCGTGCAGTAGTTTTTGCAGCTTGAGACTTCCAGCTTCCCTGAAGGAGTCCCCTGAACACTTAGGACCTCTACAAAGGGTTTTTGTGCCTTCAAAAGTCGTTGTATGGGCAGGTAGGGCCACAGCAGAGCTGTGGCAGTTTGTTGTGACTGTTAAAAAACGTTTATATTGTTTTTTTTATCCGGTTTTGAAACTAAGGGGTTAATCATCCATTTGCAAGTGGGTGCAATGCTCTGTTAGTCTATTATACACACTGTAAAAATTTCGTAAGATTTACTGCTTTTTATCACTGTTTTTCAATTTCTGACAAAGTTTGTTTCTCTTAAAGGCACAGTACCGTTTTTATTTTTTGCTTGTTTACATTTATCAAAGTGTTTTCCAAGCTTGCTGGTCTCATTACTAGTCTGTTAAACATGTCTGACATAGAGGAAACTCCTTGTTCATTATGTTTAGAAGCCATTGTGGAACCCCCTCTTAGAATGTGTACCAAATGTACTGATTTTACTTTAAGTTATAAAGATCATATTCTGTCTTTAAAAGATTTATCACCAGAGGAAATTGACAAGGGGGAAGTTATGCCGACTAACTCGCCCCACGTGTCAGAACCTTTGACTCCCACTCAAGGGACGTTTACTTTACAAGACATGGCGGCAGTTATGGATCATACCCTTACAGCGGTATTGTCCAAACTACCAGGGTTACAAGGAAAGCGAGACAGCTCTGGGACTAGAAAAAATACAGAGCTCTCTGACGCTTTAGTAGCTATGTCTGATATCCCCTCATAATATGCAGAAGCTGAGGCAGGAGAGCTTCTTTCTGTGAGTGATTTTTCTGACTCAGGGAAGATGCTTCAACCTGATTCTGATATGTCTACATTTAAATTTAAGCTTGAACACCTCCGCGTGTTGCTCAGGGAGGTTTTAGCTACTCTGGATGACTGTGACACCATTATAGTGCCAGAGAAATTGTGTAGATTGGATAAATACTATGCAGTGCCTGTTTACACTGATGTTTTTCCAATACCTAAAAGGTTTTCAGAAATTATTACTAAGGAATGGGATAGACCAGGTGTACCGTTCTCTCCCCCTCCTATTTTTAAGAAAATGTTTCCAATAGATGCCGCTACACGGGACTTATGGCAAACGTCCCCTAAGGTGGAGGGAGCAGTTTCTACCCTAGCTAAGCGTACAACTATTCCCGTCGAGGACAGTTGTGCTTTCTTAGATCCAATGGATAAAAAGTTAGAGGGTTACCTTAAGAAAATGTTTATTCAACAAGGTTTTATTCTCCAGCCTCTTGCATGCATTGCCCCGGTGACTGCTGCTGCGGCCTTCTGGCTTGAGTCTCTGGAAGAGGCCTTACAGGTAGAAACTCCATTGGATGATATACTTGACAAGCTTAAAGCGCTTAAGCTAGCCAATTCATTTGTTTCTGACGCCGTTGTTCATTTAACCAAACTAACGGCTAAGAACTCAGGTTTTGCTATACAGGCGCGTAGGGCGCTATGGCTTAAATCCTGGTCAGCTGACGTTACTTCAAAGTCTAAGCTTCTCAACATTCCCTTCAAGGGGCAGACCCTATTCGGGCCTGGACTGAAGGAGATCATTTCTGATATTACTGGAGGAAAAGGTCATGCCCTTCCTCAGGATAGGTCTAATAAATTAAGGACCAAACAAACTAATTTTCGTACCTTTCGAAACTTTAAGACGAGCGCGGCATCAGCTCCCTCTAATGCAAAACAAGAGGGAAATTTTGCCCAGTCCAAGCCGGTCTGGAGACCTAACCAGGCCTGGAACAAAGGTAAGCAGGCCAAGAAGCCTGCTGCTGCCTCTAAGACAACATGAAAGATCAGCCCCTGATCCGGTAATGGATCTAGTAGGGGGCAGACTTTCTCTCTTCGCCCAGGCTTGGGCAAGAGATGTCAAGGATCCCTGGGCGTTGGAAATTGTGTCCCAGGGATATCTTCTGGACTTCAAAGCTTCTTCCCCAAAAGGAAGATTTCACCTTTCACAATTATCTGCAGACCAGATAAAGGGAGAGGCATTCTTACATTATGTTCAAGACCTCCTAGTTATGGGAGTGATCCACCCAGTTCCAAAGGAGGAACAGGGGCAAGGCTTCTATTCAAATCTCTTTGTGGTTCCCAAGAAAGAGGGAACCTTCAGACCAATCTTAGATCTCAAGATCCTAAACAAATTTCTCAGGGTCCCATCTTTCAAGATGGAGACTATTCGAACCATCCTACCTATGATCCAGGAGGGTCAATACATGCTTATCTTCACATTCCGATACACAAAGATCATCATCGGTTTCTCAGGTTTGCCTTCCTAGACAGGCATTACCAGTTTGTGGCTCTTCCCTTTGGGTTAGCTACGGCACCAAGAATCTTTACTAAGGTTCTGGGGTCACTTCTGGCGGTCCTAAGGCCGCAGGGCATAGCAGTAGCCCCTTACTTAGACGACATTCTGATACAGGCGTCGAATTTCCAAATTGCCAAGTCCCATACGGACATTGTTCTGGCATTCCTGAGGTCTCATGGGTGGAAAGTGAACAAAAAGAAGAGTTCTCTATCCCCTCTCGCAAGAGTTTCCTTCCTGGGAACTCTGATAGATTCTGTAGAAATGAGGATTTACCTGACAGAGGACTGGTTGTCAAAACTTCTAAATTCCTGCCGTATTCTTTATTCTACTTCTCGCCCTTCGGTGGCTCAGTGAATGGAAGTAATCGGCTTAATGGTAGCGGCAATGGACTTACTTCCGTTTGCCCGCCTACATCTCAGACCGCTGCAACTCTGCATGCTCAGTCAGTGGAATGGGGATTACTCAGATTTGTCCCCTCTACTAAATCTGGATCAAGAGACCAGGGATTCTCTTCTCTGGTGGCTATCTCGGGTCCATCTGTCCAAAGGTATGACCTTCCGCAGGCCATATTGGACAATAGTAACAACAGATGCCAGCCTTCTGGGCTGGGGTGCAGTCTGGAACTCTCTGAAGGCTCAAGGGTCGTGGACTCAGGAGGAGCACTCCTTCCAATAAACATTCTGGAACTAAGAGCGATATTCAATGCTCTTCAGGCTTGGCCTTAGCTAGCGGCAGTGAGGTTCATCAGATTTCAGTCGGACAACATCACGACTGTAGCTTACATCAACCATCAAGGGGGAACAAGGAGTTCCCTAGCGATGTTGGAGGTTTCAAAGATAATTCAATGGGCAGAGATTCACTCTTGCCATCTATCAGCTATCCATATCCCAGGAGTAGAGAACTGGGAGGCAGATTTTCTAAGTCGTCAGACTTTTCATCCGGGGGAGTGGGAGCTCCATCCGGAGCTGTTTGCACAGTTGATTCAACGTTGGGGCAAACCAGAACTGGATCTCATGGCGTCTCGCCAGAACGCCGAGCTTCCTTGTTACGGATCCAGGTCCAGGGATCCCAAGGCAGCACTGATAGATGCTCTAGCAGCGCCTTGGTCCTTCAACCTGGCTTATGTGTTTCCACCGTTTCCTCTGCTCTCCTCGTCTGATTGCCAAGATCAAACAGGAGAGAGCATCGGTAATTTTGATAGCACCTGCCTGGCCACGCAGGACTTGGTATGCAGATCTGGTGGACATGTCATCCTTTCCACCATGGACTCTGCCTCTGAGGCAGGACCTTCTACTTCAGGGTCCTTTCAAACATCCAAATCTAATTTCTCTGCAGCTGACTGCTTGGAGATTGAACGCTTGATTTTATCAAAGCATGGTTTCTCCGAGTCGGTCATTGATACCTTAATACAGACGCGAAAGCCTGTCACCAGGAAAATCTATCATAAGATATGGTGTAAATATCTTCATTGGTGTGAATCCAAGGGTTACTCATGGAGTAAGGTCAGGATTCCTAGGATATTATCTTTTCTCCAAGAAGGATTGGAGAAGGGTTTGTGAGCTAGTTCCTTAAAAGGACAGATTTCTGCTCTATCTATTCTTTTGCACAAACGTCTGGCTGAGGTTCCAGACGTGCAGGCGTTTTGTCAGGCTTTAGTCATAATCAAGCCTGTGTTTAAACCTGTTGCTCCGCCTTGGAGTTTAAATTTAGTTCTTAAGGTTCTTCAAGGGGTTCCGTTTGAACCTTTGCATTCCATAGATATTAAGCTCTTATCCTGGAAGGTTCTGTTTTTAGTAGCTATCTCCTCGGCTCGAAGAGTTTCGGAGTTATCTGCTTTACAATGTGATTCCCCTTATGTCATTTTTCATGCAGATAAGGTAGTGTTACGTATTAAACCTGGTTTTTTACCTAAGGTGGTATCTAATAAAAATATCAATCGGGAGATTGTTGTACCATCACTGTGTCCTAATCCTTCTTCAAAGAAGGAACGTCTTTTACACAATCTTGACGTGGTTCGTGCTTTAAAGTTTTATTTACGATTAGCTTATGAGACTGCTGGCCAGCAGCCTCCTGAAAGGATTACAGCTCATTCTACTAGAGCGGTAGCTTTCACATGGGCTTTTAAAAATGAGGCTTCTGTTGAACAGATTTGTAAGGCGGTGACTTGGTCTTCGCTTCATACTTTTTCAAAGTTCTATAAATTTGATACTTTTGCTTCTTCGGAGGCTATTTTTGGGAGAAAGGTCTTGCAGGCAGTGGTGCCTTCCGTTTAAGCGCCTGCCTTGTCCCTCCCTTCATCCGTTTCCTATAGCTTTGGTATTTGTATCCCACAAGTAATGGATGATCCGTGGACTGGATACACCTTACAAGAGAAAACATAATTTATGCTTACCTGATAAATTTATTTCTCTTGTGGTGTATCCAGTCCACAGCCCGCCCTGTCATTTTAAGGCAGGTGTTTTTTATTTTTAAACTACAGTCACCACTGCATCCTATGGTTTCTCCTTTCTCTTGCTTGTCTTCGGTCGAATGACTGGTAGTGGCAGTTAGGGGAGGAGCTATATAGACAGCTCTGCTGTGGGTGATCCTCTTGCAGCTTCCTGTTGGGAAGGAGAATATCCCACACGTAATGGATGACCCGTGGACTGGATACACCACAAGAGAAATAAATTGATCAGGTAAGCATAAATTATGTTTTCTAGGTGATAAGAGTCCACAAAATCCTTACTCGTGGGAATTCACTTCCTAGCCACCAGGAGGAGGCAAAGATACCCCTCAACAAAGCTTTAAGTATCCCTCCTACTTCCCTCTCTCTCTCTCATAGTAGTTCTTTGCCTCATTAAAGAAGAAAAGGATAGAGGTGCTCAGGATTTATTGAAGATTTACAGGGATATTAATCCCACATTTTCCCTCAATGGATAGTTCCTAAAAGAGGGGGATTTAAGAGAGTAATGGCTGTGGAAAGTAAATCTCCTTGTGGGAGTTGTCACAAGGCTGCCATATGGTCGCTTCCTGTCTGGCCATAAAGATGTACTTCCTCAGTATTTCCTCTACTGTTAGTTACAGTACGGGCTATCGACTACATTCTCAAGACTGTCTTCTGGGTAATATTAGTGGAGTGCGCTATCCTTTGGTAAGTTTCTGCTTCTCCCACGTACCCCACTGGCTATACAAGCTAGTGTACAACATAGCCATAACAGCAACTTTATCTAAACTTCCTTACAGTACATTATGCATATTGTACTTTATTAGCTGCAGATTAGTGAAAGATACTTTATTAAATAGCTGCATATTATGAGTAATGTACATTAGACAGCTGCAGATTATGTGCAAGGTTCATTAGACAGCTGCATTTTTATGTGAAAAGTTTTCTCATATTTTTTTTTTTTTTTTTTTAGGGGGCACTCATGCCGTAGGGGGTAAGATCTTCCTGTGCTATTAACCATATGGGGGGGGGGGGGGTTACAAGCTTCATATTATATGCTTAGACTGTTGTTGACTAAGCATATAACTGGGTTCAATTCCAGGGTGGGTATATTTATACAGGCATTGTAAATGTTTGGGGCAAGCATTGTACCATATACCACTATGATTTAATATTGCTTATATGCCTATTCTGGGGGTACTTGTGAATAAGGCTAATTTTGGATGTGAAAGGAGCAAGAGTATTTACACCGTAGGTAAATGATAATATATCACAAGATCATCTCAAATCTCCAGAGTCAAAATGTCGGTAATAGTGCATATCAATATTTTACACTGTGTTTCGACACTCACCCCATGTGTGTACCTCTGATAGTCGAGCGATTTTGGTCAATTCACAACACACAGGATATCCGCATGACAGGAATCACCAGCTCACAGCAAAATTTGTGGGGAGGCTCAATCACTGTGTATCTGGAAAGCAAAGTAGGTAACTTCTGTTTAATGAAGCTGTCTCTACCCACTGCCGTGAACACACAGAGTGTTCACTAAGCGTCCAGCTCAAGTGACTTTATCAAGGGGTGACGGCTCCAGAACAAATGCAGGCAGTACTTGACAGACAATCAGCAGGTCTGGTTAAGGATTGCAGAAATAACAAGAAGTGCGCTCGCCTTCATAAAAACATTTACTTTATTATAAATTATTAAAAAGCCAGGAGCTCACAAGTAAAAAGGGACCTGCTATTGCTCTATGTCCCTTTTTACTTGTGAGCTCCTGACTTTTTAATAATTTATAATAAAGTGGATGTTTTTATGAAGGCAAGCAGACTTCTTGTAATTTTGGATGTATACTGTTTTCTGTATAACTTGCATACTGTGTCATGGTATATTTTTTTTCTCTCTCTGTGATCTATTGTGTCTCTGCACGTCCTGGGTGTTGGATCTTTAATAGATCTGTTCAGCTAATGGATCAATCTGGGGCTGCCTTTTTGAATTGGTTACCCTAGAGTAGATCCACAGATTTTGTTTTCCTACAAATTAATAGTGTATACCTATATGTCCCACTCAGTCTAAAGGCTATCAGTATTTACACTTGTGTATTCCTTAGCCTGTCTTGACTTGAGCTTTGTTACCATCTAGGCAGTGGATGTGCACAGGGTAGACTGTTTGGCACAGAGGTTTTTTTTTAATACGTTAAGCTTATTTATTTAACCCACCATCATGGTATGATTGTTTTATGTATATATACTGGGGGTAATGCTCTTATTGCTACTGACATATGCATGCTCAGGAGCATTAGTCTGCTACCGGAGCCTTACTACAGTACAGTGAGAGAGGGATGCTAGGCACAAGGTGCAGTCTGGTTGGAACAGAGAGGAATAGGACCTTTTTTTTTTTTTTTTTTTGTGCCACATAGAGTTTTTTGCATCTACATTCTATTAGGAGCTCTCGTGCGGGAGATTTGGATACTACCGTATTTTCAATATCCTGTATTCTGTTTTATTGCCATACAATATTATTCTTGTGAGTGGAATCTATAGTATTCTGTATTTGTTAATATGGTACTAAGGATAATTATTGCTGTGCAATAGTATTCTTTGTGTGAGTAGATCCTACAGTATTTACTATATAATATTATTTACTCTACCTGAAAGTGGTTACTAAAGTATTTTTCATATTTGAGTCTACTGTTAGTATATTTTCCTTGGTAGTGCATACCGCAGTATCTTTTTCTACTGCTGTTGAGTCTGTGCAATAGTATACCTTTATTCATGTGGATATAACAGTATGTCCATAATCTGTACTACTGCTTTTTGATGTGCAGTGGTATACTTGCTTTGTGTGTGGATACTTCAATGCCTCCCATATTGTGCTGTGCATTACTATACTTTTATTTGTGCAATGTTGCTACAGTACGTTCTATATCTGCTACTACTGTTATTTAGATTGTGCAATAGTATATCTTTATTAGGATATGTGTCAAATTTCTTATACGACTTTTATACATTGCTGTACCTAGGTATCCTTGTTATGGGGAGTGTATTTTACAAGATATTCATATATTTGAGTTCCTGTTATTTATGATGTACTGTTGAGGTTCTGTGTTTCCTACAGTTTCCTAAGGAATGCATGGAACAGTCTGAATTTTTCATCTTCAAAGTTACTTTTTGATTCATATGGTACATGCTATGTTGGACAAATTTCCAATTTACTACCTTGGACAAGATGAACTTGGTCTTTTTTATGTTTTCTTTTTTTGAGTCACCAATCTCCTACTCCGCATGTAAAAGAATATACATATATGAGATTGATTGATGGCTATCACAGAATGCAGTGGGAGTAGAAATTGACCAACTTTGAAATTTCTACTCATTTGAAGTTCAGATTAAGTGCTGTTACATTGTCTTATTATCATGCAGTTGATGATTGTGCAAATCTACTGCATTACTCAGACTCCTTGGAGGGTAGACCTTAAGAATGTATTATTTCTCAATTCTAGTTTTTTATTCCAGACGGGTATCTATATCGCCCTGCCCAGCCTAGTAATTGGTGTGTCAGTCCAGTTTTGTAGTCCAAGATATTCCCTTTTGTCTAAGTGCCTCCAGTAGGATTTCCATAAGTTTTACTAGCTAAGCGAAATTACTTATTTTATTCTCAGTTTGCTTATCTCGGCAAATGCAGAGGTCAAGGGAACTCTTCTGGGGCTCTACAGAAGATTTGGATAGACCAGGTTCTCTCTTAGGCATCAACCTGTCAAATTTTATCCTCCGATTTCTGTCTGATGTTAGCGGGGATCTCTATTTGAGGATGTTTCTTGAAATTGGATCTAGTTCTAGTTTAAGATAGTAAGTTTTGTTCTTTTCTTGAGTTGTCATTGGAATTCCTCTGTGAGGATATTCAAAAGCGCTTTCTTTGCTTCTGGCTGACTATCTCTGTTATGGAATATACGCATTCAGGAAAACTATAGGGTCAGCTTTTTATTTAGTAAGTTGGAGTGTGGCGTTTATATCCAACTGTGGTTGCTTGGTTTTGTCGGACAGTCGATTTGCCTTTTTGTTTGACTATCCTGAAATAGAAGTTTATTTTCCACTCTGAAGTTGAAATCAATATAGTTCAACTAGAATTTTATTTCAGTAAGGTAACTTTATTGGTTTAGAGATTGACCTTTTTTCGAGTTGTAACTGTCTCAGTGCTATAATTATTATTCAGGCCTGTTCGCTGGTTTCTATGTAGATATTCCACAAAGAGGGAAAATGTCTCTTTCCAGGTACACAGTTCGGGATATGCGTAGCATTCTCTAGCATACTCAAATAATTCAATGCTTTCAGGATGTAGTTTAAGGGCTTATAGGCCAACATTCTTGTGATTCTTATTTTGGGCCATTCAACGGCTTTATTGCATAGGAATTTTTGTGTGTCTTACAAATTGTCAGGCATTTGTTCAAGTCTTTGTCAATTGGACCTGTAGTAAGGTCTGTTTTTCCTTTTGGAGTTTTGTATAGGGTTTTTCAATTTAAAGGTTCTGTCTCAGTGGAGACAGTTTTTGGGAAGGAAAGTTTTAAGGCCAATGATTTATGGTAATTGGATATCTGCCTTTTTTTGTTTTCCCACCCATTTTCATTTGTTGACGCCTTAGTTTGGGCATTGGTTCCCACGATGAAGGATTTTGTGGACTCTTACTACCTAGAAAGAAAACATAAGTTATGCTTACCTGATAAATTCCTTTCTTCTTGGTAAATGTCCACAAACCCGCCCATTTTTTCTTGGTTGGCAGCAGCTCTAGTTTGCCCCTCTTTACTCTACTGTCCTTGGTTTTTCCTCCTTTTCTTGGCTAGGTGTACTACTTGGAGAGAGGGAAGTAGGAGAGATACTTAAAGGGACAGTATACTATAAAATTGTTTTTCTCTTAATGTGTTTCCAATTACTTTTTTTTACCAGTAGCAGAGCATAAAATGTATATTTGCTTTTTAACATTTATTTGTGTATATGAATTAGCTGGTTTTGTGTTTTGAAGCCACAACCTAATAAAATTGTTGAGCTTGTAGGTATAATCAGATCTCATTACTTTATCAAATTGAGTACATATACTTGCTTCTTTATCTTAAATCTGCCTGTAAACCAAATACCAATACTTGGAGAGAACAATTTTATATTAACATTGTATTACCTTATCTCTTCTAAACCCCACTGGGAGTGTAATTTCTTCTGCTGGCTGTGTTTACACAGCTTGGCATTAAGGCCAAAATATTCCAGGATAGGTGAGCATACCACAGGCTAAATCAACTATTTCAAATGCCTATATAAGGTTCATAGAAATACTTGAAAACAATTTAATACACTTCAGCAGGTAAAGTGGATCATTGGGAACAAATTAAAGGGGAGACAATTTTTTTAGTAAACTGTCCCTTTAAAGCTTTGTTGTGGGGTGTCTTTGCCGCCTCCTGGTGGACAGGAAGTGAATTCCCACAAGTAAGGATTTTGTGGACTCTTACCACCAGGAAAGAAATGAATTTATTAGGTAAGCATAAATTATGTTTTCCACTGGGTGCTATTTGTGTTTGGACTCTTTTAGATCACTGGAGTAATTCCTATGCTCTAGTCTGGGGATCTCCTCCTCCTATTTCTCAAATTTAACTTCTTCCTAAGAGTTAAGCATGTTCTCACTAATAAGCAACTCACACATCTTTGGTGAAGAAAAAATAGGAAATCACTTTTTATAAATACCCTAATTAAGGAGTTACATAAATGTATTCAAAATATAGGAGCCAGGTTTCTTTTGGCACACACAAACACAGAACACCGGTTTAACCCCTTGTTTAACAGGAACACAGGTTAAAGGGACATTTAACACCTGATGAAAATTGCTAAAACCTACTTTTCCTTCCATAAGGCAGGGAGAGTCCACAACTTCATTCCTTACTGTTGGGAAATACAACACCTGGCCACCAGGAGGAGGCAAAGACACCCCTGCCAAAGGCCTTAAATATCCCTCCCACTTCCCCTATCCCCCAGTCATTCTTTGCCTTTCCTCACTATAGGAGGTGGCAGAGAAGTGTCAGAAGATTTGGATAGTCCTGTAATGGGTATGTTCCCTTCAAGAAAGGACTGGAGTTTTAAGTAATCATGTCAACCTCTCAGTGTGATTATTGATGAGTTAGTCTGGAGATGCAGGGAAAGTTTATTTGCGAACCCATCCAGACTGTCGCCTAACAGCTCCTGGGCAATCAGTGTTGACGAGTTTCACTGCTTGCTGTTACACACTCAAGTCCATATCAGAGCGTTGCTGCAAGACTGTCACACTTGAGAGACTCTGCCTGTTCCACAGCATGGATCTTGAAGGGTAAGACCGTTTTTATATATACACTTTTGCTATACAGGGTCACAGTGTGGCTCCTTTATGCCTCGATAGGATCAAGGGTTAATATCTCCTTCAGGGAGATTATTTGAACAGCAGGGGGGTATTTATAACTGCTTTAATGTGAGTTTGGGGCCCATAGACTGTGTGCTTTCCATCTAAAGGGGAGGAGAATCCACTGCTTCATTCATTACTTGTGGGAATTAAGAACCTGGCCACCAGGAGGAGGCAAAGACAGGGCATGTCTATTTCTCCTACGGGAGAGATCGGTTGGCCGTCAGATTTTGCGGATCAACTGCAAAAGGCGGTCTCTATGGTTATAAGTGCCTTACCACGTTCTGCAAAGCGCAAACGTAAGGTAAAATATGGCGATCCGACCCAGGGGTCTTATACTCCAATGGCTATCTCGGAAAGATTATCCTTTGACGAGGACGACTCAGACTCTTCTGAGAAAGTTCCTTCTGGGTCGGAGTCCATGTCATCTAAAGCTCCCTATGCAGAGGAGCCTGACTTTAGGTTAAGGATGGAAAATTTGCGCTTTTTGCTGAAGCAGGTGCTTGCTACCCTCGAGGTTCCGGAACCGAAACTACCGGAGGAACTTTCGATTCCTAAGCTTGATAAAGTGTTAGAGGACAGGGTGGTACCTCAGACCTTCCCCGTTCCGGTTAAGATGGCTAACATTATTAAGAATGAATGGGAGTGATTAGGTTCTTTTCCCCTTCTTCTTTCTTTAAGAAGCTGTTCCCCGTCCTGGACTCTCAGTTCGAGCTATGAGGGACTGTCCCTAAGGCGGACGACGATTCCTCTTGATGATAGTTCGTCGTTTAATGAGCCCATGGATAAAAAGTTGGAGAACATGTTATGAAAGATGTTTCAACACACAGGGTTTGTTTTTGCGGCGGTAGCTGCGGTTGCTGGAGCTGCGACATATTGTTTTGCGAGTCTCTGTCTGACATGGTTGAGAGGGAGACTCCCCTCGAGATACAGGAGAGAATTAAGGCCTTGAGGGTCACTAATTCTTTTATTTGTGATGCCAATATGCAAATTATTCACCTGAACGCAAAGTTTTTCCTTATTAGCCTGCAGGGCTCTGTGGCTAAAATCGTGGTTTATGGACATGACCTCTAAGTCCAGACTTCTATCCCTTTCAGGGAAAGATCCTGTTCGGTCCAGGATTGGACTCTATCATATCCACGGTTACGGGAGGCAAGGGTGCTTTCCTACCGCAGGATAAAAAGGTTGAGCCTAAGGGATCTACTTTTCGTGCCTTTTGTGCGGACAAGGCCCTACGCCAGCAGCCCGCCTCGAAAGCAGATCACTCCAAGGGTACTTGGAAACCAGCTCAGTCTTGGAATAAGTACAAGCAGTACAAGAAGCCCGCCGAACAAATGTCAGCATGAAGAGGCGGCCCTCGATCGGTCTCCGGACTAAGTAGGGGGCAGATTATCTCTCTTCTCAGAGGCCTGGTTGCAGGATGTTCAGGACCTGTGGGTTCTGGAGGTTATCGCCCAGAGATACAGGATAGGGTTCAGATCTCATCCGCCCAGGGGCAGATTTCTCCTGTCAAATCCCATCTTCCTGACCAGAAAAGAGAGCAGCCTTTCTAGACTGTGTGAGGGATCTCTCTTCTCTGAGTTATTGTGCCAGTACCCCCAGCAGAAAGGGGTCTAGGGTACTATTCAAACCTTTTCGTGGTCCCAAAGAAGGAGGGCATGTTTCGCCTGATTCTAGACCTAAAATTTTTAAACAAGTTTCTGGCTGTTCCATCGTTCAAAATGGAAACGATCAGATCGATTCTGCCGCTAGTTCAAGAGGGTCAGTTCATGACGACAATAGACCAGAAGGATGCCTACCTTCATGTGCTGATCCACAGGGATCACTTCAGGTTCCTGAGATTTGCGTTTCTGGACCAACATTTCCAGTTTGTGGCTCTGGCGACTGCCCAGAGAGTCTTTACGAAGGTTCTGGGGGCGCCACTTGCAGTGGCCAGATCCAGAGGCATTGCTGTGGTGCCCTGTCTGGACGACATCCTAGTCCAGGCGCCGTCGTTCAGTCTCACAGAGGATTACTCCAGGGCCCTTCTTTCGTTACTCCAATCTCACGGTTGGAAGATAAACTCAGGAAAGAGCTCCCTGATTCCCAGCAGCTGGGTGGAGTTCCTGGGAACGATAATAGATTCTATATCCATGAAGATATTTCTCACAGATCAGCGACTCAGGAAGATTGCGTCCACCTGTCTTGCCCTTCAGTCCTCCTCCAGTCCCTCGGTGTCTCAGAGTATGGAGATGATCGGGCTCATAGTTTCCAGCATCAATGTCATTCCATTCTCCAGGTTCCACCTCAGACCTCTTCAGCTGTGCATGTTGAGACAGTGGAAAGGCGATCATTCAGACCTATCAACAGATTTCTCTGGATGTTCGAACGAGGGATTCCCTTTCTTGGTGGATCCGTCCGCGACAACTGTCCCAGGGGACATCCTTCCCAAGACCATCCTGGGAGATTGTGGCCATGGACGCGAGTCTAGCAGGGTGGGGTGCCAGGATGACACACGGAAAGTGGTCTAGAGAAGAGTCTCTACTTCCGATCAATATTCTGGAACTACAATGCTCTGAAGGCATGGCCTCTCCTAGGGTCGTTCAACTTCATCAGGTTCCAGACGGACAACATTACCTCGTCAACCAACGGGGGGGGGGGGCGAGAATCTCCCTAGCAATGAGGGAGGTTTCTCGGATATTGGAATGGGCAGAGTCCCACGGCTGCTCTCTCTCAGCAATCCACATTCCGGGTGTGGACAACTGGGAAGCAGATTTTCTAAGCAGGCAATCCTTCCATCCGGAGAAATGGTCTATTTGCGGAGGTTTGCCTCCGATGACAGACGCCTTAGTGGTTCCTTGGGGGTTCAACCTAGTTTACGTTTTTCCACCGTTGCCACTTCTACCTTGTGTAGTGGCCCGCATCAAGCAGGAGCAAGCTTCGGCTATTCTGATTGCTCTGTCGTGGCCGCGGAGGACGTGGTTTGCGGATCTGGTGGGGATGTCATCGTCTCCTCCATGGAGGTTGCCCTCTCGCAGGGATCTGTTGGTACAGGGTCCCTTTCAACATCAAAATCTAAATTCTCTGAGGTTGACTGCGTGGAGATTGAATGCTTAGTCTTGGCCAAGAGAGGGTTTTCTGAGAGAGTGATTGATACTCTCATTCAGGCCAGGAATCCAGTCACTCATCGCGTCTATCATAAGGTGTGGAGGACTTACTTGTTCTGGTGTGAGAAGTATGGATATCCTTGGCACAAGGTTAAGGTATCCAGGATTCTGTCCTTTCTCCAGGATGGGCTGGAGAAGGGGCTTGCTGCCAGTTCCTTGAAGTGACAGATTTCGGCTTTATCTGTTCTGTTGCACAAGAGGCTCGCTGAGCTTCCTGATATCCAGTCTTTTCCAGGCTCTGTCTAGAATCAGGCCTGTTGTCAGACAGTCCGCTCCTCCCTGGAGTTTGAATTTGGTTCTGAAGGTGTTGCAGAGGGTTCCTTTTGAACCTTTGCACTCTCTTGACATTAAGTTACTTTCTTGGAAGGTTCTGTTTTTGTTGGCTATTGCATCGGCACGCAGAGTATCTGAGTTGGCGGCCTTGCAATATGAGCCTCCTTATCTGGTTTTTCATGCTGATAAGGCTGTTCTGCGCACTGGTTTGGGATTTCTTACCAAGGTTGTGTCTACTCATCACATCAATCAGGAAATAGTTGTTCCTTCTTTGTGTCCTAACCCTTCTTCTCCTAAGGAGAGGTTACCTCATAATTTGGATGTGGTTCGTGCTTTGAAGTTTTATCTTCAGGCTACGAAGGATTTCAGACAGTCTACATCTCTTTTTGTGGTGTATTCAGGGAACCGCAAGGGACAGAAGGGCTATTCAACTTCTTCGTCTTTTTGGTTGAGGCGCATGATTTGCTTGGCCTACGAGACAGCGGGACTTATGCCTCCTCAGAGGATCACGGCTCATTCAACTAGAGCTGTGGCTTCTTCTTGGGACTTCAAGAATGAGGCCTCCATGGAGCAGATTTGTAAAGTAGCTACCTGGTCCTCCTTACATACCTTTACAAAATTTTACAAATTTGACGTTTTTGCTTCGGCGGATCCAGCTTTTGGGAGAGAGGTTTTACAGGCTGTGGTGCCCTCAGATTAGGGTTCTCCTTCTTGCCCTCCCGTTTTTTTTTCTTTCAGTGTCCTCTAGAGCTTGGGTATTTGTTCCCACAAGTAATGAATGAAGCCGTGGACTCTCCTCCCCTTTAGATGGAAAATATAAATGATGCTTACCTGATACTTAAATTTCCCTCGTGGGAGGAGAGTCCACGGCTCCCGCCCGTTGCTCCGGTGGGCGGACCTAAAATTACTATTATTCTTCTGGCACCATTTATACCCTGATATTTCTCCTACTGTTCTTTGTTCCCTAGGCAGAATGACTATCGAGTAAGCATAATTTAATATTTCTTTCTAATGACACAGTGAGTCCACGGATCATCTTAATTACTGTTGGGAATATCACTCCTGACCAGCAGGAGGAGGCAAAGGGCACCACAGCAAAAGCTGTTAAATACCACTCCCCCTACCCACAATCCCCAGTCATTCTTTTTGCTTTTATCAGTTGCAAGGAGGGGTAAAGATAGATGTCTGATTCTTCAATCAAGAGTTTTATTATTTAAGCAGAGCAAATTTGCTCTGGTTTTCTTTGGGGTTAAGCCGTAGTCCATGTCAGTCTCTTCAGTAGAGCAAGTGGTGGCTTTTAAGCATTTGGCAACTTGTGGGGTATAATCCCCACTGAGCCTCCCAAGTAATTTCATGCTGCCCTTGGTTGAAAGTTTGAGTAAGTTTACTCAGCATTTTCTTTTTTCCACAGGTCCATGTGAGGTAGGAAGCCCCTCTCATACCAAGTGAGCTGTCCGGCTGCCGGACAGATTTTTGAGGTAAGTGCCTATTTCTTTCCCTGTTTTGATATAGGAGAATTTGGCACTTTGACAGTTAATTCTGTCTAAATATACAATCAGCCTTCTAGGTTAATGGTTTATTGTATGGCAGTTTTGCAGGCACTGGGGATGTTTGGCTCAGTTTATTATGTTTTCACTTTTGGTGTACATGTTTTTTGTTTGTGTATTAATGGCTACCTGGAGGTATGTTAGACCATGTCCACAATGGGCGGGCCTATCTGAGATAGCAAGGATGTTTTTGGCGCCTTTTTAGCTGCTTCCTGTTGTTCCTGGATGTTGCAGCTCTGTTGCATAGCTCCTCAGAGGTGGTTTAGCTTTCTCTCCGGTGCGGCTGTATGGGGGTCCGGATCATTTTCTGACTGTTTCCGGCAGCAAGGAGGTCAGGTAGGCTTTGCAGAGCTTGCTGAGGTGTGGAGGTTGCCTGCTGTTTTTTTGTGGGGCTGTTGCTCTGTTTATATTTGTTTTTGTCTAAATTTCAGGGACTATAACGTTTGTGTCTCTTTGTATTCATTTTGTGAAAAATTGTTGCTGCAATATTTATTGTGCAGTTTAAGGATTTTCTAGTTTAAAAAAAAAAAGTCTGTTTAAAATTTAAAGGGACAGTAACGTTTTTTTGTTTCATTAAAATTCTGATTTGAACTTAGAATTTTTTATTAAGGTTTTTTCCTTTGGAATAAGATGAACCAAGAGGCCCTGCAAGCTGTTGCTTGTTCACTATGTTTAAATACTAATATTGAGCCTCCTATCCCTTTTTCTTCCTCTTGTATTGAGAGAACATTACATTACAAGGATAGACTTTTTGATTCTGAGCCTTCATTGTCTAGGGCGGATGTTGTTCAGGAGTCTCCTGTTCAGGCTAATCAGCAGCTTTCTCCTCATACGTCCCAATCTTCTGCAGTGCCCTGTGTTTCGTCTCAGGTTGGTTTTTCCTTGCAGGATATGGCTACCCATATATCCTCGGCAGTATCTGAGGCTTTGTCTGCTGTTCCTATGTTTACAGGGGAAGCGCAAGAGGAAGTATAAGGGTTCTTATTCTGTTGCAATTGTGTCTAGTGTTTCTTCTCATAAGTCTGAGGAGGAAGATACTTCAGTAGCATCTGAGGGTGAGATCTCGGATTCTGATAGTGTAAATCCTTTTTCTGAACCTGAGGTTGTTTCCTTTAGGTTTAACCTGGAGCACCCCCGTTTGTTACTCAAGGAGGTTTTGGCTACCTTGGATGACCCTGAGGCATTAGTCATGGTTATTCCTAAGAAATCTAGTAAACTTAATAAGTTTTTTGATGTCCCTTCCTCGGAAGTTTTTCCTATAACAGATCGTATTTCAGATATTATTGCACGAGAATGGGAGAAGCCTGGGATTCCTTTTTCCCCTTCTCCAATTTTTAGGTGTTTCCTATTGCTGATTCTATTAAGGAATCTTGGCAGATGGTAACTAAGGTGGAGAGAGCCGTTTCCACTCTGACCAAGAGGACCACTATTCCTATTGAGGACAGCTGTTCCTTTAAAGATCCTATGGATAAGAAGTTGGAAGCTTTGCATAAAAAGATTTATGTTCACCAGGGGTATCAATGGTAACCGGATGCATGTATTGCTACGGTTACTAGTGCGGCGGCATATTGTTTTGATGCATTGTTTGATTCTATTCAGCAATATACTCCTCTTGAAGAAATTCAAGATAGAATCAAGGCTTTGAAGTTTGCTAATTCCTTTATTGCAGATGCTTTCCTACAGCCATCAAGTTGGGAGCTAAAATTTCTGGTTTTGCCATTTTAGCTCGCAGAGCTTTATGGTTAAAATCCTGGCCTGCGGATGTATCCTCTAAGTCTAAGCTTTTGTCTATTCCTTACAAGGGTAAGACCTTGTTTGGGCCAGGTTTGGCTGAGATTATTTCTGATATTACTGGAGGGAAGGGGCATTCTCTTCCTCAGGATAAAAGAAATAAACAGAATGGTCAGCAGAGTAATTTTCGTTCCTTTCGTAACTTCTCTGGTAAATCTTCCTCTTCTTCCTCCAAGCAGGAACAGTCCAAGCCATCTTGGAAGTCAAATCAGTCTTGGAATAAGGGGAAGCAGTCTAGGAAGCCTGTTGCTGACTCAAAATCAGCATGAAGGGTCTGCCCCCGATCTGGGAATGGATCTTGTGGGGGGCAGACTCTTTCTTTGCTCAAGCTTGGGTTTGAGATGTTCAGGATCCCTGGGTGGTAGATATCGTGTCCCAGGGTTACAAACTGGAGTTCAAGAATTTTCCTCCCAGAGGCAGGTTTCTTCTCTCCAGGTTATCTGTAAACCAGATAAGAGGAGGCGTTCTTACGTTGTGTTCAGAATCTTTCAAACATGGGCGTGATAGTTCCTGTTCTGGAACAGGGTCTGGGTTTTTATTCCAATCTCTTCGTCGTTCCCAAAAAGGAGGGAACTTTCAGACCTATTTTAGATCTCAAGAGTGTAAACAAGTTTCTCAGGGTTTTGTCTTTCAAAATAGAAACTATTCGTTCCATTCTTCCTTTGGTTCAGGAAGGTCAGTTCATGACCACAGTGGATCTAAAGGATGCGTTCCTGCATATTCGTATCACAGGTTCCTAAGATTTGCATTTCTAGACAAACATTTTCAGTTTGTAGCTCTTCCTTTTGGTCTGGCAACAGCTCCCAGAATTTTATCAAATGTCCTGGGAGCATTGTTGGCGGTGCTTCGATTGAAGGGTGTTTCAGTGGCTCCTTATCTGGACGACAATCTAGTTCAGGTTCTATTTTTTCAACTAGCAAACTCCCACACGGAGTTGTTGTCTTTTTTTGCGCTCCCACAGTTGGAAGGTGAATTTAGGAAAAAGTTCTCTAGAGATGAAAATTTTTCTGACAGAAGCAAGAAAGTCAGATTTTCAATACGTGTCTTGCTCTTCAGTCCCTTCCTCGGCCGTCAGTGGCTCAGTGCATGGAGGTTATTGGTCTGATGTTTTCAGTCATGGACATCATTCCGTTTGCTCGGTTCCATCTCAGACTTCTGCAGTTATGCTTGCTCAGGCAGTGGAACAGGGATTATGTGGATCTATCTCCAAAGATTGTTCTAGATCAGATGTCCAGAGATTCTCTTCCATGGTGGTTGTCTCAGGATCTTCTCTCTCAGGGAACTTGCTTTTGCAGACCTGCTTGGGTGATTGTAACCACGGATGCCAGTTTGCTGGGCTGGGGTGCTGTCTGGGGTTCATTAAGGGCTCAGGGTCTATGGACTCGGGAGGAGTCGGTTCTTCCAATAAATGTTTTGGAACTGAGAGCAATTTTCAATGCTAGTCTAGCATGGCCTCAGCTTCAACCGGACAACATTAACGTCAGTGGCTTACATCAGTCATCAGAGAGGAACTCGGAGTTCCTTGGCCATGACATAGGTAGCCAAGATTATTCAGTGGGCGAAGATTCACAACTGTTGTCTGTCTGCTATCCACATTCCAGGGGTGGACAATTGGGAAGCAGATTTTCTGAGCAGACAGACTTTTCATCCGGGAAGTGGGAACTTCATCCAGAGGTATTTTCCAGCTTGATTCTCAGTTGGGGGCAGCCAGAGTTGGCTCTCATGGCATCTCGTCAGAATGCCATGCTCCCGAGGTACGGGTCGAGGTCAAAGGATCCTCAGGCTGTTCTGATAGATGCTCTGACAGTTCCCTGGACTTTCAGTCTGGCATATGTGTTCCCTCTGTTTGCTCTTCTTCCTCGGGTCATTGCTCTGGTCAAACAAGAGAGGGCATCAGTGATTCTTATTGCTCTGGCGTGGCCTCTCAGAATCTGGTTCGCAGAATCTGGTTTGCTTCTGCAGGGTCCCTTCCTTCATCCAAATTTCGTTTCTCTGAAGCTGACTGCTTGGAGATTGAACGCTTGATTCTTTCTAAGTGTGGTTTTTCTGAGTCAGTCATTGAGACTATGATTCAGGCTCGTAAGCCTGTGACTAGGAAGATTTATTATAAGATTTGGCGTAAATATTTGTATTGGTGTGAATCCAAAGGCTACTCGTGGAGTAGAGTTAGGATTCCTAGGATTTTGTCTTTTCTCCAGGAGGGTTTAGAGAGAGGTTTATCTGCTAGTACCCTGAAGGGTCAAATTTCTGCTTTATCTATTTTATTGCACAAGCGCCTGGCGGATGTGCCAGATGTTCATTCTTTTTGTCAGGCCTTGGTTAGAATTTGGCCTGTGTTTAAGTCTACTACTCCACCTTGGAGTCTTAATTTGGTTCTTAGAGTCCTTCAATAGGCTCCGTTTGAACCTATGCATTCTTTGGATATTAAGATGTTATCTTGGAAGATTTTGTTTCTGGTGGCTATTTCTTCGGCTTGAAGAGTTTTGGAGCTTTCAGCCTTACAGTATGAATCGCCTTTTCTTATTTTTCACTCTGATAAGGTAGTTCTGCGTCCTGCCTTGGGTTTTCTTCCTAAGGTTGTTTCTGATAAGAATATTAATCAAGAGATTGTTGTTCCTTCTTTGTGTCCTTATCCTTCTTTAAAGGAGAGTTTGTTGCACATCCTGCATGTGGTTCGTGCATTGAAAGATTATTTGCAGGCGACTAAGGATTTTCGCAAGTCTAATTCTTTATTTGTTGTCTTTTCGGGGAAGCATAAGGCTAGGAAACTATGGCTACTTCTCTTTCTTGTTGGTTGAGGAGTGCTATTCGCTTGGCATATGAAACTGCTGGTCAGCAGCCTCCTGAGAGAATCACGGCTCATTCCACGAGGGCTGTTTCATTTTCTTAGGCTTTCAAAAATGGAGCTTCTGTAGATCAGCTTTGCAAGGCTGGGACTTGGCCATCATTGCATACTTTTTCTAAATTTTACAAATTTTATACTTTTGCTTTAGCAGAGGCTTCTTTTGGGAGAAAGGTTCTTCAAGCAGTGGTGCCTTCTGTTTAGGTTAACTGTCTTGTCCCTCCCTTATCATCTGTGTCCTCTAGCTTGGGTATTGGTTCCCAACAGTAATTAAGATGATCCATGGATTCACCGTGTCATTAGAAAGAAAACATAATTTATTCTTACCTGATAAATTTATTTATTTCTTGACACGGTGAGTCCACGGCCCGCCCTGTTTTTCAGACAGTTTGCTTTTCTATAAACTTCAGACACCTCTGCACCTTAGATTACTTCCTTTCTCCTTTCCCTTTGGTCAAATGACTGGGGATTGTGGGTAGGGGAGTGGTATTTAACAGCTTTTGCTGTGGTGCTCTTTGCCTCCTCCTGGACAGGAGTGATATTCCAAACAGTAATTAAGATCATCTGTGGACTCACTTTGTCAAGAAATAAATACATTTATCAGGTAAGAATAAATTATGTTTTTTTGGCTTGGAACAAACAGGTTTCACTTTCGTTTTTGAGTGTTCCGCAGCTCATAAAAGCTTAGCGCCTTTTTCATAGCAGGGGAAGTCCTGTCCTACGCACCACGTGACCGGGTGCGGTCTTTTCATTTTCCTACGATCCTCCTGCAGACATCACTCCTAAGGAGAGCGTTTTCACTGTTAGCTGTCTGGGTCTAGGAGGTGGTGAGTATATCTCAGCTATGGAGGACTCTGATACTACGTTAGAAGGTTCCGCTCCTTCTGTACTGATTAATAATTCCTGTTTATATTGTGAGGAGGCCGTGGTTTGCTGCCTGCTCAATTTTGTTCCATTTGCATAAGCACTGTTCTAAAGTCTAAGAAGGGAGACAAGCCTGCTAATACTCATAGCGCTATTAGCCCCTGTGAGACGTCTACTTCTCAGTAATCTGTGTCTCGAGAGATTACTACCCTTTCTAAACTACCTGCTCCACATGCAGTTCCCGCGGCTCAACTAATTTTCCATCTGGAGGGGGATTTTTTCCTGTGGACTTTACCGCACAGTTACAATCGCCAGTGTCTGCGGCCCTGAGTGCCTTACATCCCTCTAGCAAACGTAAGAGAAAGGTCAAACTTAGTTCTCCTGACCTAGAGTCTTCTAAATATTTGTCGGATTTAGCTACCATGTCCCAGCTATCCGAGGAGGAGTTAACCTCTGTAACTTCAGAGGGTAAACTTTCTGAGTCAGAAACTTCAGTTTCTAAACCTTCTTCAGCGGAGGAACCCTCCTTTAGATTTAAAATTGAGCATCTGCGTTTTTTATTAAAGGAGGTTCTGTTTACGCTAGAGGTTCTAAATTAGACCGGGTTTATGAAGACAGTAAGGTCCCTCTGACTTTTCCTGTGCCAGTTAAGATGGCGAACATTATTAGTAACCAATAGGAAAGAATAGGAACTTCTTTTTCCCCCTTGTCTACTTTTAAAAAATGCTTCCCGGTCCCTGACTCTCAATTAGATTTGTGGGGCTCCATCCCTGAGGTGGATGGCGCTGTTTCAATGTTGGCTAAGCGTACTACTATCCCTCTGGAGGATAGTTCATCTTTTAGAGAGCCTATGTATAAGAAAATAGAAACTTTTCTGAGGAAGATGTTTCAACATACAGGGTTTTTATTTCATACGGCGGCAGCTATAGCAACACTCTGTCGGAGCTCATTGAGGTGAAGACTCCCCTCGAGGGATATTCAGGAGAGAATTAAAGCTCTGAGAATTTTTAACTCCTTCAATCTGTGACGCGAATATGCAGATTATTCGCCTAAATGCAAAGGCTTCTGGCTTTGCGGTCCTAGCCCGCTGGGCTCTCTGGTTGAAGTCTTGGTCTGCGGATATGACTTCTAAATCCAGACTCCTTTCTCTTCCTTTCAAGGGGTAAATTTTATTCGGTCCAGAGCTGGACTCCATTATTTCTACGGTTACCGGAGGGAAAGGTGCCTTCCTACCGCATAAGAAGAATAGGCCTAAGGGACAGCAATTGTCTAATTTCTTTCATGTAATTAGCAAGAGTCCATGAGCTAGTGACGTATGGGATATACATTCCTACCAGGAGGGGCAAAGTTTCCCAAACCTCAAAATGCCTATAAATACACCCCTCACCACACCCACAATTCAGTTTTACAAACTTTGCCTCCGATGGAGGTGGTGAAGTAAGTTTGTGCTAGATTCTACGTTGATATGCGCTCCGCAGCAAGTTGGGGCCCGGTTTTCCTCTCAGCGTGCAGTGAATGTCAGAGGGATGTGAGGAGTATTGCCTATTTGAATGCAGTGATCTCCTTCTTAGGGGTCTATTTCATAGGTTCTCTGTTATCGGTCGTAGAGATTCATCTCTTACCTCCCTTTTCAGATCGACGATATACTCTTATATATACCATTACCTCTACTGATTCTCGTTTCAGTACTGGTTTGGCTATCTACTATATGTAGATGAGTGTCCTGGGGTAAGTAAGTCTTATTTTTTGTGACACTCCTAGCTATGGTTGGGCACTTTGTTTATAAAGTTCTAAATATATGTATTCAAACATTTATTTGCCTTGACTCAGAATGTTCAACTTTCCTTATTTTTCAGACAGTCAGTTTCATATTTGGGATAATGCATTTTAATTTAACATTTTTCTTACCTTAAATTTGACTTTTTCCCTGTGGGCTATTAGGCTCGCGGGGGCTGAAAATGCTTCATTTTATTGCGTCATTCTTGGCGCGGACTTTTTTGGCGCAAAAATTCTATTTCCGTTTCCGGCGTCATACGTGTCGCCGGAAGTTGCGTCACTTTTTGACGTTATTTTGCGCCAAAAATGTCGGCGTTCCGGATGTGGCGTCATTTTTGGCGGCAAAAAGCATTTAGGCGCCAAATAATGTGGGCGTCTTATTTGGCGCGAAAAAATATGGGCGTCACTCTTGTCTCCACATTATTTAAGTCTCATTTTTTATTGCTTCTGGTTGCTAGAAGCTTGTTCTTTGGCATTTTTTCCCATTCCTGAAACTGTCATTTAAGGAATTTGATCAATTTTGCTTTATATATATGTTGTTTTTTCTCTTACATATTGCAAGATGTCTCACGTTGCATCTGAGTCAGAAGATACTACAGGAAAATCGCTGTCAAGTGCTGAATCTACCAAAGCTAAGTGTATCTGCTGTAAACTTTTGGTAGCTATTCCTCCAGCTGTTGTTTGTATTGATTGTCATGACAAACTTGTTAAAGCAGATAATATTTCCTTTAGTAAAGTACCATTGCCTGTTGCAGTTCCTTCAACATCTAAGGTGCAGAATGTTCCTGATAATATAAGAGATTTTGTTTCTGAATCCATAAAGAAGGCTATGTCTGTTATTTCTCCTTCTAGTAAACATAAAAAATCTTTTAAAACTTCTCTCCCTACAGATGAATTTTTAACTGAACATCATCATTCTGATTCTGATGATTCCTCTGGTTCAGAGGATTCTGTCTCAGAGGTTGATGCTGATAAATCTTCATATTTATTTAAAATGGAATTTATTCGTTCTTTACTTAAAGAAGTCCTAATTGCTTTAGAAATAGAGGATTCTGGTCCTCTTGATACTAAATCTAAACGTTTAAATAAGGTTTTTAAAACTCCTGTAGTTATTCCAGAAGTTTTTCCTGTCCCTGATGCTATTTCTGCAGTAATTTCCAAAGAATGGGATAATTTGGGTAATTCATTTACTCCTTCTAAACGTTTTAAGCAATTATATCCTGTGCCGCCTGACAGATTAGAATTTTGGGACAAGATCCCTAAAGTTGATGGGGCTATTTCTACCCTTGCTAAACGTACTACTATTCCTACGTCAGATGGTACTTCGTTTAAGGATCCTCTAGATAGGAAAATGGAGTCCTTTCTAAGAAAAGCTTATCTGTGTTCAGGTAATCTTCTTAGACCTGCTATATCTTTGGCTGATGTTGCTGCAGCTTCAACTTTTTGGTTGGAAACTTTAGCGCAACAAGTAACACATCGTGATTCTCATGATATTATTATTCTTCTTCAACATGCTAATAATTTTATCTGTGATGCCATTTTTGATATTATCAGAGTTGATGTCAGGTTTATGTCTCTAGCTATTTTAGCTAGAAGAGCTTTATGGCTTAAAACTTGGAATGCTGATATGGCTTCTAAATCAACTTTACTTTCCATTTCTTTCCAGGGTAACAAATTATTTGGTTCTCAGTTGGATTCCATTATTTCAACTGTTACTGGTGGGAAAGGAACTTTTTTACCACAGGATAAAAAATCTAAAGGTAAAAACAGGGCTAATAATCGTTTTCGTTCCTTTCGTTTCAACAAAGAACAAAAGCCTGATCCTTCATCCTCAGGAGCAGTTTCAGTTTGGAGACCATCTCCAGTCTGGAATAAATCCAAGCCAGCTAGAAAGGCAAAGCCTGCTTCTAAGTCCACATGAAGGTGCGGCCCTCATTCCAGCTCAGCTGGTAGGGGGCAGGTTACGTTTTTTCAAAGAAATTTGGGTCAATTCTGTTCACAATCTTTGGATTCAGAGCATTGTTTCAGAAGGGTACAGAATTTGTTTCAAGTTGAGACCTCCTGCAAAGAGATTTTTTCTTTCCCGTGTCCCAGTAAATCCAGTAAAAGCTCAAGCATTTCTGAAATGTGTTTCAGATCTAGAGTTGACTGGAGTAATTATGCCAGTTCCAGTTCCGGAACAGGGGATGGGGTTTTATTCAAATCTCTTCATTGTACCAAAGAAGGAGAATTCCTTCAGACCAGTTTTGGATCTAAAAATATTGAATCGTTATGTAAGGATACCAACGTTCAAGATGGTAACTGTAAGGACTATCTTACCTTTTGTTCAGCAAGGGAATTATATGTCCACAATAGATTTACAGGATGCATATCTGCATATTCCGATTCATCCAGATCACTTTCAGTTTCTGAGATTCTCTTTCCTAGACAAGCATTACCAGTTTGTGGCTCTGCCGTTTGGCCTAGCTACAGCTCCAAGAATTTTTACAAAGGTTCTCGGTGCCCTGCTGTCTGTAATCAGAGAACAGGGTATTGTGGTATTTCCTTATTTGGACGATATCTTGGTACTTGCTCAGCCTTTACATTTAGCAGAATCTCATACAAATCGACTTGTGTTGTTTCTTCAAGATCATGGTTGGAGGATCAATTTACCAAAAAGTTCTTTGATTCCTCAGACAAAGGTAACCTTTCTGGGTTTCCAGATGGATTCAGTGTCCATGACTCTGTCTTTAACAGACAAGAGACGTTTAAAATTGATTACAGCTTGTCGAAACCTTCAGTCACAATCATTCCCTTCGGTAGCCTTATGCATGGAAATTCTAGGTCTTATGACTGCTGCATCGGACGCGATCCCCTTTGCTCGTTTTCACATGCGACCTCTTCAGCTCTGTATGCTGAAGCAATGGTGCAAGGATTACACGAAGATATCTCAATTAATATCTTTAAAACCGATTGTTCGACACTCTCTAACATGGTGGACAGATCACCATCGTTTAATTCAGGGGGCTTCTTTTGTGCTTCCGACCTGGACTGTAATTTCAACAGATGCAAGTCTCACAGGTTGGGGAGCTGTGTGGGGATCTCTGACGGCACAAGGAATTTGGGAATCTCAGGAGGTGAGATTACCGATCAATATTTTGGAACTCCGTGCAATTTTCAGAGCTCTTCAGTTTTGGCCTCTTCTGAAGAGAGAATCGTTCATTTGTTTTCAGACAGACAATGTCACAACTGTGGCATACATCAATCATCAAGGAGGGACTCACAGTCCTCTGGCTATGAAAGAAGTATCTCGAATTTTGGTTTGGGCGGAATCCAGCTCCTGTCTAATCTCTGCGGTTCATATTCCAGGTGTAGACAATTGGGAAGCGGATTATCTCAGTCGCCAAACGTTGCATCCGGGCGAATGGTCTCTTCACCCAGAGGTATTTCTTCAGCTTGTTCAAATGTGGGAACTTCCAGAAATAGATCTGATGGCGTCCCATCTAAACAAGAAACTTCCCAGGTATCTGTCCAGATCCCGGGATCCTCAGGCGGAGGCAGTGGATGCATTATCACTTCCCTGGAAGTATCATCCTGCCTATATCTTTCCGCCTCTAGTTCTTCTTCCAAGAGTAATCTCCAAGATTCTGAAGGAATGCTCGTTTGTTCTGCTGGTAGCTCCGGCATGGCCTCACAGGTTTTGGTATGCGGATCTTGTCCGGATGGCCTCTTGCCAACCGTGGACTCTTCCGTTAAGACCAGACCTTCTGTCACAAGGTCCTTTTTTCCATCAGGATCTGAAATCCTTAAATTTAAAGGTATGGAGATTGAACGCTTGATTCTTGGTCAAAGAGGTTTCTCTGACTCTGTGATTAATACTATGTTACAGGCTCGTAAATCTGTATCTCGAGAGATATATTATAGAGTCTGGAAGACTTATATTTCTTGGTGTCTTTCTCATCATTTTTCCTGGCATTCTTTTAGAATACCGAGAATTTTACAGTTCCTTCAGGATGGTTTAGATAAGGGTTTGTCCGCAAGTTCTTTGAAAGGACAAATCTCTGCTCTTTCTGTTCTTTTTCACAGAAAGATTGCTATTCTTCCTGATATTCATTGTTTTGTACAAGCTTTGGTTCGTATAAAACCTGTCATTAAGTCAATTTCTCCTCCTTGGAGTTTGAATTTGGTTCTGGGAGCTCTTCAAGCTCCTCCGTTTGAACCTATGCATTCATTGGACATTAAATTACTTTCTTGGAAAGTTTTGTTCCTTTTGGCCATCTCTTCTGCCAGAAGAGTTTCTGAATTATCTGCTCTTTCTTGTGAGTCTCCTTTTCTGATTTTTCATCAGGATAAGGCGGTGTTGCGAACTTCTTTTGAATTTTTACCTAAAGTTGTGAATTCCAACAACATTAGTAGAGAAATTGTGGTTCCTTCATTATGTCCTAATCCTAAGAATTCTAAGGAGAAATCGTTGCATTCTTTAGATGTTGTTAGAGCTTTGAAATATTATGTTGAAGCTACGAAATCTTTTCGTAAGACTTCTAGTCTATTTGTTATCTTTTCCGGTTCTAGAAAAGGCCAGAAAGCTTCTGCCATTTCTTTGGCATCTTGGTTGAAATCTTTAATTCATCTTGCCTATGTTGAGTCGGGTAAAACTCCGCCTCAGAGAATTACAGCTCATTCTACTAGGTCAGTTTCTACTTCCTGGGCGTTTAGGAATGAAGCTTCGGTTGACCAGATCTGCAAAGCAGCTACTTGGTCCTCTTTGCATACTTTTACTAAATTCTACCATTTTGATGTATTTTCTTCTTCTGAAGCAGTCTTTGGTAGAAAAATACTTCAGGCAGCGGTTTCAGTTTGAATCTTCTGCTTATGTTTTTCGTTAAACTTTATTTTGGGTGTGGATTTTTCAGCAGGAATTGGCTGTCTTTATTTTATCCCTCCCTCTCTAGTGACTCTTGTGTGGAAAGATCCACTTCTTGGGTAGTCATTATCCCATACGTCACTAGCTCATGGACTCTTGCTAATTACATGAAAGAAAACATAATTTATGTAAGAACTTACCTGATAAATTCATTTCTTTCATATTAGCAAGAGTCCATGAGGCCCGCCCTTTTTTTGTGGTGGTTATGATTTTGTATAAAGCACAATTATTCCAATTCCTTATTTTATATGCTTTCGCACTTTTTTTCTTATCACCCCACTTCTTGGCTATTCGTTAAACTGAATTGTGGGTGTGGTGAGGGGTGTATTTATAGGCATTTTGAGGTTTGGGAAACTTTGCCCCTCCTGGTAGGAATGTATATCCCATACGTCACTAGCTCATGGACTCTTGCTAATATGAAAGAAATGAATTTATCAGGTAAGTTCTTACATAAATTATGTTTTTCGTTTCTTTCGTTCTGACAAATCACAACGACCGCAATCCTCATCTGAGCAGACCAAGAGTACTTGGAAGCCGGCTCAGTCCTGGAATAAGTCCAAACAGACTAAGAAGCCCGGGGAAAACAAATCGACATGAAGGGGCAGCCCCCTTTCCGGGATCGAATAGGGGGCAGTCTGTCTGTTTTTTTCTTTCATGTAATTGGCAAGAGTCCATGAGCTAGTGACGTACGGGATATACATTCCTACCAGGAGGGGCAAAGTTTCCCAAACCTCAACATGCCTATAAATGCACCCCCCACCACACCCACAATTCAGTTTTACAAACTTTGCCTCCTATGGAGGTGGTGAAGTAAGTTTGTGTATAGCATTGTTAAGCTAATTCCACATTCTAATAATTTCATTTGTGATGCCATTTTTTATATCATTAGAATTGATGTCAGATATATGTCTTTAGCTATATTAGCTAGAAGAGCTTTATGGCTTAAATCTTGGAATGCTGATATGACTTCTAAATCAACGTTGCTATCTCTCTCTTTCCAAGGTAATACATTATTTGGTTTTCAGTTGGATTCTATTATTTCAACTGTCACAGGGGGGAAGGGAGCTTTTTTGCCTCAGGATAAAAAAATCTAAGGGTAAATTTAGGGCTGCTAACCGTTTTCGTTCCTTTCGTCAAAATAAGGAACAGAAACCTGACCCCTAAGGGAACGGTTTCCAATTGGAAGCCTTCTCCAGTCTGGAATAAATCCAAGCCATTTAAAAGATCAATATCAGCCCCCAAGTCCTCATGAAGGTGCGGCCCTCATTCCAGCGCAGCTGGTAGGGGGCAGACTAAGATTTTACAAGGATGTTTGGATCAATTCAATCCAAAATCATTGGATTCAGAACATTGTTTCTCAAGGGTACAGAATAGGTTTCAAAGTAAGACCACCTGTGAGAAGTTTCTTTATCTCACGCATTCCAGTGAACCCAGTAAAGGCTCAGGCTTTCCTGAAGTGTGTTTCAGACCTGGAGTTATCTGGGGTAATTGTGCCAGTTCCTTTTCAGGAACGGGGTCTGGGGTTTTTTTCAAATCTGTTCATTGTTCCAAAGAAGGAGAATTCTTTTAGACCGGTTCTGGATCTAAAATTTTTGAATCGTTATGTAAGAATACCAACATTCAAGATGGTGACTATAAGGACTATTTTGCCTTTTGTTCAGCAAGGGCATTATATGTCCACAATAGACTTACAGGATGCATATCTTCATATTCCGATTCGCCCAGATCACTATCAGTTTCTGAGATTCTCTTTTCTAGACAAGCATTACCAATTTGTTGCTCTTCCTTTTGGCCTAGCAACAGCTCCAAGGATCTTTTCAAAGGTTCTCGGTGCCCTACTCTCTAATGAGAGAGCGGGGTATTGCGGTGTTTCCTTATTTGGACGATATCTTGGTACTTGCTCAGTCTTTACATTCTGCAGAATCTCACACGAATCAACTAGTGTCGTTTTTTCAAAGACATGGTTGGAGGATCAATTTACCAAAAAGTTCCTTTATTCCTCAGACAAGGGTAACCTTTTTAGGATTCCAAATAGATTCAGTATCCATGACTTTGTCTCTTACAGACAAAAGACGTCTGAAATTGGTTTCAGCTTGTCGGAACCTTCAGTTTCAATCATTTCCTTCAGTAGCTATGTGCATGGAGGTTTTAGGTCTCATAGAAACATAGAAACATAGATATTGACGGCAGATAAGAGCCATAGGCCCAACAAGTCTGCCCGACCTTACCTAACAGTATAAACTTATCTAGTTCGTAGGATAGCCCTATGCTTGTCCCATGCATTTTTAAAGTCCCCCACAGTGTTTGTTGCTACTACCTCTTGAGGAAGTTTATTCCATAAATCAATCACTCTTTCTGTAAAGAAGTGCTTCCTCAAATTACTCCTGAATCTACTACCCTTTAGCTTGAGCTTATGACCCCTTGTTCTTGAATTTTCCATTTTATGTAAAATACCCACAGCCTCAGTTTTACTAAACCCTTTAATGTACTTGAAATTTGCCATCATATCACCTCTTTCCCTTCTCTCCTCTAAGCTATACATATTTAGGTCATTGAGCCTATCCTGGTAAGTTTTATTTTTTAGATCATGTACCATTTTGGTAGCCCTCCTTTGCACAGATTCAAGTTTGTTGATATCCTTCTGAAGATATGGCCTCCAGAACTGCACACAATACTCAAGATGAGGCCTAACTAATGATCTATAAAGTGGCATAAGAACCTTACTATTTCTGCTGCAAATACCTCTACCAATACATCCAAGCATTCTGCTAGCCTTACTCGCTGCATTACTACATTGTTTACTAAGTTTTAAATCATCTGAAATAATAATTCCCAAGTCCTGTTCCTCGTCTGTAACAGTCAGTAAAGTGTCATTGAGTCTGTAATTAACATTTTGATTTTTCTTCCCTAAATGCATTATTTTACACTTTGCTGTGTTAAACTTTAGATCCCAGTCGTTTGTCCAATCCTCCAATTGTTGTATATCACTTCTCATTTTGTCTACCCCCCCTGGAACATCCACTCTGTTGCAAATTTTTGTATCATCTGCAAAGAGACATACTTTCCCCTGTAGCCCTTTGCTGATATCGCAGATAAATATGTTAAACAAAACAGGCCCCAGAACTGACCCCTGAGGAGCACCACTAGTAACAGCCCCCTCTGCTGAATGAACTCCATTTACTAAGACACTTTGTTTTCTGTCCTTAAGCCAGCATTCCACCCAGTTCACAATTTTTGAATCTAGACCAAGGAGATATAGTTTGTGAATAAGTTTATTGTGTGGGACGGTGTCAAATGCTTTGCTGAAATCTAGATATGCTACATCAACTGCTCCTCCCTTGTCTAATACTTTTGTTACATAATCAAAGAAGTCAATTAGATTAGTCTGACATGATCTCCCTGAAGTAAAACCATGCTGATTTTGGTCCTCTAAATTGTTTGTCTTTATGTAAGTCATAATTCTTTCTTTTAAGAGGCTTTCCATTAATTTCCCTACTACTGAAGTTAAACTAACTGGCCTGTAGTTGCCAGATTCTTCTCTACTGCCCTTTTTATGAAGAGGTATTACATTTGCTATTCTCCAATCATCTGGGACAGCTCCTGTTAATAGTGACTGATTAAACAGATCAGTTAATGGGACAGTTAGCACTGATCAAAGTTCTTTTAAAACCCTTGGATGAATATTATCAGGACCCACTGCCTTTGTAACATTTATTTCTCCAACATAGGTGTGTCCGGTCCACGGCGTCATCCTTACTTGTGGGATATTCTCTTCCCCAACAGGAAATGGCAAAGAGCCCAGCAAAGCTGGTCACATGATCCCTCCTAGGCTCCGCCTACCCCAGTCATTCTCTTTGCCGTTGTACAGGCAACATCTCCACGGAGATGGCTTAGAGTTTTTTAGTGTTTAACTGTAGTTTTTATTATTCAATCAAGAGTTTGTTATTTTGAAATAGTGCTGGTATGTACTATTTACTCAGAAACAGAAAAGAGATGAAGATTTCTGTTTGTATGAGGAAAATGATTTTAGCAACCGTCACTAAAATCCATGGCTGTTCCACACAGGACTGTTGAGAGCAATTAACTTCAGTTGGGGGAACAGTGTGCAGTCTCTTGCTGCTTGAGGTATGACACATTCTAACAAGACGATGTAATGCTGGAAGCTGTCATTTTCCCTATGGGATCCGGTAAGCCATGTTTATTCAGCAAGTAAATAAGGGCTTCACAAGGGCTTATTAAGACTGTAGACTTTTTCTGGGCTAAATCGATTCATTATTAACACATATTTAGCCTTGAGGAATCATTTTATCTGGGTATTTTGATATAATAATATCGGCAGGCACTGTATTAGACACCTTATTCTTTAGGGGCTTTCCCAAAGCATAAGCAGAGCCTCATTTTCGCGCCGGTGTTGCGCACTTGTTTTTGAGAGGCATGGCATGCAGTCGCATGTGAGAGGAGCTCTGATACTTAGAAAAGACTTTCTGAAGGCGTCATTTGGTATCGTATTCCCCTTTGGGCTTGGTTGGGTCTCAGCAAAGCAGATACCAGGGACTGTAAAGGGGTTAAAGTTCAAAACGGCTCCGGTTCCGTTATTTTAAGGGTTAAAGCTTCCAAATTTGGTGTGCAATACTTTTAAGGCTTTAAGACACTGTGGTGAAAATTTGGTGAATTTTGAACAATTCCTTCATGTTTTTTCGCAATTGCAGTAATAAAGTGTGTTCAGTTTAAAATTTAAAGTGACAGTAACGGTTTTATTTTAAAACGTTTTTTGTACTTTGTTATCAAGTTTATGCCTGTTTAACATGTCTGAACTACCAGATAGACTGTGTTCTGAATGTGGGGAAGCCAGAATTCCTATTCATTTAAATAAATGTGATTTATGTGATAATGACAATGATGCCCAAGATGATTCCTCAAGTGAGGGGAGTAAGCATGGTACTGCATCATTCCCTCCTTCGTCTACACGAGTCTTGCCCACTCAGGAGGCCCCTAGTACATCTAGCGCGCCAATACTCCTTACTATGCAACAATTAACGGCTGTAATGGATAATTCTGTCAAAAACATTTTAGCCAAAATGAACACTTATCAGCGTAAGCGCGGCTGCTCTGTTTTAGATACTGAAGAGCATGACGACGCTGATAATAATATTTCCGAAGGGCCCCTAACCCAGTCTGATGGGGCCAGGGAGGTTTTGTCTGAGGGAGAAATTACTGATTCAGGGAACATTTCTCAACAGGCTGAACCTGATGTGATTGCATTTAAATTTAAGTTGGAACATCTCCGCATTCTGCTTAAGGAGGTATTATCCACTTTGGATGATTGTGACAAGTTGGTCATCCCAGAGAAACTATGTAAAATGGACAAGTTCCTAGAGGTGCCGGGGCTCCCAGAAGCTTTTCCTATACCCAAGCGGGTGGCGGACATTGTTAACAAGGAATGGGAAAGGCCCGGTATTCCTTTCGTCCCTCCCCCCATATTTAAAAAATTGTTTCCTATGGTCGACCCCAGAAAGGACTTATGGCAGACAGTCCCCAAGGTCGAGGGAGCGGTTTCCACTTTAAACAAACGCACCACTATACCCATAGAGGATAGTTGTGCTTTCAAAGATCCTATGGATAAAAAATTAGAAGGTTTGCTTAAAAAGATGTTTGTTCAGCAAGGTTACCTTCTACAACCAATTTCATGCATTGTCCCTGTCGCTACAGCCGCATGTTTCTGGTTCGATGATCTGATAAAGGCGGTCGATAGTGAGTCTCCTCCTTTTGAGGAGATTATGGACAGAATCAATGCTCTCAAATTGGCTAATTCTTTCACCCTAGACGCCACTTTGCAATTGGCTAGGTTAGCGGCTAAGAATTCTGGGTTTGCTATTGTGGCGCGCAGAGCGCTTTGGTTGAAATCTTGGTCGGCTGATGCGTCTTCCAAGAACAAGCTACTTAACATTCCTTTCAAGGGGAAAACGCTGTTTGGCCCTGACTTGAAAGAGATTATCTCTGATATCACTGGGGGTAAGGGCCACGCCCTTCCTCAGGATCGGCCTTTCAAGGCAAAAAATAAACCTAATTTTCGTCCCTTTCGTAGAAACGGACCAGCCCAAGGTGCTACGTCCTCTAAGCAAGAGGGTAATACTTCTCAAGCCAAGCCAGCTTGGAGACCAATGCAAGGCTGGAACAAGGGAAAGCAGGCCAAGAAACCTGCCACTGCTACCAAGACAGCATGAAATGTTGGCCCCCGATCCGGGACCGGATCTGGTGGGGGGCAGACTCTCTCTCTTCGCTCAGGCTTGGGCAAGAGATGTTCTGGATCCTTGGGCGCTAGAAATAGTCTCCCAAGGTTATCTTCTGGAATTCAAGGGACTTCCCCCAAGGGGGAGGTTCCACAGGTCTCAGTTGTCTTCAGACCACATAAAAAGACAGGCATTCTTACATTGTGTAGAAGACCTGTTAAAAATGGGAGTGATTCATCCTGTTCCATTAAGAGAACAAGGGATGGGGTTCTACTCCAATCTGTTCATAGTTCCCAAAAAAGAGGGAACGTTCAGACCAATCTTAGATCTCAAGATCTTAAACAAGTTTCTCAAGGTTCCATCGTTCAAGATGGAAACCATTCGAACTATTCTTCCTTCCATCCAGGAAGGTCAATTCATGACCACGGTGGATTTAAAGGATGCGTATCTACATATTCCTATCCACAAGGAACATCATCGGTTCCTAAGGTTCGCATTCCTGGACAAACATTACCAGTTCGTGGCGCTTCCTTTCGGATTAGCCACTGCTCCAAGGATTTTCACAAAAGTACTAGGGTCCCTTCTAGCTGTGCTAAGACCAAGGGGCATTGCTGTAGTACCTTACTTGGACGACATTCTGATTCAAGCGTCGTCCCTTCCTCAAGCAAAGGCTCACACGGACATTGTCCTGGCCTTTCTCAGATCTCACGGATGGAAAGTGAACGTGGAAAAGAGTTCTCTATCCCCGTCAACAAGGGTTCCCTTCTTGGGAACAATAATAGACTCCTTAGAAATGAGGATTTTTCTGACAGAGGCCAGAAAAACAAAACTTCTAGACTCTTGTCGGATACTTCATTCCGTTCCTCTTCCTTCCATAGCTCAGTGCATGGAAGTGATCGGGTTGATGGTAGCGGCAATGGACATAGTTCCTTTTGCGCGCATTCATCTAAGACCATTACAACTGTGCATGCTCAGTCAGTGGAATGGGGACTATACAGACTTGTCTCCGAAGATGCAAGTAAATCAGAGGACCAGAGACTCACTCCGTTGGTGGCTGTCCCTGGACAACCTGTCACAAGGGATGACATTCCGCAGACCAGAGTGGGTCATTGTCACGACCGACGCCAGTCTGATGGGCTGGGGCGCGGTCTGGGGATCCCTGAAAGCTCAGGGTCTTTGGTCTCGGGAAGAATCTCTTCTACCGATAAATATTCTGGAACTGAGAGCGATATTCAATGCTCTCAAGGCTTGGCCTCAGCTAGCGAGGGCCAAGTTCATACGGTTTCAATCAGACAACATGACAACTGTTGCGTACATCAACCATCACGGGGGAACAAGGAGTTCCCTAGCGATGGAAGAAGTGACCAAAATCATTCTATGGGCGGAGTCTCACTCCTGCCACCTGTCTGCTATCCACATCCCAGGAGTGGAAAATTGGGAAGCGGATTTTCTGAGTCGTCAGACATTGCATCCGGGGGAGTGGGAACTCCATCCGGAAATCTTTGCCCAAGTCACTCAGCTGTGGGGCATTCCAGACATGGATCTGATGGCCTCTCGTCAGAACTTCAAAGTTCCTTGCTACGGGTCCAGATCCAGGGATCCCAAGGCGGCTCTAGTGGATGCACTAGTAGCACCTTGGACCTTCAAACTAGCTTATGTGTTCCCGCCGTTTCCTCTCATCCCCAGGCTGGTAGCCAGGATCAATCAGGAGAGGGCGTCGGTGATCTTGATAGCTCCTGCGTGGCCACGCAGGACTTGGTATGCAGATCTGGTGAATATGTCATCGGCTCCACCTTGGAAGCTACCTTTGAGACGAGACCTTCTTGTTCAGGGTCCGTTCGAACATCCGAATCTGGTTTCACTCCAGCTGACTGCTTAACGCTTGATTTTATCGAAGCGAGGGTTCTCAGATTCTGTTATCGATACTCTTGTTCAGGCCAGAAAGCCTGTAACTAGAAAGATTTACCACAAAATTTGGAAAAAATATATCTGTTGGTGTGAATCTAAAGGATTCCCTTGGGACAAGGTTAAGATTCCTAGGATTCTATCCTTCCTTCAAGAAGGATTGGAAAAGGGATTATCTGCAAGTTCCCTGAAGGGACAGATTTCTGCCTTGTCGGTGTTACTTCACAAAAAACTGGCTGCTGTGCCAGATGTTCAAGCCTTTGTTCAGGCTCTGGTTAGAATTAAGCCTGTTTACAAACCTTTGACTCCTCCTTGGAGTCTCAATTTAGTTCTTTCAGTTCTTCAGGGGGTTCCGTTTGAACACTTGCATTCCGTTGATATTAAGTTATTATCTTGGAAAGTTTTGTTTTTAGTTGCAATTTCTTCTGCCAGAAGAGTTTCAGAATTATCTGCTCTGCAGTGTTCTCCTCCTTATCTGGTGTTCCATGCAGATAAGGTGGTTTTACGTACTAAACCTGGTTTCTCCAACATAGGTGTGTCCGGTCCACGGCGTCATCCTTACTTGTGGGATATTCTCTTCCCCAACAGGAAATGGCAAAGAGCCCAGCAAAGCTGGTCACATGATCCCTCCTAGGCTCCGCCTACCCCAGTCATTCTCTTTGCCGTTGTACAGGCAACATCTCCACGGAGATGGCTTAGAGTTTTTTAGTGTTTAACTGTAGTTTTTATTATTCAATCAAGAGTTTGTTATTTTAAAATAGTGCTGGTATGTACTATTTACTCAGAAACAGAAAAGAGATGAAGAATTCTGTTTGTATGAGGAAAATGATTTTAGCACCGTAACTAAAATCCATGGCTGTTCCACACAGGACTGTTGAGAGCAATTAACTTCAGTTGGGGGAACAGTGTGCAGTCTCTTGCTGCTTGAGGTATGACACATTCTAACAAGACGATGTAATGCTGGAAGCTGTCATTTTTCCCTATGGGATCCGGTAAGCCATGTTTATTACGATGGTAAATAAGGGCTTCACAAGGGCTTATTAAGATTGTAGACTTTTCTGGGCTAAATCGATTCAGTTTTAAAACATATTTAGCTTTGAGGAATCATTTTATCTGGGTTTATTGATATTATAATATCGGCAGGCACTGTATTAGACACCTTATTTCTCTGGGACTTTCCCAAAGCATAAGCAGAGACTCATTTTCGCGCCGGTGTGGCGCACTTGTTTTTGAGAGGCATGGCATGCAGTCGCATGTGAGAGGAGCTCTGATACTTAGTAAAGACTTTCTGAAGGCGTCATTTGGTATCGTATTCCCCTTTGGGCTTGGTTGGGTCTCAGCAAAGCAGATACCAGGGACTGTAAAGGGGTTAAAGTGTTAAAACGGCTCCGGTTCCGTTATTTTAAGGGTTAAAGCTTCCAAAATTGGTGTGCAATACTTTTAAGGCTTTAAGACACTGTGGTGAAAATTTGGTGAATTTTGTACAATTCCTTCATGTTTTTTCGCAATTGCAGTAATAAAGTGTGTTCAGTTTAAAATTTAAAGTGACAGTAACGGTTTTATTTTAAAACGTTTTTTGTACTTTATTATCAAGTTTATGCCTGTTTAACATGTCTGAACTACCAGATAGACTGTGTTCTGAATGTGGGGAAGCCAGAATTCCTGTTCATTTAAATAAATGTGATTTATGTGATAATGACAATGATGCCCAAGATGATTCCTCAAGTGAGGGGAGTAAGCATGGTACTGCATCATTCCCTCCTTCGTCTACACGAGTCTTGCCCACTCAGGAGGCCCCTAGTACATCTAGCGCGCCAATACTGCTTACTATGCAACAATTAACGGCTGTAATGGATAATTCTGTCAAAAACATTTTAGCCAAAATGAACCCTTGTCAGCGTAAGCGTGGCTGCTCTGTTTTAGTTACTGAAGAGCATGACGACGCTGATATTAATATCTCTGAAGGGCCCCTAACCCAATCTGAGGGGGCCAGGGAGGTTTTGTCTGAGGGAGAAATTACTGATTCAGGGAACATTTCTCAACAGGCTGAACCTGATGTAATTGCATTTAAATTTAAGTTGGAACATCTCCGCATTCTGCTTAAGGAGGTATTATCCACTCTGGATGATTGTGAAAAGTTGGTCATCCCAGAGAAACTATGTAAAATGGACAAGTTCCTAGAGGTGCCGGAGCTCCCAGAAGCTTTTCCTATACCCAAGCGGGTGGCGGACATTGTTAATAAAGAATGGGAAAGGCCCGGTATTCCTTTCGTCCCTCCCCCCATATTTAAAAAATTGTTTCCTATGGTCGACCCCAGAAAGGACTTATGGCAGACAGTCCCCAAGGTCGAGGGAGCGGTTTCTACTTTAAACAAACGCACCACTATCCCCATAGAGGATAGTTGTGCTTTCAAAGATCCTATGGATAAAAAATTAGAAGGTTTGCTTAAAAAGATGTTTGTTCAGCAGGGTTACCTTCTACAACCAATTTCATGCATTGTCCCTGTCACTACAGCCGCATGTTTCTGGTTTGATGAACTGATAAAGGCGCTCGATAGTGATTCTCCTCCTTATGAGGAGATTATGGACAGAATCAATGCTCTCAAATTGGCTAATTCTTTCACCCTAGACGCCACTTTGCAATTGGCTAGGTTAGCGGCTAAGAATTCTGGGTTTGCTATTGTGGCGCGCAGAGCGCTTTGGTTGAAATCTTGGTCGGCTGACGCGTCTTCCAAGAACAAGCTACTAAACATTCCTTTCAAGGGGAAAACGCTGTTTGGCCCTGACTTGAAAGAGATTATCTCGGATATCACTGGGGGTAAGGGCCACGCCCTTCCTCAGGATCGGCCTTTCAAGGCGAAAAATAGACCCAATTTTCGTCCCTTTCGTAAAAACGGACCAGCCCAAAGTGCTACGTCCTCTAAGCAAGAGGGTAATACTTCTCAAGCCAAGCCAGCTTGGAGACCAATGCAAGGCTGGAACAAGGGAAAGCAGGCCAAGAAGCCTGCCACTGCTACCAAGACAGCATGAAATATTGGCCCCCGATCCGGGACCGGATCTGGTGGGGGGCAGACTCTCTCTCTTCGCTCAGGCTTGGGCAAGAGATGTTCTGGATCCTTGGGCGCTAGAAATAGTCTCCCAAGGTTATCTTCTGGAATTCAAGGGACTTCCCCCAAGGGGGAGGTTCCACAGGTCTCAGTTGTCTTCAGACCACATAAAAAGACAGGCGTTCTTACATTGTGTAGAAGACCTGTTAAAAATGGGAGTGATTCATCCTGTTCCACTAAGAGAACAAGGGATGGGGTTCTACTCCAATCTGTTCATAGTTCCCAAAAAAGAGGGAACGTTCAGACCAATCTTAGATCTCAAGATCTTAAACAAGTTTCTCAAGGTTCCATCTTTCAAGATGGAAACCATTCGAACTATTCTTCCTTCCATCCAGGAGGGTCAATTCATGACCACGGTGGATTTAAAGGATGCGTATCTACATATTCCTATCCACAAGGAACATCATCGGTTCCTAAGGGTTGCATTCCTGGACAAACATTACCAGTTCGTGGCGCTTCCTTTCGGATTAGCCACTGCTCCAAGGATTTTCACAAAGGTACTAGGCTCCCTTCTAGCGGTGCTAAGACCAAGGGGCATTGCAGTAGTACCTTACCTGGACGACATTCTGATTCAAGCGTCGTCCCTTCCTCAAGCAAAGGCTCACACGGACATTGTCCTGGCCTTTCTCAGATCTCACGGCTGGAAAGTGAACGTGGAAAAGAGTTCTCTATCCCCGTCAACAAGGGTTCCCTTCTTGGGAACAATTATAGACTCTTTAGAAATGAGGATCTTTCTAACAGAGGCCAGAAAAACAAAACTTCTAGACTCTTGTCGGATACTTCATTCCGTTCCTCTTCCTTCCATAGCTCAGTGCATGGAAGTGATCGGGTTGATGGTAGCGGCGATGGACATAGTTCCTTTTGCGCGCATTCATCTAAGACCATTACAACTGTGCATGCTCAGTCAGTGGAATGGGGACTATACAGACTTGTCTCCGAAGATACAAGTAAATCAGAGGACCAGAGACTCACTCCGTTGGTGGCTGTCCCTGGACAATCTGTCTCAAGGGATGACGTTCCGCAGACCAGAGTGGGTCATTGTCACGACCGACGCCAGTCTGATGGGCTGGGGCGCGGTCTGGGGATCCCTGAAAGCTCAGGGTCTTTGGTCTCGGGAAGAATCTCTTCTACCGATAAATATTCTGGAACTGAGAGCGATATTCAATGCTCTCAAGGCCTGGCCTCGGCTAGCGAGGACCAAGTTCATACGGTTTCAATCAGACAACATGACAACTGTTGCGTACATCAACCATCAGGGGGGAACAAGGAGTTCCCTAGCGATGGAAGAAGTGACCAAAATCATTCTATGGGCGGAGTCTCACTCCTGCCACCTGTCTGCTATCCACATCCCAGGAGTGGAAAATTGGGAAGCGGATTTTCTGAGTCGTCAGACATTGCATCCGGGGGAGTGGGAACTCCATCCGGAAATCTTTGCCCAAGTCACTCACCTGTGGGGCATTCCAGACATGGATCTGATGGCCTCTCGTCAGAACTTCAAAGTTCCTTGCTACGGGGCCAGATCCAGGGATCCCAAGGCGGCTCTAGTGGATGCACTAGTAGCACCTTGGACCTTCAAACTAGCTTATGTGTTCCCGCCATTTCCTCTCATCCCCAGGCTGGTAGCCAGGATCAATCAGGAGAGGGCGTCGGTGATCTTGATAGCTCCTGCGTGGCCACGCAGGACTTGGTATGCAGATCTGGTGAATATGTCATCGGCTCCACCTTGGAAGCTACCTTTGAGACGAGACCTTCTTGTTCAGGGTCCGTTCGAACATCCGAATCTGGTTTCACTCCAGCTGACTGCTTGGAGATTGAACGCTTGATTTTATCTAAGCGAGGATTCTCAGATTCTGTTATCGATACTCTTGTTCAGGCCAGAAAGCCTGTAACTAGAAAGATTTACCACAAAATTTCGAAAAAATACATCTGTTGGTGTGAATCTAAAGGATTCCCTTGGGACAAGGTTAAGATTCCTAGGATTCTATCCTTCCTTCAAGAAGGATTGGAAAAAGGATTATCTGCTAGTTCCCTGAAGGGACAGATTTCTGCCTTGTCGGTATTACTTCACAAAAAGCTGGCAGCTGTGCCAGATGTTCAAGCCTTTGTTCAGGCTCTGGTTAGAATCAAGCCTGTTTACAAACCTTTGACTCCTCCTTGGAGTCTCAATTTAGTTCTTTCAGTTCTTCAGGGGGTTCCGTTTGAACCCTTACATTCCGTTGATATTAAGTTATTATCTTGGAAAGTTTTGTTTTTAGTTGCGATTTCTTCTGCTAGAAGAGTCTCAGAATTATCTGCTCTGCAGTGTTCTCCTCCTTATCTGGTGTTCCATGCAGATAAGGTGGTTTTACGTACTAAACCTGGTTTTCTTCCAAAAGTTGTTTCTAACAAAAACATTAACCAGGAGATTATCGTACCTTCTCTGTGTCCAAAACCAGTTTCAAAGAAGGAACGTTTGTTGCACAATTTGGATGTTGTTCGCGCTCTAAAATTCTATTTAGATGCTACAAAGGATTTTAGACAAACATCTTCCTTGTTTGTTGTTTATTCAGGTAAAAGGAGAGGTCAAAAAGCAACTTCTACCTCTCTCTCTTTTTGGATTAAAAGCATCATCAGATTGGCTTACGAGACTGCCGGACGGCAGCCTCCCGAAAGAATCACAGCTCATTCCACTAGGGCTGTGGCTTCCACATGGGCCTTCAAGAACGAGGCTTCTGTTGATCAGATATGTAGGGCAGCGACTTGGTCTTCACTGCACACTTTTACCAAATTTTACAAGTTTGATACTTTTGCTTCTTCTGAGGCTATTTTTGGGAGAAAGGTTTTGCAAGCCGTGGTGCCTTCCATTTAGGTGACCTGATTTGCTCCCTCCCTTCATCCGTGTCCTAAAGCTTTGGTATTGGTTCCCACAAGTAAGGATGACGCCGTGGACCGGACACACCTATGTTGGAGAAAACAGAATTTATGTTTACCTGATAAATTTCTTTCTCCAACGGTGTGTCCGGTCCACGGCCCGCCCTGGTTTTTTAATCAGGTCTGATAATTTATTTTCTTTAACTACAGTCACCACGGTACCATATGGTTTCTCCTATGCAAATATTCCTCCTTAACGTCGGTCGAATGACTGGGGTAGGCGGAGCCTAGGAGGGATCATGTGACCAGCTTTGCTGGGCTCTTTGCCATTTCCTGTTGGGGAAGAGAATATCCCACAAGTAAGGATGACGCCGTGGACCGGACACACCGTTGGAGAAAGAAATTTATCAGGTAAACATAAATTCTGTTTTTCTTCCAAAAGTTGTTTCTAACAAAAACATTAACCAGGAGATTATCGTACCTTCTCTGTGTCCGAAACCAGTTTCAAAGAAGGAACGTTTGTTGCACAATTTGGATGTTGTTCGCGCTCTAAAATTCTATTTGGATGCTACAAAGGATTTTAGACAAACATCTTCCTTGTTTGTTGTTTATTCCGGTAAAAGGAGAGGTCAAAAAGCAACTTCTACCTCTCTCTCTTTTTGGATTAAAAGCATCATCAGATTGGCTTACGAGACTGCCGGACGGCAGCCTCCCGAAAGAATCACAGCTCATTCCACTAGGGCTGTGGCTTCCACTTGGGCCTTCAAGAACGAGGCTTCTGTTGATCAGATATGTAGGGCAGCGACTTGGTCTTCACTGCACACTTTTACCAAATTTTACAAGTTTGATACTTTTGCTTCTTCTGAGGCTATTTTTGGGAGAAAGGTTTTGCAAGCCGTGGTGCCTTCCATTTAGGTGACCTGATTTGCTCCCTCCCTTCATCCGTGTCCTAAAGCTTTGGTATTGGTTCCCACAAGTAAGGATGACGCCGTGGACCGGACACACCTATGTTGGAGAAAACAGAATTTATGTTTACCTGATAAATTACTTTCTCCAACGGTGTGTCCGGTCCACGGCCCGCCCTGGTTTTTTTAATCAGGTCTGATAATTTTTTTCTTTAACTACAGTCACCACGGTACCATATGGTTTCTCCTATGCAAATATTCCTCCTTAACGTCGGTCGAATGACTGGGGTAGGCGGAGCCTAGGAGGGATCATGTGACCAGCTTTGCTGGGCTCTTTGCCATTTCCTGTTGGGGAAGAGAATATCCCACAAGTAAGGATGACGCCGTGGACCGGACACACCGTTGGAGAAAGTAATTTATCAGGTAAACATAAATTCTGTTTTTTGATAATGCTAACAAAACCTCATCCTCTGTAAAAAGATTACTGTTAAGCTTGTTTCTATTTTGCGTAGCATCCCTTAATGTAGACATTGTATCTTCACAATCTTTAGTGAAAACAGAACAGAAGTAATAATTGAGACAGTCTGCATGACTGCAGCATCGGACGCGATCCCCTTTGCTCGTGTTCACATGAGACCTCTTCAGCTTTGTATGCTGAACCAATGGTGCAGGGATTATACAAAGATATCACAATTAATATTTTTAAATCCCAATGTTCGACTATCTCTGAGTTGGTGGTTAGATCAAGGGGCCTCTTTTGTTCGTCCAACCTGGACTGTGATCACAACGAGTCTTTCAGGTTGGGGAGCTGTCTGGGGGTCTCTGACAGCGCAGGGGGGTTGGAAATCTTAAGAGGCGAGATTACCAATCAACATTTTGGAACTTCGTGCAATTCTCAGAGCTCTTCAGTTTTGGACTCTACTAAAGATAGAACTGTTTGTTTTTAGACAGACAATGTCACAACCGTTGCGTATGTCAATCATCAGGGTGGGACTCACAGTCCTCAGGCTATGAAAGAAGTATCTTGAATACTTGCTTGGGCGGAATCCAGCTCTGAAAGAATTATCTCGAATACTTGCTTGGGCGGAATCCAGCTCCTGTCTAATCTCTGCGGTCCATATCCCAGGTATAGACAATTGGGAAGCGGATTATCTCAGTCGTCAGACTTTACATCCGGGAGAGTGGTCTCTTCATCCAGATGTGTTTTTTCAGATTGTTCAGATGTGGGGGCTTCCAGAAATAGATCTGATGGCTTCTCATCTAAACAGGAAACTTCCCAGGTATCTGTCCAGGTCCAGGGATCCTCAGGCGGAAGCAGTGGATTCGTTGACACTTCCTTGGAGTTATCAACCTGCTTATATTTTTCTGCCTCTAGTTCTTCTTCCAAGAGTGATTTCCAAAATCATAATGGAGCGTTTGTTTGTACTGCTGGTGGCTCCAGCATGGCCACACAAGTTTTGGTATGCAGATCTTATTCGGATGTCCAGTTGCCAACCTTGGCCACTTCCGTTAAGGCCAGACCTTCTATCTCAAGGCCCGTTTTTCCATCAGGATCTCAAATCATTAAATTTGAAGGTATGGAAATTGAACGCTTAGTGCATAGTCATAGAGGTTTCTCTGACTCAGTGATTAATACTATGTTGCAGGCTCGTAAATCTGTGTCTAGAAAGATTTATTATCGAGTTTGGAAGACTTGCATGGTGCTCTTCTCATAAATTCTCTTGGCATTCTTTTAGAATTCCTAGAATTTTACAGTTTCTTCAGGATGGTTTAGATAAGGGTTTGTCTGCAAGTTCCTTGAAAGGACAAATCTCTGCTCTTTCTGTTCTGTTCCACAGAAAAATTGCTAATCTTCCTGATATTCATTGTTTTGTTCAGGCTTTGGTTCGTATCAGGCCTGTCATTAAATCAATCTCTCCTCCTTGAAGTCTTAATTTGGTTTTGAATGCTTTACAGGCTCCTCCGTTTGAGCCTATGCATTCTTTGGACATTAAACTACTTTCTTGGAAAGTGTTGTTCCTTATGGCCATTTCTTCTGCCAGAAGAGTTTCTGAATTATCTGCTCTTTCTTGTGAATCTCCTTTTCTGATTTTTTATCAGGATAAGGCAGTTTTACGGACTTCGTTTAAATTTTTACCTAAAGTTGTGAACTCCAACAACATTAGTAGAGAAATTGTTGTCCCTTCTTTGTGTCCTAATCCTAAGAATTCTCTGGAGAGATCTTTACATTCTTTGGATGTGGTAAGAGCTTTGAAATATTCTGAGAGGATAACGGCTCACTCCACTAGAGCAGTAGCTTCCTCCTGGGCTTTTAAGAACGAAGCTTCTATGGATCAGATTTGTAAGGCGGCTACCTGGTCCTCCTTACACACTTTTTCTAAATTTTACAAGTTTGATGTGTTTGCTTCGGCTGAAGCAGCTTTTAGGAGAAAAGTTTTGCAGGCTGTGGTGCCCTCAGAATAGGGTCTGCCTCTTTTTTGTTCCCTCCCGTTATTCCTTCAGTGTACTCTGGAGCTTGGGTATAGTTTTCCCAACAGTAAGGAATGAAGTTGTGGACTCTCCCTGCCTTATGGAAGGAAAACATAATTTATGCTTACCAGATAAATTCCTTTCCTTCCTGGCAGGGAGAGTCCACGACCCCAACCATAATTTATTTTTGTTGGGCAGCTCCTTTTTTATATTATTTCGTCTGGCACCTTTATACCCTTATGTTTCCCTCGGCAGAATGACTGGGGGATAGGGGAAGTGGGAGGGATATTTAAGCCTTTGGCTGGGGTGTCTTTGCCTCCTCCTAGGGCCAGGTGTTGTATTTCCCAACAGTAAGTAAGTAATTGAAGTTGTAGACTCTCACTGCCAGGAAGGAAAGGAATTTATCTGGTAAGCAAAAAATGTTTTTCTTATTAATAAAAATAAAATTATCACTGCTATCTATTTTATCTGTTCCTCTTACCCCAAACTGTTGAAGGAGATTGTTTTGAAGTACAGCATTGATTTATTGCTTTATTCTCCTATGTAAGCTGCCATATTGTAACGTACATTTCAGTAGCACAGTAGTCACATACTCATAATGCAGTCACGTGACAAACACATAGCTACATTACATATACTTAGAGGATCAAATCTGTTTGCAGAGTGTGAGCTGCAGTGACTGAATATACAGATTTATTATTTCCCCATTTATGTATATACACTTATTATGCAGCAGAACTTAAAGGGACACTGAACCCAAATATTTCTTTCATGATTCATATAGAGCATACAATTTTAAGCAAATTTCTAATTTTCTCCTATTATCATTTTTTCTTTGTTCTCTTGCTATCTTTATTTGAAATAGAAGGCATCTAAGCTATTTGTTTGGTTCAGAACCCTGTAAAGCACTTGTTCATTGGTGGATGAATGTATCCACCAATCAGCAAGAACAACCCAGGTTGTTCACCAAAAATGGGCCGGCATCTAAACTTACATTCTTGCATTTCAAATAAAGATACCAAGAGAACGAATAAAAATTGATAATAGGAGTAAATTAGAAAGTTGCTTAAAATTGCATGCTCTATCTGAATTGCGAAAGAAAAAATTGGGGTTTAGTGTCCCTTTAAATAAAATGCTTATTAAGTACTATTTTTATGTTTCTAACTCCCCCCACAGTTTTATACTTGAAACTGCCCACAAGTTTTATGTTGTAAGAAAAGCCGTTTGCAGTGCTGGGCTGCTGGCACCATTATCAGTGTAAATAAATAATTTGTACCTCCATGAGGGGGAGGCTGTGACGCTGCATATACTCACCAGTGCAGAAGATTTCTGCTTTTGAAGACCTCTACTCCTGGCTGTATATGTAAATCACTAAGGGCTGAGGCTGACAGATGTGCAAGCATAGTGATCTTTTAGCAATGATCATCTGCATTATATAGCAGTGTGATCTGATCCAATGCAGAGACGATTTGAAACTTAGGGAGAGAGATTTGGGAACGTGATGCTTATAAAGCCTACCATGGGCTCTTTCAGTTTTTAGACTAAAAGGGACATAAAAACAACTTTCCAATGTACTTCTATTAACAAATTTTCTGCATTTTCTTGTTATTCTTTGTTGAGAAGCAGGAATATACTGGCATACTGGGAGTAGCAGCCATATGTGCGGAACTTCGTAACTGCACATTATCAGCTAGGTCTATGGTGCCTCTGCACCAGATAAGATAGCTAAAGATAAAGATTTTAGTTGCTTAAAATTGCATGTTGTATCTGAATCTTGAAAGAAAAAAATTGGGTATAATATCTTTTTAAGTATTGGGGGGGGGGGGGGGGCTTTTCTCCTGTGTTTAAAGTTCCCTTGCTTTTGTTACTAAGTTTCTTGTTCAATATGCGACTAAAAAGATATAACATTTATTGTCCTTTATCTCATTACAGCATAGCTGCAGTCCTAACCTGTTTGTACAGAATGTATTTGTGGATACACATGATCTACGATTTCCCTGGGTTGCATTTTTCGCAAGCAAGTAAGTTTGTCTGCGTAACATTGTTTTAAAATAAGTGAAAATATTGTTTTCTCTCATTCTGGTGATATTGCATGAATCCTCACTGTTAGGTGTTTGGTTTGGTTTGAAGTTAGAAACCTTCCTGAAGTCCCCATGACTCTTTCACTTTCCCTCCCCTTCTTGCAAGTTTCAGCTCTGTTTCTACTTCTATTTTCTTCTTATATGGAAAGAGTCCACAGCTGCATTCAGTACTTTTGGGAATTCAGAACCTGGCCACCAGGAGGAGGCAGACATCCCAGCCAAAGGCTTAAATACTGCTCTCACTTCCCTCATCCCCCAGTCTTTCTTTGCCTTTCGTCCCAGGAGGTTGGCAGAGAAGTGTCAGATTTTCAATTGTCTCTTATGGAGGGTAGTACTTTTCGACATCGGACAGGAGTTTTAAGTAATCCTGTCAGCCCCTCAGTGAGGGCATGGATGAAAGTTAGAGTCCGGAGATGCAGAGAGAGTCTTTCCGCGAAACCATCCCGACTCATATTAACAGCTTCACAAGCAATAGACATTGACGATTTTCGCTGCGTGCTTTCTTCTATCAAGTCCATGGCGGAGGCGATGCTACTATCCGTCACACTTGAAGGGCCGTGTTCCTGTTCCACGGTGTAGGTTCCGGTAAGATCGTTTCATTTTACTTTCTTCAGAAATGTGCTGTATTATGTTTCCTGAGGGGCTACCACCTTGTGGGTCTCAGTTATGTCTCAGGGTCTCAGTGAGACTCCTTTAGTATCTTGTAATGAAGGGTAATATCTCCTAAGGGGGGTTATTGAACAGGGGTGTTTTTACTCATGCTTGTTATGCGATTCAACCTGCTTATGTGTAGTGTTTTTAGGCTCATGGCTTGTGGACCATAACGTTTTTTTCAAGCGCCGCAGCCTTTTGGTTGGGCGCGCTTTTTTAGACTATACGGCTCACCTTTGCTTTTCATTTCCGTGTTCCTGACTGTGTGGTGACGGAGAAATTCTGGTCCGCTGGTGTCTGGTACATAGGAGGTGGTGAGTGCCCCAGCCACAGGGTGTGTCAGGTGCTGTTTAGATTTTTTTATCTGGTCCATTCTTGTATCAATATCCTAGTTATGGAGGACGTCTCTGTTTTATTTTCTACTCCTTGTGCAGAATGCATTTTGCCCAGGATGATACTAGCCTACCAGCTATGTTTTGAATGCTGTATTAGAGTGCTCAATTCCTCCGGATCAGGGAATCAAGGGGCAGCTGAGCCATCCGCCTCTGGGGGTTCTGTCCCCCAAGTGGCAAGTTCTCTTAAACATTCTCTTACTATGCATGCAGGTGACCCAGACTTTGCTTATTCTTCTTCGGAAGGTGGCTCGTTTCCCCCGGGGGTTTCGGCACAATGTCGCATGTCCATAATCTTGGTGATGGCGAATCTACAGCTTCCAGGTGGTGGCTTAAGATACTGTTTGTGTTCCGGTTTCCGGGGCTCTTCAGGCATGGGGCCTGTTCAGCTCTCTGTGGGAACGACTATCCCTGAGTCTACAGGGAGTCAACCTTCGGGGCCAGAGGAGTCTTTTGCTCCGGCGGGGGTATGCTGTGCTTTTAGTTATAGACTGGGGTGCCTTCGTGTCTTATTGAGGCACGCTTTGACGTCGGTAGCAGAGCCCGTTGGGTATGGGTTGGAGAATCCTCAGTCTTCTTCTGAATAGCTTTCAGTATTAGATATAAGGGGATGTCAAATCTTCTTATAGTCTTGTTAGTTGTGTATCGTCCAGTTTTTGAGCTTGGAAGAACAGGGTCCCTGTTGGGCTGGCTGTTTTTTCTTAGGCGATACCCTAAGGGGTGCCGCCTTTTATTTTATCTGATAGGATGATATTTTATTTCGTTAAAGCTCATTATATTATTATGTTATATTTTCCTTGGAAATTTTTTTTTCTGGAATTGATAATTTATTCGCTATGTTACTTCTGAGGAAGTTGGTTCTAGAACGTGTTTAGTCCTATGTTGACTGTTGCTAACGTGTTTAGTCCTATGTTGACTGTTGCTCTCCCCCGGTTCAGGGAGATTTATATGCGGCCTTGACAGTGATGGCCCTGGTTTCAGGCTGGTCCTGATTAGGTTCTGTTAACTTCTGTCATGAGGCCTAGTTCAGTCATGCGGCGCCTGTTCTGCTGGGTTGGTCCGGTTTTGGCACAAAGTGCTTTGCATTGTTCACTTGTTTTTCTGCAACTTTTCAGCGGCTGGGGCTTGCAGGACAGCTAGCTCAACGTTCTAATGCACTGTGGCTACTCTGTACTGTAGTAAACCAAGGGTTGCAGTTCGTTCCCCGGCAAGACCTACTCTGCCTTTCCTCCTTTTTGAGGTTGATAAAATGAGCAGCGCCTTGAGTCCCTTAAAGGAGCTTTACTGGTACACTCATATAGTTCCGCTGCAACACTGTCTGTTGTAGACATCCTGTCGGGACTGGAGTGTTTCTCTCCTGTGTGGGTTAGAGGAATGTAGGACTTGGTTCCTTTTTGCCGCCGGTTTCCGTGCAGATTTGCCCTTGGAGTTATTGGGTGTCCATCTTGGACTGTTCCTGTTGATCTCCTCCTTGAGTTGAGACTTTAGGACTTTGTCCTGTTTCTTGCGGCTTGTCCTAAGGGAGTAAGTCGTTCCATTTCTGGGACGATGGGCTGCGTTGTCTCCTTTTCCATGTGGAGACCAACCTTTGCTCGAGTGTTTTTGGCCTTGAGGTATCCCCTTGCTTGTGGTCCTGTGGATGTTTGTGCGTCTATGGGCTCTAGTGTTGTTGTACGACTTTTAACGCCTTAGCTCCTTTGGAGAGTTGGACGTCAGCAAGGGGTGGTCTCTTCCTTGGGTTGCGACTTGCGCGTTATTATCGTTATCTGGGTTGATCTGGATATTGCATTGATATGTGCTCGTGCCCTATTGGCCCGGGTCTAGCGCTTTGGGGAGGGCGTGTACAGTTCCCTGCGGGTGTAGCTGTCTCCGAGTGTTGTGCCTTTTGTTAGAGTTGCGTGCCTTCGCATCTTACTCAGACATGTTTTTCAGTTATTAAATGACCCTATCCTTAACGGATACGGGAATTTTCAGTCTGCTTCTTCGAATGGTACACCTCATTAGACATGTGGGGATGATGTAATCTCCTGACTGTTCTTTATTGAGATCATTCCCAGTTTCTTTGGAAGAGTAGGGCTCTGTTTGGCTGGTCCTGCGGATGGGCCTGTTTTCTTCTTGGGCGTTAACCTACGGGTTTCCTTATATTTTCTTTTTATCTGATTAGTTTGTCTTTTATTTTGTTTGTTTCCTTCGGGAATCTTAAACTGGGATCGATACTCTGTTACTTCTGCGGAAGGGTTTTTTGGGACATGTTAGTCCTATGGTTGGTTTTCCCTTCTTCCCCTCTGAGGGAGGATTTATGCAGCTTGACGGTTAGGACCCTGGTTGCAGGCTGGTCCTGTTGGGTTTGGTTCTATCTTGGGGCTGTTCAGACACGTGGCGCTGGTCTGCTTGGCTGGTCCGGTCGAGGAGCTGATTGCTTATCATTCTACAGTTTTTAACTAAGCATTCTAGAGGACCTGTGGGTCTGTGAGGCGAGAAGGATTGTCTCAGTCCTTATAGCCTTCAATCTGGATGTTTCCGATGCTTCACTCTCTCATGGTCTGGTGTTATTGAAGCCTAGAGTTCCCTTCCTTACCTAGTGGAGGGTTGGGGGGCTTAGCGCCCTCTTACCGCCGTCTTGAGCAGTTGGCTGTTTTTAAGGCTCAGGACTTGTCCTTTGTGAACTTGGTCCTCAGCAGCTAGTAGTTTGACCGCTGCCTTGCAGTGCATGGTTTGCAGTAGGTAACCAGCTGCAGCTATTGCACATTGACTGTGTACTGTCTAGCTGTTTTAGGAGGCCTTTTGGGTCTTCCTCCGTTGTCTCTGTGTGGGTTATGTCTCCTTTTTGTGACCTGGGTTCCCCTCTGGTAGATGGTTGTCCCTGTTAGGGACTCTGGGCGTGGTCTCCTTGGGCTTTGCTTGGGTTCTTCCCGGAGCTGGGGATGCTTCACTCCTTTTTCTCCCTGTGATTCTCTGTTCGTATGGAAGTGATGTGGAGACCAGCCTTGCTCGATGGGTTTTGGCCTTGCAGTATTTCCTTGCCTTGTTGTCCTGAGGCTGTTTGTGAGTCTAGGGGCCTAGGGTCGTTGTATGACTTTTCCCACCTTGGCTCCTTTGGAGCGTTGGACTCCGGCAAGGGGTGGTGCCTTCCTTAGGTCGGGACTTGCGAGTTCTTCTCGTTATCAGGGTTGATCTGGATATGCATTGATATATCCCCTGTGGTCTGGTTTTTCATATCGGACGGGGTGTTACGTTCTCGGGTATTGTTTGATTAAACAATTGGGGGCCCAGACCTGTTTTCTTCCTGGAGCTTCCGGTTGCTGAGGCTTTGCTCAGCGTTTTCCCTTGTGGATCCCTTTGTGGGTTGTTACCGGACTTTTAGGTTAAGGGCTGGTTTGGGGTTCCCCAGTTCCTGGGAAATTAGGCTATGTCCTTACTCGGACTACTTGACCTGGTCATGGTTGGCCAGGTTTTCTGAGTGACTGTTGCTCATTGGGCTGTTCTGTGCCTTATTGTCGGATTCCCATGGTCAGCTTGCTGTAGTAACCCTTTGATTCACTGCTCTGCAGACAAATGGGTTTGCAGTGTCTCTGCTGCGACTATTGCGCATGGGAAGCAGGTTTTTTTTTGTTGGGCAGTGGTTTCAGGCTTGGTGTCCTCAGAATGGGCCGCCTATTGTACCCTCCCATCTTGGCATTCAGTGTCCTCTATAGCTTGGGTATTGTTTTCCCAAAAGTAATGAATGCAGCTGTGGACTCTTTCCATTTAAGAAGAAAAACATAAATTATGCTTACCTGATCATTTTCTTTTCTTCTGATGGAAAGTGTCCACAGCTCCCCACTCGTAATTTTTAGTGGGGCATCCTTTTCTTCTATAAAGGTAAGACTAGTCCACGGATTCATCCTTTACTTGTGGGATATAGTCCTCCTGCTAACAGGAAGTGGCAAAGAGCACCACAGCAGAGCTGTCTATATAGCTCCTCCCTTAGCTCCACCCCCCAGTCATTCTCTTTGCCTACTCTAAGTACTAGGAAGGGTAAAGTGAAAGAGGTGATAAAATATTAGTTTTTAATTTCTTCAAGCAAGAGTTTATTTTAAATGGTACCGGTGTGTACTATTTACTCTCAGGCAGCAGATGGATGAAGGCTGCTGCCTGGAGGATGATGATCTTAGCATTTGTAACTAAGATCCATTGCTCTTCCCACAGAGGCTGAGGAGTACAGGAAACTTCAGTGTGAGGAACGGTTTCATGCTATGCAGCATTGAGGTATGTTCAGTCATATTTTTCTGGAGAGACTGTGTATTTCAGAAAGGCTGACATTAAACCCAGGAGGGTAAGGGTAAGCAGTAATCCTAGAGCTAAAAGAAGTGCATTACTTAGCTTGCATATGGGGCCAATTACAAATATGGTTGACACTGAATTGTAAATGTTTGGGAGCAAAAAAATGTTTGACTGGGGAGTGCTTTAACGTTTTTGTGGGCAATAACGTTTTGGGCAGCTTTATTAAGGGCACACATGGCTTAACTTTTTGGGTCTCAGAACCCACATGGCTAGTTATAACCGCTCTGGTGCGGTTCTGTAAGGCTGTGGAGACATCGAGGAGATGGGCCTTACCTATTTTCGCGCCTCAGTTGCGCAGTTAGTTTGATCAGCAAGCTCTAACTCCTGAGGGCCCTGGTGGATGTTTTGGGCCAAATCGAAGCTTTTTACCCCACATTTTCGATCCCTGAGGGCAGGTAGGGCCACAGCAGGGCTGTGGCAAGGTGCTGAGAGGGGTTTTTTCCGGATCTGGGCCTATTTTCGATCCGGTATTCAAATTTAGGGGTTAATTGTTAAAAATTTTTGTTGTGCAATCTTAACTACCTATATTGTGTCTACATACAAAATTTAAAAAAATTTGGTTTATGTTTAGGCTGTTTTGCAGAGCGTGTATGCTTTTTTCTCTTAAAGCACAGTAACGTTTTTTAAGATTATTTTTTCACTAAATAAAGTGTTTTCATGCTTGTTTGTAGTCATTACTAGCCTGTTCAACATGTCTGACATTGAGGAAAGTCAATGTTCAATATGTTTAGAAGCCATTGTGTAACCTCCACTTAGAATGTGTCCCTCATGCACTGAAATGTCAATAAATTGTAAAGACCATATTTCTCCAACATTGGTGTGTCCGGTCCACGGCGTCATCCTTACTTGTGGGATATTCTCTTCCCCAACAGGAAATGGCAAAGAGTCCCAGCAAAGCAGGCCATATAGTCCCTCCTAGGCTCCGCCCACCCCAGTCATTCTCTTTGCCGTTGCACAGGCAACATCTCCACGGAGATGGTTAAGAGTTTTTTGGTGTTTAAATGTAGTTTTTTATTCTACTATCAAGAGTTTGTTATTTTAAAATAGTGCTGGTATGTACTATTTACTCTGAAACAGAAAAGGATGAAGATTTCTGTTTGTGAGAGGAAGATGATTTTAGCAGACAGTAACTAACATCGATTGCTGTTTCCACATAGGACTGTTGAGATGAAGTAACTTCAGTTGGGGGAAGCAGTTAGCAGACTTTTCTGCTTAAGGTATGACTAGCCATATTTCTAACAAGACTGTGTAATGCTGGAAGGCTGTCATTTTCCTTCATGGGGACCGGTAAGCCATTTTCTTAGTCAAACAAACAGAATAAAGGGCTTATTATGGGCTAAAAAACTGGTAGACATTTTTATGGGCTAAATCGATTGCTTTATTTGGGCATTTTATTCATATTTATGCTGACAATTTGCATTTATAAACTTGGGGAACGTTTATTAAACGGCAGGCACTGTGTTAGACACCTTTTCCAGTCAGGGGGCCTTCCTAGTTGTAGACTGAGCCTCATTTTCGCGCCATTACTGCGCAGTTGTTTTTTGAGAGCAGGGCATGCAGATGCATGTGTGAGGATCTAAAAATTGCTGGAAAAGCTTCTAGAAGGCGTCAATTGGTATCGTATTCCCCTCTGGGCTTGGTTGGGTCTCAGCAAAGACTATAGCTGGGACTGTATAGGGGTTAAATTTATAAACGGCTCCGGTTCCGTTATTTTAAGGGTTAAAGCTCTGAAATTTGGTGTGCAATACTATTAATGCTTTAAGACACTGTGGTGAAATTTTGGTAATTTTTGAACAATTCCTTCATACTTTTTCACATATTCAGTAATAAAGTGTTTTCTGTTTAAAATTTAAAGAGACAGTAACGGTTTTGTTTTAAAACGTTTTTTGTGCTTTGTTGACAAGTTTAAGCCTGTTTAACATGTCTGTACCTTCAGATAAGCTATGTTCTATATGTATGAAAGCCAATGTGTCTCCCCATTTAAATTTATGTGATAATTGTGCCATAGCGTCCAAACAAAGTAAGGACAGTACTGCCACAGATAATGAAATTGCCCAAGATGATTCCTCAGATGAGGGGAGTAAACATGATACTACATCATCTCCTACTGTGTCTACACCAGTTTTGCCCACGCAGGAGGCCCCTAGTACATCTAGTGCGCCAATGCTTATTACCATGCAACAATTAACGGCTGTAATGGATAACTCCATAGCAAATATTTTATCCAAAATGCCTACTTATCAGAGAAAGCGCGATTGCTCTGTTTTAAACACTGAAGAGCAGGAGGGCGCTGATGATCATTGTTCTGTCATACCCTCACACCAATCTGAAGGGGCCATGAGGGAGGTTTTGTCAGATGGAGAAATTTCAGATTCAGGAAAAATTTCTCAACAAGCTGAACCTGATGTTGTGACATTTAAATTTAAATTAGAACATCTCCGCGCACTGCTTAAGGAGGTGTTATCTACTCTGGATGATTGTGACAACTTGGTCATTCCAGAGAAATTATGCAAGATGGACAAGTTCCTAGAGGTTCCGGTGCACCCCGACGCTTTTCCTATACCCAAGCGGGTGGCGGACATAGTAAATAAGGAGTGGGAAAAGCCCGGCATACCTTTTTGTTCCCCCCCCCCTATATTTAAGAAATTATTTCCTATGGTCGACCCCAGAAAGGACTTATGGCAGACAGTCCCTAAGGTCGAGGGGGCAGTTTCTACTCTAAACAAACGCACTACTATTCCTATCGAAGATAGTTGTGCTTTCAAAGATCCTATGGATAAAAAATTGGAAGGTTTGCTTAAAAAGATTTTTATACAGCAAGGTTACCTTCTACAACCAATTTCGTGCATTGTTCCTGTCACTAGAGCAGCGTGGTTCTGGTTCGAGGAACTAGAAAAGTCGCTCAGTAGAGAGACTCCATATGAGGAGGTTATGGACAGAGTTCACGCACTTAAATTGGCTAACTCTTTTATTTTAGATGCCGCTTTGCAATTAGCTAGATTAGCGGCGAAAAATTCAGGGTTTGCTATCGTGGCGTGCAGAGCGCTTTGGCTAAAGTCTTGGTCAGCGGATGTGTCATCCAAAACAAGATTGCTTAACATCCCTTTCAAAGGTAAAACTCTATTTGGACCAGAATTGAAAGAGATTATTTCAGACATCACTGGGGGAAAGGGCCACGCCCTTCCACAAGATAGGTCTTTCAAGGCTAAAAATAAGTCTAATTTTCGTTCCTTTCGCAATTTCAGGAACGGACCGGCCTCTAATTCTGCATCCTCTAAGCAAGAGGGTAATGCCTCACAACCCAAACCAGCCTGGAAACCGATGCAAGGCTGGAACAAGGGTAAGCAGGCCAAGAAGCCTGCCGCTGCTAACAAAACAGCATGAAGGAGTAGCCCCCGATCCGGGACCGGATCTAGTGGGGGGCAGACTCTCTCTCTTTGCTCAGGCAAGAGATGTTCAGGATCCCTGGGCGCTAGAAATAGTTTCTTAAGGTTATCTCCTGGAATTCAAGGAACTACCCCCAAGGGGAAGGTTCCACATGTCTCACTTATCCTCAAACCAAATAAAGAGACAGGCATTCTTACATTGTGTAGAAGACCTGTTAAAGATGGGAGTGATACACCCAGTTCCAATAAAGGAACAAGGAATGGGATTTTATTCCAATCTGTTCGTAGTTCCCAAAAAAGAGGGAACTTTCAGACCAATTTTGGATTTGAAGATCCTAAACAAATTTCTCAGGGTACCATCGTTCAAGATGGAAACCATTCGAACGATTCTACCCACTATCCAGGAAAGTCAATTTATGACTACCGTGGATCTAAAGGATGCGTACCTACATATTCCTATCCACAAAGAACATCATCAGTTCCTAAGGTTCGCTTTTCTGGACAAACATTACCAGTTTGTGGCCCTCCCATTCGGGTTAGCCACTGCTCCAAGGATTTTCACAAAGGTGCTAGGGTCCCTTCTAGCGGTTCTAAGACCGAGGGGCATTGCAGTAGTACCTTACTTGGACGACATTCTAATACAAGCGTCGTCCCTGTCAAAAGCAAAGGCTCATACAGACATCGTTCTAGCCTTTCTCAGATCACACGGATGGAAGGTGAACATAGAAAAAAGTTCTCTGTCTCCGTCGACAAGAGTTCCCTTCTTGGGAACAATAATAGATTCCTTAGAAATGAGGATTTTTCTGACAGAGGTCAGAAAATCAAAACTTCTAAGCTCTTGTCAAGTGCTTCATTCTGTTCCTCGTCCTTCCATAGCGCAGTGCATGGAAGTAGTAGGGTTGATGGTTGCAGCAATGGACATAGTTCCTTTTGCACGAATTCATCTAAGACCATTACAACTGTGCATGCTCAAACAGTGGAATGGGGACTATACAGACTTGTCTCCAATGATTCAAGTAGATCAGAAGACCAGAGATTCACTCCGTTGGTGGCTGACCCTGGACCATCTGTCCCAGGGAATGAGCTTCCGCAGACCAGAGTGGGTCATTGTCACGACCGACGCCAGTCTAGTGGGCTGGGGCGCGGTCTGGGAATCCCTGAAAGCTCAGGGTCTATGGTCTCGGGAAGAGTCTCTTCTCCCGATAAACATTCTGGAACTGAGAGCGATATTCAATGCTCTCAGGGCTTGGCCTCAGCTAGCAAAGGCCAGATTCATAAGGTTCCAATCAGACAACATGACGACTGTTGCGTATATCAATCATCAGGGGGGAACAAGGAGTTCCCTGGCGATGAAAGAAGTGACCAATATAATTCAATGGGCGGAGGATCACTCCTGTCACCTGTCTGCGATCCACATCCCAGGTGTGGAAAACTGGGAGGCGGATTTTCTGAGTCGTCAGACATTCCATCCGGGGGAGTGGGAACTCCATCCGGAGATCTTTGCCCAAATAACTCAATTATGGGGCATTCCAGACATGGATCTGATGGCGTCTCGTCAGAACTTCAAGGTTCCTTGCTACGGGTCCAGATCCAGGGATCCCAAGGCGACTCTAGTAGATGCACTAGTAGCACCTTGGACCTTCAACCTAGCTTATGTATTTCCACCGTTTCCTCTCATTCCCAGGCTGGTAGCCAGGATCAATCAGGAGAGGGCCTCGGTGATCTTGATAGCTCCTGCGTGGCCACGCAGGACTTGGTATGCAGACCTGGTGAATATGTCATCGGCTCCACCATGGAAGCTACCTTTGAGACAGGACCTTTCTTCTTCAGGGTCCATTCGAACATCCAAATCTGGTCTCCCTCCAGCTGACGGCTTGGAGATTGAACGCTTGATTCTATCGAAGCGTGGGTTTTCAGATTCTGTGATAGATACTCTGGTTCAGGCCAGAAAACCGGTAACTAGAAAGATTTACCATAAAATATGGAAAAGATATATCTGTTGGTGTGAAACCAAAGGATTCCCATGGAATAAGATAAAAATTCCTAAGATTCTCTCCTTTCTACAAGAAGGTTTGGAGAAAGGATTATCTGCAAGTTCTCTAAAGGGACAGATCTCTGCTTTATCTGTCTTACTACACAAAAGACTGGCAGCTGTGCCAGATGTTCAAGCATTTGTTCAGGCTCTGGTTAGGATCAAGCCTGTTTACAGACCTTTGACTCCTCCCTGGAGTCTAAATCTAGTTCTTTCAGTTCTTCAAGGGGTTCCGTTTGAACCTTTACATTCCATAGATATTAAGTTACTATCTTGGAAAGTTTTGTTTTTGGTTGCAATTTCTTCTGCTAGAAGAGTTTCAGAGTTATCTGCTCTGCAGTGTTCTCCGCCCTATCTGGTGTTCCATGCAGATAAGGTGGTTTTGCGTACTAAGCCTGGTTTTCTTCCTAAGGTTGTTTCTAACAAAAATATTAACCAGGAGATAGTTGTACCTTCTTTGTGTCCGAATCCAGTTTCAAAGAAGGAACGTTTGTTACACAATTTGGACGTAGTCCGTGCTCTAAAATTCTATTTAGAGGCTACAAAAGATTTCAGACAAACATCTTCCTTGTTTGTTGTTTATTCTGGTAAAAGGAGAGGTCAAAAAGCGACTTCTACCTCTCTTTCCTTTTGGCTTAAAAGCATCATCTGATTGGCTTATGAGACTGCCGGACGGCAGCCTCCTGAAAGAATCACAGCTCACTCCACTAGGGCTGTGGCTTCCACATGGGCCTTCAAGAACGAGGCTTCTGTTGACCAGATATGTAAGGCAGCGACTTGGTCTTCACTGCACACTTTTGCCAAATTTTGCAAATTTGATACTTTTGCTTCTTCTGAGGCTATTTTTGGGAGAAAGGTTTTGCAAGCTGTGGTGCCTTCCGTTTAGGTAACCTGATTTGCTCCCTCCCTTCATCCGTGTCCTAAAGCTTTGGTATTGGTTCCCACAAGTAAGGATGACGCCGTGGACCGGACACACCAATGTTGGAGAAAACAGAATTTATGCTTACCTGATAAATTACTTTCTCCAACGGTGTGTCTGGTCCACGGCCCGCCCTGGTTTTTTAATCAGGTCTGATGAATTATTTTCTCTAACTACAGTCACCACGGTACCATATGGTTTCTCCTATATATATTTCCTCCTGTCCGTCGGTCGAATAACTGGGGTGGGCGGAGCCTAGGAGGGACTATATGGCCAGCTTTGCTGGGACTCTTTGCCATTTCCTGTTGGGGAAGAGAATATCCCACAAGTAAGGATGACGCCGTGGACCGGACACACCGTTGGAGAAAGTAATTTATCAGGTAAGCATAAATTCTGTTTCTCCAACATAGGTGTGTCCGGTCCACGGCGTCATCCTTACTTGTGGGATATTCTCTTCCCCAACAGGAAATGGCAAAGAGCCCAGCAAAGCTGGTCACATGATCCCTCCCAGGCTCCGCCTACCCCAGTCATTCTCTTTGCCGTTGTACAGGCAACATCTCCACGGAGATGGCTTAGAGTTTTTTAGTGTTTAACTGTAGTTTTTCATTATTCAATCAAGAGTTTGTTATTTTCAAATAGTGCTGGTACGTACTATTTACTCAGAAACAGAAAAGAGATGAAGAATTCTGTTTGTATGAGGAAAATGATTTTAGCAACCGTAACTAAAATCCATGGCTGTTCCACACAGGACTGTTGAGAGCAATTAACTTCAGTTGGGGGAACAGTTTGCAGTCTCTTGCTGCTTGAGGTATGACACATTCTAACAAGACGATGTAATGCTGGAAGCTGTCATTTTCCCTATGGGATCCGGTAAGCCATGTTTATTACGATTGTAAATAAGGGCTTCACAAGGGCTTATTTAAACTGTAGACTTTTTTTGGGCTAAATCGATTGATATTAACACTTATTTAGCCTTGAGGAATCATTTATTCTGGGTATTTTGATTTAATAATATCGGCAGGCACTGTTTTAGACACCTTATTCTTTAGGGGCTTTCCCAAAGCATAGGCAGAGTCTCATTTTCGCGCCGGTGTTGCGCACTTGTTTTTGAGAGGCATGGCATGCAGTCGCATGTGAGAGGAGCTCTGATACTTATAAAAGACTTCTGAAGGCGTCATTTGGTATCGTATTCCCCTTTGGGTTTGGTTGGGTCTCAGCAAAGCAGATACCAGGGACTGTAAAGGGGTTTAAAGCTTAAAACGGCTCCGGTTCCGTTATTTTAAGGGTTAAAGCTTCCAAAATTGGTGTGCAATATTTTCAAGGCTTTAAGACGCTGTGGTGAAAATTTGGTGAATTTTGAACAATTCCTTCATGTTTTTTCGCAATTGCAGTAATAAAGTGTGTTCAGTTTAAAATTTAAAGTGACAGTAACGGTTTTATTTTAAAACGTTTTTTGTACTTTCTGATCAAGTTTATGCCTGTTTAACATGTCTGAACTACCAGATAGACTGTGTTCTGAATGTGGGGAAGCCAGAATTCCTATTCATTTAAATAAATGTGATTTATGTGATAATGACAATGATGCCCAAGATGATTCCTCAAGTGAGGGGAGTAAGCATGGTACTGCATCATTCCCTCCTTCGTCTACACGAGTCTTGCCCACTCAGGAGGCCCCTAGTACATCTAGCGCGCCAATTCTCCTTACTATGCAACAATTAACGGCTGTAATGGATAATTCTGTCAAAAACATTTTAGCCAAAATGAACCCTTGTCAGCGTAAGCGTGGCTGCTCTGTTTTAGTTACTGAAGAGCATGACGACGCTGATATTAATATCTCTGAAGGGCCCCTAACCCAATCTGAGGGGGCCAGGGAGGTTTTGTCTGAGGGAGAAATTACTGATTTAGGGAACATTTCTCAGCAGGCTGAATCTGATGTGATTACATTTAAATTTAAATTGGAACATCTCCGCATTTTGCTTAAGGAGGTATTATCCACTCTGGATGATTGTGAAAATTTAGTCATCCCAGAGAAACTATGTAAAATGGACAAGTTCCTAGAGGTGCCGGGGCTCCCAGAAGCTTTTCCTATACCCAAGCGGGTGGCGGACATTGTTAATAAAGAATGGGAAAGGCCCGGTATTCCTTTCGTCCCTCCCCCCATATTTAAAAAATTGTTTCCTATGGTCGACCCCAGAAAGGACTTATGGCAGTCAGTCCCCAAGGTCGAGGGAGCGGTTTCTACTTTAAACAAACGCACCACTATTCCCATAGAGGATAGTTGTGCTTTCAAAGATCCTATGGATAAAAAATTAGAAGGTTTGCTTAAAAAGATGTTTGTTCAGCAGGGTTACCTTCTACAACCCATTTCATGCATTGTCCCTGTCACTACAGCCGCATATTTCTGGTTTGATGAACTGCTTAAGGTGCTCGATAGTGACTCTCCTCCTTATGAGGAGATTATGGACAGAATCAATGCTCTCAAATTGGCTAATTCTTTCACTCTAGACGCCTCTTTGCAATTGGCTAAGTTAGCGGCTAAGAACTCTGGGTTTGCTATTGTGGCGCGCAGAGCGCTTTGGTTGAAATCTTGGTCGGCTGATGCGTCTTCCAAGAACAAGCTACTAAACATTCCTTTCAAGGGGAAAACGCTGTTTGGTCCTGACTTGAAAGAGATTATCTCTGATATCACTGGGGGTAAGGGCCACGCCCTTCCTCAGGATCGGCCCTTCAAGGCAAAAAATAGACCTAATTTTCGTCCCTTTCGTAAAAACGGACCAGCCCAAGGTGTTACGTCCTCTAAGCAAGAGGGTAATACTTCTCAGGCCAAGCCAGCTTGGAGACCAATGCAAGGCTGGAACAAGGGAAAGCAGGCCAAGAAACCTGCCACTGCTACCAAGACAGCATGAAATATTGGCCCCCGATCCGGGACCGGATCTGGTGGGGGGCAGACTCTCTCTCTTCGCTCAGGCTTGGGCAAGAGATGTTCTGGATCCTTGGGCGCTAGAAATAGTCTCCCAGGGTTATCTTCTGGAATTCAAGGGACTTCCCCCAAGGGGGAGGTTCCACAAGTCGCAGTTGTCTTCAGACCACATAAAAAGACAGGCGTTCTTACATTGTGTAGAAGACCTGTTAAAAATGGGAGTGATTCATCCTGTTCCATTAAGAGAACAAGGGATGGGGTTCTACTCCAATCTGTTCATAGTTCCCAAAAAAGAGGGAACGTTCAGACCAATCCTAGATCTCAAGATCTTAAACAAATTTCTCAAGGTCCCATCGTTCAAGATGGAAACCATTCGAACTATCCTTCCTTCCATCCAGGAAGGTCAATTTATGACCACGGTGGATTTAAAGGATGCGTATCTACATATTCCTATCCACAAGGAACATCATCGGTTCCTAAGGTTTGCATTCCTGGACAAACATTACCAGTTCGTGGCGCTTCCTTTCGGATTAGCCACTGCTCCAAGGATTTTCACAAAGGTACTAGGGTCCCTTCTAGCGGTGCTAAGACCAAGGGGCATTGCAGTAGTACCTTACCTGGACGACATTCTGATTCAAGCGTCGTCCCTTCCTCAAGCAAAGGCTCACACGGACATTGTCCTGGCCTTTCTCAGATCTCACGGCTGGAAAGTGAACGTGGAAAAGAGTTCTCTATCCCCGTCAACAAGGGTTCCCTTCTTGGGAACAATTATAGACTCCTTAGAAATGAGGATCTTTCTAACAGAGGCCAGAAAAACAAAGCTTCTGGACTCTTGTCGGATACTTCATTCCGTTCCTCTTCCTTCCATAGCTCAGTGCATGGAAGTGATCGGGTTGATGGTGGCGGCGATGGACATAGTTCCTTTTGCGCGCATTCATCTAAGACCATTACAACTGTGCATGCTCAGTCAGTGGAATGGGGACTATACAGACTTGTCTCCGAAGATACAAGTAAATCAGAGGACCAGAGACTCACTCCGTTGGTGGCTGTCCCTGGACAATCTGTCTCAAGGGATGATGTTCCACAGACCAGAGTGGGTCATTGTCACGACCGACGCCAGTCTGATAGGCTGGGGCGCGGTCTGGGGATCCCTGAAAGCTCAGGGTCTTTGGTCTCGGGAAGAATCTCTTCTACCGATAAATATTCTGGAACTGAGAGCGATATTCAATGCGCTCCAGGCCTGGCCCCAGCTTGCGAGGACCAGGTTCATACGGTTTCAATCAGACAACATGACGACTGTTGCGTACATCAACCATCAGGGGGGAACAAGGAGTTCCCTAGCGATGGAAGAAGTAACCAAAATTATTCTTTGGGCGGAGTCTCACTCCTGCCACCTGTCTGCTATCCACATCCCAGGAGTGGAAAATTGGGAAGCGGATTTTCTGAGTCGTCAGACATTGCATCCGGGGGAGTGGGAACTCCATCCGGAAATCTTTGCCCAAGTCACTCACCTGTGGGGCATTCCAGACATGGATCTGATGGCCTCTTGTCAGAACTTCAAAGTTCCTTGCTACGGGGCCAGATCCAGGGATCCCAAGGCGGCTCTAGTGGATGCACTAGTAGCACCTTGGACCTTCAAACTAGCTTATGTGTTCCCGCCATTTCCTCTCATCCCCAGGCTGATAGCCAGGATCAAGCAGGAGAGGGCGTCGGTGATCTTGATAGCTCCTGCGTGGCCACGCAGGACTTGGTATGCAGATCTGGTGAATATGTCATCGGCTCCACCTTGGAAGCTACCTTTGAGACGAGACCTTCTTGTTCAGGGTCCGTTCGAACATCCGAATCTGGTTTCACTCCAGCTGACTGCTTGGAGATTGAACGCTTGATTTTATCGAAGCGAGGATTCTCAGATTCTGTGATCGATACTCTTGTTCAGGCCAGAAAGCCTGTGACTAGAAAGATTTACCACAAAATTTGGAAAAAATATATCTGTTGGTGTGAATCTAAAGGATTCCCTTGGGACAAGGTTAAGATTCCTAGGATTCTATCCTTCCTTCAAGAAGGATTGGAAAAAGGATTATCTGCAAGTTCCCTGAAGGGACAGATTTCTGCCTTGTCGGTATTACTTCACAAAAAGCTGGCAGCTGTGCCAGATGTTCAAGCCTTTGTTCAGGCTCTGGTTAGAATCAAGCCTGTTTACAAACCTTTGACTCCTCCTTGGAGTCTCAATTTAGTTCTTTCAGTTCTTCAGGGGGTTCCGTTTGAACCCTTACATTCCGTTGATATTAAGTTATTATCTTGGAAAGTTTTGTTTTTAGTTGCGATTTCTTCTGCTAGAAGAGTCTCAGAATTATCTGCTCTGCAGTGTTCTCCTCCTTATCTGGTGTTCCATGCAGATAAGGTGGTTTTACGTACTAAACCTGGTTTTCTTCCAAAAGTTGTTTCTAACAAAAACATTAACCAGGAGATTATCGTACCTTCTCTGTGTCCAAAACCAGTTTCAAAGAAGGAACGTTTGTTGCACAATTTGGATGTTGTTCGCGCTCTAAAATTCTATTTAGATGCTACAAAGGATTTTAGACAAACATCTTCCTTGTTTGTTGTTTATTCAGGTAAAAGGAGAGGTCAAAAAGCAACTTCTACCTCTCTCTCTTTTTGGATTAAAAGCATCATCAGATTGGCTTACGAGACTGCCGGACGGCAGCCTCCCGAAAGAATCACAGCTCATTCCACTAGGGCTGTGGCTTCCACATGGGCCTTCAAGAACGAGGCTTCTGTTGATCAGATATGTAGGGCAGCGACTTGGTCTTCACTGCACACTTTTACCAAATTTTACAAGTTTGATACTTTTGCTTCTTCTGAGGCTATTTTTGGGAGAAAGGTTTTGCAAGCCGTGGTGCCTTCCATTTAGGTGACCTGATTTGCTCCCTCCCTTCATCCGTGTCCTAAAGCTTTGGTATTGGTTCCCACAAGTAAGGATGACGCCGTGGACCGGACACACCTATGTTGGAGAAAACAGAATTTATGTTTACCTGATAAATTTCTTTCTCCAACGGTGTGTCCGGTCCACGGCCCGCCCTGGTTTTTTTAATCAGGTCTGATATTTTATTTTCTTTAACTACAGTCACCACGGTACCATATGGTTTCTCCTATGCAAATATTCCTCCTTAACGTCGGTCGAATGACTGGGGTAGGCGGAGCCTGGGAGGGATCATGTGACCAGCTTTGCTGGGCTCTTTGCCATTTCCTGTTGGGGAAGAGAATATCCCACAAGTAAGGATGACGCCGTGGACCGGACACACCGTTGGAGAAAGAAATTTATCAGGTAAACATAAATTCTGTTTTTTAGCTACTAAAAGTATGTCGCAGGATGATTCTCAGTCAGAAAGGAATCAGGTTTTGCCATCTAATTCTCCCCAAGTGTCACAACCGTTCACGCCCGCACAAGCGACGCCAAGTACTTCTAGTGCATCTAATTCTTTCACCCTGCAAGATATGGCCGCAGTTATGAATACTACCCTCACAGAGGTTTTATCTAAGCTGCCTGGGTTGCAGGGGAAGCGCAGTAGGTCTGGTGTGAGAACAAACGCTGAGCCCTCTGACGCTTTATTAGCCATATCCGATGTACCCTCACAATGTTCTGCAGTGAGGGATTTGCTGAGAGATTTCTGATTCAGCTTCTTGCTTCTCCGTTCAGTGTCTGGGGTCAGTACACAGAGGAAAACAATTGCAGAAAGTGCCCTCCGTTCCAATGTTTCCAATTGTTGCTCAGTACTCCATGGACCTTGTCTTGGCTTTTTCTCCTAAGCTGTTGAAAGTAGAGAGTCCACACAAGGGGCCGGAGTTGAGCTGGAGGAATCCTGGGGTCTTTCTTTATCAGCAGAGTAATGCTGTAATGAATCCTCTTGTCTTTGCTTATAATACTGGAGTAGATATACACGTTTCACCCTTCATGGGCTTTGTCAAGATACTCCAGAGTTCTTAATTAGATCCTTTTAAAGCAATTCCTTCTCATCCATTGGTTGGGTATTCTTGGCTCCAATTGGATCCTACATATTTAGCACATCCCTTTGTTTTAAGGTGGTATTGAACAATGCCACATTGATAAAGAATCCGCATACACATTTAGAGATGCACAAAGGTTAACCGAGTTCCTTTGCTACAAAACGGACTGTTTATCCATAGCGTAATCCCTGGCACCGGATTGGCCCAGACATTCACCTATCGGAAGAGAGGTGTGTTACGCTACTACCAATAGGATTGGAGTTGTGTCACCCGAAGTTATCCGCAAGAAATTTTCAGCTGTTGGGTGTTTCACGCTACAGCTAACTAAGATTGGCTTCGAAGATGGTTTGCTTTTAAACCCCACGGTTGAGGAGTAAGGTACCTTACACATTTATAACTGCCAGCTAATAGCGGTCTGAGTCTTCTACCAGCGCTTATACTATATACACCGTGGTTTTTTATACACGTAGGGGGACGTCCCTACATCCCATATTTTATGTTATATTTCTTATGTGATACATATTTTGTTTATTGTTATTGTAATCTATGCGTCTGATTTTGGTTTTATATTAACCATGCTGGTTTTAGACATACCATTTTATATATATGATCTGATTAAATTATTTTGGATTCAACTTTACATTGAATAGATTCTTGTTATTATTAGATAATATTGTTTTCTCTTGTAAGGTGTATCCAGTCCACGGATCATCCATTACTTGTGGGATATTCTCCTTCCCAACAGGAAGCTGCAAGAGGATCACCCACAGCAGAGCTGTCTATATAGCTCCTCCCCTAACTGCCACCTCCCAGTCATTCTCTTGCAGCTCTCGACAAGATAGGAAGTAGCTAGAGAGATGTGGTGCATTAATGTAGTTTATCTTCAATCAAAAGTTTGTTATTTTCAAATTGTACCGGAGTTGTACTATTTTAGCCTCAGGCAGAAAGTTGAAGAAGAGTCTGCCTGTGGTCTTAGCAGGTTGTAACTAAGATCCATTGCTGTTCTCACACATAACTGAAGAGATGAGGTAACTTCAGCTGGGGGAATAGCGTGCAGGGTCTCCTGCTATGAGGTATGTGCAGTTTCTCTTGTAAGGTGTATCCAGTCCACGGATCATCCATTACTTGTGGGATATTCTATTCCCAACAGGAAGTTGCAAGAGGACACCCACAGCAGAGATGTTATATAGCTCCTCCCCTAACTGCCATATCCAGTCATTCTCTTGCAACTCTCAACAAGCATGGAGGTAGTTAGAGAGAGTGGTCTGGACTTCAAAGCTTCCCCCCCAAAAGGGAGATTTCCTAGTTATGGGAGTGAACAGGGACAGGGTTTTTACTCAAATCTGTTTGTGGTTCCCAAAAAAGAGGGAACCTTCAGACCAATTTTGGATCTAAAGATCTTAAACAAATTCCTCAGAGTTCCATCATTCAAGATGGAAACTATTCGTACCATCCTACCTATGATCCAGGAGGGTCAATATATGACTACAGTGGATCTAAAGGATGCTTATCTTCACATTCCAATACACAAAGATCATCATCGGTTTCTCAGGTTTACCAGTTTGTAGCTCTTCCCTTTGGATTAGCTACAGCAGTGTTTTTCAACCAGTGTGCCGTGGCACACTAGTGTGCCGTGAGAGATCATCAGGTGTGCCACGGCAGACTGACAACAGTGTGACATATTTTTTAAACTTTGCTTGTTTTTTACTCCCAGTGCAGGGGTAGTTTGTAGGAGGCATGGCATAACAGCACAATACATACAGTATGTGTGTGTTTGTGTGTATGTGTATATATATATGCTGTATTAGGCTACAATGTGTGATTTTTTTTAAATTTTGGGATGGTGGTGTGCCACAGGATTTTTTAATGTAAAAAAGTGTGCCACGGCAAAAAAAAGGTTAAGAATCACTGAGCTACAGCCCCAAGAATCTTTACGAAGGTTCTGGGGTTGCTTCTGGCGGTCCTAAGGCCGCGGGGCATAGCACTGGCCCCTTATTTAGACGACATCCTGATACAGGCGTCAAACTTCCAAATTGCCAAGTCTCATACGGACGTAGTACTGGCATTTCTGAGGTCGCATGGGTGGAAAGTGAACGAGGAAAAGAGTTCTCTATCCCCACTCACAAGAGTCTCCTTCTTAGGGACTCTGATAGATTCTGTAGAAATGAAAATTTACCTGACGGAGTCCAGGTTATCGAAGCTTCTAAATTCCTGCCGTGTTCTTCATTCCATTCCGCGCCCTTCGGTGGCTCAGTGTATGGAAGTAATCGGCTTAATGGTAGCGGCAATGGACATAGTGCCGTTTGCACGCTTACATCTCAGACCGCTGCAACTATGCATGCTCAGTCAGTGGAACAGGGATTACACAGATTGGTCCCCTCTTCTAAATCTGGATCAAGAGACCAGGGATTCTCTTCTCTGGTGGCTATCTCGGGTCCATCTGTCCAAAGGTATGACCTTTCGCAGGCCAGATTGGACAATTGTAACAACAGATGCCAGCCTTCTAGGTTGGGGTGCAGTCTGGAACTCCCTGAAGGCTCAGGGATCGTGGACTCAGGAGGAGGCACTCCTTCCAATAAATATTCTGGAACTGAGAGCGATATTCAATGCTCTTCAGGCTTGGCCTCAGCTAGCGACAATGAGGTTCATCAGATTTCAGTCGGACAACATCACGACTGTGGCTTACATCAACCATCAAGGGGTAACAAGGAGTTCCCTAGCGATGTTAGAAGTCTCAAAGATAATTCGCTGGGCAGAGATTCACTCTTGCCACCTATCAGCTATCCATATCCCAGGAGTAGAGAACTGGGAGGCGGATTTTCTAAGTCGTCAGACTTTTCATCCGGGGGAGTGGGAACTCCATCCGGAGGCGTTTGCACAATTGATTCATTGTTGGGGCAAACCAGAACTGGATCTCATGGCGTCTCGCCAGAACGCCAAGCTTCCTTGTTACGGATCCAGGTCCAGGGATCCCAAGGCGACGCTGATAGATGCTCTAGCAGCGCCCTGGTCTTTCAACCTGGCTTATGTGTTTCCACCGTTTCCTCTGCTCCCTCGACTGATTGCCAAGATCAAGCAGGAGAGAGCATCGGTGATTTTGATAGCGCCTGCGTGGCCACGCAGGACCTGGTATGCAGATCTAGTGGACATGTCATCCTTTCCACCATGGACTCTGCCTCTGAGACAGGACCTTCTACTTCAGGGTCCTTTCCACCATCCAAATCTAATTTCTCTGAGACTGACTGCATGGAGATTGAACGCTTGATTTTATCAAAGCGTGGCTTCTCCGAGTCAGTCATTGATACCTTAATACAGGCACGAAAGCCTGTCACCAGGAAAATTTATCATAAGATATGGCGTAAATATCTTTATTGGTGTGAATCCAAGGGTTACTCATGGAGTAAGGTGAGGATTCTCAGGATATTATCCTTTCTCCAAGAAGGTTTGGAAAAAGGATTGTCAGCTAGTTCCTTAAGGGACAGATTTCTGCTCTGTCTATTCTTTTGCACAAGCGTCTGGCAGATGTTCCAGACGTTCAGGCATTTTGTCAGGCTTTAGTTAGAATCAAGCCTGTGTTTAAACCTGTTGCTCCGCCATGGAGCTTAAATTTGGTTCTTAAGGTTCTTCAAGGAGTTCCGTTTGAACCTCTTCATTCCATAGATATCAAACTTTTATCTTGGAAAGTTCTTTTTTTGGTAGCTATTTCCTCGGCTCGTAGAGTCTCAGAGTTATCTGTCTTACAATGTGATTCTCCTTATCTGATTTTCCATACCGATAAGGTAGTCCTACGTACCAAACCTGGGTTTTTACTTAAGGTGGTATCTAACAAGAATATCAATCAAGAGATTGTTGTTCCATCCTTGTGTCCTAATCCTTCTTCAAAGAAGGAACGTCTATTACACAATCTGGACGTGGTTCGTGCTTTAAAGTTTTTTGGGTTTTTTTAAATCTCTTTTTATTAAGTTTCATATTAATACAGTGATAACAAAATAATAATTCAATCATATATACTATTACAAATTACCATTGCTTATTCTTAACCGTAGTATAATAACCATCTCTAATCTCATATCTCCTTTCTCTTTGTCAATACTACTATTCTGTTACATCTCTATACTGGACACAATCAATTACTCCTCCAACCAAATAAATCGGAAAAAAAGAAAGGAAAATTATAAAACAACAAAAAATAGAACCTCAAAGACATAAACAGAATCTACTTATACCCGTTATTGGGAAATTGTTACCACAAAAACTGTCTTAGATTGATTACATCTTTCACTTTATATTCCTCCTATCCTAAAAGACACGTCTGTTTATAAAGTGGTAATGTGTGCCCATTACACCAGTCCGGTTATTATATTAACCTCATCCCGTTCTCAAAATAGACAATAAGATATATTGCCCTATATCCGTCTTTCATCTTTTTCTTGACGACGAACCTAATGTCCTCCTGTCTACTCTTTATCCAATTATTCCGGCAGGATTTTGTCGCTATTAACTAAATAATACCCCTAATCCCCCCCCCCCCCAAAAAAAAGGAAATAAAATTAAAGGAGAGGGGTCAGTGTTACTAACCATCACTTATATCCAATGGGGGGGACCACCTCTTCGGCCGCCATCGTTATCAGGAATGGGGTATTTTTCAGAGGAGCCAAAAATTGAATCTGTGCTGGCCTAGGCCACGATAAAATTGTTCTCTTCCATTTATTAATGAAGGCTCTAAACACTTTTTCAGAGGCTGATACTAAATATTGTCTTTCTATACACATTTGCAGTTTTATATTATTTATAAATTCAGATAGGCTGGGAGCTTCATAAGATCTCCATTTCCTGAAGATCAAAAAATCTAGCCGCCAGAATAACCATATTTATTAATTGTCTGTCGGCTTTTAAACCGCCTTCTTTCAACAAAAGTATGTGACTCCATTGTATAGTGCATTTCTCTTGCAAATGTCTATTAACCCAATATTGGACTTTATTCCAAAATTGCCTGATGTTTGGACATTCCCATAAACAATGAATTAGATCAGCCCCTTCTCTGTTGCATTTAAAACAGTTTCCTTCATGCCCTTCCTGTGACCATTTCCTAATCTGCATCGGCGTTAAATAATAGTTATTCAATAGTTTCGTCTGGGATTCTTTCCAGCTCACTAGCACTGTGGCCTGATTGGCTAACTTCAAACTCTTTTCTATTTCCTCTACCTGCAACGTACTCGGATATCTCCCCAACCCCTCTTTTATTTTATTTAAATGCTCCTCCCCAGAAAGCTTCTGTGACAACCTGTACCAGTATGATATAGCTGTTTTAACTATCCTGTATAATTTCACTCTGGAATCAATTCCCGGATCCCAGACCATCCTCTGTGTTTGTAGCAATTTTTTTAAATAACTTCTGACCTGCAAATATGCGTAACATTTTTTTGCCGGTAAAGAATACTGGTTAGCTATTTCTTTCATGTAATTAGCAAGAGTCCATGAGCTAGTGACGTATGGGATATACATTCCTACCAGGAGGGGCAAAGTTTCCCAAACCTTAAAATGCCTATAAATACACCCCTCACCACACCCACAATTCAGTTTTACAAACTTTGCCTCCTATGGAGGTGGTGAAGTAAGTTTGTGCTAGATTCTACGTTGATATGCGCTCCGCAGCAAGTTGGAGCCCGGTTTTCCTCTCAGCGTGCAGTGAATGTCAGAGGGATGTGAGGAGAGTATTGCCTATTTGAATGCAGTGATCTCCTTCTAAGGGGTCTATTTCATAGGTTCTCTGTTATCGGTCGTAGAGATTCATCTCTTACCTCCCTTTTCAGATCGACGATATACTCTTATATATACCATTACCTCTGCTGATTCTCGTTTCAGTACTGGTTTGGCTATCTGCTATATGTAGATGAGTGTCCTGGGGTAAGTAAGTCTTATTTTCTGTGACACTCCTAGCTATGGTTGGGCACTTTGTTTATAAAGTTCTAAATATATGTATTCAAACATTTATTTGCCTTGACTCAGAATGTTCTACTTTCCTTATTTTTCAGACAGTCAGTTTCATATTTGGGATAATGCATTTTAATTTAACATTTTTTACCTTAAAATTTGACTTTTTCCCTGTGGGCTGTTAGGCTCGCGGGGGCTGAAAATGCTTCATTTTATTGCGTCATTCTTGGCGCGGACTTTTTTGGCGCAAAAATTCTATTTCCGTTTCCGGCGTCATACGTGTCGCCGGAAGTTGCGTCATTCTTTGACGTTATTTTGCGCCAAAAATGTCGGCGTTCCGGATGTGGCGTCATTTTTGGCGCCAAAAAGCATTTAGGCGCCAAATAATGTGGGCGTCTTATTTGGCGCGAAAAAATATGGGCGACACTTTTGTCTCCACATTATTTAAGTCTCATTTTTTATTGCTTCTGGTTGCTAGAAGCTTGTTCTTTGGCATTTTTTCCCATTCCTGAAACTGTCATTTAAGGAATTTGATCAATTTTGCTTTATATGTTGTTTTTTCCTTTTACATATTGCAAGATGTTCCACGTTGCAACTGAGTCAGAAGATACTTCAGGAAAATCACTGCACAATGCTGGAGCTACCAAGCTAAGTGTATCTGCTATAAACTTTTTGTATCTGTTTCTCCAGCTGTTATTTGTATTGCATGTCATGTCAAACTTATTAATGCAGATAAAATTTCCTTTAGTACTGTTACATTACCTGTTGCTGTTCCGTCAACATCTAATTTTCAGAGTGTTCCTGATAACATAAGAGATTTTATTTTTTAAATCCATTAAGAAGGCTATGTCTGTTATTTTTCCTTCTAGTATACATAAAAGTCTTTTAAAACTTCTCTTTTTTTTCAGATGAATTTTTAAATGAACATCATCATTCTGATACTGATAATGGTTCTTCTGGTTCTGAGGTTTCTGTCTCAGAGGTTGATGCTGATAAATCTTTGTATTTGTTCAAGATGGAATTTATTCGTTCTTTACTTAAAGAAGTGTTATTTGCATTAGAAATAGAGGATTCTGGTCCTCTTGATACTAAATGTAAACGTTTAAATAAGGTTTTTAAATCTCCTGTAGTTATTCCAGAAGTGTTTTATCTCCCTGATGCTATTTCTGAAGTAATTTCCAGGGAATGGAATAATTTGGGTAATTTATTTACTCCTTCTAGACGTTTAAGCAAATTATATCCTGTGCCATCTGACAGATTAGAGTTTTTTGGGACAAAAATCCCTAAGGTTATGGGGCTGTCTCTACTCCTGCTAATGTACTACTATTCCTACGGCAGATAGTACTTCATTTAAGGATCCTTTAGATAGGAAAATTGATTCCTTTCTAAGAAAAGCTTACTTATGTTCAGGTAATCTTCTTAGACCTGCTATATTTTTAGCGGATGTTGCTGCAGCTTCAACTTTTTGGTTAGAAGCTTTAGCGCAACAAGTAACAGATCATAATTTTATAGCATTATTTTTATTCTATAACATGCTAATAATTTTATTGGTGATACCATCTTTTGATATCATTAGAGTTGATGTCAGGTATATGTCTCTAGCTATTTTAGCTAGAATAGCTTTATGGATTAAACTTGGAATGCTGACATGTCTTCTAAGTCAACTTTGCTTTCCCTTTCTTTCCAGGGTAAATAATCATTTTCGTTCCTTTCCTCACAAGGAACAAAAGCCTGATCCTTCATCCTCAGGAGCGGTATCAGTTTGGAAACTATTTCCAGTTTGGAATATATCCAAGCCTTATAGAAACCTATAGCCAGCTCCTAAGTACCTATGAAGGTGCGGCCCTTATTCCAGCTCAGCTGGTATGGGGCAGATTACGTTTTCTTCAAAGAAATTTGGATCAATTCCGTTCTTAATCTCTGGTTTCAGAAACATTGTTTCAGAAAGGTACAGAATTGGCTTCAAGTTAAGGCCTCCTGCTAAGAGATTCTTTTCTTTCCCGTGTCCCAGTTAACACAGCAAAGGCTCAGCATTTCTGAAATGTGTTTCAGATCTAGAGTTGGCTGGAGTATTTATGCCAGTTCCAGTTCTGGAACAGGGGCTGGGGTCTTATTTTATCTCTTCATTGTACCAAAGAAGGTCAATTCCTTCAGACCAGTTCCGGATCTATCATTATTGAATCATTATGTTAGGATACCAACATTCAAGATGGTTACTGTAGGACTATCCTGCCTTTTGTTTAGCAAGGGCATTATATGTCTACAATAGATTTACAGGATGTGTATCTGCATATTCCGATTCATCCAGATCACTTTTAGTGTCTGAGATTCTCTTTTTAGACAAGCATTACCAGTTTTGTGGCTCTACCGTTTGGCTTAGCCTCAGTTCCAAGAATTTTTTTCAAAGGTTCTCGGTGCCCTTCTTTCTGTAATCAGAGAATAGGGTTTTGGTATTTCCTTATTTGGACGATATCTTGGTATTTGCTCAGTCTTCTCATTTTCGAAGAATCTCATACGAATCGACTTGTGTTGTTTCTTCAAGTTCATGGTTGGAGGATCAATTTACCAATCAGTTCATTGATTCCTCAGACAAGGGTAACCTTTTTAGGTTTCTAGATAAATTCAGTGTCTATGACTCTGTCCTTGTCAGACAAGAGAAGTTTAACATTGATATCAGCTTGTCAAAACCTTCAGTCACAATCATTCCCTTTGGTAGCCTTATGCATGGAAATGTTGGGTCTTAGGACTGCCGCATCAGATGCGATCTCCTTTGCTCGTTTTCACATGCGACCTCTTCAGCTCTGTATGCTGAACCAATGGTGCAGGGATTACTCAAAGATATCTCAATTAATATCTTTAAACCGATTTTACAACACTCTCTGACATGGTGGACAGATCACCATCGTTTAGTTCAGGGGGCTTCTTTGTTCTTCCGACCTGGACTATAATCTCAACAGATGCAAGTCTTACAGGTTGGGGAGCTGTGTGGGGGTATCTGACGGCACAAGGGGTTTGGGAATCTCAGGAGGTGAGATTTCCGATCAATATTTTGGAACTCCGTGCAATTTTCAGAGCTCTTCAGTCTTGGCCTCTTCTGAAGAGAGAGTTGTTCATTTGTTTTCAGATAGACAATGTCACAACTGTGGCATACATCAATCATCAAGGAGGGACTCACAGTCCTCTCGAGATGAAAGAAGTATCTCGAATTTTGGTTTGGGCGGAATCCAGCTCCTGTCTAATCTCTGCGGTTCATATCCCAGGTATGGACAATTGGAAAGCGGATTATCTCAGTCGTCAAACGTTGCATCCGGGCGAATGGTCTCTTCACCCAGAGGTATTTCTTCAGATTGTTCAAATGTAGGAACTTCCAGAAATAGATCTGATGGCTTCTCATCTAAACAAGAAACTTCCCAGGTATCTGTCCAGATCCCGGGATCCTCAGGCGGAGGCAGTGGATGCATTATCACTTCCTTGGAAGTATCATCCTCCCTATATCTTTCCGCCTCTAGTTCTTCTTCCAAGAGTAACCTCCAAGATTCTGAAGGAATGCTCATTTGTTCTGCTGGTAGCTCCGGCATGGCCTTACAGGTTTTGGTATGCGGATCTTGTCCGGATGGCCTCTTGCCAACCGTGGACTCTTCCGTTAAGACCAGACCTTTTGTCTCAAGGTCCTTTTTTTCCATCAGGATCTGAAATCCTTAAATTTAAAGGTATGGCGATTGAACGCTTGATTCTTGGTCAAAGAGGTTTCTCTGACTCTGTGATTAATACTATGTTACAGGCTCGTACATCTGTATCCAGAGAGATATATTATAGAGTCTGGAAGACTTATATTTCTTGGTGTCTTTCTCATCATTTTTCTTGGCATTCTTTTAGAATACCGAGAATATTACAGTATTCTTCAGGATGGTTTAGATAAGGGTTTGTCCGCAAGTTCCTTGAAAGGTCAAATCTCTGCTCTTTCTGTTCTTTTTCACAGAAAGATTGCTATTCTTCCTGATATTCATTGTTTTGTACAAGCTTTGGTTCGTATAAAGCCTGTCATTAAGTCAATTTCTCCTCCTTGGAGTTTGAATTTGGTTCTGGGGGCTCTTCAAGCTCCTCCATTTGAACCTATGCATTCATTGGATATTAAATTACTTTCTTGGAAAGTTTTTTGTTCCTTTTGGCCATCTCTTCTGCCAGAAGAGTTTCTGAATTATCTGTTCTTTCTTGTGAGTCTCCTTTTCTGATTTTTCATCAGGATAAGGCGGTGTTGCGAACTTCTTTTGAATTTTTACCTAAAGTTGTGAATTCCAACAACATTAGTAGAGAAATTGTGGTTCCTTCATTATGTCCTAATCCTAAGAATTCTAAGGAGAAATCGTTGCATTCTTTGGATGTTGTTAGAGCTTTGAAATATTATGTTGAAGCTACGAAATCTTTTCGTAAGACTTCTAGTCTATTTGTTATTTTTTCCGGTTCTAGAAAAGGCCAGAAAGCTTCTGCCATTTCTTTGGCATCTTGGTTGAAATCTTTAATTCATCTTGCCTATGTTGAGTCGGGTAAAACTCCGCCTCAGAGAATTACAGCTCATTCTACTAGGTCAGTTTCTACTTCCTGGGCGTTTAGGAATGAAGCTTCGGTTGACCAGATCTGCAAAGCAGCGACTTGGTCCTCTTTGCATACTTTTACTAAATTCTACCATTTTGATGTATTTTCTTCTTCTGAAGCAGTTTTTGGTAGAAAAGTACTTCAGGCAGCGGTTTCAGTTTGAATCTTCTGCTTATGTTTTTCATTAAACTTTATTTTGGGTGTGGATTATTTTCAGCAGGAATTGGCTGTCTTTATTTTATCCCTCCCTCTCTAGTGACTCTTGTGTGGAAAGATCCACTTCTTGGGTAGTCATTATCCCATACGTCACTAGCTCATGGACTCTTGCTAATTACATGAAAGAAAACATAATTTATGTAAGAACTTACCTGATAAATTCATTTCTTTCATATTAGCAAGAGTCCATGAGGCCTACCCTTTTTTGTGGTGGTTATGATTTTGTATAAAGCACAATTATTCCAATTCCTTATTTTATATGCTTTCGCACTTTTTTCTTATCACCCCACTTCTTGGCTATTCGTTAAACTGAATTGTGGGTGTGGTGAGGGGTGTATTTATAGGCATTTTAAGGTTTGGGAAACTTTGCCCCTCCTGGTAGGAATGTATATCCCATACGTCACTAGCTCATGGACTCTTGCTAATATGAAAGAAATGAATTTATCAGGTAAGTTCTTACATAAATTATGTTTTCCTCATATGTCTTAAGCACTTGCCCGTCCGATTCTACTAACTGTGAGAAATAAATTATCCCTTTTGTTTTCCACTCTCTGAAAACCACATTATCTATCCCGGGCAGGAAGTCCGGAGCGCCCACAATCGGCAGAAATTTAGATAAACGAAATTCTTGACCTAAAGAATGACAATAAATGTGCCATGCCTTCGCTACATTACCAAAGGTTAACCTGTTACTCACATTACTTGGTAATTTCCTATGCTCATGATGTAGTATTGCTATAAGGTCAAAAGGCTTTATTATTTCTGTTTCTAACTCCAAATTCGAGACGTAATTCATCTCCGTGAGCCAGTCTATACCATATTTAACTATTGACACAACATTATATTTAACTATATTTGGTAATGCGAAGCCACCAGGGCCGCCACTAGAAATTTTGGGGCCCCTGACTTAACGATTGATCAGGGCCCCCCCCCCTCCTTTGACATGTGCAATTTTTGTCCAAGTGACTAAAACGTATATGCACTTTATTCTTAAGTTTCTATTTAAACTTGGAAATGTTGTAAAGGTAGTAACATACACTGAAACTCACACATAAGGATTCACATATAGACACTCTAGCAAACACGCAAAGAAATTCAGACACAGACACCCAAACAGACACTCAGCACTTGTTTACATTGACCTGACAAGTAATGAGGTAAACTACAGTTTTGTAAAAAAAGGAGATTTAGAAAACAAAATATGGAGTTCTGATTATCTTTTTGTAAAGGAAGATGCCAACTAAATGATGACAACAGCATGCAGTGGCTGAAAGGAAGGGCCCTGAACTGCCTAAACAATAATTTAAAGGTTAAATGGTAGATTGGTGACTTCCGGAAAGGTCTCATTAGTCTCAAAGTCTGTAGAAAGATGTGAATAATCAGTAGTAAGGTCAAAATGTCCTAAAAAGGAACAGACAATGGACACACACACACACAAACTCAAACTTGCACATACACCCAAGGAAACACCAACAGAGACAGCCTCAGAAAACACACAAAGACATACACGCACACACAGAGACACCCACAGAAAACACAGAAAGACATACATACACACCCTCACTGAGACATCCACAGAAAACACACACCCTCACAGAGACATCCACAGAAAACACAAACATACATACACACACACGCACACACCCTCACAGAGACATCCACAGAAAACACAGACATACACACCCACCCTCACAGAGGCATCCAGAGAAAATACACAAAGACAAACACATGCCCACCCTCACAGAGACACCCATAGAAAAAGCTCAGACATATGCACACACCCTCACAGACATCCACAGAAAATGCACAAAGACATACACACCCACCCTCACAGAGATACCAACAGAAAAAAATACATACACACTCATAGAGACACAAACCAAAGACATAAACACAGACACCCACAGAAACACTCACAGGAGGAAACATTTATGCACATTGCATCCCCTAAATCAACAGTGTGTGACATGCGTGATGAAAAAAATGCAGAAATTAAGAGATCACTTTTTAAAGAATCATATTTGTAAATGTGCAAACCAAAATAATTCTGTGAATTCAAAATTGTACATTAATGATCTGGGTAAATGGCTAGATGAAGAAAAGTACTTTTAAAAGGTTGACATATGTTTGTTTGATTTTTTCCCCATTTTCCCCAACCAAGAGCACCACTTCAAATATAGTGTACAAATGTTCCAATCTGTCAGCTGTACTTGTGGATTTTGAAAATGCTGTACTCTATATGGTCTTGGTGGAACCATAAGCTGTGGTACTCATACCATTAGATCTGGTTAAATGCAGGATTTAAGCTTGTTGGTATGCATTTCAAAATTAAGTCATCTGTAGAGTAAACTGAACAGTTTTAAGTTAACCTGTCTCATTTCCAACACTGAGCAATCTTAGTCTGAGAGTATAACATGTTATGCAGATATAAAAATCTTAGCTAAAATGCCTCCTTGTATCTGGAAAGTCCTTGCATAAAGGGGCAGTAAACTGGAATGTAATATATATCATTTGTGTATTGAGGAGGAAACATTTCTGTATGGTTTTAAATATAGAATTTCTACAGCATTGTCAAATAATCATAAATACACTGCTGCTAAAAAAATGTGTTTTTATGGACCCCTGGCCCCACCATACAACTACTACCACACTGAAGTTACAATCTTAAATTGCACAAAGAAATAAAAAACATTTGCTAAGTAATTCCTACCTCCTCTGCAAATGAAAGTGATCAGCCGTCTGACTCAGGCACACGCTCTACAAACAAAGTGCCAAGTCTGTCTCACACTGTGCATAGTGGTTTAGTGCACACTCAGAAATCCTCTCAAATGCTAATACTTTACTCCTTGTAATAACATTTCCCATGCTCAATTAGCACTCTGCTGTAGTACCCACTGGTGGCTGCCAAAATGTAGTTCTTGCCTCATGGGGCCCCCCTAGCCCATTGGGCCCCTGACGGGAGTCACCCCTGTCACCCCCTGATGGCGGCCCTGGAAGCCACCACAACTCATTTCTTGCGAAAGTTTATCCATTGCCATTCTGTTTTTTTTTTTACCCCCAAATGAAGCGCGCACAGGCTCTGTTGTACCTTTTGACATCTTGTTTAGTAATAAATAGTGGCAGATTTTGCATCAAGAACAGTACCGGTAATTTAGGAAAAACAATTGTTTTTATCAGCATGATTTTTGCCGATATTGATAGATAATGAATATTCCATTTGCCTAATTTCCCTTCAATATTCTGAAAAAATTCCGCAAAGTTGAGATTATACCAGTCTTTGGGATTTTTCCCTAGTTTAATCCCTAAATAGTTTAAGTCCTTTACTTCTCTTAGCCCATGATTCCTTAAACTCTGGGAGGTTTTATTAACCCATAAAAGCTCTGACTTCTGCGTGTTAATTTTATACCCTGTGAATAAACTAAAATTGTTAATAATCGCTAAACTTTTTGGGATATTTCTCTTGGTGTCCTGCAGAAATAACTTGAGATCATCCGCGTATAATGACACCAGAAATTTTTGTCCTCCAATTTCCATACCATTAATTTCCTGCCTTAGAAAAACCGCCAGGGGCTCCAAAGCTATATCAAACAGAAGCGGGGATAGCGGGCAACCCTGTCTGGTTCCTCTCTGCATTGTTATATGTTGTGATAATTCACCATTCACCAATAGTTGAGATCACGGGCCATTATATATCCTTTTAATAGCGGTAGTTACATTCCCCTCCAGGCCGAATTCCTTAAGTGTGTTAAATAAATGATCCCAGATGATGGAATCAAACGCTTTCTCTGCGTCTATAGTGAGCAATGCCACATCTGGTAATTTTCCACCTTCGGCATCTTGTACTTTGTTATAATAATGGTCCAGGGTCACTAGGACCCTCCGCATGTTACGCACCGGATTCCTGCCAGGGACAAATCCTGTTTGGTCCGTATGGATCAATTTCCCTATTACTTTCTTGATTCTATCTGCTATATGCAGTGAATATCTTGTAATCTTGATTCAGGAGTGAAATCGGTCTGTAAGCGCCCATATCTTCAGGGTCTTTGCCTTTCTTATATATTAAAGATATAATTGAATCTGTAAAATACAATGAGTTGAGTTCCCCCTGAATAAAATATCTATTGTATAACTCCACCAGAATACCCTTAACCTCCTCTTTCATAATCTTGTAAAATTCTGCTGGTAAGCCATCAGGTCCTGAGGCTTTATTAGTTTTCATTTGGTCTATCTTTTCCTCCACTTCCTCTGGTGTGATCGGCTGGTTAATCTGTTGTAGCTCACTTTTAGTTATACTGGGCACTTTAATTTTTTTGCCAGAACTCCCGCTTCTTGTCCTCTCTAATTTGTTCTCCCAAATATAACCTCTGATAATATCTGACAAAAGCTTCCCTTATCTCTGCTGGCTTGGTATATTTTTTATGTCCTTCTCTAATCGTATATCATATTATTTTTTTTCCTGAACTTAATTATTTTAGCTAAATGTTTGGCAGAAATGCCCTGATATCCTACACAGTAGGCTCTGATTCGCATATCTTCCCTCACCCAACTTTCTCTTAGGAAAGTTTCTCTCTCCTCTTTCACTTTTCTATAACCGCTCCAAGTGGCAGGGTTAGGGTTATTCACATACCTTGTGTATGAATTTTTCAACTGAATTGCCAGTTGAGTCTCTCTGGCCTTACCTTTTCGCTTCCTATGTATCATATAACTTTTTATCTGGCCTCTTAAAACTGCTTTACCCACTTCCCAGAGAATTTCTGGATTCCCACAGTAAGTGTTATTCTGCCTATAATACTCCTTCCAGCTATTCACCAAGAAGTTATGAAATTTCCCATCATGTATCATATGTTTGGGGAAACTGAATGTATTTGTCCTGTTCATTTTTTTATCCCCCTCCACTATCTTGAGGCTGATTATTGCATGATCAGATATTGCTATCTCTGCTATTTGCGCGCCCAATTCCGAGGCCATTACTTCCTCGCCTACCAAGATCATATCTATCCGCGAGAAGTTCTTATGAGATTTAGATTCACACGAATATTCGCGTTTATCAGGGTGCTGTAACCGCCATATATCTTTTACTTTTAATGTCTTCGCAAATTCCCTCAAAAGTTTTGCCTCCTTATTATGCCGTCTTAAAGCCTTAGACTGAACCCTATCGATTGCCGGACTCATAGTTGCATTAAAGTCACCGGCCATTATTAAATTTTGTCCTAAATAAGGTGAAACTTTATATTTAACTTTTTCCCAGAATTCTATATTGATTTCATTCTGTGCGTAAATATTACACAGCGTCCAAATCTTTTTATTAATTTCCACTTGCAGGATCAAAAATCTCCCATGTGGGTCTTGCACTTGTTTTATGACTTTATACACCAGAGATTCCTATTGAACATTATCGCTACTCCGCCCTTCCTATTACTAGCTGGTGAAGCCAATACTTCTGCTATCCAGTTAACCCTCAGTTTGGGAATTTCTGCCTCCTTCAAATGTAATTCCTCCAAAAACATTATATCAGCCTTATGACGTTTTAACATTTTAAAAATATTTCTCCTCTTAATAGGAGAGGTGATCCCCCCCACATTCCACGAAATCAACTTCAACATCTCAATATTTTAATTTAAAATTTTTATTCTGACTATACATTTACACAAATTTACCTGTCAAGAACCACTGACCCGAAAAAAAAAGAAAAAAAACAGAACCAAATAAAATTAACATCTTGTAGTTATTTGTGGACTTCCTGTGGGAGGAGCGTGAGGAGGACGTGCACGCTCGAGCTCTGTGAGAGAGAGCTGATTTTCTAACAAACCCCGCCGAAAATTGCTCCCAGTGTCCGGGGTGAGAGCCCTGCTTGGGGAGACCCCAGTACCACCTGGTGAGGAAGTCCAGTATCACTGAAAAGCGGCCGGTTGGTCCCGGCCGGGGACGCACTCCACAGCGCTCTGAAGACAGAGAAAGGCACCAGATCGTGGCATGTGAAGTGGCCACCACATACGGGACAGTCGCCTTGGTAGCGCCGAAGTTTGCGGCTGATCACTCTCAGGAAAACAGCAACCACTACCTGCTCACAGCTCCCGGCGTGGACGGGAGGTGTCTCGGCTTCTGCCAGGGAGAAGTAGTAGCAGAGAAGGTGTGGATCAGCGGCCTGGAACGCTGAGACAAGTGCAGCTGGAAATCGCAAGTACTATTTATGTTATGTGGCTGATGATTTAAGGCTGGTTGTATATGCAAAAGGGGCCGCAGATGTGAACATATTTTGGCCGGTAAAGTAATCCGATGTGGTTGGTCAGTGGTTAATTTTGACCCCTGTGTGAAGGGAATAATCTAAAGAGAGCGCTGTGGTATGGTTTGGGAGAGTAAGCTGCTATTCTGGAAAAGAGGAACTCCCCACAAGCAGATAAGAAGAAAGTATTAAGCTATCTGCCACAAATTGGAAATAGCTGTATGAGTTGGCACTCGAGTTAGGAGGTGATCTGTAAAAAGATAAATGGTTCTTAACAGATGAATGATACCCAGAATGAGTGTTGCGACAGGGGGAACAAGGTGTAATAGTAAGACTGTGTTTACTGAATAGACTGGTTCTTCACCCCCCCCCCCACTCACAAGATAAGGGTCATTTCATTAGACACACTTGTCCGTAATAACTGAGTATATAAGCTCTAAGGTATACAGTACAAGCAAATAGGAAAACGGAGCCTGAGCTATATAAGAAAAGGAGCTGTGTAATAAAAGAGATTGGTAAAATTTATCAGGATATTGGACGCAGAGAACCAACAGGAGACCTTAGAGGGGAAGAGAGTGGCTGTTCATATATGGTGAAAGAATATTTCAGGTGCTATACTGGAAGTGTTGATAACATCTATTCGGCACAGAGAGAATTGTGCATAATGGGACTTGAGATCTGTGAGACTCGGCTAACAGAAATTTTGCATTTAGAGGGGCAGTGACTGTCTGATGATTGCCTCATATATAGAAGCATAAGCCCTCTTTGTACAATCTGTGGTTTCCTATCTTGCTTTTGATTATTAGACAGGACGCTGATTTAAAGATTTAGCACCTTGGTGTATTAATAGTGTGTAGAGTGATCTATAGATACTGAAGCAAAATGCAAATAACACTTTGACAAGAGGAAAATGGTTCAATGTTATGAATAAGAGTTGGAACTATCAATTCTTAATGCCTATGATGTGTAGGAGGTAGAAGAAAAAAGGAAAGAAATTATTACTGTATATATATAGAATTAGACCAGATTCTATTTTATCTTTTTCTTCCTTTTAAGTTAACACTGTGTAGAGTGAAGAAGGATAGGGTAACGTGAGTGGTGGAAGGAAGAGGGAATCCCACACAATAAATAAAGCATAACACTCAACAGATAACAAGAGGTAGTGCAGTAGATTTCTTAGTCTGTTAACTACAAGAAGTATAGGCGACAGTAAGGATATAAGATCTAAAGCTAGAGATAAAAAAAAAAAAAAAAATTTTATTTTCCCTTTATTTTTGTATATTTAATCGCATCACCACTAGGGGCACAACAGGGTTTTAGCACAAGGGCACACACATATTTTTTCTCCTTTCTAGGAGATTACTAGTATACATTTGGTCGTCTATTGACCGATATACACACACAATAAATTTACTTAGAGTCTTATTCAAAACTTTTCTAGGTTTCTTTTTATTTGAGAGATATCTCTTCAATTAACACTAAAAAAGAAGGGACACGTTAGGATCCCACTTTAGGGACATAAAGCACCATTCCTCCAAAATAGGAGATAATTATTTATAAGTATTCACAAGCACAAAAGTTTTTTGTTTTGAGTTTGTATTTTTGCTGTGTTTTTTGTTTTTTCCACTTGCACAACGCACTGACTGGGAATATACAGGGAGTGCAGAATTATTAGGCAAGTTGTATTTTTGAGGATTAATTTTATTATTGAACAACAACCATGTTCTCAATGAACCCAAAAAACTCATTAATATCAAAGCTGAATAGTTTTGGAAGTAGTTTTTAGTTTGTTTTCAGTTATAGCTATTTTAGGGGGATATCGGTGTATGCAGGTGACTATTACTGTGCATAATTATTAGGCAACTTAACAAAAAACAAATATATACCCATTTCAATTATTTATTTTTACCAGTGAAACCAATATAACATCTCAACATTCACAAATATACATTTCTGACATTCAAAAACAAAAACAAATCAGTGACCAATATAGCCACCTTTCTTTGCAAGGACACTCAAAAGCCTGCCATCCATGGATTCTGTCAGTGTTTTGATCTGTTCACCATCAACATTGCATGCAGCAGCAACCACAGCCTCCCAGACACTGTTCAGAGAGGTGTACTGTTTTCCCTCCTTGTAAATCTCACATTTGATGATGGACCACAGGTTCTCAATGGGGTTCAGATCAGGTGAACAAGGAGGTCATGTCATTAGATTTTCTTCTTTTATACCCTTTCTTGCCAGCCACACTGTGGAGTACTTGGACGTGTGTGATGGAGCATTGTCCTGCATGAAAATCATGTTTTTCTTGATGGATGCAGACTTCTTCCTGTACCACTGCTTGAAGAAGGTGTCTTCCAGAAACTGGCAGTAGGACTGGGAGTTGAGCTTGACTCCATCCTCAACCCGAAAAGGCCCCACAAGCTCATCTTTGATGATACCAGCCCAAACCAGTACTCCACCTCCACCTTGCTGGCGTCTGAGTCGGACTGGAGCTCTCTGCCCTTTACCAATCCAGCCACGGGCCCATCCATCTGGCCCATCAAGACTCACTCTCATTTCATCAGTCCATAAAACCTTAGAAAAATCAGTCTTGAGATATTTCTTGGCCCAGTCTTGACGTTTCAGCTTGTGTGTCTTGTTCAGTGGTGGTCGTCTTTCAGCCTTTCTTACCTTGGCCATGTCTCTGAGTATTGCACACCTTGTGCTTTTGGGCACTCCAGTGATGTTGCAGCTCTGAAATATGGCCAAACTAGTGGCAAGTAGCATCTTGGCAGCTGCACGCTTGACTTTTCTCAGTTCATGGGCAGTTATTTTGCGCCTTGGTTTTTCCACACGCTTCTTGCGACCCTGTTGACTATTTTGAATGAAACGCTTGATTGTTCGATGATCACGCTTCAGAAGCTTTGCAATTTTAAGAGTGCTGCATCCCTCTGCAAGATATCTCACTATTTTTGACTTTTCTGAGCCTGTCAAGTCCTTCTTTTGACCCATTTTGCCAAAGGAAAGGAAGTTGCCTAATAATTATGCACACCTGATATAGGGTGTTGATGTCATTAGACCACACCCCTTCTCATTACAGAGATGCATATCACCTAATATGCTTAATTGGTAGTAGGCTTTCGAGCCTATACAGCTTGGAGTAAGACAACATGCATAAAGAGGATGATGTGGTCAAAATACTCATTTGCCTAATAATTCTGCACTCCCTGTATGGATAAATATATACCAAATCTCAAAACTAGGTCACCAGCAATGCCTACTAAAAGGGAGAAGAAAACGAAAACTTTATTAGAACCAGGAGCAGAGACCCCTAGCGAGGATCAGACAACTGTTTCAGAAAAGCAGATGACGTTAAACCAATTAGCAGATATATTACCTCAGTTTGAAGCTGTAAAAAGCGAGATCGCTTCCCTATCCACAGAAATTAGATCATTTTCTAATCGAATATTAGAGGTTGAAGAGAGAGTATCAGACCTAAAAGATAGACTCAATGTAAAGGAGGCCAATTGGGTAAACTATGAAAATAAAATAAAAATAATGCAACTAAAGATAGATGATCTAGAGAATAGATCACGTAGGAGTAACATCAGAATTGTGGGGTTACCTGAAGAGAGTGAGCAAGAAGACCTGATTTTTTTTGGTGCTACGACGCTTCCACAAGCGCTAGGAATGCAAACATCAGTTAAAATCCAGGTAGAAAGGGCACATAGGATAGGAAACATCAAAAAATATCAAGATGGCAGTGTAAGACCAAGGATGATATTTATAAAGTATTTGAACTTCCAAGACAAAGTACAGTTGATGAGACATTACAGAAGGGTACCAACACTCATGATTAACTCAAAGCAAATATATATGTTCCAGGATTTCTCGGTAGAGACATCCTCTAAGAGAAAAATTATGGCGCCCTTCTGTACTAGTCTAATCAAAGCAGGTATTAAAGCAAATCTAAGATACCCAGCTAAAATTTCAGTGATAAATGCAGACGGGAATGATATCATATTGAATACAGCAGATGAAGCCAAAAAATTTTTTTCAGAGAAAGGTATAGGAGTAGAAAGCCGGCGGTAGTAGTAGATTTCTTTTATCCTTATATTAAACAAATTGCTTTAAAGTTTTACTTACAAGCTACTAAAGATTTCCGTCAAACATCTGCTTTGTTTGTTGTCTACTCTGGACAGAGGAGAGGTCAAAAGGCTTCGGCAACCTCTCTTTCTTTTTGGCTAAGAAGCATAATCCGCTGGACAGCAGCCTCCTGAAAGGATTACAGCTCATTCTACTAGAGCTGTGGCTTCCACTTGGGCCTTTAAAAATGAGGCTTCTGTTGAACAGATTTGCAAGGCGGCGACTTGGTCTTCGCTTCATACCTTTTCAAAATTCTACAAATTTGATACTTTTGCTTCTTCGGAGGCTATTTTTGGGAGAAAGGTTTTACAGGCAGTGGTACCTTCCGTTTAAGTACCTGCCTTGTCCCTCCCTTCATCCGTGTACTTTAGCTTTGGTATTGGTATCCCACAAGTAATGGATGATCCGTGGACTGGATACACCTTACAAGAGAAAACACAATTTATGCTTACCTGATAAATGTATTTCTCTTGTGGTGTATCCAGTCCACGGCCCGCCCTGTCATTTTAAGGCAGGTAATTTTTTCATTTAAACTACAGTCACCACTGCACCCTATGGTTTCTCCTTTCTCTGCGTGTTTTCAGTCGAATGACTGGATATGGCAGTTAGGGGAGGAGCTATATAACAGCTCTGCTGTGGGTGACCTCTTGCAACTTCCTGTTGGGAATGAGAATATCCCACAAGTAATGGATGATCCGTGGACTGGATACACCACAAGAGAAATAAATTTATCAGGTAAGCATAAATTTTTTTTTTTTTATTCACGATTAAGATAGAGAATACAATTTTAAACAACTTTCCAATTTACTTCTATCATTTAATTTGCTTTCTTCTCTCGTTTGGTTTGCCTCACTTCCTTATCCCCCTCATCAGGAAATTTGTGTGGGTCTCCATTACTATCCATCCCCCTCTATTTATATACTATGCCGCTTTCTGGTAAGTGTGAAAGAAAGCTTAAACATAGTAGTTCTATTACTTTTCCTGCCGACAGGCAATTGCAGGATTCTGACAGTGACGAATCAGTGTCATGGTCAGAGGGTGAACTGTCTTCCTTTAACTCTGCTTAAAGAGATCCTGAGAATGTTAGGAGTAATGGAGTCTAAACTGGATGAGGACAAACCAGTACAAAAAATAGACATAATTTGCAAGCCCAAAGCATGGACTCTTGAAGTTTTCCTTGTTCCTTCCCTGATAACTGATATCATTTCATAGGAATGGGAGAAACCAGAGGTTCATTTTTTTTCTCTCCTGCTTTTAAAAAGCTATTCCCTGTTCCTAGCTTTCATTTAGAGTTTTGGAACCTTGTTCCAAAGGTTGATGGGGCTATATTTACTCTAGCTTAGGGAACCACCATTCTGCTAGAAGACAGTACTTCCTTTAAGGATCCAGTGGACAGAAAGCTAGAGGGTTAACTTAGGAAGACCTTACGCCAATGGGGTCTCCTGTTTCAACATGCAGTAAGCATTGCGGCTGTTGTAGGTGCTGTTGGTTTTTGGTGTGATTCTTTAGCTGAGTAAATTATGGTTGAATCTCCTTTAGAGGAGATTCAAGATCGCATTCAGGCGCTCAAGACAGCATATTCTTTTATTTGCGATGCAGTTAACCAAATTGTAAGAATTAATGCCAAAAATATTTATTAGTCTTGCGGTCCTAGCTAGTAGAGCTCTCTGGCTTAAATCCTTGTTTGTGGATATGGTCTTAAAATTCTGATTACTTTATTTAGCCTTTAACCTTATGAGTGCTAAGCAATTTCTTTTTAGTGACACAATGAGTCCACGGATCATCTTAATTACTAATGGGATATTCACCTCCTGGTCAGCAGGAGGCGGCAATGAGCACCACAGCAAAGCTGTTAAATAGCTCCTCCCTTCCCTCCCACTCCAGTCATTCTCTTTGCCTAGTGATAGGATGTGGTAAAGTGAGGTGTTAGTTATATTATTTTTAAAGTGGTACAGGATTGTGCTGCTTTGTTTAAGGGTGTATCCGTAGTCCATATCAGTCTCTTCAGTAGAGCATTGGTGGCTTTAGAGCAATCGGAACTTGTGAGACATAATTCTCACTGCGCCTCCTATGTATTCTTGCTGCCCTATATCCTTTAGTCTGAGGTAATGAGTTACTCAGTATGTTATTCTCCACAGGTCGATGTGAGGGAGAGGACCTCTCAAACCTGTGAGCTGCCTTGCTGTCAGGCAGAAGTAGAGGTAAGTTCTACTTCAAATTTTCTGGGGTACATTATAAAAAACAATCCAAAAAGCCTGCTGTTGAATCAAAGACCGCATGAAGGGCATGCCCCCGATCCGGGAACGGATCTTGTAGGGGGCAGACTTTCCTTCTTCGCTCAGGATCCCAGGGATACAAAATAGAGTTCAAAAGTTTTCCTCCCAGAGGCAGGTTTCTGCTTTCAGGATTATCTGCAGACCAGACAAAAAGAGAGGCGTTCTTACACTGCGTAGGAGACCTCTCAGACCTTGGAGTGATTGTTCAGGAACAGGATCTTGGTTTTTATCCCAATCTGTGGTTCCCAAAAAAGAGGGAACCTTCAGACCAATTTTAGATCTCAAGAGTCTAAACAAATTTCTCAGAGTACCATCCTTCAAGATGGAAACTATTCGTTCCATTCTTCCCTTGATCCAAGAGGGTCAATTTATGACAACAGTGGATTTAAAGGACGCGTACCTTTTTTATGTGCCCATTCACAAGAATCATCACAAGTTTCTAAGGTTTGCCTTTCGGTCTTGCCACAGCTCCCAGAATTTTCACAAAGGTTCTGGGATCGCTGTTGGCGGTGCTTCGGTTACGGGGCATTGCAGTGGTGCCCTATCCGGAGGACATCCTAGTCTAGGCACCATCCTTACAGCAAGCAAGATTTCACACAGACATGGTGTTATCCTTCCTGCAATCCCACGGGTGGAAGGTAAATTTGGAAAAGAGTTCCTTAGTCCCAAGCACAAGGGTAACTTTCTTGGGAACCATAATAGATTCCATATAAATGAAGATTTTTCTGACAGAAGTCAGGAAATCAAAGATTATTGATACTTGCTAGTCCTTCAGTCCACTCCTCAGTGCATGGAGGTAATCGGGCTGATGGTGGCGGCAATGGACATCATCCCATTTGCTCGGTTCCACCTCAGACCTCTGCAGTTAAGCATGCTCAGGCAATGGAATGGAGATTATACGGATTTGTCTCCTCAAATACTACTGGAGCAGGAGACAAGGGATTCTCTTCAATGGTGGTGTTCTCTGGATCATCACTCCCAGGTAACCTGCTTTTGCAGACCATCTTGGGTGATTGTGACAACAGACGCCAGCCTTCTTGAGGGGGGCTTCCTAAGGGCTCAGGGGGTTTGGACTCAGTCAGAGTCTGTTCTTCCTATAAACATTCTGGAGCTGAGAGCGATCTACAATGCTCTTCTGGCCTGGCCCCAGTTAGCCTCGGTCCAGTTTATCAGGTTCCAGTCGGACAACATAATGTCAGTGGTTTACATCAATCATCAGGGAGGAACGAGGAGTATCTTTAGCAATGACAGAGGTATCCAAAATCAGTGGGCGGAGGCCCATTCTTGCTGCCCGTCGGCGATCCACATCCCAGGTGTGGTCAACTGGGAGGCGGATTTCCTGAGCAGGCAGACCTTTCATCTGGGGGAGTGGGAACTCATCCAGAAGTGTTCTCCGGCCTGATTCTCAAGTGGGGTCGGCCGGAGAGGGCATCGGTGATCCTCATTGCAAACGGCTTGGCCTCGCAGGATTTGGTATGCAGATCTGGTGGACATGTCATCTCTGCCACCTTGGAGACCTCAGTTGAGGAAGGACCTTCTAATTCAAGGCCCCTTCCTTCACCCAAATCTAGTTTCTTTCATGTAATTAGCAAGAGTCCATGAGCTAGTGACGTATGGGATATACATTCCTACCAGGAGGGGCAAAGTTTCCCAAACCTCAAAATGCCTATAAATACACCCCTCACCACACCCACAAATCAGTTTTACAAACTTTGCCTCCTGTGGAGGTGGTTTAAGTAAGTTTGTGCTAGATTCTACGTTGATATGCGCTCCGCAGCAGGTTGGAGCCCGGTTTTCCTCTCAGCGTGCAGTGAATGTAAGAGGGATGTGAAGAGAGTATTGCCTATTTGAATTAAATTATCTCCTTCTACGGGGTCTATTTCATAGGTTCTCTGTTATCGGTCGTAGAGATTCATCTCTTACCTCCCTTTTCAGATCGACGATATACTCTTATATACCATTACCTCTACTGATTCTCGTTTCAGTACTGGTTTGGCTTTCTACTACATGTAGATGAGTGTCCTGGGGTAAGTAAGTCTTATTTTTGTGACACTCTAAGCTATGGTTGGGCACTTTTATATAAAGTTCTAAATATTTGTGTTTAAACATTTATTTGCCTTGATTCAGGATGTTCAATATTCCTTATTTCAGACAGTCAGTTTCATTATTTGGGATAATGCATTTGAATAATCAATTTTTTTCTTACCTTAAAATTTGACTTTTTTCCCTGTGGGCTGTTAGGCTCGCGGGGGCTGAAAATGCTTCATTTTATTGCGTCATTCTTGGCGCAGACTTTTTTGGCGCAAAAAATTATTTGTTATTTCCGGCGTCGTTCTTGTCACCGGAAGTTGCGTCATTTTTGACGTTTTTGCGCCAAAAGTGTCGGCGTTACCGGATGTGGCGTCATTTTTGGTGCTAAAAGCATTTAGGCGCCAAATAATGTGGGCGTCTTTTGGCGCTAAAAAATATGGGCGTCATTATTGTCTCCACATTTAAGTCTCATTGTTTATTTGCTTCTGGTTGCTAGAAGCTTGTTCACTGGCATTTTTTCCCATTCCTGAAACTGTCATTTAAGGAATTTGATCAATTTTGCTTTATATGTTGTTTTTTCTATTACATATTGCAAGATATCTCAGATTGACCCTGAATCAGAAGATACTTCTGGAAAATCGCTGCCTGATGTTGGATCTACCAAAGTTAAGTGTATTTGCTGTAAACTTGTGGTATCTGTTCCTCCAGCTGTTGTTTGTAATGAATGTCATGACAAACATGTTAATGCAGATAATATTTCCTTTAGTAATGTTACATTACCTGTTGCTGTTCCATCAACATCTAATACTCAGAGTGTTCCTGTTAACATAAGAGATTTTGTTTCTAAATCCATTAAGAAGGCTATGTCTGTTATTCCTCCTTCTAGTAAACGTAAAAGGTCTTTTAAAACTTCTCATTTTTCAGATGAATTTTTAAGTGAACATAATCATTCTGATTCTGATAATGTTTCCTCTGGTTCAGAGGGTTCAGTTTCAGAGGTTGATGCTGATGAATCTTCATATTTATTCAAAATGGAATTTATTCGTTCTTTACTTAAAGGGCCACTGTAAGTAAATATTTTCTATGCCTGTTACTAACTAACTACCCCAAATACGCTTTTTATCAATAGCATTTCATTAACATATCTCTACCGTATAGCAGAAATCTTGTCTGCAAATTTAATTGTTTTCCAAACCCACTCCGTGGGTATCCTTTGCTCTGTACCAATCCGTTTACAATACCTAGGTTTCAAAATGGCGCTTTAAACACAAAGTTATTGGTTTAAGTATTTTGAACATGCAGTGCTGAAAATAGTGGGCAGGATAACGTGACATCATCGGCGAATAAAAGATATAACTTTTAGAATGTTATGAAACTTCGTTTTGGAGAAAATATAGGTCAGTAGGTTTTAATTAATGTTTATTAACTTTAATATGTTAGTTGTTTAGCTTAAAAATTATAACAGAAAGTAATCCTTTAAAGAAGTCTTAATTACATTAGAGATAGAGGAATCTGGTCCTCTTGATACTAAATCTAAACGTTTAAATAAGGTTTTTAAATCTCCTGTAGTTATTCCAGAAGTTTTTCCTGTCCCTGATGCTATTTCTGAAGTAATTTCCAGGGAATGGAATAATTTGGGTAATTCATTCACTCCTTCTAAACGTTTTAAGCAATTATATCCTGTGCCATCTGACAGATTAGAGTTTTGGGACAAAATCCCTAAGGTTGATGGGGCTATCTCTACTCTTGCTAAACGTACTACTATTCCTACGGCAGATAGTACTTCCTTTAAGGATCCTTTAGATAGGAAAATTTAATCCTTTCTAAGAAAAGCTTACTTATGTTCAGGTAATCTTCTTAGACCTGCTATATCTTTAGCGGATGTTGCTGCAGCTTCAACTTTTTGGTTGGAAGCTTTAGCGCATCAAGTATCAGATCATAATTCTCATAGCATTGTTAATCTTCTTCAACATGCTAATAATTTTATTTGTGATGCCATCTTTGATATCATTAGGGTTGATGTCGGGTATATGTCTCTAGCTATTTTAGCTAGAAGAGCTTTATGGCTTAAAACTTGGAATGCTGATATGTCTTCTAAGTCAACTTTGCTTTCCCTTTCTTTCCAGGGTAATAAATTATTTGGTTCACAGTTGGATTCTATTATTTCAACTGTTACTGGGGGGAAAGGAACTTTTTTACCACAGGATAATAAATCTAAAGGTAAATTTAGGTCTACTAATCGTTTTCGTTCCTTTCATCACAATAAGGAACAAAAGCCTGATCCTTCCACCACAGGAGCAGTATCAGTTTGGAAACCATCTCCAGTCTGGAATAAATCCAAGCCTTTTAGAAAGCCAAAGCCAGCTCCCAAGTCAACATGAAGGTGCGGCCCTCATTCCAGCTCAGCTGGTAGGGGGCAGATTACGATTTTTCAAAGAAATTTGGATCAATTCGATTCACAATCTTTGGATTCAGAACATTGTTTCACAAGGGTACAGAATAGGCTTCAAGATAAGGCCTCCTGCAAGAAGATTTTTTCTTTCCCGTGTCCCAGTAAATCCAGTGAAGGCTCAAGCATTTCTGAAATGTGTTTCAGATCTAGAGTTGGCTGGAGTAATTATGCCAGTTCCAGTTCTGGAACAGGGGCTGGGGTTTTACTCAAATCTTTTCATTGTACCAAAGAAGGAGAATTCCTTCAGACCAGTTCTGGATTTAAAAATATTGAATCATTTTGTAAGGATACCAACATTCAAGATGGTAACTATAAGGACTATTCTGCCTTTTGTTCAGCAAGGGCATTATATGTCCACAATAGATTTACAGGATGCATATCTGCATATTCCGATTCATCCAGATCACTATCAGTTTCTGAGATTCTCTTTCCTAGACCAGCATTACCAGTTTGAGGCTCTGCCGTTTGGCCTAGCAACAGCTCCAAGGATTTTTACAAAGGTTCTCGGGGCCCTTCTCTCTGTAATCAGAAAACAGGGTATTGTGGTATTTCCTTATTTGGACGATATCTTGGTACTTGCTCAGTCTTCACATTTAGCAGAATCTCATACGAATCGACTTGTATTGTTTCTTCGAGAACATGGTTGGAGGATCAATTTACCAAAAAGTTCATTGATTCCTCAAACAAGGGTAACCTTTTTAGGTTTCCAGATAGATTCAGTGTCCATGACTCTGTCTCTGACAGACAAGAGACGTCTAAAATTGGTTTCAGCTTGTCGAAACCTTCAGTCTCAATCATTCCCTTCGGTAGCCTTATGCATGGAAATTCTAGGTCTTATGACTGCTGCATCGGACGCGATCCCCTTTGCTCGTTTTCACATGCGACCTCTTCAGCTCTGTATGCTGAACCAGTGGTGCAGGGATTATACAAAGATATCTCAATTAATATCTTTAAAACCGATTGTACGACAATCTCTGACGTGGTGGACAGACCACCATCGTTTAGTTCAGGGGGCTTCTTTTGTTCTTCCGACCTGGACTGTGATTTCAACAGATGCAAGTCTGACAGGTTGGGGAGCCGTTTGGAGGTCTCTGACAGCACAAGGGGTTTGGGAATCTCAGGAGGTGAGATTACCAATCAACATTTTGGAACTCCGTGCAATTTTCAGAGCTCTTCAGTCATGGCCTCTTCTAAAGAGAGAGTCGTTCATTTGTTTTCAGACGGACAATGTCACAACCGTGGCATATGTCAATCATCAAGGAGGGACTCACAGTCCTCTGGCTATGAAAGAAGTATCTCGAATACTGGTATGGGCGGAATCCAGCTCCTGTCTAATTTCTGCGGTTCATATCCCAGGTAGCGGATTATCTCAGTCGCCAAACGTTACATCCGGGCGAATGGTCTCTTCACCCAGAGGTATTTCTTCAGATTGTTCAAATGTGGGGACTTCCAGAAATAGATCTGATGGCTTCTCATCTAAACAAGAAGCTTCCCAGGTATCTGTCCAGATCCAGGGATCCTCAAGCGGAGGCAGTGGATGCATTGTCACTTCCTTGGAAGTATCATCCTGCCTATATCTTTCCGCCTCTAGTTCTTCTTCCAAGAGTGATTTCCAAGATTCTAAAGGAGTGCTCGTTTGTTCTGGTGGCTCCAGCATAGCCTCACAGGTTTTGGTATGCGGATCTTGTCCGGATGGCCACTTGCCAACCGTGGACACTTCCGTTAAGACCAGACATTCTATCGCAAGGTCCTTTTTTCCATCAGGATCTCAAATCCTTAAATTTGAAGGTATGGAGATTGAACGCTTGATTCTCAGTCATAGAGGTTTCTCTGACTCTGTGATTAATACTATGTTACAGGCTATGTTACAGGCTCGTAAATCTGTATCTAGGAAGATATATTATAGAGTCTGGAAGATTTACATTTCTTGGTGTTTTTCTCATCATTTTTCTTGGCATTCTTTTAGAATTCCTAGAATTTTACAGTTTCTTCAGGATGGTTTGGATAAAGGTTTGTCTGCAAGTTCCTTGAAAGGACAAATCTCTGCTCTTTCTGTTCTTTTTCACAGAAAGATTGCTAGTCTTCCTGATATTCATTGTTTTGTACAAGCTTTGGTTCGTATAAAACCTGTTATTAAGTCAATTTCTCCTCCTTGGAGTTTGAATTTGGTTCTGGGGGGCTCTTCAAGCTCCTCCGTTTGAACCTATGCATTCGCTGGACATTAAATTACTTTCTTGGAAAGTTTTGTTTCTTTTGGCCATCTCTTCTGCTAGAAGAGTTTCTGAATTATCTGCTCTTTCTTGTGAGTCTCCTTTTCTGATTTTTCATCAGGATAAGGCGGTGTTGCGAACTTCTTTTAAATTTTTACCTAAGGTTGTGAATTCTAACAACATTAGTAGAGAAATTGTGGTTCCTTCATTGTGTCCTAATCCTAAGAATTCTAAGGAAAAGTCGTTGCATTCTTTGGATGTAGTTAGAGCTTTGAAATATTATGTTGAAGCTACTAAGGATTTCCGAAAGACTTCTAGTCTATTTGTTATCTTTTCCGGTTCTAGGAAAGGTCAGAAGGCTTCTGCCATTTCTTTGGCATCTTGGTTAAAATCTTTGATTCATCGTGCTTATGTCGAGTCTGGTAAAACTCCGCCTCAAAGGATTACAGCTCATTCTACTAGGTCAGTTTCTACTTCCTGGGCGTTTAGGAATGAAGCTTCGGTTAATCAGATTTGCAAAGCAGCCACTTGGTCTTCTTTGCATACTTTTACTAAATTCTACCATTTTGATGTGTTTTCTTCTTCTGAAGCAGTTTTTGGTAGAAAAGTACTTCAGGCAGCTGTTTCAGTTTGATTCTTCTGCTTATAATTTCAGTTTTTTTCATTATAAGATTTAAACTTGTTTTGGGTGTGGATTTTTTTCAGCGGAATTGGCTGTCTTTATTTTATCCCTCCCTCTCTAGTGACTCTTGCGTGGAAGATCCACATCTTGGGTAGTCATTATCCCATACGTCACTAGCTCATGGACTCTTGCTAATTACATGAAAGAAAACATAATTTATGTAAGAACTTACCTGATAAATTAATTTCTTTCATATTAGCAAGAGTCCATGAGGCCCACCCTTTTTTGTGGTGGTTATGATTTTTTTGTATAAAGCACAATTATTCCAATTCCTTATTTTTTATGCTTTCGCACTTTTTTCTTATCACCCCACTTCTTGGCTATACGTTAAACTGATTTGTGGGTGTGGTGAGGGGTGTATTTATAGGCATTTTGAGGTTTGGGAAACTTTGCGCCTCCTGGTAGGAATGTATATCCCATACGTCACTAGCTTATGGACTCTTGCTAATATGAAAGAAATGAATTTATCAGGTAAGTTCTTACATAAATTATGTTTTCTCTAAAGCTGACTGCTTGGAGATTGAACGCTTAATATTATCCAAGCAAGGGTTTTTCTGACTCGGTCATTGAGACCATGAGTCAGGCTCATAAGCCTGTCACTAGAAAAATTTATCATAAGATATATTTTGTTACACAAACGTCTGGCAGATGTCCCAGATGTACAATCATTTTGTCAGGCCTTGGTCAGAATCAGGCCTGTGTTCAAACCAGTTACTCCTCCATGGAGTCTGAATTTAGTTCTCCGAGTTCTTCAAGGGGCTCCGTTTGAGCCTATGCATTCCTTAGATATTAAGTTGTTGTGTTGGAAAGTTTTGTTTCTTGTTGCTATTTCTTCTGCTCGTAGAGTGTGAGAACTCTCGGAAATGCAATATGAGTCTCCTTACCTTATTTTCCATTCAGATAAGGTAGTTTTGCGTACTAAATTAGGATTCCTTCCTAAGGTTGTTTCTGATCGGAGCATTAATCAGGAGATTGTTGTTCCTTCTTTGTGTCCTAATCCTACTTCTCAGAAGGAACGAATTCTGCACAATTTGGACGTGGTCGGTGCTTTAAAGTTTTACCAGCAGACGACTAAGGATTTTCGCCAGTCTTCTGTTTTGTTTGTGATTTTCCCAGGAAAACTTAAGGGACAGAAAGCTACGGCTACTTCTCTTTATTTCTGGCTAAAGAGTATCATGCGTTCTGCATATGAGACTGCTGGACAGCAGCCTCCAGAGAGAGTTACGGCTCATTCCACTAGGGCTGTGGCTTCCTCATGGGCATTCAAGAATGAAGCTTCTGTGGAACAGATTTACAAGGCTGCAACTTGGCCCTCCCTTCACACTTTTTCAAAGTTCTATAAATTTGACACTTTTGCTTCGGCTGAGGCCGCTATTGGGAGACAGGTTCTTCAAGCAGTGGTGCCTTCCATTTAGGTTTCCTTTCTTGTCCCTCCCGTATCATCTGTGTACTTTAGCTTGGGTATTGATTCCCATTAGTAATTAAGATAATCCGTGGACTCATCATGTCATTAAAAAGAAAAGAAAATTTATGCTTACCTGATAAATTTATTTCTTTTTTGACACGATGAGTCCACGGCCCGCCCTGTTTTTGAAAGACAGGTTGTTGGTTATTATAAACTTCAGACACCTCTGCACCTTGGTTTTTCCTTTCTATCCTTAACTTCGGTCTGGAGTGGGAGAGAAGGAAGGAGCTATTTAACAGCTTTGTTGTGGTGCTCTTTGCCACCTCCTGCTGACCAAGAGGTGAATATCCCATTAGTAATTAAGAAGATCCGTGGACTCATCGTGTCAAAAAAGAAATACATTTATCAGGTAAGCATAAATTTTCTTTTCCCACCTGAGTGCTAAGCTGGTTTTAAGGATTTTTTTCTCTTCTAAGGTGTATCCAGTCCACGGGTTCATCCATTACTTGTGGGATATTCTCATTCCCAACAGGAAGTTGCAAGAGGACACCCACAGCAGAGCTGTCTATATAGCTCCTCCCCTAACTGCCACCCCCAGTCATTCTCTTGCAACTCTCAACAAGAAAGGAAGTATCAAGAGATATGTGGTGACTTAGTGTAGTTTTACCTTCAATCAAGAGTTTATTTTTAAATGGTACCGACGTTGTACTGTTTTACTCTCAGGCAGAAATTAGAAGAAGAATTCTGCCTGGAGGTTTGATGATCTTAGCGGTTTGTAACTAAGGTCCATTGCTGTTCTCACACATAACTGAAGAATATGGGAAAACTTCAGTTGGGGGAACGGTCTGCAGATTACCTGCTTTGAGGTATGTTCAGTATTTTTATTTCTAGAGAGATGAATAAGTTCTAGAAAATGCTGACAGAGCCTTGTGTATTTGAGGTAAGCCTGATGCAGTGATTTAACAGCGACTGGGATCATGCTTACAAAACCGGGTAATACTCATGTTAATAATCATATTACTTAGTGACAAAACGTTTACATGATTTCATAAATAGGACGTTTTTTCTCTGAGGGAGATAAGTCTTTATTTGGGGCCTAGTTTCCACATGGCTAGTCAGATACTCCTAGGAGTATTTTCTTAAGGCCCCTCTGGCATCCAGTACATGGTGGGAGGGGCCTATTTTAGTGCTCTAACTGCGCAGTTTTAATTCAGACTGAGACATCCAGCTTCCCTAGAGGAGTCCTCTGGCATCTGAGGACCATTTTAAAGGGGTTATTTCTGCACAAAATCGTTTTTGAGGGCAGGTAGGAGCCTCAGCAGAGCTGTGGCAAGGTGCTCAATTAACTTAACGTTTTTCAATCCGGTTTGGGGCCTAAGGGGTTAATCATCCATTTGCAAGTGGGTGCAATGTTGCTTTAGTCCCTTACACACACTGTAAAAATTTCAAAGACTTTACTGTATTTTTACACTGTTTTGCAGTTTAAGTGCTAGTTTTTTTCTCTTAAAGGCACAGTAACGTTTTTATTTAATTACCGTTTCACATTTATTAAAGTATTTCCAAGCTTGCTTGTCTCATTACTAGTCTGTTAAACATGTCTGACATAGAGGAAACTCCTTGTTCAATATGTTTGGAAGCCATGGTGGAACCCCCTCTTAGAATGTGTACCAAATATACTGATATTTCTATAAACTATAAAGACCATATTATGGCACTTAAAGATTTATCTCCAGGGGATTCTCTGACTGAAAAGAGGGAGATGCCATCTAGCTCTCCCCATATGTCAGAACCTATAACTCCCGCTCAAGTGACGCCAAGTACATCTAGCGCGTCTAATTCTTTTACCTTACAGGACATGGCGGCAGTTATGAATGCTAACCTCTCAGAGGTATTCTCCAAACTGCCAGGGTTACAAGGAAAGCGAGACAGCTCTGGGGCTAGAACTAATACAGAACTTTCTGATGCTTTAATGCCTGTGTCCGATATACCCTCACAATGCTCAGAAGCCGAGGCAGGTGAGCTTCTATCTGTGGGTGACATTTCAGACTCAGGGAAGGCATTACTTCAGTCTGATTCTGAAATGACAGCTTTTAAATTTAAGCTTGAACACCTCTGCTTATTGCTTAGGGAGGTTTTACCGAGTCTGGATGACTGTGACCCCATTGTGGTTCCAGAGAAATTGTGTAAAATGGACAAATACTTTGCAGTGCCTGTTTACACTGATGTTTTTCCAGTCCCTAAGAGGTTTTCGGAAATTATTACTAAGGAATGGGATAGACCAGGTGTGCCGTTCTCTCCCCCTCCTGCTTTCAAAAAGATGTTTCCCATAGATGCCGCCATACGGGACTCGTGGCAGACGGTTCCTAAGGTGGAGGGAGCAGTCTCTACCCTAGCTAAGCGTACAACTATCCCTGTCGAGGACAGTTGTGCTTTCCTAGATACTATGGATAAAAAATTGGAGGATCTCCTTAAGAAAATTTTTAAACATCAAGGTTTTATTCTCCAGCCTCTTGCATGCATTGCCCCAGTTACTGCTGCAGCGGCTTTTTGGTTACAGGTGGAGACCCCACTAGACGATATTCTAGACAGGATTAAAGCTCTTAAGTTAGCTAACTCCTTTATTTCTGACGCCATTTTTCATTTAGCCAAGCTAACGGCTAAGAATTCAGGTTTTGCCATTTTGGCGCGTAGGGCGCTATAGCTTAAGTCCTGGTCAGCAGACGTTACTTCAAAGTCTAAGCTTCTTAACATCCCCTTCAAGGGACAGACCCTATTTGGGCCTGGTCTGAAGGAGATAATTTCTGATATTACTGGAGGAAAAGGTCACGCCCTTCCTCAGGATAGGTCCAATAAGTTAAGAACCAAACAGAATAATTTTCGTTCCTTTTGAAACTTCAAGAGTGGCGCAGCTTCAGTTTCCTCTAATGCAAAACAAGAGGGAAATTTCGCCTAGTCCAAACCAGTCTGGAGACCTAACCAGGCTTGGAACAAGGGGAAGCAGGCCAAGAAACCTGCGGCTGCCTCTAAGACAGCATGATGGAGTAGCCCCCGATCCGGGACCGTATCTAGTAGGGAGCAGACTTTCCCTCTTCGCCCAGGCTTGGGCAAGAGACGTCCAGGATCCCTGGGCATTAGAGGTTGTTTCCCAGGGATATCTTCTGGACTTCAAAGCTTCATCTCCCAAGGGGAGATTTCATCTCTCACAATTATCTGTAAACCAGATAAAGAGAGAGGCATTCTTACGTTGTGTTTCAAGACCTACTGGTTATGGGAGTGATCCACCCAGTTCCAAGGGAGGAACAGGGGCAGGACTTCTATTCAAATCTGTTTATAGTTCCCAAAAAAGAGGGAACTTTCAGACCAATCCTGGATCTCAAGATACTAAACAAATTTCTCAGGGTCCCATCCTTCAAGATGGAGACTATCCGAACCATCCTCCCTATGATCCAGGAGGGTCAATATATGACTACCGTGGACTTAAAGGATGCTTATCTCCACATTCCGATTCACAAAGATCATCATCAGTTCCTCAGGTTCGCCTTCTTAGACAGGCATTACCAGTTTGTGGCTCTTCCCTTCGGGTTAGCCACGGCACCAAGAATCTTTACGAAGGTTCTAGGGTCCCTACTGGCGGTTCTAAGGCCACGGGGCATATCAGTGGCTCCTTACCTAGACGACATTCTGATACAGGCGTCGACTTTTCAAATCGCCAAGTCCCATACAGACATTGTTCTGGCCTTTCTGAGGTCTCACGAGTGGAAGGTGAACAAATAAAAGAGTTCTCTCTCCCCTCTCACAAGAGTTTCCTTCCTAGGAACACTGATAGATTCAGTAGAAATGAAAAATTTTCTGACAGAGGTCAGGTTATCAAAGCTTCTAACTTCCTGTTGTGCTCTTCATTCCACTTCTCAGCCGTCAGTGGCTCAGTGTATGGAAGTAATCGGCCTAATGGTAGCGGCAATGGACATAGTTCCGTTTGCCCGCCTACATCTCAGACCACTGCAACTTTGCATGCTCAATCAGTGGAATGGGGACTACACAGATTGTCCCCTCTGCTAAATCTGGATCAAGAGACCAGAGATTCTCTTCTCTGGTGGTTATCTCGGGTCCATCTGTCCAGGGGAATGAGTTTCCGCAGGCCAGAGTGGACTATAGTGACGACAGATGCCAGCCTTCTGGGCTGGGGCGTGGTCTGGAACTCCCTGAAGGCTTCAGGGTTCATGGACTCAGGAGGAAGCCCTCCTTCCGATAAACATTCTGGAACTGAGAGTGATATTCAATGCTCTTCAGGTTTGGCCTCAGCTAGCTGCGGTCAGGTTCATCAGATTTCAGTCAGACAATATCACGGCTGTAGCCTATATCAACCATCAGGGGGGAACAAGAAGCCCCCTGGCAATGTTGGAGGTTTCAAAGATAATTCTATGGGCAGAGATTCACTCTTGCCATCTCTCAGCTATCCATATCCCAGGAGTAGAGAACTGGGAGGCGGATTTTCTAAGTCGGCAGACTTTTCATCCGGGGGAGTAGGAGCTCCATTCGGAGGTATTTGCCCAGCTGATTCAACTATGGGGCAAACCAGAACTGGATCTGATGGTGTCTCGTCAGAATGCCAAGCTTCCTTGTTACGGGTCCAGGTCAAGGGATCCCCAGGCAGCGCTGATAGATGCTCTAGCAGCGCCCTGGTCCTTCAGCCTGGCTTATGTGTTCCCACCATTTCCTCTCCTCCCTCGTCTCATTGCCAAGATCAAGCAGGAGAGAGTTTCAGTGATTTTGATAGCACCTGCGTGGCCGCGCAGGACTTGGTATGCAGATCTGGTGGACATGTCATCCCTTCCACCATGGTCTCTGCCGCTGAGACAGGACCTTCTACTCCAAGGTCCATTCAAACATCCAAATCTAATTTCTCTGCGGCTGACTGCTTGGAGATTGAACGCTTTATTTTATCAAAACGTGGTTTCTCAGAGTCGGTCATTGATACCTTAATTCAAGCTCGAAAGCCTGTCACCAGGAAAATCTATCATAAGATATGGTGTAAATATCTTCATTGGTTTGAATCCAAGGGTTACTCATGGAGTAAAGTCAGGATTCCTAGGATATTATCCTTTCTCCAAGAAGGATTGGAGAAGGGATTGTCAGCTAGTTCCTTAAAGGGACAGATTTCTGCTCTGTCTATTCTTCTACACAAGAGTCTGGCAGATGTTCCAGACGTTCAGGCATTTTGTCAGGCTTTAGTTGGAATCAAGCCTGTGTTTAAACGTGTTGCTCCACCATGGAGTTTAAATTTAGTTCTTAAAGTTCTTCAAGGGGTTCCGTTTGAACCTCTGCATTCCATAGATATCAAGCTTTTATCTTGGAAAGTTCTGTTTTTGGTAGCTATCGCTTCGGCTCGTAGAGTTTCAGAGTTATCTGCCTTACAGTGTGATTCCCCTTATCTGATCTTCCATGCAGATAAGGTAGTTTTGCGTACCAAACCTGGGTTTCTTCCTAAGGTGGTATCTAATAAGAATATCAATCAGGAGATTGTTGTTCCTTCACTGTGTCCTAATCCTTCTTTAAAGAAGGAACGTCTGTTACACAATCTTGTCGTGGTTCGTGCTTTAAAGTTTTATTTACAAGCTACTAAGAATTTTCGTCAAACATCTGCATTGTTTGTTGTCTACTCTGCACAGAGGAGAGGACAAAAGGCTTCGGCATCTTCTTTCTTTTTGGCTGAGAAGCATAATCCGTTTAGTTTATGAGACTGCTGGCCAGCAGCCTCCTGAAAGAATTACAGCTCATTCCACTAGAGCGGTAGCTTCCACATGGGCTTTTAAAAATGAGGCCTCTGTTGAACAGATTTGTAAGGCGGCAACTTGGTCTTCGCTTCATACTTTTTCTAAATTCTACAAATTTGATACTTTTGCTTCATCGGAGGCTATTTTTGGGAGAAAGGTCATGCAGGCAGTGGTGCCTTCCGTTTAAGTTCCTGCCTTGTCCCTCCCTTCATCAGTGTCCTAAAGCTTTGGTATTGGTATCCCACAAGTAATGGATGAACCCGTGGACTGGATACACCTTACAAGAGAAAACAAAATTCATGCTTACCTGATAAATTTCTTTCTCTTGTGGTGTATCCAGTCCACGGCCCGCCCTGTCATTTTAAGGCAGGTGTTTTTATTTTTAAAACTACAGTCACCACTGCACCCTATAGTTTCTCCTTTTTCTTGCTTGTCTTCGGTCGAATGACTGGGGGTGGCAGTTAGGGGAGGAGCTATATAGACAGCTCTGCTGTGGGTGTCCTCTTGCAACTTCCTGTTGGGAAGGAGAATATCCCACAAGTAATGGATGAACCAGTGGACTGGATACACCACAAGAGAGAGAAATTTATCAGGTAAGCATAAATTTTGTTTTTATTTTTTTAAATATAGTGGTGGGGGTATGTAGCTGCTTAGATGCCAGGCTTCGAAGCAGCATGCCCCCATTTCTCCTGTTAAGTGTAGTCAGTCCACGGGTCATCATTACTTATGGGATATTAACTCCTCCCCAACAGGAAGTGCAAGAGGATCACCCAAGCAGAGCTGCTATATAGCTCCTCCCCTCTACGTCACACTCAGTCATTCTCTTGCACCCAACTAATAGATAGGATGTGTGAGAGGACTGTGGTGATTAAACTTAGTTTTTTATATCTTCAATCAAAAGTTTGTTATTTTAAACGGCACCGGAGTGTGTTGTTTTCTTCTCAGGCAGAATTTGAAGAAGAATCTACCTGAGTTTTTGTGTATGATCTTAGTGGACGTAACTAAGATCCATTTGCTGTTCTCGGCCATTCTGAGGAGTAAGGTAACTTCAGATCAGGGGACAGCGGGCAGGTTCACCTGCAAAGAGGTATGTTGCAGTATATTATTTTCTAAGGAATGGAATTGACTGAGAAAATACTGCTAATACCGATATAATGTAAGTGCAGCCTTAAATGCAGTAGTAGCAACTGGTATCAGGCTGATATGTATGTATGTTTACACTTAAGTATTTCTGGGGAATGGCACTTCACTGGGAAAATACTGTATGCATATAACTTTTAGCCTAACTTGCAGTGTGAGCGACTAGCAGCAGGCTTTTAATGACATTTCATAAATTAGATTTTAAACGTTTGCTGGCATGTTAAATCGTTTAATTATCTGAGGTACTTGGTGAAAAATTGTTTTGGGCGTTATTTTCCACATGGCTGTCGTTTGTTTTAAATTAAAACAGTTTACTGAGCTTCCCTCACTGTTGTAGTGTGAGTGGGAGGGGCCTATTTTGGCGCTTTTACTACGCATCAGAAATTCTGTCACAGTCTGCCTTTTTCTCCCTGCATGATCCAGGACGTCTCCACAGAGCTCAGGGGTCTTCAAAACTAGTTTTGAGGGAGGCAATCACTCACAGCAGACCTGTGAGACTGTGCTTTGACTGTGATAAAAACGCTTATATTTTCAATTGTTATCCGTTTTTTTCTGATATTAAGGGTTAATCATCCATTGCTAATGAGTGCAATCCTTTGCTAAATTTGGTTTCTATAACTAATCCGGTTCATTGTTATTCAACTGTGACAGTTTTTGTGTGCTTCTTAAAGGCACAGTAACGTTTTTACATATTGCTTGTAAATTTAGTTGAAAAGTATTTCCAAGCTTGCTAGTCTAATTGCTAGTTTGTTTAAACATGTCTGACACAGAGGAATCTTTGTGCAATATGTTCAAAAGCCAAGGTGGAGCCCAATAGAAATTTATGTACTAATTGCATTGATGCTACTTTAAATAAAAGTCAATCTGTACATGTTAAGCAACATTCACCAGACAACGAGGGGGAAGTTATGCCGACTAACTTGCCTCACGTGTCAGTACCTGCATCTCCCGCTCAGGAGGTGCGTGATATTGTAACGCCAAGTACATCAGGGCGGCCATTACAAATCACTCTACAAGACATGGCTAATGTTATGACTGAAGTTTTGTCTAAATTGCCAGAACTTAGGGGTAAACGAGATCACTCTGGGATGAGAACAGAGTATGCTGATAATGCTAGGGCCATGTCTGATACTGCGTCACAATTTGCAGAGCATGAGGAGCTTCATTCTGCGGGTGACGGATCTGATCCAAATAAACTGGATTCAGACATTTCAAATTTTAAGTTTAAGCTGGAAAACCTCCGTGTATTACTAGGGGAGGTGTTAGCGGCTCTGAATGATTGTAACACAGTTGCAATCCCAGAGAAAATGTGTAGGTTGGATAAATATTTTGCGGTACCGACGAGTACTGACGTTTTTCCTATACCTAAGAGACTTACTGAAATTGTTACTAAGGAGTGGGATAGACCCGGTGTGCCCTTCTCACCCCCTCCTATATTCAGAAAAATGTTTCCGATAGACGCCACCACACGGGACTTATGGCAAACGGTCCCTAAGGTGGAGGGAGCAGTTTCTACTTTAGCTAAGCGTACCACTATCCCGGTGGAGGATAGTTGTGCCTTTTCAGATCCAATGGATAAAAAGTTAGAGGGTTACCTTAAGAAAATGTTTGTTCAACAAGGTTTTATATTACAACCCCTTGCATGCATTGCGCCTGTCACGGCTGCGGCAGCATTTTGGTTTGAGTCTCTGGAAGAGACCCTTGACTCAGCGACATTAGATGAGATTTCACACAAGCTTAAAACCCTTAAGCTAGCTAATTCATTTATTTCTGATGCCGTAGTACATTTAACTAAACTTACGGCTAAGAATTCCGGATTCGCCATTCAGGCACGCAGAGCGCTGTGGCTAAAATCCTGGTCAGCTGATGTAACTTCTAAATCGAAATTACTTAACATACCTTTCAAGGGGCAGACTTTATTCGGGCCCGGTTTGAAAGAAATTATCGCTGATATTATGGGAGGTAAAGGCCATGCCCTGCCTCAAGACAGAGCCAAACCTAGGGCTAGACAGTCTAATTTTCGTGCCTTTCGTAACTTCAAGGCAGGAGCAGCATCAACTTCCTCTGCTCCAAAACAGGAAGGAGCTGTTGCTCGCTACAGACAAGGCTGGAAACCTAACCAGACCTGGAATAAGGGCAAGCAGGCCAGAAAACCTGCTGCTGCCCCTAAGACAGCATGAAGTGAGGGCCCCCGATCCGGAAACGGATCTAGTGGGGGGCAGACTCTCTCTCTTCGCCCAGGCTTGGGCAAGAGATGTCCAGGATCCCTGGGCGTTGGAGATCATATCTCAGGGATATCTTCTGGACTTCAAAGCTTCTCCTCCACAAGGGAGATTTCACCTTTCAAGGTTGTCAACAAACCAGATAAAGAAAGAGGCGTTTCTACGCTGTGTACAAGACCTTTTACTAATGGGAGTGATCCACCCAGTTCCGCGGTCAGAACACGGACAAGGGTTTTACTCAAATCTGTTTGTGGTTCCCAAAAAAGAGGGAACCTTCAGACCAATATTGGATTTAAAGATCCTAAACAAATTCCTAAGAGTTCCATCGTTCAAGATGGAAACTATTCGGACAATCTTACCCATGATCCAAAGAGGTCAGTACATGACCACAGTGGATTTAAAGGATGCTTACCTTCACATACCGATTCACAGAGAACATTACCGGTATCTAAGGTTTGCCTTCCTAGACAGGCATTACCAGTTTGTAGCTCTTCCCTTCGGGTTGGCTACGGCTCCAAGAATCTTTACAAAGGTTCTGGGCTCTCTTCTGGCGGTACTAAGACCGCGAGGAATTTCGGTAGCTCCGTACCTAGACGACATTCTGATACAAGCGTCAAGCTTTCAAACTGCCAAGTCTCATACAGAGTTAGTACTGGCATTTCTAAGGTCGCATGGGTGGAAAGTGAACGAGGAGAAGAGTTCTCTCTTACCACTCACAAGAGTTCCCTTCTTGGGGACTCTTATAGATTCTGTAGAAATGAAAATTTACCTGACAGAGGACAGGTTAACAAAGCTTCTAAATGCTTGCCGTGCCCTTCATTCCATTCAACACCCGTCAGTGGCTCAATGCATGGAGGTAATCGGCTTAATGGTAGCGGCAATGGACATAGTTCCTTTTGCACGCCTGCACCTCAGACCGCTGCAATTGTGCATGCTAAGTCAGTGGAATGGGGATTACTCAGATTTGTCCCCTACGCTGAATCTGGATCAAGAGACCAGAGATTCTCTTCTATGGTGGCTTTCTCGGCCACATCTGTCCAGGGGGATGCCCTTCAGCAGGCCAGACTGGACAATTGTAACTACAGACGCCAGCCTACTAGGTTGGGGCGCTGTCTGGTATTCCCTGAAGGCTCAGGGATCATGGACTCAAGAGGAGAGTCTCCTTCCAATAAACATTCTGGAATTGAGAGCAGTTCTCAATGCCCTTCTGGCTTGGCCTCAGTTAGCAACTCTGAGGTTCATCAGGTTTCAGTCGGACAACATCACGACTGTGGCTTACATCAACCATCAGGGAGGGACAAGGAGTTCCTTAGCGATGATGGAAGTATCAAAGATAATTCGCTGGGCAGAGTCTCACTCTTGCCACCTGTCAGCGATCCACATCCCAGGAGTGGAGAACTGGGAGGCGGATTTCCTAAGTCGCCAGACTTTTCATCCGGGGGAGTGGGAACTTCATCCGGAGGTCTTTGCCCAAATACTTCGACGTTGGGGCAAACCAGATATGGATCTCATGGCGTCTCGCCAGAACGCCAAGCTTCCTCGTTACGGGTCCAGGTCCAGGGACCCGGGAGCGGTCCTGATAGATGCCTTGACAGCACCTTGGACCTTCAGGATGGCTTATGTGTTTCCACCCTTCCCGATGCTTCCTCGTTTGATTGCCAGGATCAAACAGGAGAAAGCATCAGTGATTCTAATAGCGCCTGCGTGGCCACGCAGGACCTGGTATGCAGATCTAGTGGACATGTCATCCTGTCCACCTTGGTCTCTGCCTCTGAGACAGGACCTTCTAATTCAGGGTCCTTTCAAACATCAAAATCTAATTTCTCTGAAACTGACTGCATGGAAATTGAACGCTTGATTTTATCAAAGCGTGGATTTTCGGAGCCAGTAATTGATACCTTAATACAGGCTAGGAAACCTGTTACCAGGAAAATTTACCATAAGATATGGCGTAAATACTTACACTGGTGCGAATCCAAGAGTTACTCATGGAGTAAGGTTAGGATTCCTAGGATATTGTCTTTTCTACAAGAAGGTTTAGAAAAGGGTTTATCTGCAAGTTCTTTAAAGGGACAGATCTCAGCTCTGTCCATCCTTTTACACAAGCGTCTGTCAGAAGTTCCAGACGTTCAAGCTTTTTGTCAGGCTTTGGCTAGAATTAAGCCTGTGTTTAAGACTGTAGCTCCACCGTGGAGCTTAAACTTAGTTCTTAACGTTTTACAGGGTGTTCCGTTTGAACCCCTTCATTCCATTGATATCAGGCTATTATCTTGGAAAGTTCTGTTTTTAATGGCTATTTCCTTGGCTCGTAGAGTCTCTGAGTTATCAACCTTACATTGTGATTCTCCTTATCTGATTTTTCATTCAGATAAGGTAGTTCTGCGTACTAAACCTGGGTTCCTACCTAAGGTAGTCACTAACAAGAATATCAATCAAGAGATTGTTGTTCCATCATTGTGCCCTAACCCTTCTTCAAAGAAGGAACGACTTCTGCACAATCTAGATGTAGTCCGTGCCCTGAAATTTTATTTACAGGCAACTAAAGATTTTCGCCAAACTTCTTCCCTGTTTGTCGTTTATTCTGGACAGAGGAGAGGTCAAAAAGCATCTGCTACCTCTCTATCTTTTTGGCTTCGTAGCATAATACGTTTAGCCTATGAGACTGCTGGACAGCAACCTCCTGAAAGGATTACAGCTCATTCTACCCACTTGGGCCTTTAAGAATGAGGCCTCTGTTGAACAGATTTGCAAGGCTGCAACTTGGTCTTCTCTTCATACTTTTTCCAAATTTTTACAAATTTGACACTTTTGCTTCTTCGGAGGCTGTTTTTGGGAGAAAGGTTCTTCAGGCAGTGGTTCCTTCCGTATAGAGATCCTGCCTGTCCCTCCCGTCATCCGTGTACTTAGCTTTGGTATTGGTATCCCATAAGTAATGATGACCCGTGGACTGACTACACTTAACAGGAGAAAACATAATTTATGCTTACCTGTTAAATTCCTTTCTCCTGTAGTGTAGTCAGTCCACGGCCCGCCCTGTTTTTTATGGCAGGTCTAAATTTTTAAATTATACTCCAGTCACCACTGCACCCTATAGTTTTTCCTTTCTCGTTTGGTTCTTGGTCGAATGACTGGGTGTGACGTAGAGGGGAGGAGCTATATAGCAGCTCTGCTTGGGTGATCCTCTTGCACTTCCTGTTGGGGAGGAGTTAATATCCCATAAGTAATGATGACCCGTGGACTGACTACACTACAGGAGAAAGGAATTTATCAGGTAAGCATAAATTATGTTTTCCCTTTACTGTCCATTGTAATTTTTCAATAAAGTTGCGCGGTGACCGTGCAAAACATGAAGCCCCGTTGATGCCTGTCACTATACAGGCCAGATTGCCTGGGTGGGAGTCGATGGGAGCCCACAGATAGCCCTCAAGGTGGGTGAGTGCTAGCGACGGCTCTGAGCCGTTAAAGGAAAGATTAGATTCTATTCTACTGTCACCGGAGGGGAAAGAGCCTTCCTTCAGGATAAAATATCTAGGCCAAAGTGCAGATCGGTGAGAAGGTTTTGTTCTTTTTGTCAGAATAAGATGCAGAGAAACCTTTCCTCATCCAAGCCTGAACCTTCTAGGGGCACTTTGGAAGCCAAATCCAGTCTGGAACAAGAGCAGGACGACCAAAAAGTAGACTCACAATTTCCAAATCTGCATGAAGGGTTGGACCCTGAGACGGAGTTCTCTCCGGTAGGGGGCAGACTAAGCCTGTTTCAGGGGATTTGGGCCCATTCTTTCCAGGACTCTTGGGTACAGGAGATTGATGCCCTGGGCTACAGGATAGTCTTCATGTCTCCACCTCTGAGAAGCAGGTTTATTTTGTCCCAGGTGTCAAAAAGGCCAGAAAAGAGAAGGGTCTTTCTTCAGTGTGTTTTGGATCTTCAGGACATGGGAGTGATTGTGCCAGTTCCTTTGGGAGAAATGGGGAAAGTTTCTACTCTTAATCTTTTCGTTGTTCCAAAGTATGGATCCTTTCGTCCCATTCTGGATTTGAAATGTCTTAAACAAATTTTTTTGGAAACAATCAGATCTATCCTCCCTCTTGTCTTTCAGGGACAATTCATGGCTATGGTGGACTTGATGGATGCTTATTTCATATTCCCATTCATTTGGGACTATCACCGGTATCTCAGATTTGCTTTTCTGGACAAACATTTACAATTTACGGCTTTTCCTTTTGGTCTGGCTACTGCACGACATGTCTTTACAATGGTATTGGGGGCTCTCCTAGCAGTGGTCAGACTACAGGGCATTGTGGTGGCTCCTTACTTGGACGGCTCCATCTTCACACCTAGCAGCCTCACAAACGGAGATGCTACTTTGGTATCTTCTGAGTCATGATTGGAAAGTAAATCTATAAAAGAGTTCCCTTTTTTTTTTTTTTAGTAATTATAGATTCTATGGTCATGAAAAAATAGTCAAGCTTCAGTTAGCATGCAGATGTCTTCAAGGGACAGTCTCTACACCAGAATTTTTTTGTTTAAAAAGATAGATAATCCCTTTATTACTCATTCCCCAGTTTTGCACTTTTTATCTCTGTGATTACCTTGTATCTAAGCCTCTGCAGACTGCCCCCTTATTTCAGTTCTTTTGACAGACTTGCATTTTAGCCAATCAGTGCTGAGCACAATGTTATCTAAATGGCACACGTGAACTAACGCCCTCTTGTTGTGAAAAAATGTCAAAATGCATTCATATAAGAGGCAGCCTTCAAGGGCTAAGAAATTTGCATATGAGCCTCCTATGTTTAGCTTTCAACTAAGAATACCAATAAAACGAAGCAAAATTGATGATAAAAGTAAATTGTAAAGTTGCTAAAATTACATGCCCCTTCTGAATCATCATAGTTTATTTTTGACTAGACTATCCCTTTCAGTCCACTCTCTATCCTTTGGTAGCTCAATAGAAGTAGTGTCGACTTATGGTAGCAGCATCAGACGCAATGCCGTTTGCTCGCTTTCATTTGCGACCCCCTACAGTTCAGCATGACAATGAAGATCATTCGGATTTCTCACAGGTGATAAATTCTGTCTCCAGGGACTCCCTATCGTAGTGGCTGTCACAAGAGCCCATAACTCTGGAGTTGTTTTCTTCGCCTGTCTTGGGAAATAACAACTATGGATGCAAGTATGTCCAATTGGTGTGCCATCTGGGGCTCTCTGAGAGCTGAGGGTGTTTGGTCCCCTTAAGTGTGCCTGCCCATCAATATTATGGAGCTCAGAACCATTTTCAATGCTCTTCTATAATGGCCTCAACTGACTTCCATCCATTCTATTAGATTTCAGTCAGACATTGTCACAAAAGTTGCGTATGTCAAACATCAAGGGGGGACTCTCAGTTCCTTAGCTCTGAAAGAGGTGCCTCGCATTATGACTTGGGCGGAGACTCACCTTTGTGTGATTTCTGCAATTCACTGTCCAGATTGGAGAGCTGGGAAGCTAGGGTTGTCAGACTCTTCACTCAGGGGAATTGTCTCTCAATCAAGAGGTATTCAACTAGATTGATCTCCAATGGGGGACTCCAGAGATAGATCTCATGTCATCCCGGTTAAACTTTTAGCTTCCAAGGTACGGATCTCGGTTGAGGGACCTTGAAGCGGAGGTAGTGGATGCGTTAGTGGTTCCATAGGTCTATCTCTTTCCCCTGATAGTGCTCCTTCCACGAGTCGTCGCGAGAATCATACAGGAGAGGGTGTCTGCAATCTTGATAGCCCCTGCGAGGCCATGCAGGACTTGATATGCAGATCTCGTTCGGATGTCATCTGCTCCACCGTAGCGTCTTTCTCAGAGAGTGGTCCTAGCTTAGGCTCCATTCTTTTACCAATACCTAGATTCTCTGTAGCTGACTGCGTGGAGATTGAATGTCTGATTCTGTCTCAAAGGGGTTTCTCAGAGTCTGTAATTGACTCGTGTGCAGGCTTTAAAACCTGTTACTAGATGAATTTATCACAAGGTGTGGAAGTTTCTGAACTTGATGGCGTGGAAATTGAATGGTTAGTTCTTAGACATTGAGGTTTCTCTGATTCATTGATTTGAAAACTTAATTCGCTTTAACTAGAAAGATTGATCATAAGGCCTGAGAGGCCTTTATTTCTTGGTGTATAGATTGTTTGTTTTTTCCTGGCATTTGTTTAGAATTCCTAGGATTTTGCAGTTCTTACTAGATGGATAAGGGCATATCTGCCAGTTTCTGAAGGGGCAGATTTCTGCTTTTTCAGTTTAATTTCATAGGAACATTGATAATCTTTATGATATTATATTAGTGAGTTTGTTCAGACTTTGGCCGTATTAAACCTGTGACCAAGCCAATTTCTCCTCCATGGAATCTAACCTTGTGTTAAGGGTTTTGCAGGCTTTTTCTTTTGAACCTATGCACAAGGTGGATATTAAGCTGCTCTCTTGGAAGGTTTTATTCCTTTTGAAACTCGTCTAGCAGAAGAGATGGCCAGAGTTATCTGCTCTTTCTTGTGGCTCTCCTTAAATTATTTTTCATCAGGATAAGGCAGTTTTACAGAGTACTTTAAAAATTTTAAGTACTACACTTAGAGCAATGGCACTATTCGGGCTCTCCCCTCTCAATAATATGTAAGGGCACCAATTTAGTAAATTAACCCTAATTATAGAGAGAATTGTGCTAGTGCATAAATAAATTATTTAGAACACAAAAAAGGTAGGTACATTAATAAAATGTAACCCGCCTAGGAAAGTATGCACATATAGCACTCTGGGCCCAGACAAAATGGGCAGTGAAATTTCTTTCTAATAAAATATATCTTTTACTGTATGAATATTAAAATAAAATGACATACTACAAAACCTTAAAAACGACACTGAACACTAGTACTGTGTATCTATCAGAAAGTAGTGTAGGGACATAGTATATGTGAATTAGGCCTTTAAATAATGTCAATAAGTGTGGCCCCTACTATATACACTATAAAGTTGCTCCATAAAATATAAGCACCAATACTTTGGTCTCACCACATTGTGTCGGTCAGCCGCAGGAATATATGAAATGTCAAGCAACGTGTACTGTTGATGATCACTTTTGAGTCTTATGGTGTATAATACTATCCAGGGAAACCAGACTTATATTTGCTCAGAAATTAGTAATACATCTCCATTATTTGTATACTTGTGTATCTCAGTATTTACCAAGGAACCAATGGTAGAGCATATAGTTATAAGGTATAGTCCATTCAGTACGGAAAAATAGGTGGATCTAGCCAGGATTCAGATTATAAAACTACCTCCTATATCTCAGTAATAACTACTATAAGATTTAAAGTTTATAGTTCTTCTATGAATAAGGATATCTAGATCGTGGTTATTGCATTTAAATGGGTAGTTAAGAGTCTCATCTATAAATATCCATTAATTGTCTTGCCCTATATGCAGATACAGTATCCATAAGTGTTACATAAAATCTAAGACCACATTACTCTCATCTCACATGATTCATCAGTTATGTAGTTCACAAAACAAAATCTCTAATGTTATGAGTGTGTCATATAGCTATTGTCACCCTAGCTCGGGCAGTGATAAATAATAATGCTACTCGGTATGTATTCAATATTTTTCTCAGTTTTCTCATTAAGCACTGTAAACTATCGTAACTGGATAGTTCTATCGTTATATTTATAACCCGTTACGTTGAAGGCTGCTGTTACCCTCGTTCTGGTTTCCCAGTTTTTAAAATTTATATATTAAGCGACAATAATTTACAGCTGTCCAGGCAGTAAATATTGCAACATTATGGTAACTTAATGGTTATTTTTATTGATATATCTTCAATATCTAAGTAGCTGTATCCCCAGTTTTGTTCTACAAAGTACTATATATCATAGCCTTGTAGTTCATTCATTTGTGCACATACCATAAACCATTTGTCATTACTGCTATATTGGAAATGACATAACGGCACAATTGACAGTCTTTCAGGAGCCAGACCAGAGCGTGTATGCAAGTGGACTTTGATACATTCAGTTTATGAACTCTATACTCCTTACTAACAGTCACAGACTATATGCTTTTCTATGTACAGGAGTAACCTTGACTACATGTTGATTATAGACGACACAGCCACTAGCTCAGAACTATCTACATAATCAGCTGGGGATACCAAGGTTTGTTTTTTTTACGGACATTGAGTGGTTCGCAATATTTTCCCATTGATTGTAGACGACACAGCAACTAGCTCAGTGCTATTTACATAATCGGCTGGGGATACAAAGGTTTTTTTACGGTCATTAAGTGGTTCGCAATATTTCCCCTATAACAGTTTTATCTGCTGTGCTCAAATTTCATATGGGTTAACAACATCTTTAATTTTTGAGCCCAATTATGTTATTTGTATAATACTGTTACATTCGGATTACATAGGGATTGAACTACTAGATTTCTCTTTGATTGAGAGTGAGATTGGGGCATTTCTCAAGTGGATACCGCATTCTTTGATTAATCAGCTGTGGATCCGGTGCAACTTGTATATTATAATAAGACTGAAAACAACTCAAACATAGTGCCTAGTTCGTTATTCTAGCATTTCTTCTTTCATGTATGGGCTTTTGCTAGTATCTTTAAATTGCATTCTACGGTAAACACATTAAACATAATGGGAAGAATGGAGATCACATTGCAACAGTAACATACCCTTTAACTGTGCTACATATCAGAGAGCCCATATATATGCTTCTGCAGCTTTAGAATTGTGCACTTTATATATGCTTCAAGCACTTTAATAGGAGATTCTCTGCAGTTTTAGAATTGTGCACTTTATATATACTTTCAGCACTTTAATAGGTGATTTATGCACCTTATATTTGGCCATGATAGTTTTGTGACTAATCCCCATACTGTCTAATAATTATTTACCTTAAAAGCGAGACATCTACATTTACCTCAAAAGCAAGATATTTACATTTACCTTAAAAGCAAGATATTTACATTTTTTCATAACTGTATTGTAATATCAGCTAACGAGTTATATACTCTTTGGGAGACTTGGACAAATCGTATTTCATATGGCCATACATTATCTCTTCTGGTATTTTACCATACACCATAGGGCTGTAGCATTAACAATCAGTCCTTTGTAATGTATTAAGAGTTTGGATCTGTAGTTGAAATTTACATGCATGTTTAAATCTGTGCCTTGGTAATTAATTGATATTGTTTTATAATGAAATCATCCATATAACAAACACTGTGGTTTAACAAAAATACATTTTAGCCACATTATGGTAAATTAACAATATACTAGTTTTCAATAGTTTTCAATAGACAGTGCTGAATTTACTTGAGTATAATCATATAGCGTACAAAATTATGTATATAAAACATCAGGGATTATATTTAATTTTAGGCTTGTCTCCATTGTGATATTAATATTAATATTTAGAAGTCCCTTTGCTTATTGGGCATATAAGACAATTGATATTGATAACTACAAGATACTTTAATAATTTTACTAATATCTCTGCAATATAACACACAGTGTCAGTGTTGCAATACATCTATGTAATCCAATTACAGTGATAGTGAAGCAATACAACTCTACATATGGTCAAGTATAGAAGTTTCATATACACCAGGGACCACATTAACTATAAATTGATACTATTTTATATAAATATTTTCTCAACATCTGTCTTTATCTACACATTATGGAGCAACAGGGAATAGAAGGTTTTGTCTTTGAAAATCTCACAAAAACACTTGACCCCTCAGCCGACACATTACAGTCATGGCTAAATGATGCAGAACATGACTTAGAGAGTTTATTTGTACAAATGGATAGTCTTAGAAAAACAGACATTAGGCTGGAATTGGACATCAAGGCCTTTCTTATCTATTAACAAAGGGAGCATATACCTAGGGGACTTAGGATAAAAAAAATTCCATCATTTCATGTTACATGTCTAAAATTTATAGAGGAATGGAACACAGCACTTTCCACATGTTCACACATACTAATGACAATTCTAATTAATTACAAAAAACAACAGAAAATGACACTAATAAAACAAATGCAAGACTTGCAAGTTGAATTAAAACAAGTGCAAACAGACCCTGAATTTGGTCTTTGATACTCAGTTTAAAGAAAACATGCAAAAATTCCAGAAAGACCTCTGGGAATTTAAGTCACAAAAAATGAATAGGGACAAAATGGATTATGACACTGATAATGTCTATTCATGGTCTCACAAGGGTTTAGTCTCCACAAATAATAACAAAAGCAAAAAACTCAGATATAAAAAATCTAAACAGAATAAAAAGGTAACTTTTAGCGATACTGAATATGACTATGATACCTCAGACAGTGATTCTATGGGGGATACACACGATGCATCAGGGTAGCTATCGGTACTCGGATCAGGCCCACCTCACTTGATTCTAAAACCTATAAATCGAAAAGAACACGTAGAGGGGGCCAAAACAGATACCGTCGAAGACACCGAAAAAACAAAGAGATATCCACAGAGGATAAGGAAAAAACAAACACACAGATATCTACAAAAGAAGTGATTAATCTATCTGACTATAGCCTTAGTCATGAAGAGGAGAGGGTATTGTCACAAGGACTTCGTTTCTCTCCATTTTGCCATTTTAATCTGTTTCAGATTATTTTAGATCTCAATAAATTTGTGAGATTGCTTACTCATCATTTTTTTGAAGGATGATTCTGAATCAGAGTTATTTCCAGATGGAGAGAGAATGTTTCCCATAATGAGTTGAAACACAAATCGGAGAGTAGTCTGACTTTTGAGGATAAATGTTGTATACAGGATATGGAAGACATACAATCATTAGATACTTGCAAGTATTTATTTTATCCTTATATTGCTGCTTATTTAAATAAATGCTTTGGAAAAACTTCCATCCTGTGCTCCGTTTTTCTGCTGATACAATCATTAGATCCAGATAGCATTAAACATGGTCCATCTGCACAGGACATAAATGTATCCAGACTAAAAAACAAAAGTACTTTCTCTTGTTAAGTGTATCCAGTCTACGGATCATCCATTACTTGTGGGATATTCTCCTTCCCAACAGGAAGTTGCAAGAGGATCACCCACAGCAGAGCTGCTATATAGCTCCTCCCCCAACTGTCATATCCAGTCATTCTCTTGCAAGCCTCAACCAAGATGGAGGTCGTAAGAGGAGTGTGGTGTTTTATACTTAGTTTATTCTTCAATCAAAAGTTTGTTATTTTTAAATGGTGCCGGAGTGTACTGTTTATCTCAGGCAGTATTTAGAAGAAGAATCTGCCTGCGTTTTCTATGATCTTAGCAGAAGTAACTAAGATCCATGGCTGTTCTCACATATTCTGAGGAGTGAGGTAACTTCAGAGAGGGAATGGCGTGCAGGTTTTCCTGCAATAAGGTATGTGCAGTTAATATTTTTCTAGGGATGGAATTTGCTAGAAAATGCTGCTGATACCGAACTAATGTAAGTAAAGCCTTAAATGCAGTTATAGCGACTGGTATCAGGCTTATTAATAGAGATACATACTCTTATAAAAATGTAATATAAAATGTTTGCTGGCATGTTTAATCGTTTTTATATGTATTTGGTGATAAAACTTATTGGGGCCTAGTTTTTTTCCACATGGCTGGCTTGAATTTTGCCTAGTAACAGTTTCCTTAGGCTTTCCACTGTTGTAATATGAGTGGGAGAGGCCTTTTTTAGTGCTTTTCTGTGCAGCTAAAAATACTGACAGACATTCAGCTTCCCTCTGCATGATCCAGGACATCTCTGGAGGGCTTAAAAGGCTTCAAAGTCGTTTTTGAGGGAGGTAAAAAGCCACAGTAGAGCTGTGGCAGTTGTTGTGACTGTTTGGGAAAAAAAAAACAAAAAAAAAACGTTTTTGTCTTTTATTATTCAATTTTGGGTATTAAGGGGTTAATCATCCTTTTGCAAGTGGGTGCAATGCTCTGCTAACTTGTTACATACACTGTAAAAATTTGGTTAGTGTACCTGCCTTTTTTCACTGTTATTTCAAATTTTGACAAAATTTGTGTTTCTTAAAGGTGCAGTAAAATTTTTTATATTGCTTGTAAACTTGTTTAAAGTGTTTTCCAAGCGGGGGCGGAGCCTAGCCACGGACTGGAATGGCTGCTTTCTGAATACGCTCTGTAGTCACTGCTAAACCTACACTTAAAACAAGTACATCAGTAGCACAAATTAAGTCTATAAACTCTTTATTACTATATCCTAAACACCGCTCACTAACTTGACATAGGTTATGAGAAGAGAGGAGGCAGTGGGCTTGAGGCCTGCTTACGAGCTCAGAGAAGCGTTGTGCCTGAAAAAACAACTCTGCCGGGACTGACCGGCTGGTATGAGAAAGACCTGACTCCGTTATCACTCCGATCCCATTGTAAATAATTCCGCCATAGAAGGTTACCTTTTACACACCGGAACACTTCCCGTGCAGCAAAGATCCTCTAGACGTGCGAGAGGTGAGGCCTAGTGGATAAGCGGAGCGTGACTCAACCGGCTTGACAGCTACATAGAGCGGCTTGAGTGATCTAATCCCAGTTGGAGGAGACTCGACTCTAGCACCCAGCACTGGAGGGGTGTCGGCCCCCGGTAACATTGCGGCAATACCTTTGGGGATCGTGAGCACCGGACCTACCCGACATCCAAAGGCCACGTGGTGGTTAGGCACAATGCTTGCAATCAGGTACTGCTGACACCCGGGCGAACCTCAGCTCACACGCTATTTATGCACAGAGGGCTGCAAGATATAAGTTTAATAGTAAACACATAGAGGCCCTATGTTAATAGCCCCCAAGTCAAATAACCTGGAGCCTTGCAGACTGTATTTCCTGTGGGTGCCCTAAGTACACCTTAGTTATAAAAACGGAATAAATCAGTATCATTTGTCTCTCCTTGGGGGGTAAACAATAAAGTAACACAGCCTATAATATTATATACCTGATATACTGCTTTGGCCTTAAGAGCCTACATATTAATTGCCTGGGTCTGTCTGAGAGAAAAGGATTTACACTGCTGAAAAGTAATACTTGCTCAATCTGTTTGAGTGATAAAAGTGGAAGGGGGATAATCTATTTAATATCTGCATCTATAAAGCACAGACTATCCTGGCTCATGTGATGTCTAGTAAAAGAAATACTAGACCCCCTAGAAGCACCCAGCCCACCATTCTAGAAAATTATCTAATAAACAACGACCCTGCAACTACAAAACCAGACATAAATCTGAAAACTACTGCAGCACAGGTCCACAATACAGAGACAATGTCTTACCTTAAACTTCTCTCTTCCAAAGAGGACATAAAAGAGGCTATGAGAAAGTCTATGTTCCAAGAATTAAAGAGAGACATAACAGCTGTCGATCACAGAGTAACTCAGATGGAGGAAAAACAAGAGGCTCTTAGCTCAGATCTCCAACATCAATCCAGCTTCTTGCAGGCCCAGGAGAATACTGTACATACCCTTATGGAGAGAATTGAAGATCTCGAAAACCGCAGCAGGAGGAATAACCTCAGACTGCGAGGAGTACCCGAAACAGTAGAACCTGCTGCCATTCAGGCATACATTCAAGACTTTGTTAAATACCTCAAAAATGAAGATTTCTGCCCTGACATTCAGATAGAAAGAGCGCACAGGGCGTTGCGCCCTAAACCCCCAGGAAGGGCCCCTCCTAGGGACATAATTTCGAAACTTCTATCATTTAAAGAAAAAGAGGAGATCTTACGGTTAGCTAGGAACAAGCAGCGAATCGACTTCAGAGGAGTTGAGTTGCAGGTGTATTCTGATCTATGCCCAACTACCCTCCAGAAAAGGAGAGACCTCAGGTTTGTCACATCTACGCTGAAAGCCAATAAGATCCCTTACAGATGGGGCTTCCCCACAAGCCTAATTGTCACCAAAAATCATTCTACACACATCCTCAAGACCCCTGACGATCTGCCTTCCTTCAACCAGGCCTTGGGCCTAAACATCAGACTTCCCTCTAAGGCTCCCGCAGTACTGGAGGGACGAGCTGCGGGGGAACTCAATGAGATTCAGCAACATCCAGAGTGACTTGTAGAGACTTTCTAGTAATGCCCCCCTCAACTGCTCTGGGTCGCCTGACTCTTACAATGAACTGTTGGACATATTCCTGATGATTGGACATAGAAGACCGGTGCAGATAAGTAATTGCTTCAGCCTATTGGACATTGTATGCTGAGCCAGTTTGAGGCTCCTCTATAATATAGTCAGCAATTCTATAATATGTACCCAATAACTAATTGTCTTTAATAATTGTAATGTCATTAGTAAGACGTTTACATGCATACCCTTGATAAGCTCTGTTTCTATGTGATGTCTGTGAGTTTTATTTAGTCTAAATAAGGTGAGCCGTTTTAAACAGTGTTTAATTAGCTTCATTGTAGCAAGATGTCCTACAACACACTTATATAATCCTTCTGATGTTAAGTTAAGACAGTCCAATAAAATGCCCAATCACTGTTGGTAGTAGCAGAGGGGAAACCTTGCCCCATGAAGGTGCAGCTCAATCATTACTTATCTCATTATTACTGCAAATACCCTTCTAGAACCTGAGATGGGTGTATAGATAATGGCTTGATTAAGATATCAGTAGATCTCCCGATTGGCGCAATATAGATAGTTAAATCCCTATAACATCCACCAGCAATGGCTTAGCTTAAGTTCTATTGCATACTACTATTCATGACAGAACGAGACCCAAGGTATATCCTAGATACTCATTCAATTTAAGTGACACACTCAACTCAGATAGATAGATCACCTCTAGAGGTACATATATTCAGGGTGATGTGTGATAATATACTCACCCAGTAGCGGTTGAAGTAAGAGGGGGAACCCACCCTTAAAGGGTGCATTTTGATTACTGTATATATATTACTCTGCAGGACTTGTAACATTTTACACTTGGTTGCTATCTTGCCTAAGAGAGGTTTGATGTTTGTATTTATTTTTTCTCTCTATGAACAGATAAAGAGAAAGCTGTAAGACTACAGCACATAACTGTACTTGTTTCTAAAAAATGTTTTTCTAAAGTTACTAATATAGTGTAGGCTAGCAGGGAACAATACCCCTGCCTTTGTTATATATATTTGTTTTAGTTATTTTTCTAATTGTTACACACCTGAGTGGGTTACACTTGGGAACTACTGTTTAATTATTTTTCTTTTTTAATCCACACAGATCTGACATTACTTTAAACTACTGCTTTACGACCCAGGTCGTTCCTTTCTTCCTGCCTGCATCTTCTCCCTTTTAACTCCCTCTAACCCCATCTTTATCCTGATATAACCTTTTTTCTTTCTTCCCCCTTTTTTTTTTTTTTTTTTTCCTAACTCCCCTTTTCGTTAAAATGACGCCCTCCCATACGGAGGTTAGACCTCGAAGGATTGAACTTCTATCTGTTAACGTAAAGGGCCTTAACAGCCCAGCTAAACGCTCTATGGTTTTGCGAGACATACATAGGATGGGAGGAAATATTGTATATCTTCAAGAGACACATTTTGCTATGGGCCATGAACCACGTTGGTTTAGCCAACAATACCCCATGGCTTTTTTTGCTTGTGGACCCAGGAAACAAAATGGGGTGGGTATCCTTTTTAGCAAAGATATACCGTTTCAGCTTTCACAAATACACAGAGACCCAGAGGGCAGGTATTTGATACTACTAGGTTTACTATATGGAAGACCCATAACACTAGTTAATGTTTATTGCCCAAATCAATCGCAACAGACCTTTTTCCAAAGGGTTATCCATAAAGTTCTGGAGCTACAATCTGGTATAATATTCCTTGGGGGGGATTTGAACACCCCTTTGGATCCTACCCTAGACACCTCAGATGGAATCTCCAGTGTTCCTCATAAGGCTATCAAACACATAACATCCTCACTTAGAGACGCAGCATTACACGACATCTGGCGATCACACCATCCCACGACTAAGAACTTTACATTTTTCTCCCATCCCCATAAAAAATACTCAAGAATAGACTACTGGTTTACGGACGCCACTGGTCTTACAAACACTACCAGTAGCAATATACTTCCTATCACCTAGTCAGATCATGCCCCGGTAACATGCTCTGTTTTATGGTCCAATGTCCCAGTTACGCCCTACATCTGGAGGTTGGACGACACATTGCTAGATGACCCAGTATTTAAACTAGAGAGAGCCCTGATAGAATATTTCCAGATACATGAAGGAACTGAAACACAGCCCACCTTGATATGGGAGGCCCATAAGTACTATTCGAGGTCTCCTCCTTAAACAGAAAGCCAGAATAGTCAAGAGTAGGAGAGTGAAATATCAAAAACTCCTCTCTGAAGTTGAAAAAGCGGAGTGTGCACACAAAATAACACCAGCAGACGTAACACTTACAAAGTGTCTATCACAAGCGAGATTGGAACTTTTGAAGTTCCTACAGGAAGACTATCAGAAAGCCGCCCTAATTCTGAGACAGCAGTTCTTTGAACAGGGGGACAAAGTGGGACGACTACTGGCTAGGGCTATTGCCCGAAAAAAAAAGAAACAATATGTGCATACTATGACGCATCTTGATGGGCAATCCAGGGAAGATGGGAGGTTGATTGCCGAGATCTTTCGTTCCTTCTATGAAACCCTATATAATCTCAAGACTCCTGATGAAATGGGGAGAAACCCCCCCAACCGGGAACAAGAGACATGCAGGATATTAAAATATCTTGCTGATACTGACACCCCAAGGCTTTCGGAACAGGACTCTGAGGCCTTAAACTCCCCATTTACACTTATGGAATTTAAGCAAGCCCTGAAGGACTTGGCGTTGGGTAAGAGCCCAGGCCCGGACGGCTTTGGAGCTAAGTATTATAAAATATTCGGTGATATACTTCTGCCAAAAATGCTAGTCCTATTTGACAGGCTATCGGAGGACCCTTCTCTGCCTTACACAATGTTGGAAGCCCACATTGCTGTGATCCTCAAACCAGGCAAGTCAGAATCTAGGCCGGAGAACTAACGCCCTATCTCGTTGCTCAATTCTGACGTTAAGATACTCGCTAAGGTAATCGCTAATCGCCTCAATAGACACCTCCCGCATCTTATCTCCACCGATCAAGTGGGTTTTATACCCGGACGTGAGGCTAGAGATAACACCTTAAAAGTTCTTCAGGCGATAACTTACACCCATAATAATTCAATCCCACTGGCCCTGGTCTCCACCGATGCTGAGAAAGCATTCGACCGGGTCAGTTGGACATTTATACGGCTCACATTAGGAAAATTTGGCTTTGGACCAAAACTTACAAATTGGATAATGTCTTTGTATTCAACACCAAATGCCAGAGTGAGGGTAAACGGGACCCTTTCAGATACCTTTGCAATCCGTAACGGGACCAGGCAGGGTTGCCCCCTGTCCCCCCTCCTGTTCGCTTTGACGATTGAAATATTGGTGAACAGGATTAGAGCAAACCCCGAGATAAACGGAATCAGTATAGGGGACACCACACATAAGCTCGCTATGTATGCTGATGATGTCCTACTGCTGATATCAGACTTGGGACAATCCCTCAACACGGCTATTGAGGAATTCACACTCTTTGGTAGTGTCTCAAACTTCTTATTAAACCCTACAAAATCTGAGATTATGAACCTCACAATCCCTGGGGCTGAGTTTGAGAAATTAGATGACGACTGTCCCTTGCGAGTGGTAAGGGATAAACTGAAATATCTGGGGATATTCCTGACACCTAGTGTTAAAGAGATAGTGTATTTGAACTACAAGACCATTAGGGATGAGATCCTTAGAGATCTGTCGAACTGGAGAAATAAAACCATCTCCTGGTTAGGCCGTATAGGAGTGGTCAAAATGAATGTGATGCCAAGGGTGCTCTACATCATGCAGACCATCCCATCATTTACAGCCTCCCACATCATACATCAAATACAATCCGCTGTAGAGTCTTATATATGGCGAGATCTGAAGCCAAGAATCAGTAGGAGAACTATATTCCTACCCCGGAACAGAGGTGGATTGGGTGTGCCTGACTTGAAAGTATATCAAGGAGCAATTTCCCTTCAGAGACTAGTTGAATGGTGTCACAATTCAACTCAAAAAGCCTGGATACAGGTGGATAATGCTATCCTCCAGAGGGGAAACGTGGGAGCCCTAGCGTGGATCTCTCCCACGCATAGACCCCTTGAGATTAAACTTTACCCTCTGATAGAAGAGGTGCTCGCGAATTGGGATAGATTAATTAGGAAGACTTCTCATGTATCCACCTTTGTCTCACCAGTTACTCCTCTCAGAGAGGATCCTGATTTGGATTTTCTAACCAGACCCTCTTCTCGGGATGAGACATATGGACTTGCCAAATCAGCAGTACATAACATATTTCAGCAGGATAAATTGAAATCCCAGGAGGAATTGGCGGTATGGGATAATGGGGTGTTTGCCTCCTGGTTCAGAATGGCACAGATTAGACACTACGTTGATACTCACAGAGACAAAACAAATTTGACAAGACGCATGACTCCCTTCGAGACTCTCTGTACGTTGACTCACCACCCGACCCATCTGATCTCACAACTATATAAAATACTGTTGCTGGGAGAGGGCCATTTTCTCCCATCTTTCACACAGACATGGCAAGACGAACTAGGCCTTGAGATAGGACACAAGGACTGGTACAAAATCTTTGACCGGACGAGAAGGGCTTCTGTGTCAGCTAAGATACAGGAGACACAATATAAACTGTTAAGTAGGTGGTACCTGACTCCCCATAGACTAAAACATATATATCCACACACAAGCGGGAACTGCTGGAGAGGATGTGGAGGGGAGGGAACCCTCTTACACATTTGGTGGGCCTGCCCGAGGATACAACCTTTCTGGACCAGAATCCTAGCTGAGATGAGTAGTATACTTGATATGATCATACCTCCTAACCCTTGCTACTTATTATATCACCAGCTACCTAAAATTGTCGGGGAAGATAAGTTCCTACTTCTCTTGTTGATGCTTAATGGCGCAAAAGGCCTAATCCCCTTATATTGGAAAAAACAGAACACTCTACTATACAAGAATGGAAGAACAAAGTTGCTGAGACTTGAAAGATTCCACTATCTTAAAATTGGGAAATTAGGCACACATGAGCTTATGTTGTTGAGGTGGGAAGGGCGAGGAGTATAACTTTTTCTGTAAAGTTACTTGTCACGGAGATTGAAATAAGAGAACATGATCTCCTTTCCCCATTTGCTGTATTAATTCCCCTGTTTTTTTTTTTTTGTTTTGTTTTTTTTTTCTCTCGCCTCTCTCTTCTTCTCCTACCTTCTACATCCCCCCTCTCCTGCAGGCAGAATTCCCCACCCTACCCCAACTCCCCTTTCCTGTTAGCTAATGATTTACATAGTCGAGATTAAATTAGCCCACAGTAGTGTGTTAAAAGTGAGCTATGATAATGAGACTTTCCTAACTGATCTATACTTGACGTAATACGATATTTTGTATTTATAGTTATTTAAATAGATGGAACATCCGATATGGATAACTCCTTTCCTAAAAACAGCCAATCTAAATATCCTTAATTGTGTAATCAACGTATAGTGGCTGTGTAACTATTACCGATATCTAGGCTGTTAGAATTGAATTGAATATTTAGTATGCCACGAAATGACTCTTGATCAATGTACACCTAAACAATCATATGTAATATTGAATATGGTTTTGTATTTATTGTGATTGTACGTTTGCTCATTTTGTTATCTCATTTCGCTAATAAAGCTTATTTGAAAACTAAAGTGTTTTCCAAGCTTGCTAGTCTCATTGCTAGTCTGTTTAAACATGTCTAACACAGAGGAAACTACTTGTTCATTATGTTTGAAAGCCAGGGTGGAGCCCCATAGGAGAATGTGTACTGAATGTATTGATTTCACCTTAAACAGTAAAGATCAGTCTTTAACTATAAAAGAAATATCACCAGAAGATTCTGACGAGGGGGAAGTTATGCCGACTAACTCTTCCCACGTGTCGGACCCTTCGCCTCCCGCTCAGGGGATGCACGCTAATATGGCGGCAATTACATCAGGGACGCCCATAGCGATTACCTTGCAGGACATGGCTGCAATCATGAATAATACCCTGTCAGAGGTATTATCCAGGTTGCCTGAATTAAGAGGCAAGCGCGATTGCTCTGGGGTTAGGAGAAATACAGAGCGTGCAGATGCTGTAAGGGCCATGTCTGATACTGCGTCACAATATGCAGATCATGAGGACGGAGAGTTTCAGTCTGTGGGTGACATCTCTGATTCGGGGAAACCTGATTCAGAGATTTCTAATTTTAAATTTAAGCTTGAGAATCTCTGTGTGTTGCTTGGGGAGGTATTAGCTGCTCTGAATGACTGTAACACAGTTACAGTACCAGAGAAATTGTGTAGGCTGGATAAATACTATGCGGTACCGGTGTGTACTGATGTTTTTCCTATACCTAAAAGGCTTACAGAAATTATTAGCAAGGAGTGGGATAGACCGGGGGTGCCTTTTTCCCCACCTCCTATATTTAGAAAAATGTTTCCAATAGACGCCACCACACGGGACTTATGGCAGACGGTCCCTAAGGTGGAGGGAGCAGTTTCTACTTTAGCAAAGAGTACTACTATCCCGGTTGAGGACAGTTGTGCTTTTTCAGATCCCATGGATAAAAAATTGGAGGGTTACCTTAAGAAAATGTTTATTCAACAAGGTTTTATTTTACAGTCCCTTGCATGCATTGCGCCTGTCACGGCCGCGGCGGCATTCTGGTTTGAGGCCCTGGAAGAGGCCATCCATACAGCTCCATTGACTGAAATTATTGACAAGCTTAGAACACAAGCTAGGTAACTCATTTGTTTCTGATGCCATTGTTCATTTAACTAAACTAACGGCTAAGAATTCCGGATTCGCCATCGTAGGGCGTTATGGCTTAAATCCTGGTCAGCTGACGTGACTTCGAAGTCTAAATTACTCAACATTCCTTTCAAGGGGCAGACCTTATTCGGGCCTGGTTTGAAGGAAATTATTGCTGACATTACTGGAGGTAAGGGTCACACCCTTCCTCAGGACAGGGCCAAAGCAAAGGCCAAACAGTCTAATTTTCGTGCCTTTCGAAATTTCAAGGCAGGTGCAGCATCAACTTCCTCCGCTTCAAAACAAGAGGGAACTTTTGCTCAATCTAAGCAGGCCTGGAAACCTAACCAGTCCTGGAACAAAGGCAAGCAGGCCAGAAAGCCTGCTGCTGCCTCTAAGACAGCATGAAGGAACGGCCCCCTATCCGGCGATGGATCTAGTAGGGGGCAGACTTTCTCTCTTCGCCCAGGCGTGGGCAAGAGATATTCAGGATTCCTGGGCGTTGGAGATCATATCTCAGGGATATCTTCTGGACTTCAAAGCTTCCCCTCCACAAGGGAGATTTCATCTTTCAAGGCTATCTGCAAATCAGATAAAGAAAGAGGCATTCCTACGCTCCGGACGGAACAAGGACAGGGTTTTTATTCAAATCTGTTTGTGGTTCCCAAAAAAGAGGGAACCTTCAGACCAATTTTGGATCTAAAGATCTTAAACAAATTCCTCAGAGTTCCATCTTTCAAAATGGAAACTATTCGGACCATCCTACCCATGATCCAAGAAGGTCAGTACATGACCACAGTGGACTTAAAGGATGCCTACCTTCACATACCGATTCACAAAGATCATCGGTTTCTAAGGTTTGCCTTTCTAGACAGGCATTACCAATTTGTAGCTCTTCCCTTCGGGTTGGCTACAGCCCCGAGAATCTTTACAAAGGTTCTGGGCTCACTTCTGCCGGTTCTAAGACCGCGAGGCATAGCGGTGGCTCCGTATCTAGACGACATCCTGATACAGGCGTCAAGCTTTCAAGTTGCCAAGTCTCATACAGAGATAGTTCTGGCATTTCTGAGGTCGCACGGGTGGAAAGTGAACGAGGAAAAGAGTTCTCTATTCCCACTCACAAGAGTCTCCTTCTTACGGACTCTTATAGATTCTGTAGAAATGAAAATTTACCTGACGGAGTCCAGGTTATCAAAACTTCTAAATGCTTGCCGTGTTCTTCACTCCATTCCGCGCTCTTCGGTAGCTCAGTGTATGGAGGTAATCGGCTTAATGGTAGCGGCAATTGACATAGTGCCATTTGCGCGCCTTCATCTCAGACCGCTGAAATTATGCATGCTGAGTCAGTGGAATGGGGATTACACAGATTTGTCCCCTCTGCTAAATCTGGATCAAGAGACCAGAGATTCTCTTCTCTGGTGGTTGTCTCGGGTACACCTGTCCAAGGGTATGACCTTTCGCAGGCCAGATTGGACAATTGTAACAACAGATACCAGCCTTCTAGGTTGGGGTGCAGTCTCGAATTCCCTGAAGGCACAGGGATTGTGGACTCAGGAGGAGAAACTCCTTCCAATAAATATTCTGGAGCTCAGAGCGATATTCAATGCTCTTCTGGCTTGGCCTCAGTTAGCAACACTGAGGTTCATCAGATTTCAGTCGGACAACATCACGACTGTGGCTTACATCAACCATCAAGGGGGAACCAGGCGTTCCCTAGCGATGTTAGAAGTCTCAAAAATAATTTGCTGGGCAGAGTACCACTCTTGCCACCTGTCAGCAATCCATATCCCAGGCATGGAGAACTGGGAGGCGGATTTTCTAAGTCGTCAGACTTTCCATCCGGGGGAGTGGGAACTCCATCTGGAGGTGTTTGCTCAGTTGATTCATCGTTGGGGCAAACCAGAGTTGGATCTCATGGCGTCTCGCCAGAACGCCAAGCTTCCTTGTTACGGATCCAGGTCCAGGGACCCAGAAGCGACGCTGATAGATTCGCTAGCAGCGCCTTGGTTCTTCAAACTGGCTTATGTGTTTCCACCGTTTCCTCTGCTCCCTCGACTGATTGCCAAAATCAAACAGGAGAGAGCATCGGTGATTCTGATAGCACCTGCGTGGCCACGCAGGACTTGGTATGCAGACCTAGTGGACACGTCATCCTTTCCACCATGGACTCTGCCTCTAAGACAGGACCTTCTTATACAAGGTCCTTTCAATCATCCAAATCTAATTTCTCTGAGACTGACTGCATGGAGATTGAACGCTTGATTCTATCAAAGCGTGGCTTCTCCGAGTCAGTCATTGATACTTTAATACAGGCACGAAAGCCTGTTACCAGGAAAATCTACCACAAGATATGGAGTAAATATCTTTATTGGTGTGAATCCAAGATTACTCATGGAGTAAAGTTAGGATTCCTAGAATATTGTCTTTTCTCCAAGAGGGCTTGGACAAAGGCTTATCAGCTAGTTCCTTAAAGGGACAGATTTCTGCTCTGTCTATTCTTTTGCACAAGCGTCTGGCAGAGGTTCCAGACGTCCAGGCATTTTGCCAGGCTTTGGTTAGATTTAAGCCTGTGTTTAAACCTGTTGCTCCCCCGTGGAGCTTAAACTTGGTTCTTAAGGTTCTTCAAGGAGTTCCGTTTTAACCCCTTCATTCCATTGATATTAAACTTTTATCTTGGAAAGTTCTGTTTTTGATGGCTATTTCCTCGGCTTGGAGAGTCTCTGAGCTGTCTGCCTTACAATGTGATTCTCCCTATCTGATTTTTCATGCAGATAAGGTAGTTCTGCGTACCAAACCTGGGTTTTTACCTAAGGTGGTTTCTAACAAGAATATCAATCAAGAGATTGTTGTTCCATCGTTGTGCCCTAATCCTTCTTCAAAGAAGGAAAGTCTTTTACATAATCTGGACATAGTCCGTGCCTTGAAGTTTTACTTACAAGCTACTAAGGATTTTCGTCAAACATCTTTCCTGTTTGTCGTTTACTCTGGACAGAGTAGAGGTCAAAAAGCTTCGGCAACCTCTCTTTCCTTTTGGCTTCGGAGCGTAATAAGCCTAGCCTATGAGACTGCTGGACAGCAGCCCCCTGAAAGGATTACAGCTCATTCTACTAGAGCTGTGGCTTCCACCTGGGCCTTCAAAAATGAGGCCTCTGTTGAACAGATTTGCAAGGCTGCGACTTGGTCTTTGCTTCACACTTTTTCAAAATTTTACAAATTTGATACTTTTGCTTCTTCGGAGGCTGTGTTTGGGAGAAAGGTTCTTCAGGCAGTGGTTCCTTCCGCTTAATCCTGCCTTGTCCCCCCCATCATCCTTGTACTTTAGCTTTGGTATTGGTATCCCACAAGTAATGGATGATCCGTGGACTGGATACACTTAACAAGAGAAAACATAATTTATGCTTACCTGATAAATTTATTTTCTCCAACATAGGTGTGTCCGGTCCACGGCGTCATCCTTACTTGTGGGATATTCTCTTCCCCAACAGGAAATGGCAAAGAGCCCAGCAAAGCTGGTCACATGATCCCTCCTAGGCTCCGCCTTCCCCAGTCATTCTCTTTGCCGTTGTACAGGCAACATCTCCACGGAGATGGCTTAGAGTTTTTTGGTGTTTAACTGTAGTTTTTATTATTCAATCAAGAGTTTGTTATTTTAAAATAGTGCTGGTATGTACTATTTACTCTGAAACAGAAAGGTGATGAAGATTTCTGTTTGTAAGAGGAAAATGATTTTAGCAACCGTTACTAAAATCGATGGCTGTTTCCACACAGGACTGTTGAGAGGAATTAACTTCAGTTGGGGGAAACAGTGAGCAGACTTTTGCTGCTTGAGGTATGACACATTTCTAACAAGACGATGTAATGCTGGAAGCTGTCATTTTCCCTATGGGATCCGGTAAGCCATTTTTATTACATAAGAAAAAAAGGGCTTCACAAGGGCTTTTAAGACTGTAGACATTTTCTGGGCTAAAACGATTGATATATAAGCATATTTTAATACTTCATAGCTTTGAGGAATTATTTTATTCTTGGGAATTATGTAAAATAACCGGCAGGCACTGTATTGGACACCTTATTCTCTAGGGGCTTTCCCTAATCATAGGCAGAGCCTCATTTTCGCGCCTCTATTGCGCACTTGTTTTTGGGAAGCATGACATGCAGATGCATGTGTGAGGAGCTCTGATACATAGAAAAGACTTTCTGAAGGCGTCATTTGGTATCGTATTCCCCTTTGGGCTTGGTTGGGTCTCAGCAAAGCAGATACCAGGGACTGTAAAGGGGTTAAATATAAAAACGGCTCCGGTTCCGTTATTTTAAGGGTTAAAGCTTTCAAATTTGGTGTGCAATACTTTTAAGGCTTTAAGACACTGTGGTGAAATTTTGGTGAATTTTGAACAATTCCTTCATACTTTTTCACATTTGCAGTAATAAAGTGTGTTCAGTTTAAAATTTAAAGTGACAGTAACGGTTTTATTTTAAAACGTTTTTTGTACTTTGTTATCAAGTTTATGCCTGTTTAACATGTCTGAACTACCAGATAGACTGTGTTCTGTATGTGGGGAAGCCAAGGTTCCTTCTCATTTAAATAGATGTGATTTATGTGACACAAAATTTAGAGAAAATGATGCCCAAGATGATTCCTCAAGTGAGGGGAGTAAGCATGGTACTGCATCATCCCCTCCTTCGTCTACACCAGTCTTGCCCACACAGGAGGCCCCTAGTACATCTAGTGCGCCAATACTCCTTACTATGCAACAATTAACGGCTGTAATGGATAATTCTATCAAAAACATTTTAGCCAAAATGCCCACTTATCAGCGAAAGCGCGACTGCTCTGTTTTAGAAAATACTGAAGAGCATGAGGACGCTGATGATATTGGTTCTGAAGTGCCCCTACACCAGTCTGAGGGGGCCAGGGAGGTTTTGTCTGAGGGAGAAATTTCAGATTCAGGGAAAATTTCTCAACAAGCTGAACCTGATGTAATTACATTCAAATTTAAATTGGAACATCTCCGCGCCCTGCTTAAGGAGGTGTTATCTACTCTGGATGATTGTGAGAATTTGGTCATTCCAGAGAAATTATGTAAAATGGACAAGTTCCTAGAGGTCCCGGGGCCCCCCGAAGCTTTTCCTATACCCAAGCGGGTGGCGGACATTGTAAACAAAGAATGGGAAAGGCCCGGCATACCTTTCGTCCCTCCCCCTATATTTAAGAAATTGTTTCCTATGGTCGACCCCAGAAAGGACTTATGGCAGACAGTCCCCAAGGTCGAGGGGGCGGTTTCTACTCTAAACAAACGCACCACTATACCCATAGAAGATAGTTGTGCTTTCAAAGATCCTATGGATAAAAAATTAGAGGGTTTGCTTAAAAAGATGTTTGTTCAGCAAGGTTACCTTCTACAACCAATTTCATGCATTGTTCCTGTCACTACAGCAGCATGTTTCTGGTTCGATGAACTAGAAAAGGCGCTCAATAAAGATTCTTCTTATGAGGAGATTTTGGACAGAATTCATGCTCTCAAATTGGCTAACTCTTTCACCCTAGACGCCACTTTGCAATTGGCTAGATTAGCGGCAAAAAATTCTGGGTTTGCTATTGTGGCGTGCAGAGCGCTTTGGCTAAAATCTTGGTCAGCGGATGCGTCTTCCAAGAACAAATTGCTTAACATTCCTTTCAAGGGCAAAACGCTGTTTGGCCCTGACTTGAAAGAGATTATTTCTGATATCACTGGGGGCAAGGGCCACGCCCTTCCTCAGGATAGGTCTTTCAAGGCCAAAAATAAACCTTATTTTCGTCCCTTTCACAGAAACGGACCAGCCCCAAGTGCTACGTCCTCTAAGCAAGAGGGTAATACTTCTCAAGCCAAGCCAGCCTGGAGGCCAATGCAAGGCTGGAACAAAGGTAAGCAGGCCAAGAAACCTGCCACTGCTACCAAGACAGCATGAGATGTTGGCCCCCGATCCGGGACCGGATCTGGTGGGGGGCAGACTCTCTCTCTTCGCTCAGGCTTGGGCAAGAGATGTTCTGGATCCTTGGGCGCTAGAAATAGTCTCCCAAGGTTATCTTCTGGAATTCAAGGGGCTTCCCCCGAGGGGGAGGTTCCACAGGTCTCAATTGTCTTCAGACCACATAAAAAAACAGGCATTCTTACATTGTGTAGAAGACCTGTTAAAAATGGGAGTGATTCATCCTGTTCCATTAGGAGAACAAGGGATGGGGTTCTACTCCAATCTGTTCGTAGTTCCCAAAAAAGAGGGAACATTCAGACCAATCTTAGATCTCAAGATCCTAAACAAGTTTCTCTAGGTTCCATCGTTCAAAATGGAAACCATTCGAACAATTCTTCCTTCCATCCAGGAAGGTCAATTCATGACCACGGTTCCTAAGGTTCGCATTCCTGGACAAGCATTACCAGTTTGTGGCACTTCCGTTCGGATTAGCCACTGCTCCAAGAATTTTCACAAAGGTGCTAGGGTCCCTTCTAGCGGTGCTAAGACCAAGGGGCATTGCAGTAGTACCTTACTTGGACGACATTCTGATTCAAGCGTCGTCCCTTCCACAAGCAAAGGCTCACACGGACATTGTCCTGGCCTTTCTCAGATCTCACGGGTGGAAAGTGAACGTAGAAAAAAGTTCTCTATCTCCGTCAACAAGGGTTCCCTTCTTGGGAACAATAATAGACTCCTTAGAAATGAGGATTTTTCTGACAGAGGCCAGAAAATCAAAACTTCTAAACTCTTGTCAAATACTTCATTCTGTTCCTCTTCCTTCCATAGCGCAGTGCATGGAAGTAATAGGTTTGATGGTAGCGGCAATGGACATAGTTCCTTTTGCGCGAATTCATCTAAGACCATTACAACTGTGCATGCTCAGTCAGTGGAATGGGGATTATACAGACTTGTCTCCGACGATACAAGTAGATCAGAGGACCAGAGATTCACTCCGTTGGTGGCTGTCCCTGGACAACCTGTCACAGGGGATGAGCTTCCGCAGACCAGAGTGGGTCATTGTCACGACCGACGCCAGTCTGGTGGGCTGGGGCGCGGTCTGGGGACCCCTGAAAGCTCAGGGTCTTTGGTCTCGGGAAGAATCTCTTCTCCCGATAAATATTCTGGAACTGAGAGCGATATTCAATGCTCTCAAGGCTTGGCCTCAGCTAGCAAAGGCCAAATTCATACGGTTTCAATCAGACAACATGACGACTGTTGCGTACATCAACCATCAGGGGGGAACAAGGAGTTCCCTGGCGATGGAAGAAGTGACCAAAATCATTCAATGGGCGGAGACTCACTCCTGCCACTTGTCTGCAATCCACATCCCAGGAGTGGAAAATTGGGAAGCGGATTTTCTGAGTCGTCAGACATTTCATCCGGGGGAGTGGGAACTCCATCCGGAAATCTTTGCCCAAATTACTCAGTTGTGGGGCATTCCAGACATGGATCTGATGGCCTCTCGTCAGAACTTCAAGGTTCCTTGCTACGGGTCCAGATCCAGGGATCCCAAGGCGACTCTAGTAGATGCACTAGTAGCACCTTGGACCTTCAAACTAGCTTATGTATTCCCGCCGTTTCCTCTCATCCCCAGGCTGGTAGCCAGGATCAATCAGGAGAGGGCATCGGTGATCTTGATAGCTCCTGCGTGGCCACGCAGGACTTGGTATGCAGACCTGGTGAATATGTCATCGGCTCCACCATGGAAGCTACCTTTGAGACGGGACCTTCTTGTTCAAGGTCCGTTCGAACATCCGAATCTGGTCTCACTCCAACTGACTGCTTGGAGATTGAACGCTTGATCTTATCAAAGCGAGGGTTCTCAGATTCTGTCATTGATACTCTTGTTCAGGCCAGAAAGCCTGTAACTAGAAAAATCTACCACAAAATATGGAAAAAATATATCTGTTGGTGTGAATCTAAAGGATTCCCTTGGGACAAGATAAAAATTCCTAAGATTCTATCCTTTCTTCAAGAAGGTTTGGAGAAAGGATTATCTGCAAGTTCCTTGAAGGGACAGATTTCTGCCTTGTCTGTGTTACTTCACAAAAAGCTGGCAGCTGTGCCAGATGTTCAAGCCTTTGTTCAGGCTCTGGTTAGAATCAAGCCTGTTTATAAACCTTTGACTCCTCCTTGGAGTCTCAATCTAGTTCTTTCAGTTCTTCAGGGGGTTCCGTTTGAACCCTTACATTCCGTTGATATTAAGTTATTATCTTGGAAAGTTTTGTTTTTGGTTGCAATTTCTTCTGCTAGAAGAGTTTCTGAATTATCTGCTCTGCAGTGTTCTCCTCCTTATCTGGTGTTCCATGCAGATAAGGTGGTTTTGCGTACTAAACCTGGTTTTCTTCCGAAAGTTGTTTCTAACAAAAACATTAACCAGGAGATAGTCGTGCCTTCTTTGTGTCCGAATCCAGTTTCAAAGAAGGAACGTTTGTTGCACAATTTGGACGTAGTTCGTGCTCTAAAATTCTATTTAGATGCTACAAAGGATTTTAGACAAACATCTTCCTTGTTTGTTGTTTATTCTGGTAAAAGGAGAGGTCAAAAAGCAACTTCTACCTCTCTCTCTTTTTGGCTTAAAAGCATCATCAGATTGGCTTACGAGACTGCCGGACGGCAGCCTCCTGAAAGAATCACAGCTCATTCCACTAGGGCTGTGGCTTCCACATGGGCCTTCAAGAACGAGGCTTCTGTTGATCAGATATGTAAGGCAGCGACTTGGTCTTCACTGCACACTTTTACTAAATTTTACAAATTTGATACTTTTGCTTCTTCTGAGGCTATTTTTGGGAGAAAGGTTTTGCAAGCCGTGGTGCCTTCCATCTAGGTGACCAGATTTGCTCCCTCCCTTCATCCGTGTCCTAAAGCTTTGGTATTGGTTCCCACAAGTAAGGATGACGCCGTGGACCGGACACACCTATGTTGGAGAAAACAGAATATTTGTTTACCTGATAAATTACTTTCTCCAACGGTGTGTCCGGTCCACGGCCCGCCCTGGTTTTTTAATCAGGTCTGATAATTTATTTTCTTTAACTACAGTCACCACGGTATCATATGATTTCTCCTATGCAAATTTTCCTCCTTTACGTCGGTCGAATGACTGGGGAAGGCGGAGCCTAGGAGGGATCATGTGACCAGCTTTGCTGGGCTCTTTGCCATTTCCTGTTGGGGAAGAGAATATCCCACAAGTAAGGATGACGCCGTGGACCGGACACACCGTTGGAGAAAGTAATTTATCAGGTAAACATAAATTCTGTTTCTCTTGTAGTGTATCCAGTCCACGGCCTGCCCTGTTCTTTTAAGGCAGGTCTAAATTTTAATTAAACTACAGTCACCACTGCACCCTATGGTTTCTCCTTTCTCTGTTTGTTTTCGGTCGAATGCCTGGATATGACAGTTGGGGGAGGAGCTATATAGCAGCTCTGCTGTGGGTGATCCTCTTGCAACTTCCTGTTGGGAAGGAGAATATCCCACAAGTAATGTATGATCCGTGGACTGGATACACTACAAGAGAAATAAATTTATCAGGTAAGCATAATTTGTTTTTTATCCTGTTCAGACTAGATGTAACCATCGAAAACCAACTCATTAAACTTTACTCTGAACTAAAAACTCCAACCACCACTCTTACTAGTAATGCAACACATTCAAACAACAACTTTACTGCATCTGACAATAGAGCATTGCGACAATTATGTTCAAACTAAAATCTCGTATTTCGAGAGTCCGATAAGGGTGGCAACCTAGTCATTTTAAATAGGCAAGATTACGTTGCTGAGGCTTCTCGACAACTATCAGATTGCAATACATACTGCATTCTTGCCACTAATCCAACTGTAGTCTTCAAGGGGCTACTTGGGGAGATAGTGAGATACGGCAGGGACAATGGCATTATCACAACCAACATCTTTTTTTGCTTATGGCCACGGAGTACTTGCTTACTCATAATTTTTTTCTTTTCGAAGGTCGTTTCTATCTCCAAAGATGTGGAACAGCTATGGGCGCTAAATTTGCGCCATCATACGCCAACCTCTTTCTAGGTTGGTGGGAGCTCTTCCACATCTTTGGAGATAGAAACCCTTTTCGCCAACACATCACCTATTACGGGCGTTACATTGATGACTTGGTATTTGTTTGGGATGGGAACAATGAGTCCATTAATTCCTTTCACCAGTATGTGTCACACAACAGGTTGAACCTCAACTTCACAATTGAATCCAGTATGGAATCTTTAAATGTTTTGGATGTGACCATAAGACCTACTGGTGAGGTTATTCAGGTGGAGCTATACCGTAAACCCACTTCGGGTAACAGTATTCTCAAATATGATTCTTGTCACCCTTCACATCTTCTTACTTCTATCCCTAAAAGCCAACTCATCCGGGTGAAGAGCAATTGTTCAGATCCAAATATTTACGAACAAAAAGCAGTTGACACTATGGAGAGATTAAGATTACGGAGCTATCCTAAAACAATTTTGACACAAGCAAAAACAGATGTAGACAAAATTTCTAGGTCTGAATTACTTACAAAAAGGACAAAAAAGACAGCAATAAAAGAGCATTTTCCTCTACGCCAATTTTCACCACACCATACAGTATGGAATATGGAAAAATTTGTAAACTAATAAAACAGAGTTTGCCCATTTTAGAGAATGATGAAAAGTTAAGTCTGGTTCTAAAAGGTGGATGCAAATTTGTGTCACGCATAGCAAAAACTTTGAGAAATATACTATCACCTTCCATGCTGCCTAGAGTTTCGAATGGTACATGGCTGCAAAAACGTAATGGATGTTATAAATGCAATGCCTCTCGATGCAAGACATGTTCGCGCATTATTCAGGGTAACACTTGTAGATCAGAAGCACTGGACAAAGTATGTGATATAAGATATTTCATCAACTGCAATAGCACCCACGTAGTTTATCTCTTGACATGCCAAGGATGTAAAATCCAATACGTAGGGCGCACCAAGAGGTCCTTGAAGGACCGGGTCATGGAGCATCTGAGATCCATTGAGGACCCTGAGTCAAAAACTCCCATAGCTAAACATTTCAGACACAACCACAATTCTGACAGTGCACTTCTGAAAGTTCAAGGGCATTGATTTCATACCCAGGCATCCCCGGGGTTGTGATAGGGAAAAGAAACTAGATGAACGAGAGTTTTTTTTGGATTCTCCACCTAAAAACCAGGGTACCCACGGGTTTAAATTCCAGAATGGATGTTAATATGTTTATTCAATAATGATGAATATACAAAATTCTGCATAATGTAATTGATAATTAACTTATCTTACGTAACATATGTTACATGACATGTTATATGTTCAAAGAGAGAGAGAGAGAGGTCTTGATGTCCATGGAAAACAGAATTTATGTTTACCTGATAAATTTCTTTCTCCAACGGTGTGTCCGGTCCACGGCGTCATCCTTACTTGTGGGATATTCTCTTCCCCAACAGGAAATGGCAAAGAGCCCAGCAAAGCTGGTCACATGATCCCTCCTAGGCTCCGCCTACCCCAGTCATTCGACCGACGTTAAGGAGGAATAATAGCATAGGAGAAACCATATGGTACCGTGGTGACTGTAGTTAAAGAAAATAAATTATCAGACCTGATTAAAAAACCAGGGCGGGCCGTGGACCGGACACACCGTTGGAGAAAGAAATTTATCAGGTAAACATAAATTCTGTTTTCTCCAACATAGGTGTGTCCGGTCCACGGCGTCATCCTTACTTGTGGGAACCAATACCAAAGCTTTAGGACACGGATGAAGGGAGGGAGCAAATCAGGTCACCTAAATGGAAGGCACCACGGCTTGCAAAACCTTTCTCCCAAAAATAGCCTCAGAAGAAGCAAAAGTATCAAACTTGTAAAATTTGGTAAAAGTGTGCAGTGAAGACCAAGTCGCTGCCCTACATATCTGATCAACAGAAGCCTCGTTCTTGAAGGCCCATGTGGAAGCCACAGCCCTAGTGGAATGAGCCGTGATTCTTTCGGGAGGCTGCCGTCCGGCAGTCTCGTAAGCCAATCTGATGATGCTTTTAATCCAAAAAGAGAGAGAGGTAGAAGTTGCTTTTTGACCTCTCCTTTTACCTGAATAAACAACAAACAGGGAAGATGTTTGTCTAAAATCCTTTGTAGCATCTAAATAGAATTTTAGAGCGCGAACAACATCCAAATTGTGCAACAAGCGTTCCTTCTTTGAAACTGGTTTCGGACACAGAGAAGGTACGATAATCTCCTGGTTAATGTTTTTGTTAGAAACAACTTTTGGAAGAAAACCAGGTTTAGTACGTAAAACCACCTTATCTGCATGGAACACCAGATAAGGAGGAGAACACTGCAAAGCAGATAATTCTGAAACTCTTCTAGCAGAAGAAATTGCAACTAAAAACAAAACTTTCCAAGATAATAACTTAATATCAACGGAATGTAAGGGTTCAAACGGAACCCCCTGAAGAACTGAAAGAACTAGATTGAGACTCCAAGGAGGAGTCAAAGGTTTGTAAACAGGCTTGATTCTAACCAGAGCCTGAACAAAGGCTTGAACATCTGGCACAGCTGCCAGTTTTTTGTGAAGTAACACCGACAAGGCAGAAATCTGTCCCTTCAGGGAACTTGCCGATAATCCTTTTTCCAATCCTTCTTGAAGGAAGGATAGAATCCTAGGAATCTTAACCTTGTCCCAAGGGAATCCTTTAGATTCACACCAACAGATATATTTTTTCCAAATTTTGTGGTAAATCTTTCTAGTTACAGGCTTTCTGGCCTGAACAAGAGTATCGATAACAGAATCTGAGAAACCTCGCTTCGATAAAATCAAGCGTTCAATCTCCAAGCAGTCAGCTGGAGTGAAACCAGATTCGGATGTTCGAACGGACCCTGAACAAGAAGGTCTCGTCTCAAAGGTAGCTTCCAAGGTGGAGCCGATGACATATTCACCAGATCTGCATACCAAGTCCTGCGTGGCCACGCAGGAGCTATCAAGATCACCGACGCCCTCTCCTGATTGATCCTGGCTACCAGCCTGGGGATGAGAGGAAACGGCGGGAACACATAAGCTAGTTTGAAGGTCCAAGGTGCTACTAGTGCATCCACTAGAGCCGCCTTGGGATCCCTGGATCTGGACCCGTAGCAAGGAACTTTGAAGTTCTGACGAGAGGCCATCAGATCCATGTCTGGAATGCCCCAAAGTTGAGTGACTTGGGCAAAGATTTCCGGATGGAGTTCCCACTCCCCCGGATGCAATGTCTGACGACTCAGAAAATCCGCTTCCCAATTTTCCACTCCCGGGATGTGGATAGCAGACAGGTGGCAGGAGTGAGACTCCGCCCATAGAATAATCTTGGTCACTTCTTCCATCGCTAGGGAACTCCTTGTTCCCCCCTGATGGTTGATGTACGCAACAGTCGTCATGTTGTCTGATTGAAACCGTATGAACTTGGTCCTCGTATCTTTGGAGACAAGTCTGTATAGTCCCCATTCCACTGACTGAGCATGCACAGTTGTAATGGTCTTAGATGAATGCGCGCAAAAGGAACTATGTCCATTGTCGCTACCATCAACCCGATCACTTCCATGCACTGAGCTACGGAAGGAAGAGGAACGGAATGAAGTATTCGACAAGAGTCCAGAAGCTTTGTCTTTCTGGCCTCTGTTAGAAAAATCCTCATTTCTGAGGAGTCTATAATTGTTCCCAAGAAGGGAACCCTTGTTGACGGGGATAGAGAACTCTTTTCCACGTTCACTTTCCAGCCGTGCGATCTGAGAAAGGCCAGGACGATGTCCGTGTGAGCCTTTGCTCGAGGGAGGGACGACGCTTGAATCAGAATGTCGTCCAGGTAAGGTACAACTGCAATGCCCCTTGGTCTTAGCACAGCTAGAAGGGACCCTAGTACCTTTGTGAAAATCCTTGGAGCAGTGGCTAATCCGAAAGGAAGCGCCACGAACTGGTAATGTTTGTCCAGGAATGCAAACCTTAGGAACCGATGATGTTCCTTGTGGATAGGAATATGTAGATACGCATCCTTTAAATCCACCGTGGTCATGAATTGACCTTCCTGGATGGAAGGAAGGATAGTTCGAATGGTTTCCATCTTGAAAGATGGGACCTTGAGAAATTTGTTTAAGATCTTGAGATCTAGGATTGGTCTGAACGTTCCCTCTTTTTTGGGAACTATGAACAGATTGGAGTAGAACCCCATCCCTTGTTCTCTCAATGGAACAGGATGAATCACTCCCATTTTTAACAGGTCTTCTACACAATGTAAGAACGCCTGTCTTTTTATGTGGTCTGAAGACAACTGAGACCTGTGGAACCTTCCCCTTGGGGGAAGTCCCTTGAATTCCAGAAGATAACCCTGGGAGACTATTTCTAGCGCCCAAGGATCCAGAACATCTCTTGCCCAAGCCTGAGCGAAGAGAGAGAGTCTGCCCCCCACCAGATCCGGTCCCGGATCGGGGGCCGATATTTCATGCTGTCTTGGTAGCAGTGGCAGGTTTCTTTGCCTGCTTTCCCTTGTTCCAGCCTTGCATTGGTCTCCAAGCTGGCTTGGCCTGAGAAGTATTACCCTCTTGCTTAGAGGACGTAGCACCTTGGGCTGGTCCGTTTTTACGAAAGGGACGAAAATTAGGTCTATTTTTTGCCTTGAAAGGCCGATCCTGAGGAAGGGCATGGCCCTTACCCCCAGTGATATCAGAGATAATCTCTTTCAAGTCAGGACCAAACAGCGTTTTCCCCTTGAAAGGAATGTTTAGTAGCTTGTTCTTGGAAGACGCATCAGCCGACCAAGATTTCAACCAAAGCGCTCTGCGCGCCACAATAGCAAACCCAGAATTCTTAGCCGCTAACTTAGCCAATTGCAAAGAGGCGTCTAGAGTGAAAGAATTAGCCAATTTGAGAGCATTGACTCTGTCCATAATCTCCTCATAAGGAGGAGAGTCACTATCGAGCACCTTAATCAGTTCATCAAACCAGAAATATGCGGCTGTGGTGACAGGGACAATGCATGAAATGGGTTGTAGAAGGTAACCCTGCTGAACAAACATCTTTTTAAGCAAACCTTCTAATTTTTTATCCATAGGATCTTTGAAAGCACAACTATCCTCTATGGGAATAGTGGTGCGTTTGTTTAAAGTAGAAACCGCTCCCTCGACCTTGGGGACTGACTGCCATAAGTCCTTTCTGGGGTCGACCATAGGAAACAATTTTTTAAATATGGGGGGAGGGACGAAAGGAATACCGGGCCTTTCCCATTCTTTATTAACAATGTCCGCCACCCGCTTGGGTATAGGAAAAGCTTCTGGGAGCCCCGGCACCTCTAGGAACTTGTCCATTTTACATAGTTTCTCTGGGATGACCAAATTTTCACAATCATCCAGAGTGGATAATACCTCCTTAAGCAAAATGCGGAGATGTTCCAATTTAAATTTAAAAGTAATCACATCAGATTCAGCCTGCTGAGAAATGTTCCCTAAATCAGTAATTTCTCCCTCAGACAAAACCTCCCTGGCTCCCTCAGATTGGGTTAGGGGCCCTTCAGAGATATTAATATCAGCGTCGTCATGCTCTTCAGTAACTAAAACAGAGCATCCACGCTTACGCTGACAAGGGTTCATTTTGGCTAAAATGTTTTTGACAGAATTATCCATTACAGCCGTTAATTGTTGCATAGTAAGGAGTATTGGCGCGCTAGATGTACTAGGGGCCTCCTGGGTGGGCAAGACTCGTGTAGACGAAGGAGGGAATGATGCAGTACCATGCTTACTCCCCTCACTTGAGGAATCATCTTGGGCATCATTGTCATTATCACATAAATCACATTTATTTAAATGAATAGGAATTCTGGCTTCCCCACATTCAGAACACAGTCTATCTGGTAGTTCAGACATGTTAAACAGGCATAAACTTGATAAGAAAGTACAAAAAACGTTTTGAAATAAAACCGTTACTGTCACTTTAAATTTTAAACTGAACACACTTTATTACTGCAATTGCGAAAAAACATGAAGGAATTGTTCAAAATTCACCAAACTTTCACCACAGTGTCTTAAAGCCTTGAAAATATTGCACACCAATTTTGGAAGCTTTAACCCTTAAAATAACGGAACCGGAGCCGTTTTAAGCTTTAACCCCTTTACAGTCCCTGGTATCTGCTTTGCTGAGACCCAACCAAACCCAAGGGGAATACGATACCAAATGATGCCTTCAGAAGTCTTTTATCAGTATCAGAGCTCCTCTCACATGCGACTGCATGCCATGCCTCTCAAAAACAAGTGCGCAACACCGGCGCGAAAATGAGACTCTGCCTATGCTTTGGGAAAGCCCCTAAAGAATAAGGTGTCTAAAACAGTGCCTGCCGATATAATTATATCAAAATACCCAGAATAAATGATTCCTCAAGGCTAAATAAGTGTTAATATCAATCGATTTAGCCCAAAAAATGTCTACAGTCTAAATAAGCCCTTGTGAAGCCCTTATTTACAATCGTAATAAACATGGCTTACCGGATCCCATAGGGAAAATGACAGCTTCCAGCATTACATCGTCTTGTTAGAATGTGTCATACCTCAAGCAGCAAAGGACTGCAAACTGTTCCCCCAACTGAAGTTAATGCTCTCAACAGTCCTGTGTGGAACAGCCATGGATTTTAGTTACGGTTGCTAAAATCATTTTCCTCATACAAACAGAATTCTTCATCTCTTTTCTGTTTCTGAGTAAATAGTACGTACCAGCACTATTTGAAAATAACAAACTCTTGATTGAATAATGAAAAACTACAGTTAAACACTAAAAAACTCTAAGCCATCTCCGTGGAGATGTTGCCTGTACAACGGCAAAGAGAATGACTGGGGTAGGCGGAGCCTAGGAGGGATCATGTGACCAGCTTTGCTGGGCTCTTTGCCATTTCCTGTTGGGGAAGAGAATATCCCACAAGTAAGGATGACGCCGTGGACCGGACACACCTATGTTGGAGAAATATATATTTATTTGCAGATGGATTACATTTGTAATTTATAATAATTTTCTACTCTGATTGTAATGTGGTTAAGTTTTTACAATGTATATGTGTTCCATCTATAAATTGATATATGATAAATAGAATAAATCTTGCAGGTATTTTGTATTTTTCTTGGATAGAGCTGCTAATTTTTTTTTGATAGGTGATACTTTTAGCACAGAACCTCAGGGGTTAATGAATAGTGGTTTGATGTTTTTTCATTGGATATAACTCTGTATATAAGGAGCACTTTCACCACCTGTTCTATATCAGTGAACAAGTGCCCCAGATGCATAAAACGCGTATGATGTCACAAGAGGGTGATGTTCCCCCTGTTTTTCGGTTCTAAACAATGATTTTATCAAGCTGCTGTATATGGATCATGGTTTTATTACACTAATCAAATAAAGAATTGCTTTTACTCATCTTTGGTGTGCCGAGGAGTTCCTTGTTTCCTACTATATATCATAGCCTTGTAGTTCAATTAGCGTGATACGTTTAAACGGCTACGCTGAGGTTCTAATTGTAAATCCCACAGCCCATATAAATATCCAAGTAGCATAGTTAAGTATAATAACATACTATTAGTCTAAGGTTCAATAAATACGTTTATGTAGCACAAAAGGAGAATCCTCAAATAGCCGATTCCTATACTCATAAAGTCTTGGCACAACCCAGACTGAACACTGTAATTAGCTATAGCTAGAGCGGCTGATATTTGGAGCAACACCCAGTAAACTAGTGTCAGGCAGTTAAAACAATACAGTAAGGGTCTCTATGCTCACAGCTCTCCCCTGACGCGTTTGGCCCCTCCAGGCTTTATCAAAGGCGGCAAGCCGCCGGATCTTCAGGGATTTATACCCTAGTTAACCGGAAGTCCTGCCCAGTCTTCATTCTGATTGGTAAAGAAATAACCGGTCTCGTGAGTGATTGACAGAATGTCCATAATAATTTGACAAGCAAGTATATCCTCTGTATGATATAGTATAATTACTATTATAACTCAAAGAGGTTTCAAGTATATCTTATCATAGTGAATTATTATAATTCAAGGGAATGATAGTCGAATATATACATGTATATTAATTTTCTACATATAGTAGTTAGATGTCAGTCTAAATGAAATCTAACTGTAGTTTTCTAATTGGGGATAAAATATATCCCTGTGAACTGGGGTCATAATCCTCCATGTAATGTGATAGGGGAAAAAGACTCTATATAAAAATCGAAAGATAGAGAACAGCACTCCATGAGATAGAACAGAAGCTGAAATAACTACCATGCATGTTCATTTTTATTGAATTCCTCAGGGTGCCAGTTCTTTTTGCACACTATGCCCCTTCACAGAGAAAAAATATCCTGAAGCAGATCAGTCTGACCCTGCCCAATGACAGTCCAGCGCCAAAATACCAGGATTCTTCTCTGAACAAGGGAAGCAACAACCCCAGACGATCGTTTCGGCCTTCTATGGACCTAGTCAGTGAGGTGCAGTTGTATCTCTCTAAGGGCAAGTGTGCATGGAGTCCACGTCTGGTTTCCCCATTACTCTTAGGGTGACCCAAGAGTAATTTGCATAAAAATCGAAAGATAGAGAACAGCACTCCATGAGATGGAACAGAAGCTGGAATAACTTCAATGCATGTTCATTTTTATTGAATTCCTCAGGGTACCAGGGGCATAGTGTGCAGAAAGAACTGGCACCCTGAGGAATTCAATAAAAATGAACATGCATGGAAGTTATTCCAGCTTCTGTTCTATCTCAAGGAGTGCTGTTCTCTCTCTTTCGATTTTTATGAAAAAGACTCTATACAACATTGTTGATCTATAAATGTGCTATTTAAAAGACACACCAAATATGTAATATTCCTGATGAGAAACAAAAAGGGACCTGTTTAAACTTATTACGCTAATTGAACTACAAGGCTATGATATACTGTACTTGTACTTTGTAGAACAAAACTGAGGTTACAGCTACTTGGATATTGAAGATATATCAATAAAAATAACCATTAAGTTACCATAATGTTGCAATATTTACTGCCTGGACAGCTGGAAATTGTCGCTTAATGTATAAATTTCAAAAACTGGCAAACCAGAACGAGGGTAACAGCAGCCTTAATTGTAACGGGTTATAAATTTCATAACGATAGAACTATCCAGTTACGATAGTTTTCCGTGCTTAATGAGAAATCTGAGAGAAATATTGAATACATACCGAGTAGCATTGTTATTTATTACTGCCCGATCTAGGGTGACAATAGCTATATGACACATACTCATAACATTAGAGATTGTATAACGGAACATTTTGTGAACTACATAACTGATAAATCATGTGAGATGAGAGTAATGTGGTCTTAGATTTTATGTAACACTTATGGATACTGTATCTGCATATAGGGCAAGACAATTAATGGATATTTATAGATGAGATGCTTAACTACCCATTTAAATGCAATAACCACCATCTAGATAGACTTATTAATAGAAGAACTATAAACTTTAAATCTTATAGTAGTTATTACTGAGATATAGGAGGTAGTTTTATAATTTCAGTCCCGGTTAGATCCACCTCTTTTTTCGTACTGAATGGACTATACCTTATAGCTATGTGCTCTACCATTGGTTCCTTGGTTAATACTCAGATACGCACATATGCAAATAATGGAGATGTATTACTAATTTCTGAGCAAATATAAGTCTGGTTTCCCTGGATAGTATTATAAAAAATTGGGTTTAGTATTCCTTTAAAACACTCTTTCTTGCAGTAGAAAGATCTATATATTAATTGAGTACTGTATTTTTATTCTTTTTATTTCAACACTGTTTTGCAATCTTTAATTGTGTTTATTAATTCTCTTTAAATCTGTCCAGATCTAAGTGTGTTGCACTATCACATTTGAATTACGTTACCAAAAAGACAGTTACAGTGTCAGATTTGTCAGCTGGCTTTGGATAACTTTTTTTCTCCAACATAGGTGTGTCCGGTCCACGGCGTCATCCTTACTTGTGGGATATTCTCTTCCCCAACAGGAAATGGCAAAGAGCCCAGCAAAGCTGGTCACATGATCCCTCCTAGGCTCCGCCTACCCCAGTCATTCTCTTTGCCGTTGTACAGGCAACATCTCCACGGAGATGGCTTAGAGTTTTTTAGTGTTTAACTGTAGTTTTTCATTATTCAATCAAGAGTTTGTTATTTTCAAATAGTGCTGGTACGTACTATTTACTCAGAAACAGAAAAGAGATGAAGAATTCTGTTTGTATGAGGAAAATGATTTTAGCAACCGTAACTAAAATCCATGGCTGTTCCACACAGGACTGTTGAGAGCATTAACTTCAGTTGGGGGAACAGTTTGCAGTCCTTTGCTGCTTGAGGTATGACACATTCTAACAAGACGATGTAATGCTGGAAGCTGTCATTTTCCCTATGGGATCCGGTAAGCCATGTTTATTACGATTGTAAATAAGGGCTTCACAAGGGCTTATTTAGACTGTAGACATTTTTTGGGCTAAATCGATTGATATTAACACTTATTTAGCCTTGAGGAATCATTTATTTCAAAACGTTTTTTGTACTTTCTTATCAAGTTTATGCCTGTTTAACATGTCTGAACTACCAGATAGACTGTGTTCTGAATGTGGGGAAGCCAGAATTCCTATTCATTTAAATAAATGTGATTTATGTGATAATGACAATGATGCCCAAGATGATTCCTCAAGTGAGGGGAGTAAGCATGGTACTGCATCATTCCCTCCTTCGTCTACACGAGTCTTGCCCACTCAGGAGGCCCCTAGTACATCTAGCGCGCCAATACTCCTTACTATGCAACAATTAACGGCTGTAATGGATAATTCTGTCAAAAACATTTTAGCCAAAATGAACCCTTGTCAGCGTAAGCGTGGATGCTCTGTTTTAGTTACTGAAGAGCATGACGACGCTGATATTAATATCTCTGAAGGGCCCCTAACCCAATCTGAGGGAGCCAGGGAGGTTTTGTCTGAGGGAGAAATTACTGATTTAGGGAACATTTCTCAGCAGGCTGAATCTGATGTGATTACTTTTAAATTTAAATTGGAACATCTCCGCATTTTGCTTAAGGAGGTATTATCCACTCTGGATGATTGTGAAAATTTGGTCATCCCAGAGAAACTATGTAAAATGGACAAGTTCCTAGAGGTGCCGGGGCTCCCAGAAGCTTTTCCTATACCCAAGCGGGTGGCGGACATTGTTAATAAAGAATGGGAAAGGCCCGGTATTCCTTTCGTCCCTCCCCCCATATTTAAAAAATTGTTTCCTATGGTCGACCCCAGAAAGGACTTATGGCAGTCAGTCCCCAAGGTCGAGGGAGCGGTTTCTACTTTAAACAAACGCACCACTATTCCCATAGAGGATAGTTGTGCTTTCAAAGATCCTATGGATAAAAAATTAGAAGGTTTGCTTAAAAAGATGTTTGTTCAGCAGGGTTACCTTCTACAACCCATTTCATGCATTGTCCCTGTCACTACAGCCGCATATTTCTGGTTTGATGAACTGATTAAGGTGCTCGATAGTGACTCTCCTCCTTATGAGGAGATTATGGACAGAGTCAATGCTCTCAAATTGGCTAATTCTTTCACTCTAGACGCCTCTTTGCAATTGGCTAAGTTAGCGGCTAAGAATTCTGGGTTTGCTATTGTGGCGCGCAGAGCGCTTTGGTTGAAATCTTGGTCGGCTGATGCGTCTTCCAAGAACAAGCTACTAAACATTCCTTTCAAGGGGAAAACGCTGTTTGGTCCTGACTTGAAAGAGATTATCTCTGATATCACTGGGGGTAAGGGCCATGCCCTTCCTCAGGATCGGCCTTTCAAGGCAAAAAATAGACCTAATTTTCGTCCCTTTCGTAAAAACGGACCAGCCCAAGGTGCTACGTCCTCTAAGCAAGAGGGTAATACTTCTCAGGCCAAGCCAGCTTGGAGACCAATGCAAGGCTGGAACAAGGGAAAGCAGGCAAAGAAACCTGCCACTGCTACCAAGACAGCATGAAATATCGGCCCCCGATCCGGGACCGGATCTGGTGGGGGGCAGACTCTCTCTCTTCGCTCAGGCTTGGGCAAGAGATGTTCTGGATCCTTGGGCGCTAGAAATAGTCTCCCAGGGTTATCTTCTGGAATTCAAGGGACTTCCCCCAAGGGGAAGGTTCCACAGGTCTCAGTTGTCTTCAGACCACATAAAAAGACAGGCGTTCTTACATTGTGTAGAAGACCTGTTAAAAATGGGAGTGATTCATCCTGTTCCATTGAGAGAACAAGGGATGGGGTTCTACTCCAATCTGTTCATAGTTCCCAAAAAAGAGGGAACGTTCAGACCAATCCTAGATCTCAAGATCTTAAACAAATTTCTCAAGGTCCCATCTTTCAAGATGGAAACCATTCGAACTATCCTTCCTTCCATCCAGGAAGGTCAATTCATGACCACGGTGGATTTAAAGGATGCGTATCTACATATTCCTATCCACAAGGAACATCATCGGTTCCTAAGGTTTGCATTCCTGGACAAACATTACCAGTTCGTGGCGCTTCCTTTCGGATTAGCCACTGCTCCAAGGATTTTCACAAAGGTACTAGGGTCCCTTCTAGCTGTGCTAAGACCAAGGGGCATTGCAGTTGTACCTTACCTGGACGACATTCTGATTCAAGCGTCGTCCCTCCCTCGAGCAAAGGCTCACACGGACATCGTCCTGGCCTTTCTCAGATCGCACGGCTGGAAAGTGAACGTGGAAAAGAGTTCTCTATCCCCGTCAACAAGGGTTCCCTTCTTGGGAACAATTATAGACTCCTCAGAAATGAGGATTTTTCTAACAGAGGCCAGAAAGACAAAGCTTCTGGACTCTTGTCGAATACTTCATTCCGTTCCTCTTCCTTCCGTAGCTCAGTGCATGGAAGTGATCGGGTTGATGGTAGCGACAATGGACATAGTTCCTTTTGCGCGCATTCATCTAAGACCATTACAACTGTGCATGCTCAGTCAGTGGAATGGGGACTATACAGACTTGTCTCCAAAGATACAAGTAAATCAGAGGACCAGAGACTCACTCCGTTGGTGGCTGTCCCTGGACAACCTGTCACGAGGGATGACATTCCACAGACCAGAGTGGGTCATTGTCACGACCGACGCCAGTCTGATGGGCTGGGGCGCGGTCTGGGGATCCCTGAAAGCTCAGGGTCTTTGGTCTCGGGAAGAATCTCTTCTACCGATAAATATTCTGGAACTGAGAGCGATATTCAATGCTCTCAAGGCTTGGCCTCAGCTAGCGAGGACCAAGTTCATACGGTTTCAATCAGACAACATGACGACTGTTGCGTACATCAACCATCAGGGGGGAACAAGGAGTTCCCTAGCGATGGAAGAAGTGACCAAGATTATTCTATGGGCGGAGTCTCACTCCTGCCACCTGTCTGCTATCCACATCCCGGGAGTGGAAAATTGGGAAGCGGATTTTCTGAGTCGTCAGACATTGCATCCGGGGGAGTGGGAACTCCATCCGGAAATCTTTGCCCAAGTCACTCAACTTTGGGGCATTCCAGACATGGATCTGATGGCCTCTCGTCAGAACTTCAAAGTTCCTTGCTACGGGTCCAGATCCAGGGATCCCAAGGCGGCTCTAGTGGATGCACTAGTAGCACCTTGGACCTTCAAACTAGCTTATGTGTTCCCGCCGTTTCCTCTCATCCCCAGGCTGGTAGCCAGGATCAGTCAGGAGAGGGCGTCGGTGATCTTGATAGCTCCTGCGTGGCCACGCAGGACTTGGTATGCAGATCTGGTGAATATATCATCGGCTCCACCTTGGAAGCTACCTTTGAGACGAGACCTTCTTGTTCAGGGTCCGTTCGAACATCCGAATCTGGTTTCACTCCAGCTGACTGCTTGGAGATTGAACGCTTGATTTTATCGAAGCGAGGTTTCTCAGATTCTGTTATCGATACTCTTGTTCAGGCCAGAAAGCCTGTAACTAGAAAGATTTACCACAAAATTTGGAAAAAATATATCTGTTGGTGTGAATCTAAAGGATTCCCTTGGGACAAGGTTAAGATTCCTAGGATTCTATCCTTCCTTCAAGAAGGATTGGAAAAAGGATTATCGGCAAGTTCCCTGAAGGGACAGATTTCTGCCTTGTCGGTGTTACTTCACAAAAAACTGGCAGCTGTGCCAGATGTTCAAGCCTTTGTTCAGGCTCTGGTTAGAATCAAGCCTGTTTACAAACCTTTGACTCCTCCTTGGAGTCTCAATCTAGTTCTTTCAGTTCTTCAGGGGGTTCCGTTTGAACCCTTACATTCCGTTGATATTAAGTTATTATCTTGGAAAGTTTTGTTTTTAGTTGCAATTTCTTCTGCTAGAAGAGTTTCAGAATTATCTGCTCTGCAGTGTTCTCCTCCTTATCTGGTGTTCCATGCAGATAAGGTGGTTTTACGTACTAAACCTGGTTTTCTTCCAAAAGTTGTTTCTAACAAAAACATTAACCAGGAGATTATCGTACCTTCTCTGTGTCCGAAACCAGTTTCAAAGAAGGAACGCTTGTTGCACAATTTGGATGTTGTTCGCGCTCTAAAATTCTATTTAGATGCTACAAAGGATTTTAGACAAACATCTTCCCTGTTTGTTGTTTATTCAGGTAAAAGGAGAGGTCAAAAAGCAACTTCTACCTCTCTCTCTTTTTGGATTAAAAGCATCATCAGATTGGCTTACGAGACTGCCGGACGGCAGCCTCCCGAAAGAATCACGGCTCATTCCACTAGGGCTGTGGCTTCCACATGGGCCTTCAAGAACGAGGCTTCTGTTGATCAGATATGTAGGGCAGCGACTTGGTCTTCACTGCACACTTTTACCAAATTTTACAAGTTTGATACTTTTGCTTCTTCTGAGGCTATTTTTGGGAGAAAGGTTTTGCAAGCCGTGGTGCCTTCCATTTAGGTGACCTGATTTGCTCCCTCCCTTCATCCGTGTCCTAAAGCTTTGGTATTGGTTCCCACAAGTAAGGATGACGCCGTGGACCGGACACACCTATGTTGGAGAAAACAGAATTTATGTTTACCTGATAAATTTCTTTCTCCAACGGTGTGTCCGGTCCACGGCCCGCCCTGGTTTTTTAATCAGGTCTGATAATTTATTTTCTTTAACTACAGTCACCACGGTACCATATGGTTTCTCCTATGCTATTATTCCTCCTTAACGTCGGTCGAATGACTGGGGTAGGCGGAGCCTAGGAGGGATCATGTGACCAGCTTTGCTGGGCTCTTTGCCATTTCCTGTTGGGGAAGAGAATATCCCACAAGTAAGGATGACGCCGTGGACCGGACACACCGTTGGAGAAAGAAATTTATCAGGTAAACATAAATTCTGTTTCTTTACATAAAATGATTTAAAAACTGAATTTAGTGTTTATATGGGCTCACTTTGCCATGTTGTTCTGTGAAAGATATACAAAAATAGACAGAACAGGAAAGGTGCAAATCATTTTGGGTTTTGTATCCCCCCTTTAAGAAAAGAAAAAAACTCAATACACACAATTTCGTGCATTCCAAGTGAATGACGAAATAGAGCATGCAATTTGTTTTTCAGTTATAATGACCTTTAAACTCAATGGCATCTAGTAACCCAGCATATGATCTTGATATCAAAAATACTTTGACATGGTTTCTCTTTTGTATTCATTTACTTCCCCAAAATATTGCTGCCTAATGTTTATTACATTGAACCTTGTGTTCATCAACAATCCTGACATTTTTAAGGCTGTAAAACTGCTGTTACCTGAAAGGTCATAAATACCTTAATACTATTCCTTCCCCAGATTAGAAAGTAGATAAGATGTGTATCCTTTTTTTTACCCATAACCAAGCAAACATGTTCAAGAAGATACAATGAAAAAAAATTAACCCATGACTTTCCAGGGACTTAACAGGCTATCATGACAGGTGTAAAACAGGAGTATAGGCCAAACCTACTGAAGTGTATTCACCTCTACTGGAAGTCCATACTGTGTATTATCTACTGTGCCACCAATCAGCGCTAACCATAAGGGCAAGCCACTTTTCATGAGACTGCAGGCATTATCTTCCGCTTCAAATTACTAATGATTTCTTTCATCCTTTAGGAGGATAAGAGCCGGCACAGAATTGACATGGGATTACAACTACGAAGTAGGAAGTGTTGAAGGGAAGAAACTTTTGTGCTGCTGCGGATCCACTGAATGCAGGGGCCGTCTCTTATAAACATGCTACTACTACTTGCATCCTTTTCTGGTCCATTTTTGGAGCTAAAGCAATGGAGGAGATATAGGTCCTCATTATTTCATTGCAGACTAACCTCCACAGAGTGCCGATCACCCTAGTCTGTTAGGAATATCTTGACATTGTTGTTTGAACATCCCCAATCACTTCCTGGACTCTATTGTAAAACTAAATTGTGATAGTTGAAAGATGAGCTAAAATACCCTTCATTGTCTTTAACTGTAGAATTAGAATTGTATGTTTTGAATTTTTTTGTATAAAAATAAAAAGCAGACTGTTTATTTGCTTACGATATACTGGTCAATACATTACATAGCATTTAACTTGGCTATGAAAGTAATGAGGCAACTTATTCATCTCTTATGTTACAATATGTACATATTGATCAAAACTTGTTTGAATGATAACTGATGTCAAGGGGTTGTGTTCTGTTGATACAGCTATGATATACATCAAAATACACATTCCATATTATATTTAAGCACTGATAGGTTAGTGTTTGCTTCTATTTACCAGGTCTGTGCGCTTGTTTAATAGTTTTTAATGTCCATGTACTCCTAGGTTATACTTTGTCTTTTTCTCTTGCAATCTGTAGTGACGGTACACAAAGGCAGGCTGTACTTACAGACAGATGGTTAATTCTGTCACATACACAATTACAGAAAAGCAGAAGCTACAAATAGTTACACCCAATGCTGCCAACTTTCTCACAACCCAGCTCCCTTAGCAGTCTGATTTTTATTTCTGCACAAATGAGTGAGATGGAAGCAAAAAGGTAAAGCATTGTGAAGCTCTTCTCGTGTCCCTACTCCAAATCACTGATTGTACTTGAAACACTGATAGTTAAAATTTTCTATGGGAAATTGTGTGGATAAACAACAAATCTGTACAAATTTTCTGTTGTTTGGGTATTTATTTTATAAAATGACTAAAATCCTTAAGAAACAAACCTGAAAGTCAACATTTTCAGATACAACAATTATAAAAAAACATTCCAATTTATTTCTATTACCAAATTTAAATACAGTGTGTGTGTGTATATATATATATATATATATATATATATATACAAACACACTTTTGTATAATGTGTGTGTGTATATATATATATATATATATATATATATATATATATATATATATGTGTGTGTGTATATAGAGATAGATATATATATATATATATATATATCTCAAACATAATAAGTTATAATAAGGCCCTCCTGGGTCAACCACCTGAGCTAACACTCTGGATACACACTGAACAAAAACAGTGTAGTCTCAGGATTTTGCCAAACAATATAAAAATTTATTGACGTTTCGGGGATACTGCTCCCCTTCTTCAGTATCCCTGAAACGTCAATAAATTTTGATATTATTTGGCAAAATCCTGTGACTACACTGTTTTTGTTCAGTGTGTAAAAAAAAAAAAAAATATATATATATATATATATATATACCGTATATCCATCTTGATATGGGAGGAGTCCACAGCTACATTTCTTTTTTGGGAAATATTGAACCTGGCCACCAGGAGGAGGCAAAGACACCCAGCCCAAAGGCTTAAATACCGCCCCACTTCCTCATAACCAGCCATTCTTTGCCTTTCGTCTCAGGAGGTTAGCAGAGAAGTGTTAGAAGATTTCGAAGTAGTCTCTTATGGAGGGTAGTACTTTGAGATTGGACTGGAGTTTTAAGTAGTCCTGTCAGCCTCTTAGTGACAGCATGGATGTCCGGAGATTCATGGAGAGTCTTTCTGCAAAACCATCCCAACTCATATTAGCAGCTCCATAGGCAATCAGCGTTGAAGAGTTTCGCTGCCTGCTTTCCTCACTCAAGTCTATGTCAGAAGTGATGCTACTATCTGTCACACTTGAAGAGCCGTGTTCCTTTTCTACAGCGTGGATTCTGGTAAGATCATTTCATATTTTATGCATGTATGGTAACGCAAGAAGACAGGGTCACAGTGTGACTCCTTTTATCTGTATAGAATCAAGGGTTAATATCTCCTTAGGGGGATTATTGAACAGGGGGGAATAATAATCTTATATGTTTATTGGATTTTATGCTGCTTTATGTGTGAGATGTTATGGGCTCATAGGCTGTTATGGAATATACAGCTTTCACTTTGAGAGCCATGCAGCTTACAAGCTTGGTGCGCTTTGTCTCATAGCAGGGACAGTCCTGCATTATGCACTATGTGATTCATTACCTCTTTCCTGACCGGGTGTCTATCAGAGAGGAGTCATAAATCTCTGTACTGTCTGGCTCATAGGAGGTGGTGAGTGCCCTAGCCATTGGGATATAAGGGTGCCGTTTTTTTTAATAAAATAAGATGTTTTATTTCTCTAGTTCCCCCGGTTATTGCACTAGCGATGGAGGATTCTGTGACTTTAGAGGGCACTTCCTCTATTCCTAAAGAGTAATTCCTGTTTAAATGGTGAGGAGGTCCTAGTTCCCCTTCTCAATTATGTTCCATATGCCTTGATAATGTGATAATATCAAACATGTTTGATACAACGGAGCCGTCCACCTCTGAGGAGTTGTATGTCCAGTGAGGTGCGTACCCTACATTATCTCTATGCAAATGCAGTTTTCCCGTAGCATTGCTGATCCTCCATCTGGAGGGGGCCTTTTTTTCACCAGACGTTACTGTGCAGTTCAGACGGCGGTGCCTGTGGCCTTTAATGCTTTACCTCACTTTGCCAAGCGCAAGCGAAAGGTTACATATTGCACTCCTTCCCAGAGTACATCAAATATTTTTCTTTTACAAGATATGACAAGTCCATGGATTTCATCCTTATGGGATATCGCTCTCCTGGTCAGCAGGAGGAGGCAAAGAGCACCACAGCAGAGCTGTATATATATAGCTCCTCCCTTCCCTCCCCCCCAGTCATTCTCTTTACCTGTGTTAGTGATAGGAAAAGGCAGAGTGAGGTGTTAGTTATAGATTCTTCAATCAAGTGTTTATTTTTTAAGTAGTGCCACAGTGTGCTACTTTGTTCTGGGGTGTAGCCTAGACGAGATCAGTCTCTTCAGTTCAAAAGGAGAAGCATCTGGTGGCTTTAAAGTAATGGGAACTCACTGCGACTCCCATAGATTGTTTGCTGCCCTGTTTGTAAAAGTCTGAGGGAGAAAATGCTCAGTACTTTGTTTTCCACAGGCCAATGTGAAGGGGAGGATAGAACTTCATATATATATATACAGGTATACCCCGCTCATACAGCGGGTTAGGGACCGGAGCCCCGCTGTAAAGTGAAAACCGCCTTAAAGTGAAACAAGGCAGTTTTAAATTTCTTGTCACTTGCCAGTGTGTTTAAAGACTTGAAAACATGTTTAAACTAACATATATTAGGGGTGCAATAGAGCTACATTTAGTTTAACACTAGCACAGTACAGTATTCAATATATACTGTACCTGTAAAATAGTGACAATTACTGCAGTACAATTTGCCAAACTATAGCACCGAGACACAGATTGCACTGTAATGCTGTAAACAGAGTGAACTGCGCATAACAAAATGGTGCCAGTCACTTTTCTCGCAATCTCACGATGATTACAGCACTATTTCAAAATCCTTGGAGGTTGAACTTCAGCTCCACAAAACGCTGTATTAGCGAAGCGCTGTAAAGTGAAGCTCTATAAAGTGAGGTATACCTGTATACTTTATTTTCTGGATTATACTGAAAGAAAAATGGTATGTACACAGAAAGGAGTTGGCACTTTATATTTGGAAACGTATCCCGGTTATGGTGTTTAGTTTTTATGGGCAGCTCTGTGTTCAGAGGCAACTTGTCATCTTTTCCCTTGGTACAAACCCCAAAAGCTTATAGCTCGTTTAGCAGCCGACAGGGAGGGTTTTCCTCTTTCACTCTTGGGTGTGATGAAGGATTTTTGTGAGGGTTGTTATGTTGGACATATTGCGTGTCCCTGCATCTTACGGCTTTTTCTCTTTACAGGGAGCCGGCAGGCTGGGTGTTTTTATTACATGTTATTTGTCATGCTCCATTAAAGTTTATTTGGGAACTGTCAATAGAGGTTTTCATGTGTTTTTCACATTAAGGGGTTAAAACATGACACTGGGTGAATGATTTTCAGGACAGGTGCCCCTGCTCGCTATGGCTTATATTTACAGTAAAGCCGACAGGGAGTTTTATGTTGCCTTATTTCACGTGAGGTTACGTATATTTCAGTAGGGAATGTTCCTCATACTGTTTTGTACTGACTTTCCCGACTGCTTTATTTCGTTATAGACATAGCTAGCCGCTTGAGAGCGATATGCCCACGATGGGCGGAGTTTCTATACGCGCCATTGTGTGCGTGCCTTTTTGCCTGTATATTGCTTCTCGGCGATCCTGTTTGTCTATACCCACGATGGGCTGAGCTTAGTTGCCTGCCGTCGAGCGTGCACCATTTGTCTAACTATCTCCGGCTGCACGATGGATGTCTCCTCAGCTGTGTTTTAATCAGCATACAGCTGAGAGGCTTTGCACCGAAAGTTCTTCTACTCGGTGTGTCCGGATAGCGTTGACATTAAGCTCCGGATTTGGCTGAAAGACTATATAGTCTAAGGGATATTGTTTGAACCTAGAACATCGGCAACTTGAGTTTGAATCCAGACATTCCCTTTTTAAGTTAAGAGGGAATTATGTAACCTAGTGACAGGGTACACTGCCTTTCAAGCTAATAAACAATGACCACAACTGCTTAGCATAAGTGGGGAATGAGTTCTTAGAGTACCTCTGCAGGCTTCTCTGAGGTTATCTACAACACACATTTGCTCTTACAGAGTATGTTTTCCCTCGAGTGTCATCCATATAGCACGGGAGTTGCTTACAAAACACAAAGGAGAATGTTACTTGAAGTTTAAAGAAACAGTAACGTTTTTGTGGTTTTTAATTTTTATTATAAATGCTCCTTCTTCTACTATAGATTGTTTGTTCAGGAGTCTGTTGACACTTGTTAATACTTGCTATAGACTTTTCATGTCCCAGCAGTACTCTGTTTTGTTTTTCCCTCAAGTTTCTTACATGTGCACAGAACTCAAGGGAGAATGTTATTTTAAGAGTTAAAGAAACAGTAACGTTTGTGTTAATTTTTTTATTGTAAATGATCCTTTACAGGTGTCTGGTCATGACAGGACTTTTCATGCCCCACATGCAGTGCTCTGCGGTTCCTTATAAGGGAATTGTTCTAGTCATGGTTGCTGTATTATACATAGCAATGTCTGTTAGTAGCAAGATTAACAGATGCTTAAGCAGCATTCTCTCTTTGCAAATATTTAATGCAGATAACTACGGAGGGCTCACCAATTATCCGCAATCTTATCTGACATTCCGGTTACTTGTGTGCTGATGTGTTTCTTTTTGCAAAAAAAATTCTTGCAGTTTTATTTTTAAGAGACAGTAACACATATAAAATAACGTTTCTTTTTCAGTAGTTAAGAGACAGTAACGTGTTTATTTGATGCTTTTCAGCTGTTTAATGTATAATTCAGCTTTGTACTTAAGCGGTATTTAAGACACTTTCCGTTTTTCCTGCCTATTGTCAGTGTCCCAGCCAGGGATAGACAGACATTTTCATGAAAACCTTCATCTGGTTTTTCCTGAGTGAGGTATTGTGATTTCAATGAAACCGTAGTTAAAGTGACAGTAAAGAGTTTATCTAAATTTTTCTCTCTTTCAGTCACATAAAACAGTGCATGTGTTTTGTTTTGTTTTTGACAACTGTCCCACACATTTGTTGCCCTTCTGTCTTGATTCTAATATTTATCGTTCAGACTGTTCTGTTCCCAATGCTTTCATGGAAGTTTATTTAAAAATAAGACTTGGCACGAAAAGGGGACTTTTGGTCCCTGTATACTCTAAGAGCTGGCCTTAAAAAAAAAAAAAAAGTAGCGCAGCGGAATATCTAGTTACTGTTTTTTTTAAGACTAACAGAGTCAGTAATGTTTTTTTGGTCCAGTGTCCCTCGATGGGCACATTTTACTGACGCCGTGTCTACATCTCTAGATTGACGGGCGCCATAATTACATGTATTTTGCTATGTTATGCAAGATTGTACTTGTTTATCATTTGCTTTGGACTATTTAAGTAAATAGTCTCAGTTAAAGTGACAGTTCGGGTCCTTTTTATTAGGACATTACTTTGGCTTCTTGGTGTGCATTTCTCCTTGGTGACTTATTAGGTAACAGAAACACATCTCTATAGAGCTCCTGTGGGATATAAAGGAATTATAGTTCTGGCCTTAGCTAGTTCAGTTATAGCCTTTCTTGCAGATTACCAAGTTGACAGCTAAGAGTTTGGGATTTCCGTCTTAGCACGCAGAGCCTTCGGGTTGAAATCTTGTGTCATCTAAGTTTTTTGGTTTCCATTGTCCCAGGAGGGACCATTTATGGATTTCGTGGATGCAGAATGTATTTCTCCAACATAGGTCCGGTCCACGGCGTCATCCTTACTTGTGGGATATTCTCTTCCCCAACAGGAAATGGCAAAGAGCCCAGCAAAGCTGGTCACATGATCCCTCCTAGGCTCCGCCTTCCCCAGTCATTCTCTTTGCCGTTGCACAGGCAACATCTCCACGGAGATGGCTTAGAGTTTTTTGGTGTTTAAATGTAGTTTTATTCTTCAATCAAGAGTTTGTTATTTTAAAATAGTGCTGGTATGTACTATTTACTCTGAAACAGAAAAGAGATGAAGATTTCTGTTTGTAAGAGGAAGATGATTTTAGCAATCGTTACTAAAATCGATGGCTGTTTCCACACAGGACTGTTGAGATGAAGTAACTTCAGTTGGGGGAAACAGTGGGCAGACTTTGCTGCTTGAGGTATGACACATTTCTAACAAGACTTGGTAATGCTGGAAGCTGTCATTTTCCCTATGGGATCCGGTAAGCCATTTTCTTAGTTTTAAATATAAGAATAAAGGGCTTCACAAGGGCTTTAAAGACTGGTAGACATTTTTCTGGGCTAAAACGATTACTTTATAAGCATATTTAATGGTTTATAACTTTGAAGAGTTATTTTAATCTTGGGAATTGTGTTAAAAAAACGGCAGGCACTGTATTGGACACCTTTTTCACTGGGGGCCTTTTCTAGTCATAGGCAGAGCCTCATTTTCGCGCCACTAATGCGCAGTTGTTTTTGAGAAGCAAGGCATGCAGATGCATGTGTGAGGAGCTCAGATCCACTGAAAAAGCTTATTGAAGGCGTCATTTGGTATCGTATTCCCCTCTGGGCTTGGTTGGGTCTCAGCAAAGCAGATACCAGGGACTGTATAGGGGTTAAATGTAAAAACGGCTCCGGTTCCGTTATTTTAAGAGTTAAAGCTTTCAAATTTGGTGTGCAATACTTTTAAGGCTTTAAGACACTGTGGTGAAATTTTGGTGAATTTTGAACAATTCCTTCATACTTTTTCACATATTCAGTAATAAAGTGTGTTCAGTTTAAAATTTAAAGTGACAGTAACGGTTTTATTTTAAAACGTTTTTTGTGCTTTGTTATCAAGTTTATGCATATTAACATGTCTGAACCATCAGATAGACGATGTTCTGTATGTTCGGAAGCCAAGGTTCCTCTCCATTTAAATATATGTGATGAATGTGACAAACAAAGTAGGGACAATGATGCCACTGATAATAATGTTGCCCTAAATGATTCCTTAAGTGAGGGGAGTAAGCATGGTACTGCATCATCTCCTTCTATGTCTACACCAGTCTTGCCCACTCAGGAGGTCCCTAGTTCATCTAGTGCGCCAATCCTCCTTACTATGCAACAATTAACGGCTGTAATGGATAATTCTATTAAAAACATTTTAGCCAAAATGCCCACTTATCAGCGAAAGCGCGACTGCTCTGTTTTAGATACTGAAGAGCATGAGGACGCTGATGATAATGGTTCTGACATGCCCTTACACCAGTCTGAAGGGGCCAGGGAGGTTTTGTCTGAGGGAGAAATTTCAGATTCAGGAAAAATTTCTCAACAAGCTGAACCTGACGTTATTACATTCAAATTTAAATTGGAACATCTCCGCGCTCTGCTTAAGGAGGTGTTATCTACTCTGGATGATTGTGACAATTTGGTCATTCCAGAGAAATTATGTAAGATGGACAAGTTCCTAGAGGTCCCGGTGCCCCCCGAAGCTTTTCCTATACCCAAGCGGGTGGCGGACATTGTAAATAAAGAATGGGAAAGGCCCGGCATACCTTTTGTCCCTCCCCCTATATTTAAGAAATTATTTCCTATGGTCGACCCCAGGAAGGACTTATGGCAGACAGTCCCCAAGGTCGAGGGGGCGGTTTCTACTCTAAACAAACGCACTACTATCCCTATAGAAGATAGTTGTGCTTTCAAAGATCCTATGGATAAAAAATTAGAGGGTTTGCTTAAAAAGATGTTTGTTCAGCAAGGTTACCTTCTACAACCAATTTCATGCATTGTTCCTGTCACTACAGCAGCGTGTTTCTGGTTCGAAGAACTAGAAAAGTCGTTCAATAAAGAATCTTCTTATGAGGAGGTTATGGACAGAGTTCAAGCACTTAAATTGGCTAACTCTTTTACCTTAGACGCCACTTTGCAATTAGCTAGATTAGCGGCGAAAAATTCAGGTTTTGCTATTGTGGCGCGCAGAGCGCTTTGGCTAAAGTCTTGGTCAGCGGATGTGTCCTCCAAGAACAAATTGCTTAACATCCCTTTCAAGGGGAAAACGCTGTTTGGCCCTGACTTGAAAGAGATTATTTCAGACATCACTGGGGGAAAGGGCCACGCCCTTCCTCAGGATAGGTCTTTTAAGGCTAAAAATAAACCAAATTTTCGTCCCTTTCGCAGAAACGGACCAGCCTTAAATTCTACATCCTCTAAGCAAGAGGGTAATTCTTCTCAAACCAAGCCAGCCTGGAGACCGATGCAAGGCTGGAACAAAGGTAAGCAGGCCAAGAAGCCTGCTACCGCTACTAAGACAGCATGAGATGTTGGCCCCCGATCCGGGACCGGATCTGGTGGGGGGCAGACTCTCTCTCTTCGCTCAGGCTTGGGCAAGAGATGTTCAGGATCCTTGGGCGCTAGAAATAGTTTCTCAAGGTTATCTCCTGGAATTCAAGGAACTACCCCCAAGGGGAAGGTTCCACAGGTCTCAATTGTCTTCAGACCAAATAAAAAGACAGGCATTCTTACATTGTGTAGAAGACCTGTTAAAAATGGGAGTGATTCATCCTGTTCCATTAGGAGAACAAGGGATGGGGTTTTACTCCAATCTGTTCATAGTTCCCAAAAAAGAGGGAACATTCAGGCCAATTTTGGATCTCAAGATCCTAAACAAATTTCTCAGGGTTCCATCGTTCAAAATGGAAACCATTCGGACAATTCTTCCTACCATCCAGGAGGGTCAATTCATGACCACGGTGGATTTAAAGGATGCGTATCTACATATTCCTATCCACAAGGAACATCATCGGTTCCTAAGGTTCGCCTTTCTGGACAAGCATTACCAGTTTGTGGCACTTCCATTCGGATTAGCCACTGCTCCAAGAATTTTCACAAAGGTACTAGGGTCCCTTCTAGCGGTGCTAAGGCCAAGGGGCATTGCAGTAGTACCTTACTTGGACGACATACTGATTCAAGCGTCGTCTCTGCCACAAGCAAAGGCTCATAAGGACATTGTCCTAGCCTTTCTCAGATCTCACGGGTGGAAAGTGAACGTAGAAAAAAGTTCTCTATTCCCGTCAACAAGAGTTCCCTTCTTGGGAACAATAATAGACTCCTTAGAAATGAAGATTTTTCTGACAGAGGTCAGAAAATCAAAACTTCTAAGCTCTTGTCAAGTACTTCATTCTGTTCTTCTTCCTTCCATAGCGCAGTGCATGGAAGTAATAGGTTTGATGGTTGCGGCAATGGACATAGTTCCTTTTGCGCGAATTCATCTAAGACCATTACAACTGTGCATGCTCAGACAGTGGAATGGGGATTATACAGACTTGTCTCCGGCGATCCAAGTAGATCAGAGGACCAGAGATTCACTCCGTTGGTGGCTGACCCTGGACAACCTGTCACAAGGGATGAGCTTCCGCAGACCAGAGTGGGTCATTGTCACAACCGACGCCAGTCTGGTGGGCTGGGGCGCGGTCTGGGAACCCCTGAAAGCTCGGGGTCTATGGTCTCGGGAAGAATCTCTTCTCCCAATAAACATTCTGGAACTGAGAGCGATATTCAATGCTCTCAAGGCTTGGCCTCAACTAGCAAAGGCCAAATTCATAAGGTTTCAATCAGACAACATGACGACTGTTGCATATATCAACCATCAGGGGGGAACAAGGAGTTCCCTGGCGATGGAAGAAGTGACCAAAGTAATTCAATGGGCGGAGATTCACTCCTGCCACTTGTCTGCAATCCACATCCCAGGAGTGGAAAATTGGGAAGCGGATTTTCTGAGTCGTCAGACATTTCATCCGGGGGAGTGGGAACTCCATCCGGAAATCTTTGCCCAAATAACTCAATTATGGGGCATTCCAGACATGGATCTGATGGCGTCTCGTCAGAACTTCAAGGTTCCTTGCTACGGGTCCAGATCCAGGGATCCCAAGGCGATTCTAGTAGATGCACTAGTAGCGCCCTGGACCTTCAACCTAGCTTATGTATTCCCACCGTTTCCTCTCATTCCCAGGCTGGTAGCCAGGATCAATCAGGAGAGGGCTTCGGTGATCTTGATAGCTCCTGCGTGGCCACGCAGAACTTGGTATGCAGACCTGGTGAATATGTCATCGGCTCCACCATGGAAGCTACCTTTGAGAAGGGACCTTCTTGTTCAAGGTCCGTTCGAACATCCGAATCTGGCCTCACTCCAACTGACTGCTTGGAGATTGATTGCTTGATTTTATCAAAGCGTGGGTTCTCAGATTCTGTCATTGATACTCTTATTCAGGCTAGAAAGCCTGTAACTAGAAAAATTTACCATAAAATATGGAAAAAATATATCTGTTGGTGCGAATCTAAAGGATTCCCATGGAACAAGATAAAAATTCCTAAGATTCTATCCTTTCTACAAGAGGGTTTGGAGAAAGGATTATCTGCAAGTTCTTTGAAGGGACAGATTTCTGCTTTATCTGTTTTACTTCACAAAAAGCTGGCGGCTGTGCCAGATGTTCAAGCTTTTGTTCAGGCTCTGGTTAGAATCAAGCCTGTTTACAAACCTTTGACTCCTCCTTGGAGTCTCAATTTAGTTCTTTCAGTTCTTCAAGGGGTTCCGTTTGAACCCTTACATTCCGTAGATATTAAGTTATTATCTTGGAAAGTTTTGTTTTTGGTTGCAATTTCTTCTGCTAGAAGAGTTTCAGAGTTATCTGCTCTGCAGTGTTCTCCTCCTTATCTGGTGTTCCATGCAGATAAGGTGGTTTTGCGTACTAAACCTGGTTTTCTTCCGAAAGTTGTTTCTAACAAAAATATTAACCAGGAGATAGTTGTGCCTTCTTTGTGTCCGAATCCAGTTTCAAAGAAGGAACGTTTGTTGCACAATTTGGATGTAGTTCGTGCTCTAAAATTCTATTTAGAAGCTACAAAGGATTTCAGACAAACATCTTCCTTGTTTGTTGTTTATTCTGGTAAAAGTAGAGGTCAAAAAGCAACTTCTACCTCTCTCTCTTTTTGGCTTAAAAGCATCATCCGATTGGCTTATGAGACTGCCGGACGGCAGCCTCCTGAAAGAATCACAGCTCACTCCACTAGGGCTGTGGCTTCCACATGGGCCTTCAAGAACGAGGCTTCTGTTGATCAGATATGTAAGGCAGCGACTTGGTCTTCACTGCACACTTTTACCAAATTTTACAAATTTGATATTTTTGCTTCTTCGGAGGCTATTTTTGGGAGAAAGGTTTTGCAAGCCGTGGTGCCTTCCATCTAGGTGACCTGATTTGCTCCCTCCCATCATCCGTGTCCTAAAGCTTTGGTATTGGTTCCCACAAGTAAGGATGACGCCGTGGACCGGTCACACCTATGTTGGAGAAAACAGAATTTATGCTTACCTGATAAATTACTTTCTCCAACGGTGTGTCCGGTCCACGGCCCGCCCTGGTTTTTTAATCAGGTCTGATGAATTATTTTCTCTAACTACAGTCACCACGGTATCATATGATTTCTCCTATGCATATTCCTCCTTTACGTCGGTCGAATGACTGGGGAAGGCGGAGCCTAGGAGGGATCATGTGACCAGCTTTGCTGGGCTCTTTGCCATTTCCTGTTGGGGAAGAGAATATCCCACAAGTAAGGATGACGCCGTGGACCGGACACACCGTTGGAGAAAGTAATTTATCAGGTAAGCATAAATTCTGTTTTCTTCATGTCCTTGTCCGCAGAGATCATCACAAGTTCATGAGGTTTGCCTTTCTGGGCACACATTCTCTGTTCGTGGATCTGCCTTTTGGTCTAACCACGGCACTAGGGTTCTGGGGTCTCTGCCGGCAGTTCTGGGACCGCGGAGCATTAAAGTGACGCCTTATCTGGATGACATTGTGAGCCAGGCGTCTTTTGAGCTGACAAGGTCTCGTTCCGACTTTGTTTTATCGTACCTGTGGACTCATAGGTGGACGGTAGCTCTGGTAAAGTGTTTGCTAGTTCTGCAGACAAGGGTTCCTTTCTTGGGAACTCTATTCGGCTCTATATCCATAAGAGGTTTTTTTTACATCAGAATGTTGAAGATTCTGAACTCATTCAGGCCGCTGCAGCTACAATTGCTTTCGCAGCGGAATGGAGATTGTACAAATTTGTCTCTTCTATTATAAGGATCAGAAGACAAACTTCCTGGGGACCAAGGGTGTATGGACCCGACCGGAGTCTTTCCTTCCCATCAATGTGAGAACAATATCAATGCGCTTGAGGCTTGGCCTCAGTTGGCTTCGACCAAATTCATCAGATTCCAGTCGAACAACATCACGACTGTAGCTTGCATCACTCATCAGGGTGGAACAAGGAGTTCCTTAGCAATGACAGAGGTTACCAGGTTAATTCAGTGGGCGGAGACTCACACTTGGTTTCTGTCAGCAATCTACATCCCAGGAGTGGACAATTGGAACAGACGTTTCATCTGGGGAATGGGAACTCCATCCGGAAGTATTGCTAGCCTGATTATCAGATGGGGCAGGCCGGAGCTGGATCTTATGGCGCCTCGTCAGGAACGCCAAGCTCCCGAGATACGGATCCAGGTCCAGGGATCCTCAGGCCGAACTGATAGATGCCTTGTCAGTACCTTGGTCTTTCGACCTAGCTTGGGTGTTTCCTCCTTTCCTGGGTGATTGCTCGAGTCAATCAGGAGAGGGCTTTGGTGATTCTCATCGCTCCTGCATGGCCTCGCTGTACTTGATATGCTGATCTGGTGGACATGTCCTCTCCGCCACCGTGGAAGTTTCCATTGAGGCAGGACTTTCTCTTTCAGGGACCCTTCCATCATCCGAATTTAATTCTCTGCAGCTGCCTGCTTGGAGATTAAACGCTTGATTTGATCTAAGCGAGGGCTCTCTGATTTGATCATTGATACTTAATGGTGTGAATCCGAGGACTACTCATGGAGTAGGGTTAGGATTCCCAGGTTTTGTCTTTTCTCCAAGAAAGATTGGAGAAAGAGTTGTCAGCAAGTTCCTTTAAGGGACAGTTTATGCTGTGTCTATTTTGCTTCACAAGCGTCTTGCAGATGTTCCAGGTGTTCAGTCTTTTGGTCAGGCTCTGACTAGAATCAGGCCTGTGTTTAGTCCAATTGCTCCTCCTTGGAGTTTAGTTCTTAATGTTCTTCAAGGGGTTCTGTTTGAACCTATGCATTCCATAGATATTAAATTTTTATCTTGGAAAGTTTTATTTTTAGTTGCCATTTCTTCTGCAGAGTTCTGAGATTTTGGCATTACAATGTGATTCACTTTATCTTATTTTCCATGCAGATAAAGGTAGTGTTGCGTACCAAACCTGGTTTTTCTTCTTACGTTTGTTTCAAATGAGAATATTAATCAGGAAATTGTTGTTCCTTCCTTGTGTCCTCACCCTTCTTCTAAGACAGAGTGTCGGTTATATAATTTGGACGTGGTTCGTGCCTTGAAGCTTTTACTTACAGGCGACTAAGGATTTTCATCAATCTTCTTCCCTGTTTGTTGTATTTTCTGGGAAGCGTAGGGGCAGAATGCTACGGCTACCTCTTTCTTTTTGGCTGAAAAGTACCATCCTATTTAAATATGAGGCTGATGGACTGCAGCCTCCTGGAAGAGTTGCGGCTCATTCTACTAGGGCTATGGCTTCCTCATGGACATTCAAAAATGTTGCTTCTGTTGATCAGATTTTCAAAGCTGCAACTTGGTCTTCTCTTCTCACTTTTTCAAAATTTTACAAGTTTGATACTTTTGCCTCGTCTGAGGCTGTTTTTGGGAGAAAGATTCTTCAAGCAGTGGTGCCTTCCGTTTAGGTTTCCTGTCTTGTCCCTCCCTTTCATCCGTGTCCTATAGCTTTGGTATTGTATCCCATAAGTAAGGATGAAATCCGTGGACTCGTCATATCTTGTAAAAGAAAAGGAAATTTATGCTTACCTGATAAATTTGTTTCTTTTACGATATGACGAGTCCACGGCCCACACTCATTTTCTAAGACAGGTCTTTGTTTTTGTTAAGCTTCAGTCACCTCTGCACCTTGGCTTTTCCTTTCTCTTCCTAACTTTGGTCGAATGACTGGAGGGGGAGGGAAGGGAGGAGCTATATATACAGCTCTGCTGTGGTGCTCTTTGTCTCCTCCTGCTGACCAGGAGGTGATATCCCATAAGTAAGGATGAAATCTGTGGACTTGTCATATCGTAAAAGAAACAAATTTATCAGGTAAGCATAAATTTCCTTTTTTGGATTTAACTGATAGGGTTATCCAAGGATGAAGTTCTTTCTGAGTATGAACTTTCTGGGTCGGAGTCTGCTGCCTCTAAACCTCCAGCTGCTGAGGCACCAGACTTTAGTTTTAGGAATTTGCGCTTTCTTCTAAAGGAAGTTTTTGGCAAATTCAGAGGTTACAGAGGTCATATTGCCTGATGAACTTTTAATTCCTAAATTGAATAGAGTTTGAGGACAGGGTGGTGCCTTCTCTTCCCTGCTCCTGTTAGATGGCGAACATTATTAAGAATGAATGGGACAGGATTGTATTCCTTTTTTCCCCTCTTTTCCGTTAACAAATTGTTCCCGGTCCTGGTCTCTCAATGGAGTTGTGAGGTTCCATCCCTATATGGGATGGCGTTATCTTCACCTTTGCTAAAACTTTCTACTATCCCCCTTGAGGATAGTTCTTTGTTTGAAGAGCCCATGGATAAGAGATGGAAACTCTGTTAAGAAAGATGTTTCAACCGGCGGCGGCTGTTGCCGCGATTGCTGGAGAAACTACCTTCTGGTGTGACTCCTTATAGGATTTGATCGAGGTGGTGGGTCCCCTCTACGTTCTTCAGGAAAGATTTACTGCCTTGAGGGTTGTTAATTATTTTATCTGTGACAGATTATTCGCTTGAATGCTATGGCTTCAGCTTTTTCTGTTCAGGCCCGTTGGGCTCTGGCTGAAGTCATGTTCTGCGGATATGACTTCTAAGTCTAGACTTCTTCCTCCCCTTGAAGGGAATGATTTTGTTTGGTCCAGGCCTGGACTCAATTATCTCCACGGTCACAGGGGGCAAGTGTGCCCTCCTACCGCAAGAGTATATGAACTAGTATAAGGGACAATTGACGTTCTTTTCGTTCAGATAAAACCCATGTCAGCTGTCCTCCGCTAAGCCAGAGCAAACCAAGAGCTCTTGGAAACCGGCTCAGTCCTGGATAAATCCAAGCAGAGCAAGAAGCCCGCCGAGTCTAAGTCGGTATGAATGGGCGGTCCCCTGTCCTCTTCTGGATCGTATAAGGGGCAGTGTGTCGCTCTTATTAGTCGCTTGGTGCAGGGAAATGCAGGATCCATGGGTCCTGGAGGTCATAGCTCAAGGTTTCTAGATAGGTATTAAGTCTCAGCCACCCAAGGGCAGATTCCTTCTGTCTTCCTGACGCAGTAAGGAGGGAAGCCTTTCTGGGACGTGTACGGGATTCGTCATCTTAGGAGTTATTGTCCCAGTGCCTATCGCAGTGAGAGGTTTGGGATACTATTCAAACCTTTTCGTGGTCCCTAAAAAGGAGGGAACTTCTGTCCGATTCTGGACATAAAGTGCTTAAGCAAGTTTTTATATGTCCCCTCATTCAAGATGGAGACAATAAGGGCCATTCTTCCCCTCGTTTGAGAGGGGCAGTTCATGACCACAATAGATCTGAAGGATGCTCCCTTCACGTACCAGTCCTCTAGGACCACTTCCAGTTCCTAAGGTTGCATTCCTGGACCAGCACTTCCAGTTTATGGCTCTTCCTTTTGGTCTAGCTACGGCTTCAAGAAATTTTTCGAAGTGTGGACTATTCGGATACTCTCATCTGTGTTCTTCGTGGATGGAAGATAATCTAGAGAGAGTTTTCTTGTGTCAAGTACCAGGGTCGAATTCACGGGTACTATAATCATCTCCAAAGACATGAGAATATTTCTATCAGACCAGAGACGTTGCAAGCTAGCTTCAACACGTCTTGCTCTCCAGATCTCTTTAAGTCCATCTGTGGCTCGTGTGTATGGAGGTGCTTGGTCTCATGGTGTCCAGCATGGACATAATTTCCCTTGCCAGATTTCACCTCAGACTGTTGCAACTGTGCTTGCTGAAGGAGTGGAACGACGATCATTCGGATCTGTCTCAACAGATTTCTCTGGACAACCGATAGAGAATCGTTCTCTTGGTGGTTCTATCCGGATCACTTGCCTGAGGGTCTTAAAACCATCCTGGGTGGTTGTGACTACGGTTGTGAATCTGTCAGAATGGGGGGGGGGGTGCCAGGAAGGCACAGGGCCTGTGGTCTAAGGAGGTAAAGCTCCCTCCTGACCTCATTTTGTATCTTTTGGCAATATACAATGCTCTGAAGGCTTGGCCTCTGCTCGGTTTGTCCCAGTTATTCAGTTTCCAATAAAACAATATATCCTCGTGGCTTACATCAACCATCAAGGGGGAACGAGAAGCTCCCTAGTTATGAGGGAAGTATCTCGGATTCTGGTGACGGGGCAGACCCACATTTTTCTGTTGTCAGCGATCCACATTCCGGGTATGGACAACTGGGAAGCAGATTTCCTCAGCAGATAATCCGGGGGAATGGTCTCTCCATTCAGAGTGTTTGCAGAGATTTGCTAGAGGAAGATATTATGTCTCAATACCAAGCTACCCAGATATGGGTCGAGGTACAGGGATCCTCAGACGGACCTAACAGATGCATTAGCAGTGCCTTGGAGGTTCAATCTACTTTATCCTTTCTGGCCGTTACTACTACTTCCTAGTGTAGTGTCTCGAATCAAGAAGGCGTCAGTGATACTGATTGTTCTGTCTTTGCCGCAAAGGATATGGTTTGCGAATATAGTGGGGATGTCATCATCTCCTCTGTGGAAGTTACCTTCTCGCAGGGATCTGCTGACCAAGGTTTCTTCATCATTGTCTAGATTCTCTAAGGCTGTGGATATGAACACTTAGTCCTAGCCAAGAGAGGGGTTTTTGAGAGAGTTATTTTTATTCTCATCAAGCTTGTAAGCTTGTTGCTCGTCGCATCTATTATAAGGTGTGGAAGACCTACTTATTCTGTTCTCCAGGATGAACTGGAGAAGGGCCTTTCTGCAAGTCCCCTGATCTGTGTTACTGCACAAGAGGTTCGCTGAGCTTCCAGATGTGCAGCCATTTGTTAAGGCTCTGCTGGGATCAGACCTGTGTTTAGATCTAGGCTCCTCCTTGGAGTTTAAATCTTGTTCTTAAAGTGTTGCATCGGGCTCCGTTGGAGCCTATGCATGAAGTAGACACAAAATTGTTGTCTGGGAAGGTTCCTTTTCTACTGGCTATTGTTTATGCATGCAGAGTATCTGTGATTGCTACTTTGCAATGTGTCCTTCCTTATCTGGCTTTTCATGCCGATAGGACTGTTTTACAAATCAACTTAGGTTTCTTCCTAAGGTTGTGTCAATTCGAAACATCAATCAAGAGATTGTGGGTCCCTTTTTTATGTCCTAATCCTCCTCCGTTAAAGGGACAGTCTACACCAGAATTGTTATTGTTTTAAAAGATAGATAATCCCTTGTTTACCCATTCCCTAATAACACACAAAGTTCGTAAAAACTGCACGTCGTAATTAAATCACTGACTAAGTATACAAACAGATTTTGCATGTACAACAATAAAATGGCGTATTGCTTGTGTCTTTTGACGAGTAAAGTAAAGCAGTGACTTGCCAAATGTAACTTATAATCAGTGAGAAGTAACAGACCAATGTGTTAGGCTGAGAGGATAAAGCCGTGCTGTTGGCAAGTGGTGGCAGTAATAAAGTTCAATCTTGCAATGGTTCTTGATAAGAACTACAGATATATAAGTAAAACAGGTATAATCTCACCGCTGTTGCCGCACTCCGTCACGCCCCTCAGGCCGTCCCAATACTGGGTATGGATTCACTCCTCCAGCATCCAAACGTACGGTTAAATAAACAAATAGAGTTACCTGTATTGGAACTAATCACAGCCGCAGGCCTTAGTGCAGGTAAAAAAACATCTTTATTTTGGTAGATTCAACATTCACAGGGTGAAACAGACTCAGGGGTACATTGAGCACAAACGTCCGACGCGTTTCCTGCCCGGAGGCACTTCGTCAGGGACTTACAAAGTCAAAGTACAAACAGCTTAAAAAGGCTTACTTGCTTACGTAACGGAATTAGCACCTGTTCATTATGGTTAAAGGCACAGATGCTGCCGTCTATGGAAACTTGCTACTGCCGGGTTTTGAAAAAACCCTTTAAAGCATTCAGCGAAAGTAACATTGTGTCCAGGGTGCTATATGTGTATATATCTTGTATCTATATTAGTAACACAAAAGAGACAAAAACAACGCCGCAAATTAGTCACATATTGAAATAGCCTTTTCCAAAGAAGGCAGCAAAATAGTACAAGAGTTGCTCTACAACCAATTCATATGAACAGATGCTAAAAAGACATAAAATTATTTTCAAGCTGCAAATTCTAAAAAAATAACAATGTTATTGATACAATGTACAGCGGACTCACAGAGGATTCAAAGTGAGACATTTCTACAAGTCTCATATATGAGTTTAAAAAATTAAAGGATTTATATTCGAACTGTCTTTGTTAGAAGGTTAATTATTAAACGTTAAGGGAGAATTTACAGACTTATGTAATCATTAGTTCTAAAGCTTGACTTGCTATGTTAATAGAAAATTACAGTGTATGAGTGAGCTAACTTTGTGTGAATAATGAGATAAATTCAGTTGAAGTGATGTGTACGAATGTGTGTAGAAAAGAAAAAGTATGAATGAGTGAAATTAAAAAGAAAACTTACTATGTGTCCTTTTTAAAAAATTTGTTGGGGTAGAATGTCCTGATAAGGATCAAGTATAAAATTTATCAAATTAATTTGAAAAAAAAGTTTTATGCAATAAATAATAAGGGGTGAATTCTATATATAAACAAAATTGTGCTGAATCATAATCGGTGTCATCTATGTCTATATGGACAAAAAAAAAAAAATATAGTGTAAAACCTATATAGATAGTAAAATTAGTGTAAAACCTAATTAACAAATAAAGCTAAATCTGAGACTTAACGAAACTAAATGTACTGATATTTGAACTAATGAGCGCTCTGGAGGGACAAGAGAAAAAGACTACTATTTGTACTAAACAGCTATGTTTATTGCATTATCAGATTATTAGGGAGATTTATGTGTATATATGTGTCTTATTGTGGACAATTTAATCTACAAAGTATCTAAGATCTGTTATCTTATTGATACCATTTGGAGTACCGGTCATTAAGTTAAATATCCAAAAGGCCTCTTTTCTATTCAACTTAGCCGTTCTATCCCCACCTCTAATATCATAAGGGGCGTGGTCTATACCTTGGAAGCTAAACATAGTACTAAGGTTGTGGTCGTTAACAGGAATACCTAGAGAAATAAAATGTTCAACAAAGTGCTTGGCTACTGGGGTGGAGGGAGGGTCATGTTTGATGGAGAGCAAATGCTCCCTAACCCTGTCCTTGAGGAGTCTAGTGGTCCTGCCTACATACTGTTTACAACAGATCTTACAGTTGATTAAGTAGACCACAAATCTAGAATTACAGTTGAGTCTAAATCTGATGTCAAAACATTTACCTGTGGTCTTGGATTTAAATTCTCTACCGGGAATCACAAATTCACAACTCTTGCAGGGAATCTTTTTGCAGAATCCCTTTTCTGGTTGTAACCAAGAGTTATTGCTTTTTTATTGAGAAATCTCTAGTTAGATGATTTCCAATAGTTCTGGCTTTTCTACTTACTAGTCGAATGCCCTGATTTTGTAATGAATCTTGCAACAGGGCATCTCTGTCCAATACAGGAAGATATTTCCTTATGATATTATTGATACAGTTAAACTGTCTACTATAGCAAGTAGAAAATGTTATAGGTGATTTTGAACTTTTCTGGTTACTGCTATTATTACTATGAGGTCTAATTTTGGGGGTGTCTTTAAGAAGCACATCTCTATGCATAAGTTCAACCTCTTTGCTAACTCTTTCTAAGGTGCTAATATCATAGCCTCTAATGTGAAGACGCTGAGTGAGAGAATGAGCTTGTTCTATATAAGTATGAACATTACTACAATTGCGTCTAAGGCGCATATATTCCCCTTTTGGAATAGCCATTTTGAGGTGAGCTGGATGATGTGAATCTGCTCGTATGATCGTATTTCCTGATGTTGGTTTTCTAAACGTAGAGGTAATGATTGAATGTGACAATCTGTCCAACTTCAGTGTGATGTCTAAAAATGGTATGTCCTCTTTTGATGCTGTGTATGTGAATCCCAAATTGAGATTATTGTCATTTAGATATTTCACAAATGCAGGTATGGAATTGATGTCACCCTTCCATAATATAACCAAGTCATCGATATACCTTCTGTAGAACCCCATCTGTGACTTAAAAGGATTATTGTCATGGAATATTTTCTGAAATTCAAAATGTGTTAGGTAAAGATTTGCATATGATGGTGCAAATTTCGCACCCATGGCAGTGCCCTGGTTTTGTACGTAATGAGTACCTTCAAACGTGAAGTTGTTATGATTCAGAAGAAATTTTGCACCATCACATACAAATCTGATAAACCTATCTTCATATGTAGTGTACATCTCAAGCATAGCCTGCAAAGCTTCAATCCCCTTATTGTGTGGTATACATGAATATAATGAATTAACATCTATAGTGAGTAGAGTGTCATTTTCATCAACATGCACAGAGTTTAGCAGCCTTAGCAAATGCTTAGTGTCACGGAGATATGCTGGGGTTATCTGAACAATAGGTTGTAAGACTGTGTCAATAAAGGACCCAAGTTTTTCCCCTAGGGATCCCACACCAGAAATGATGGGGCGCCCAGGGGGGTGTTCCCTATTCTTGTGTATTTTCGGTAAATGTCTGAACACGGGTGTGTTCGGAAACTGGTTTTTAAGAGAGTCTGCTTTCAACTTAGTGATGACACCTTCCTGTACATAATGGTGTAGAAAATCATTAAGTTCCATGATGAATTTCCTGGTCGGATTAAATGTCAATTTACGATAGGTGGTGTCATCACTAAGCTGTCTGAGAGCCTCACTAGTATACTGTGCCCTATCCTGTACTACAATACAACCACCCTTATCTGAGCTTTGAATGATGAGATCACTGTTTTCTTGTAATTTTTTTAAAATGTTTCTCTCTTTCTTAGATAGATTGTTACTTTTCCCATATTTCAGACTGGTACTAGTGTTGGTTTCTCTGGCTAATGCGTGAAGATCCCTTTCAACCAAACTTTGGAAGACCTCTATAAAGTCCCCCCTCATTTGTATGGGATAAAAGTGTTTATTCGCATTGGTAGTAATGGTGGGGATGCTTAAATTTTGTGTATTGGATCGTGCACTCTCACTTTCAAGTGATAATAAATTAACAATTTCACATTGATCATCAAAATTGAAACCATCACTGTCAATATTGTTGATAACAAGACTTTGGTTTATGTTGTTTGCGGCTTCTCCATCAGTGTTATCTATCATTGGTAAGCCACTGGCTGGTTCTTGTACAGAATTCCTGTCTGCTAAAGCAAAGTGTCTCTTTAATGTGAGCTTTCTAGTAAATCTGTTTAGGTCTACTAGTGTCCCAAAGAGATTAAAATCTTTGCTTGGCGCAAAACCCAAGCCTTTAGAAAGAACAGTCAATTCATCTTTGTTTAGTTGTATACTTGATAAGTTTACCACATTAAGATCTTCGTGATGGTGATTCTGTTGATGGTAATTCTCACTTTCGTTTATTATTTCCTTGATCCCCGACCTCTTCCTCTTAAGGGTCTCCTGCTTGGGTACCTCGCCGGAGTGGCCATGCCGACCTCGGTGGGTGAATCGTTTTTTGCAGAGACATTGGTCGAGCCACTAATGTGACTAGTTGATGTAATCTCTTCTATGGATCTATGTGAGGATCCTTTCTTAGGTTTGACTGTTAGTTCACTGATGCGGGTCTGGTCTCTATCTTCGATAGGAGTAGAGGCTCGTAGACTCTCATCACTAATATCTGTTTCAAAGCTAGAGAACGTGACTTTTTTATCAGCAGCTTTTCTCTTATGATTGCTGTTATTCCTCCTGCTTTGTCTGCTTGTAGTCCAGTTGTAGACAGTGTTAAGCTCATAATCTTTGCAATCTCTATGGTATTTCTTTAATTTATTCTCTGTTAATTCATCGTCGAGTTTCTTCAAAGTTGTTTCCAATTGTGATGAGTAATCTTTGTATTTTGAATCATTAATAAAGGATTCACAAGTGGATTTGATGTCAGTTAGTTCTTGACTAGTTTTAGTGTATTCTAGTTCCTTGTCTTTAAGTAACTGTTTCATTAAAGTAAGTGAGCACTGACTCAAGGTGTTGTTCCATTCTGTCATGAAGTCCAAACGCTGTGAGGCATACGCTGGATATTTCTTCATCCTCAGACCTCTGGGTATTTTACCCTCATCGATATATAATTAGTTCCAATACAGGTAACTCTATTTGTTTATTTACCCATTCCCTAGTTTTGCATAACCAACACAGTTATATTTATATATTTTTTACCTCTGTGATTATCTTGTATCTAAGCCTCTGCAGGCTGCCCCTTTATTTGTTCTTTTTTTTTTTTTTTTTTTTTTTTAGGTTTTCAAAAAAGCTTTATTCATAACAAACAAAAGTACACGTCATAAAATGTATACACCATAGCATACCACAGAAATATTATAATACAATATGTCGTTGAGTAAATTAATTATCAAGATAAACCCCTCTATTAAATGCTAGAGAACATGGGACAATTAATACATAGTGATATAAATCTGCAATTTATACTCAAAGATGGGGGCCATTATTTAATAAATAGATAGTGTATTGCAATCATAGAGGGAGAATTTGATTTTAAAGCTGCTGGGAATATATATGAACAGACAAATGGCGATATCTCCATTATAAAATATTTACATGTCCCCCACCCGCGGCCGCCGGCCGCGAGTGAAGTAATACAGTGTATTTGATATGCCCACCATTAAAGCCATCTGCAACCCAAAAGTTACAAACTAAGAAAACGTTAGCCTCCCTCTATCTATAATCTGCCTCCCATGACCAGGGCCTCCGGAGAGTGATAATGGAGTTAACGGTACAGGAACTACATGGTAACTTTGCAAATCATACAAATTTCGAACATACATATAATATTTTAAAACATCAAATCAAGCGATGATAACTAAACCAAACAGGGCGGCAAACCTTGAAATTGAGTCCTTACGATAGTCCCAAGCAAAGTCTATTGAAAAATGTGCAATATAGGAGTATCATCCACCCCCAGAGTGAATCAGCTTGCCGTATGGAGTATAAACATCTCTAAAGCCGGTAAATTGGCAGGACTGAGTTTCTCCCCTCGGCAATTTAAGGTAATTGGTAGCAGTAGAGCCAAGGGGTAATGTAGGGTAGTTCTTAGCCCCGGGAGGGTTGTGGTCCCTTGCCAGCCGCACACTGTCTAAAGTACAATCCGGAGTCGCGGTAAAGGTAGGTGAGCTTAGTGTCCCCAAATATGCGTCTGTCTCCGGGTTCCCCCAGAGACCACGTGGCTTCCACGGCAGTTCCAGGTCTTGTTCTGGCCTTGTCCGCAATCCCGCTAATTCCATGGGGACTTCAATCCCAGAGGTAAAAAGAGGCTTTCGCTGTCTGCTTGCATTAACTTTTAGGTGTGCAAGGACCGGTTTCTCCGTCTGGGGATAGATCAAAGTGGCTCCAGGCGCCATCTTAGATAAAGTGGTGTTATTTCTCATGCGCAACAGACCTGTGTTTAGTGAGAAACCAGTCTCTTGTAAGTGATTCTTGTATGGCATTTCCTCTGCTCTGCGTTCATGCCGCAGCGTAGCATGCTGCTTGTCTTCCCCAGGCTTTATATATACATCTGGCTCACCCATCACAGGTTGCTGTAGCACCGGCTCGGCAACTTTAGAAACTTCCAGTCTCTCCATTAGATTCAGTATGTCCTGCTCCGAAGGGGCTCTATCTATGAGTGCTTGCATCAGAGCTTCCAGCTTAGCTAAGCGAGGGCCCCAGGCTGCAGAAAGGTCATTAACTCCCATTGTGGCCGGCGGATGTCTGCGACTGCACTCACTGTATAATTACAATGCCCACAGCGGTATGCTGATGCTTAGTTAGAAAGTTTGCTGATTGTGATAACAATGCTGTAGGTACTTGGATTAATCAGTTCTGGCTAGACATCCCTGGGATCCAGGGGGGGAACGCTGCCTGTAAGATCTCCGCCGCTACAGGCCTCAATCGTCCAATTCCGCCTCCAGGATCATAAACACAGCAACCAACGATAAGGTCTTGTATAAGTTCGTGCTATATCTTTATCTAGTGTCAGATGCTGTAAAATTAAGTCAAAAACCGGCGAATTATTGGCTTTTCACCTAGAGCTACAGAAGAGTGCGACTGCACTGAGTCGCTGCCTGGACACGCCCCCCTTTATTTGTTCTTTTGACAGACTTTCAGTTTAGCCAATCAGTGATGGCTCCCAGGTAACTTCACGTGCACGAGCACAGTGTTATCTATATGAAAAACATGAACTAACACCCTCTAGTGGTGAAAAACTGTTAAAATGCATTCTTAAGAGGTGTGGCCTTCAAGGTCTAAGAAATTAGCATATGAACCTCCTAAATTAAGCTTTCAACTAAGAATACCAAGAGAACAAAGAAAAATTGGTGATAAAAGTAAATTGGAAAATTGTTTAAAATTACATGCTCTATCTGAATCATGAAAACAGAATTTATGTTTACCTGATAAATTTCTTTCTCCAACGGTGTGTCCGGTCCACGGCGTCATCCTTACTTGTGGGATATTCTCTTCCCCAACAGGAAATGGCAAAGAGCCCAGCAAAGCTGGTCACATGATCCCTCCTAGGCTCCGCCTACCCCAGTCATTCGACCGACGTTAAGGAGGAATAATAGCATAGGAGAAACCATATGGTACCGTGGTGACTGTAGTTAAAGAAAATAAATTATCAGACCTGATTAAAAAACCAGGGCGGGCCGTGGACCGGACACACCGTTGGAGAAAGAAATTTATCAGGTAAACATAAATTCTGTTTTCTCCAACATAGGTGTGTCCGGTCCACGGCGTCATCCTTACTTGTGGGAACCAATACCAAAGCTTTAGGACACGGATGAAGGGAGGGAGCAAATCAGGTCACCTAAATGGAAGGCACCACGGCTTGCAAAACCTTTCTCCCAAAAATAGCCTCAGAAGAAGCAAAAGTATCAAATTTGTAAAATTTGGTAAAAGTGTGCAGTGAAGACCAAGTCGCTGCCCTACATATCTGATCAACAGAAGCCTCGTTCTTGAAGGCCCATGTGGAAGCCACAGCCCTAGTGGAATGAGCCGTGATTCTTTCGGGAGGCTGCCGTCCGGCAGTCTCGTAAGCCAATCTGATGATGCTTTTAATCCAAAAGAGAGAAAGGTAGAAGTTGCTTTTTGACCTCTCCTTTTACCTGAATAAACAACAAACAGGGAAGATGTTTGTCTAAAATCCTTTGTAGCATCTAAATAGAATTTTAGAGCGCGAACAACATCCAAATTGTGCAACAAGCGTTCCTTCTTTGAAACTGGTTTCGGACACAGAGAAGGTACGATAATCTCCTGGTTAATGTTTTTGTTAGAAACAACTTTTGGAAGAAAACCAGGTTTAGTACGTAAAACCACCTTATCTGCATGGAACACCAGATAAGGAGGAGAACACTGCAGAGCAGATAATTCTGAAACTCTTCTAGCAGAAGAAATTGCAACTAAAAACAAAACTTTCCAAGATAATAACTTAATATCAACGGAATGTAAGGGTTCAAACGGAACCCCCTGAAGAACTGAAAGAACTAAATTGAGACTCCAAGGAGGAGTCAAAGGTTTGTAAACAGGCTTGATTCTAACCAGAGCCTGAACAAAGGCTTGAACATCTGGCACAGCTGCCAGTTTTTTGTGAAGTAACACCGACAAGGCAGAAATCTGTCCCTTCAGGGAACTTGCCGATAATCCTTTTTCCAATCCTTCTTGAAGGAAGGATAGAATCCTAGGAATCTTAACCTTGTCCCAAGGGAATCCTTTAGATTCACACCAACAGATATATTTTTTCCAAATTTTGTGGTAAATCTTCCTAGTTACAGGCTTTCTGGCCTGAACAAGAGTATCGATAACAGAATCTGAGAAACCTCGCTTCGATAAAATCAAGCGTTCAATCTCCAAGCAGTCAGCTGGAGTGAAACCAGATTCGGATGTTCGAACGGACCCTGAACAAGAAGGTCTCGTCTCAAAGGTAGCTTCCAAGGTGGAGCCGATGACATATTCACCAGATCTGCATACCAAGTCCTGCGTGGCCACGCAGGAGCTATCAAGATCACCGACGCCCTCTCCTGATTGATCCTGGCTACCAGCCTGGGGATGAGAGGAAACGGCGGGAACACATAAGCTAGTTTGAAGGTCCAAGGTGCTACTAGTGCATCCACTAGAGCCGCCTTGGGATCCCTGGATCTGGACCCGTAGCAAGGAACTTTGAAGTTCTGACGAGAGGCCATCAGATCCATGTCTGGAATGCCCCAAAGTTGCGTGACTTGGGCAAAGATTTCCGGATGGAGTTCCCACTCCCCCGGATGCAATGTCTGACGACTCAGAAAATCCGCTTCCCAATTTTCCACTCCCGGGATGTGGATAGCAGACAGGTGGCAGGAGTGAGACTCCGCCCATAGAATAATCTTGGTCACTTCTTCCATCGCTAGGGAACTCCTTGTTCCCCCCTGATGGTTGATGTACGCAACAGTCGTCATGTTGTCTGATTGAAACCGTATGAACTTGGTCCTCGCTAGCTGAGGCCAAGCCTTGAGAGCATTGAATATCGCTCTCAGTTCCAGAATATTTATCGGTAGAAGAGATTCTTCCCGAGACCAAAGACCCTGAGCTTTCAGGGATCCCCAGACCGCGCCCCAGCCCATCAGACTGGCGTCGGTCGTGACAATGACCCACTCTGGTCTGCGGAATGTCATCCCTCGTGACAGGTTGTCCAGGGACAGCCACCAACGGAGTGAGTCTCTGGTCCTCTGATTTACTTGTATCTTTGGAGACAAGTCTGTATAGTCCCCATTCCACTGACTGAGCATGCACAGTTGTAATGGTCTTAGATGAATGCGCGCAAAAGGAACTATGTCCATTGCCGCTACCATCAACCCGATCACTTCCATGCACTGAGCTACGGAAGGAAGAGGAACGGAATGAAGTATTCGACAAGAGTCCAGAAGCTTTGTCTTTCTGGCCTCTGTTAGAAAAATCCTCATTTCTGAGGAGTCTATAATTGTTCCCAAGAAGGGAACCCTTGTTGACGGGGATAGAGAACTCTTTTCCACGTTCACTTTCCAGCCGTGCGATCTGAGAAAGGCCAGGACGATGTCCGTGTGAGCCTTTGCTCGAGGGAGGGACGACGCTTGAATCAGAATGTCGTCCAGGTAAGGTACTACTGCAATGCCCCTTGGTCTTAGCACAGCTAGAAGGGACCCTAGTACCTTTGTGAAAATCCTTGGAGCAGTGGCTAATCCGAAAGGAAGCGCCACGAACTGGTAATGTTTGTCCAGGAATGTAAACCTTAGGAACCGATGATGTTCCTTGTGGATAGGAATATGTAGATACGCATCCTTTAAATCCACCGTGGTCATGAATTGACCTTCCTGGATGGAAGGAAGGATAGTTCGAATGGTTTCCATCTTGAAAGATGGGACCTTGAGAAATTTGTTTAAGATCTTGAGATCTAGGATTGGTCTGAATGTTCCCTCTTTTTTGGGAACTATGAACAGATTGGAGTAGAACCCCATCCCTTGTTCTCTCAATGGAACAGGATGAATCACTCCCATTTTTAACAGGTCTTCTACACAATGTAAGAACGCCTGTCTTTTTATGTGGTCTGAAGACAACTGAGACCTGTGGAACCTTCCCCTTGGGGGAAGTCCCTTGAATTCCAGAAGATAACCCTGGGAGACTATTTCTAGCGCCCAAGGATCCAGAACATCTCTTGCCCAAGCCTGAGCGAAGAGAGAGAGTCTGCCCCCCACCAGATCCGGTCCCGGATCGGGGGCCGATATTTCATGCTGTCTTGGTAGCAGTGGCAGGTTTCTTTGCCTGCTTTCCCTTGTTCCAGCCTTGCATTGGTCTCCAAGCTGGCTTGGCCTGAGAAGTATTACCCTCTTGCTTAGAGGACGTAGCACCTTGGGCTGGTCCGTTTTTACGAAAGGGACGAAAATTAGGTCTATTTTTTTGCCTTGAAAGGCCGATCCTGAGGAAGGGCATGACCCTTACCCCCAGTGATATCAGAGATAATCTCTTTCAAGTCAGGACCAAACAGCGTTTTCCCCTTGAAAGGAATGTTTAGTAGCTTGTTCTTGGAAGACGCATCAGCCGACCAAGATTTCAACCAAAGCGCTCTGCGCGCCACAATAGCAAACCCAGAATTCTTAGCCGCTAACTTAGCCAATTGCAAAGAGGCGTCTAGAGTGAAAGAATTAGCCAATTTGAGAGCATTGACTCTGTCCATAATCTCCTCATAAGGAGGAGAGTCACTATCGAGCACCTTAATCAGTTCATCAAACCAGAAATATGCGGCTGTAGTGACAGGGACAATGCATGAAATGGGTTGTAGAAGGTAACCCTGCTGAACAAACATCTTTTTAAGCAAACCTTCTAATTTTTTATCCATAGGATCTTTGAAAGCACAACTATCCTCTATGGGAATAGTGGTGCGTTTGTTTAAAGTAGAAACCGCTCCCTCGACCTTGGGGACTGACTGCCATAAGTCCTTTCTGGGGTCGACCATAGGAAACAATTTTTTAAATATGGGGGGAGGGACGAAAGGAATACCGGGCCTTTCCCATTCTTTATTAACAATGTCCGCCACCCGCTTGGGTATAGGAAAAGCTTCTGGGAGCCCCGGCACCTCTAGGAACTTGTCCATTTTACATAGTTTCTCTGGGATGACCAAATTTTCACAATCATCCAGAGTGGATAATACCTCCTTAAGCAAAATGCGGAGATGTTCCAATTTAAATTTAAAAGTAATCACATCAGATTCAGCCTGCTGAGAAATGTTCCCTAAATCAGTAATTTCTCCCTCAGACAAAACCTCCCTGGCTCCCTCAGATTGGGTTAGGGGCCCTTCAGAGATATTAATATCAGCGTCGTCATGCTCTTCAGTAACTAAAACAGAGCATCCACGCTTACGCTGACAAGGGTTCATTTTGGCTAAAATGTTTTTGACAGAATTATCCATTACAGCCGTTAATTGTTGCATAGTAAGGAGTATTGGCGCGCTAGATGTACTAGGGGCCTCCTGAGTGGGCAAGACTCGTGTAGACGAAGGAGGGAATGATGCAGTACCATGCTTACTCCCCTCACTTGAGGAATCATCTTGGGCATCATTGTCATTATCACATAAATCACATTTATTTAAATGAATAGGAATTCTGGCTTCCCCACATTCAGAACACAGTCTATCTGGTAGTTCAGACATGTTAAACAGGCATAAACTTGATAAGAAAGTACAAAAAACGTTTTGAAATAAAACCGTTACTGTCACTTTAAATTTTAAACTGAACACACTTTATTACTGCAATTGCGAAAAAACATGAAGGAATTGTTCAAAATTCACCAAACTTTCACCACAGTGTCTTAAAGCCTTGAAAATATTGCACACCAATTTTGGAAGCTTTAACCCTTAAAATAACGGAACCGGAGCCGTTTTAAGCTTTAACCCCTTTACAGTCCCTGGTATCTGCTTTGCTGAGACCCAACCAAACCCAAGGGGAATACGATACCAAATGATGCCTTCAGAAGTCTTTTATAAGTATCAGAGCTCCTCTCACATGCGACTGCATGCCATGCCTCTCAAAAACAAGTGCGCAACACCGGCGCGAAAATGAGACTCTGCCTATGCTTTGGGAAAGCCCCTAAAGAATAAGGTGTCTAAAACAATGCCTGCCGATATTATTATATCAAAATACCCAGAATAAATGATTCCTCAAGGCTAAATAAGTGTTAATATCAATCGATTTAGCCCAAAAAATGTCTACAGTCTAAATAAGCCCTTGTGAAGCCCTTATTTACAATCGTAATAAACATGGCTTACCGGATCCCATAGGGAAAATGACAGCTTCCAGCATTACATCGTCTTGTTAGAATGTGTCATACCTCAAGCAGCAAAGGACTGCAAACTGTTCCCCCAACTGAAGTTAATGCTCTCAACAGTCCTGTGTGGAACAGCCATGGATTTTAGTTACGGTTGCTAAAATCATTTTCCTCATACAAACAGAATTCTTCATCTCTTTTCTGTTTCTGAGTAAATAGTACGTACCAGCACTATTTGAAAATAACAAACTCTTGATTGAATAATGAAAAACTACAGTTAAACACTAAAAAACTCTAAGCCATCTCCGTGGAGATGTTGCCTGTACAACGGCAAAGAGAATGACTGGGGTAGGCGGAGCCTAGGAGGGATCATGTGACCAGCTTTGCTGGGCTCTTTGCCATTTCCTGTTGGGGAAGAGAATATCCCACAAGTAAGGATGACGCCGTGGACCGGACACACCTATGTTGGAGAAATTTTTTTTTGGACTAGACTGTCCCTTTAAAGCACGGTTTGTGCTTTGAAGTTCTATCTTCAGGCCACAAAGAAATTTAAACAAACCTCTTTTTCTGTTTGTTCTCTTTCTGGGAAGCGTAGGGGTCTGTGGGCCTCTTCGACTTCCTTACCTTTTTGATTGAGGAGTGTCATCCGTTTTGCATAGAGACGGCGGGACATTAGCCTCCTCTGTGGATTACGGCTCATTCTATGAGAGCAGCAGTTTCCTTTTGGGCCTTCAAGGATGAGGCCTCTATGGATCTGATTTGTAAGGCAGCTACCTGGTTCTCCTTACATACTTTTTCAAAATTTTACAAGTTTTATGTGTTTGCTTCTGCTGAAGCAGCCTTCAGGAGAAAGGTTTTGCAGGCTGTGGTGCCCTCAGATTGGGTCCACCTCTCTTTTTCCCTCCCGTTAGCATTCCGTGTACTCTAGAGCTTGGGTATATGTTTCCCAAAAGTAAGGAATGCAGCTGTGGACTCTTCCCATATGGAAAACATAAATTATGCTTACCGGATAATTTCATTTCCATCTGTATGGGAAGAGTCCACAGCTCCCGCCCATGCTCTCCAGTGGGCGGCCCTAAATTAAAAAAAATTCTTCTGGCACCTTTTTCACCCTGATCTTTCTCCTACTTTTCCTTGTTTCCTCGGCAGAATGACTGGGGTTATGAGGAAGTGGGGGCGATATTTAAGCCTTTGGCTGGGTGTCTTTGCCTCCTCCTTGTGGCCAGGTTCAGTATTTCCCAAAAGTAAGGAATGCAGCTGTGGACTCTTCCCATACAGATGGAAATGAAATTATCAGGTAAGCATAATTTATGTTTTATATGTGTATATATATATATATATATATATATATATATTTCATGTAAGTGGCAAGAGTCCATGAGCTAGTGACGTATGGCATATACATTCCTACCAGGAGGGGGCAAAGTTTCCCAAACCTCAAAATGCCTATAAATACACCTCCCACCACACTCATACCTTTTGTTTTACAAACTTTGCCTCCTATGGAGGTGGTGAAGCAAGATGTGCTAATTCTTTCATTACAGATGCCGCTTTTCAACTGGCTAAATTAGCGGCAAAGAATTCAGGTTTTGCCATTTTGGCGCGTAGAGCATTATGGCTTAAGTCCTGGTCTGCTGATGTGTCATCAAAAGCTAAGCTTTTAGCCATCCCTTTCAAGGGTAAGACCCTATTCGGGCCTGAACTGAAAGAGATCATTTCAGACATCACTGGAGGGAAAGGCCATGCCCTTCCTCAGGATAAGACGAATAAGATGAGGACCAAACAAAATTTTTTTCGTTCCTTTCGAAACTTCAAAGGTGGTCCCTCTACCTCTTCCCCTGCCGCAAAGCAAGAGGGGAATTTTGCTCAATCCAAGTCAGTCTGGAGACCTAACCAGACTTGGAACAAGGGTAAACAGTCCAAGAAGCCCGCTGCTGCCACCAAGACAGCATGAAGGGGTAGCCCCCAATCCGGGACCGGATCTAGTAGGAGGCAGACTTTCTCTCTTTGCTCAGGCTTGGGCAAGAGACGTTCAGGACTCCTGGGCTTTAGAAATCGTAACCCAGGGGTATCTTCTAGATTTCAACGATTCTCCCCCAAGGGGGAGATTCCATCTTTCTCAATTGTCTGTAAACCAGACAAAAAGAGGCGTTCTTACGCTGTGTAGAAGACCTATATACCATGGGTGTGATCTGCCCAGTTCCGAAAACAGAACAGGGGCAAAGGTTCTACTCCAATCTGTTTGTGGTTCCCAAAAAATAGGGAACCTTCAGACCAATTTTGGATCTCAAAATCCTAAACAAATTCCTCAGAGTCCCATCCTTCAAGATGGAGACCATTCGGACTATTTTGCCGATGATCCAGGAGGGTCAATATATGACCACCGTGGACTTAAAGGATGCCTATCCACACATTCCTATCCACAAAGATCATCACCAGTTCCTCAGGTTCGCCTTTCTTGATAAGCATTACCTTTTTGTGGCTCTTCCTTCGGGTTGGCCACGGCTCCCAGAATTTTCACAAAGGTACTAGGGTCCCTTCTGGCGGTTCTAAAGCCGCGGGGCATAGCTGTGGCGCCTTATCTGGACGATATCTTAATCCAGTTGTCGACTTACCAACTAACCAAGTCTCACACGCACATCGTGTTGGCTTTTCGAAGATCTCACGGGTGGAAGGTGAACGTAAAAAAGAGTTCACTTATCCCTCTCACAAGAGTTCCATTCCTGGGAACTCTGATAGATTCGGTGGACATGAAAATTTTTCTGACAGAGGTCAGGAAATCAAAATTTTTATCCATCTGCCGAGCTCTTCATTCCATTCCTCAGCCGTCAGTGGCTCAGTGTATGGAGGTAATCGGCTTAATGGTAGCAGCGATGGACATAGTTCCGTTTGCTTGCTTACATCTCAGACCACTGCAACTATGCATGCTCAAATAGTGGAATGGGGATTATGCAGATTTATCTCCTCAGATAAATCTGGACCAAGAGACCAGAGACTCTCTTCTTTGGTGGTTGTCACAGGATCATCTGTCCAAGGGAATGTGTTTCCGCAGGCTGGCGTGGGTCATAGTGATGACGGACGCCAGCCTATTGGGCTGGGGTGCAGTCTGGAATTCCCTGAAAACACAGGGTTTGTGGACTCAGGTGGAGGCTCTCCTCCCGATAAATATTCTAGAACTGAGAGCGATATTCAATGCGCTTCAGGCGTGGCCTCAGCTGGCGTCGGCCAGATTCATAAGATTCCAGTCGGACAATATCACGACTGTAGCACATATCAATCATCAGGGGGGAACAAAGAGTTCTCTAGCGATGATAGAGGTTACCAAAATAATTCGATGGGCAGAGACTCACTCTTGCCATCTATCAGCAATCTATATTCCAGGAGTGGAGAACTGAGAAGCGGATTTTCTAAGTCGTCAGACTTTTCATCCGGGGGAGTGGGAACTCCATCCAAAGGTGTTTGCACAATTGATTCAGCAATGGGGCACACCAGAATTGGATCTGATGGCGTCTCGTCACAACGCCAAACTTCCTCGTTACGGGTCCAGGGATCCTCAGGCAGTACTGATAGATGCTATAGCAGTACCCTGGTCGTTCAACCTAGCTTATGTGTTTCCACCATTTCCTCTCCTTCCTCGTTTGATTGCCAGAATCAAGCAGGAGGGAGCTTCTGTGATTTTGATAGCACCTGCATGGCCACCCAGGACTTGGTATGCAGACCTGGTGGACATGTCATCTCTTCCACCATGGACTCTGCCACTGAGACAGGACCTTCTGATTCTAGGTCCGTTCCAGCATCCAAATCTAGTTCTCTGCGACTGACTGCTTGGAGATTGAACGCTTGATCTTATCATAGCGGAGGTTCTCTGAGTCGGTCATTTTCTCCAAGAAGGATTGGAGAAGGGGCTATCAGCTAGTTCCTTAAAGGGACAGATATCTGCTTTATCAATTCTACTGCACAAGCGTCTGGCGGATGTTCCAGACATTGAGTCGTTCTGTCAGGCTTTAGTTAGAATCAAGCCTGTGTTTAAACCTGTTGCTCCACCATGGAGTTTGAATTTAGTTCTAAATGTTCTTCAAGGGGTTCCGTTTGAACCTATGCATTCCATAGATATTAAGCTTATATCTTGGAAATTTCTGTTTTTAGTTGCTATCTCTTCGGCTCGAAGAGTTTCTGAACTATCTGCATTGCAATGCGATTTGCCTTATCTTGTTTTCCATGCCGATAAGGTGGTTTTGCGTACCAAACCTGGATTCCTTCCTAAGGTTGTTACTAATAGGAATATCAATCAGGAAATTGTTGTTCCTTCTGTGTCCTAATCCTTCCTCTAAGAAGGAGCGTCTGTTGCACAACTTGGACGTGGTTCGTGCTTTGAAGTTTTTTGGGGGGGTTTTAAGGTTTTTTTTGTGTTATTTTTAGTTTGTTTTTTTATATCTTTTTTTTTTTTGAAAATAATTTTTTTATTGAAGTTAAAGCATATATCATCACAACAAGGACTCGCCCTGAGGCCAAAGTTACAACAAAGAAAATAGTACATTGTCTATACAGAGGTATTATTAAGTAAGCAATATGCATATACATTTCAAATCTGGATATGAAGATAGACAGTATCTTAGGCGAGATGAGATAGAACTTCATTTTATTTTATCAGCGTATGAGCTCCACATTCCAATAGTATTTTACCTAAGATCAAAATATTAGTCTGTGGAGATTTAACATGAGTATCAGCCACTCTTGGGCCGAGCTATATAGGGGGGAGGGGGATATTCAGCGGGTAAGCACCGCTACGCTCATAGGGGAAGGAGGTGGGGGGGGCGGAGCCATGTTTAAATGTAAGTAACAGAGGGTGCCTGGAATGGGCATAGAGGTGTCCGATCGAAGAGATTCTATGTTATTGGAGTCTAAGTATTGTCAACGTACTTTACACTATATATGGAACGAAGTGGGGAAGTTACTAATGTCTTCTGTAGTTACATTTAGGCTAAAGAGTAGATGGGTTGCAGAAGGGTTGTTTTAGGTTGCAAAATTTATGTGTCTGTATAAGATAAAGCAGATGCTTTCTTGTCTGGGCTAGTAGCTATTGTCTTAGGAATAAATATCCAGTTATTGGCATATATCAAGACTTATGTGGTGTCGTGTAGCAGACACTCCATCTATCTTAGTACATTTGAGAAATATTTTAAGCATATCTAAGACATAGAAAACATGAGGAAACTATGACAAAACAGACATAATATAGCATAAAAATTGTATATCAATTAGCCAACAAAAATAGATACCTGCAGGTCTAAAAATAGAATTGAGTCTATATAACACCATACAAAGAATAGAGCATGCCTAGACATAAGAAAGTTACCTCTAAAACAGTAAGGAGCTGCGGACCTATACTACGTGTAGATATAACATATACCATTCCTGATAGGAGTTAATATTAGAATAAGAAGTGACCCAGCAACGCATAGTACTAGGTTGAATATGGACCAGGATGCTAAGGAACACCTAAATACATATTTATAGGCACATAGTATCTAAGGGTCAGATAGACCTAACCAGGTCAAGTAACTGCTATATTTAATAATATCACAAGGCCTTTATTATTATCTAGACTTAAAACGCTATTCAATATAGTCATAGCCATTAGCAATAGAGGCTAAGCGTAGGGGAAAGCATTTAGAACTCTTCATATAGACAACAATTTTAGTGAACCTCAACTCAACCATGTACTTTTAAATCAAGCTTCATCATTAACATTTGAGACCTGAGACTCAGAAATAGCATTGTTAAGCATGCCACTTGGTATTATATCCCTCTGTCAGGAGATGCCTAGGGTTGAAATAACTGGTAGAGGGGTTACAGCAGGAGAAGCAATATAGAAACTCAAATCAAGTGTACGGTAGGAGAAGTAGTAAGATGACTGAGCATGCACCAATTAAGGGGTAGAATTAAAACAAGGCACCCACTTAGACAGATATCTCTATCACCATGTATGCTGCTAGGTATTGTATACATATCTCAGACCAAGTTCACTAAATAAACTATTATGCTGAGCCGTGTCTTCCCAGTGAACACGGCCCAGCAACGTCTACAATAGCTAAAGGAGAGATTATATATTCTTAGATGAGATGTGGGATGGGGGAGTCATCTGCTAATGTAATAGAGTTTACCTGGGATGGGAGAGGAAATCTTAATGAAGCTGGGTGGGGAAAAGACTGAAATAAGTAGGCAAGCTTAATTAAAGGGTTACTACTTGTATGTGCAATAATCTACTGTAAGGCTTATTATGAAAGGAACTAAGCTGGCTGTTATATCTCCTAGAATAATCCTATGAATTCTCCTCAGAGTTACCATTTATATATAAGCATACCATAGATAAGGAGTTCAACAGACATTAGGCATTAAGCAGCACTATTTCTAGAAGTATATATATAACCTAGTAAGGGATAAACTGTTTGCAAGCATAAACAGTGATAAAAGTAGTTGCAGTATTATATGAGCATGTGCAAATGAGCTAATATTTCTACACACTGCAAACAGTAACAGCTGGGTACTTAATATATGCAATATAGAGAGCTAATCAAAGATATAATATAGATATATGTGAAACATAGTTAATACTAGGAACTAGAGATTATTACAAACTTTGAAGTCTAAAGCTATTCAGGCTGTGACACGGGAGAGTCTCTCCTGCTTGGGTGGTCACAATTCTTGGATTGATGGGTTTCTCAGGTTTACCCCAACGCCTGTTTTTCTGGAGTACACCATAGATTTTACCTTTGTTTACGGGTAAGACTGAACATGGCATTGGTGTGAACAAAATATTTAAAGAATACATCCCAACCGGGGATCAACATGTGCTACAATCTTATATAGAGAATCTTTTACCAGAGTTTATAGGGGCATAACTAGCAAAAAATCAGCGCTGCCAATCTTATATCTAACTAAGGGTTAATGGAGTAGTCACTTCGAGCTTCAGGAGACAGTAGCGTTGGGCTAGTTGCAGCACAGCTGACAATTTCAGGAGTGTCCTGGGAGCCATAAACAAGTCTGATTTATCAATCACGGTAAGCAGACACGGTAAGAGCTGCCCTGTAAAAGTTAATGACAGTGTCACCCAGTAGAGAGGCTAGGAGTTGGGGATAATTAGTCTATGCCAGTTCTGAAGCGTAACCAGCAAGTCGCATATAAGGCAGGAGGTGATTCAGCCAATTCCCTTTGACAAGTTCAGCAGTGCCCTCTCATCCAGCAATAACCCGCATGTAACGGAGTCTGTGAAACTCCTTGCCTGCTCTATATTTGTACTAGTAGGCCACAGTAGTATAGAAAAGACATCCCGCCTAGCACAAACCTCTGTGAGCAACAGTATGGTGGGTTTCAGATTTCCATCTCTTAGGATACACATCTCTCCGCTGCTCAGCATCAATAGGGAGCGAGGTATCTCCTCAGTTATAAGGGAGCTTTCAATGCTGCTCCGGTAGCCATGCTGTCCTTCCTGGGAGCTGCTGCTTGCATCTCTAGGTGTGAGATCAATCTGTGCCATAAGCGACTGAGCTTCACATAGCGGCAGCAGACTGATTAAATCCGGTGAGGTTTGGGCTGCATGTACAGGAAGCTGGGTTATATTCATGCAGGGCCCCCCAGATGAGGGATCCGCCATGTGGCATCCCTTCTGCAGGCACATATCTTGTTCCGGGTGATCAGCAGCAGTCTCCAGAGACCTCACTAGTAACGAGTAGAGATGTTTTTTCTGACCGTATGGTTCCGGTAGGTAGACTGAGCTGCAGCTGCTTTCACTGATCGGGACATCCCGACTTGCTGAGATCTTTTGTCGAGTGGGTCGGGTCACTTCCTCAGGCCCCTCCATGAGACTAGGTACTTCTCGCTTGGTGATATCTCTAATGCATACCACCAAGCTGTCAAATCCAACCTGCATAGCCTCCTCGAATCCTGTCAACAGCTCCAACACTGTAGGATAGGAGATCTCCATTTTGCAGATACACGTGGCTGTGCTGATTATAAGCACCGCAGCAATATGGTGGGTTTTTCAACCTCCTCTATGTTCCCTGATAGAGTTTAAGTTCATACAGGCATCTATAGAAATAAATAGCCAATATTTATCAGATAGCCCCCTATATTAGGGATTAAAGCTGGGAGCTCCTCATGTACACGTCTTGCTGCGTTGGCAGTTGGCTCCGCCCCCCCATCTTTTTTTTTTTTTTTTTTTGAGGAAGTATACCACATTATAACATACTCGGTAAATGAAGGTACAAACAGAATCTCAAAATTTGACAACAAGATAAACATACCACCATGACAATATATTACACTGTTGTCTTGGCAACTAATCCTTCCTTATCCCCATTTAAATTTTAAAAGTTTGTTGTGTCATCAGAGACAGTTAGTTCCGCTGGTGGGAACAGACTCACTAAGATCGCTGATGACACCAAGATTCATCTTTGGTATTGTCAGCTGTCAGTACATAAGGCAATCTGATTCAAGTACTAAGTCCAGAGAGTCCGCAGAAAATAAACAAATAGAGTAGGGAACTTACTCCAAACATTCAGTAGTGAGAATTTATTCAAATAGAGCTCTGTTCTGATCAGACACCTGGAATCAGGATAGGCTTGGTTGTCATCTTGACTATGAATAATAAGGTATATAAGTATAGACAACACATTTTTTCTGTTGTTTTAGGGGCCCAAAGTATCTTTTGTTACATATATGGGAAGAAAAAAAAAAAAAAAAAAAAAAGCTTTAAACAGTTTCTTCGAACAGGGCAGAGACTGCGAAACTCTGCCAAAATATGAATGCGGAGGAAAAATTACTCATCCCTTACCGCATAAAAGGGGGAATGAGGGGGAGGGGTGGAGAGAGACGGGCAACTAACTAACAAAGTTATTATTAGTACTGCTGGCCAGTGCCTTAGACAAAAACTATTTTAGTTATGAGGGACATTTGGACAATACCAAACATAGATACAGTTTACTTAGTAGAGTCCAAACTAACTTAGGTACTCACGTGAGTAGGAAATATATATTATTGAATATAGATAGGGGGCGCCATATAGAAAATTTCTTAGAGAAAGGATATGTTGCTGAGTACTGAAAAAAATCTTTGGAAAAAATCTATGGAAAAAAGTGTGTATCTGTGTAGCAGAATATTTGTTATAAATAGACAAAAATGTTTCAATGCTAAGGTGGTGTTTGTGTTATGTCTCAGACTGGTAAGTGATTCTGAGGTAGAATTTGGTGGAATTAATAATAATAATGGTAGTGCTTATATAACTTGGTGATGTGATACAATTTATAACATAAAAATAAAGATAAATAGTCAAGTGAAAAAACAGTGATTAATAATTAAAAGCTAATGCAAACCCAAAAGTGTCCATCAGTGATGCCAAAAAATAAGATAAAAGTCTTGTAAAATTTCAATCAAACAAACGAAATCCGTGCGGCGAGGCTGCTTCTCTTGGTGCTGTCGGTGAGTCAGAAATCTAAATGGTGAAGAGAAAAAGAGAGCGCCTCATAGTGCAGATATCTCTAGACAGGTGGAAAGATTTAGTATAAACCAAAAGACAGGTACTCACAAGTGGAGTGGCACTTTTCGTTAAAAAAGTGCATACGAGCAGGCTGACATTCTCAGCAGTCAGCACGCTGACCAAAGCGATAAGGTGCTGGTCTCTCGGTGTCTCACGATCCAAGGACAAAATTCCCAAACTCTCCTTTGTTGGATGCCGTACTTGATAAGGTGTTTGTTTGTTTATTCCAGTTGGAATCGGAACCTCTTAAGCAGTAAACAGTGTGAACTGTTATAGGGCTGTAATATGCGTCTCTTTGCACAAGAAAACAAAACTCAATCCAGGCTGAGTAACTGGAAAAAAGGAGTTTTTATTTTTGGAGCTGATAACGCGTTTCTCGGCCGTTAGCTCCTGGCCGTTTCATCAGATCAATTACATACATTGTTAACAGGTACATTTAAAAAGGTGTACATATCACCTGATTGGATAAAGCAGAACCAATAAGCATATTGGTAACATTATTGCAAAGAGACGATTTTGTTAGACATTCTTCTAAGTGGCTGAATGGAATAATTTCTAAAAAATGTAACAACAATAACTAACTGATTAGATAAAAACATATGTCTATATAAAATATCAAATGGGAAATATTGTTAAAAACATATTAAAATTGTTTAGATAAGTTTATGTCAAAAAATATATATGTATTTTCTCGTAATATAAAAACAGGTTACTCGATTTTTGAGTGGGGTTTTTTCTTTCTATCTTAATCGAAAGCGAAAAAAGCGAAAAAAATCTGCAAATAACCCAGATTATTTTTGTTTGCTGAAAAAGATGTCTGCGCTATTTAGATATATATATTTACTTAACGTATTTGCCAATATCTGTGAGTATATTAAAAACTCAACAAGATAGGTTTATTCTAATTCTATAGGTGCTGGTTTTTTGTATTTACTCCTTAATCCTAGAAGTAGATAGGGACTTAGTGTTTTGTCTTTTGGGAAGTTTTTATGTGAATGCTAGATATAGGCAAGGTTTGATGACGCCTAGAACAAATGATTTTCTATATGTGAGTAGTTGTTTCAAAAGTATTCTAAGGAATGTAAACAACTTCAGCTTATATATGTGAGCAGTAACCAATACATACAAAATAGATAGTACAGATAATGGAAACCTCCAGAGGCATAGAATTAATGGCAGGCTGCTGGGTGCATATAGGGATTATTACCCATATTGCAATAGGCGTTCTTGTTGGGAACCAGGCTAAGTCTAGTATCATCTTTTAGAAATTGAGGAAAGCAAGATCCACAAACAGTGCATAGTTACAGCAGTCTAGTGGTACCAATCAACAAGCTCAATAAAAGGAGCGTAAGTGCTAAACATAATTTTAGATTGTGACTCACTACCTTCCCCACTAGCAAGGCATGTTCCAGGTGTTACATATCATATTATGTGATTACTCTCACTACCTACCCCCATGTCTGCACATTTGGTCAGATACAGGAATAAAATAGCAATGGGGCTATAGAACCACCCTGGTAGGAGAAAGCTAGCATATAGCAGATGCAACTCTTATCCTCTGACCAGCAAGGGACTGGCAGGGGGGAGGTGTAATTTGTGTGAATTCATATAACCCTGTTCTATAATAAAAAGTTTCAGTCAAAAGCTAATGTCTTAAACCTATATAAACTATGAAATGTTAGGTTACAACCAGGGAACATATAGGGAGCCTACCCAAAATCAGGACACATGGGTTCATAGTAGAGAAAAAAAGGAAAAAAAAGCCTCCCCACCCATAAGCTAGAGCTAGTGCCCCACTACTATAATTCAATTTAAGCCTGCAAACAGTAGAAAACATAGAAAGGCTATAGATGCAGAAGTCCATACAGTTTTAGAGATGTTTTGTTCATAAACATATTGATGGGTACAAACTATCACCAAACATGGATTTTGCTTTAAGCAAAATTATAAACTCTATGAATAACTATACAATGCAGTGGGAGGTAAATCTAAGCATGCGATGACCCTCAGCTGGGTATCCAACAGTATGTTTTCATGTGTATAATATTTATTTACCCCCAGCAGAGAGGGTGTCTCTGAGCATAATAAACATATCATATCTGTCTCTAACAGTCCCAGTAGAACTGCTCAGATACTCAGGGATCCTACTTGCGTAGTCTGCTTAACCAGTTTGCATTCGAGTTAGATTTTCGCACCAAAAGCGAGTCTCCCACGCTTGTAGGTGAAGTCTGGTCTTGGATAGCTGTTTAGTTGTAGGCGATCTGTGGAGGAGTTGCCCTCCCCCATGTGTCCAAGCCATCACCCTAACTCGGAACGCACTAAAGAGTCTTAGGTGATAGGTGAATCCTGCTTGTTCAAAAGGGACCCAGGAGCCACCCAAACACCTTGCGTACCCTGTTTGAGTTAGGGGAACCATCCTCTTGTCGCGATCCTCGGTAGTTTCCATGTCCCTATCAGTCCCTGTAGTTTCTCCTCTAGCTGTCTGCCGGTTGATGGCCTCGTTTTCAATGACGGGGACAGAAATAAAGGACGCAGACTCCACATAACTGCTCCCCAATGTATAGACAGGGTCATCTTCACTCTTGAAATATTTGTTGCTCAATTTCGACAACATTTTGTACATATCGGCATTAGTCACTTCCATATTCCAAGCTGTACGTTCACTGGCTCTTTATACAACGTTGGCAATTTATTAGCGTTAGTCTGTTTTACTGCCCCAAGGATTTTACTTAAGCTGGGAAATGGCCGCTTCACGGAAGTCTCAGTATAGGCCGTTGCAGAATATTTTGAAAATCTTTTCTTGTTTGCGATTCTCAGTTTCTGGGCTTCTTGGTTCAGTTCCACAGGTCTCTACGGACACTATTTTTATACATTAAGCTGGATTGAGCGATCAAATATGTGAGTAACAATAATATGTAGCCGGAGCTACACTGGCACACAACCGCTCAGCTCCAGAGCTTGCTCCGCCCCCCTGCTTTGAAGTTTTACTTGCAAGCAACCAAAGATTTTCGTCAAACATCTTCTTTGTTTGTTGTTTATTCTGGAAAACGTAGAGGTCAAAAGCTACGGCTACCTCTCTTTCTTTTTGGCTGAAAAGCATCATCCGTTTGGCATACGAGACTGCTGGACAGCAGCCTCCTGAAAGAATTACAGCTCACTCTACTAGAGCGGTGGCTTCCACATGGGCTTTTAAAAATGATGCTTCTGTTGAACAGATTTGTAAGGCTGCGACTTGGTCTTCGCTTCATATCTTTTCCAAATTTTACAAATTTGCTTCTTTTGCTTCTTCGGAGGCTATTTTTGGGAGAAAAGTTCTTCAAGCAGTGGTGCCTTCTGTTTAACTGTCTTGTCCCTCCCATTCATCCGTGTCCTGTAGCTTTGGTATTGTATCCCACAAGTAAAGGATGAATCGTAGACTCGTCGTACCTTATAGAAGAAAAGTAAATTTATGCTTACCTGATAAATTGATTTCTTCTATGGTACGACGAGTCCACGGCCCGCCCTGTCATATTAAGACAGATTATATTTTTTTGATTTTAAACTTGTCACCTCTGCACCTTGTAGTTTCTCCTTTTCTTTCATGTAATTAGCAAGAGTCCATGAGCTAGTGACGTATGGGATATACATTCCTACCAGGAGGGGCAAAGTTTCCCAAACCTCAAAATGCCTATAAATACACCCCTCACCACACCCACAATTCAGTTTTACAAACTTTGCCTCCCGTGGAGGTGGTGAAGTAAGTTTGTGCTAGATTCTACGTTGATATGCGCTTCGCAGCAGGCTGGAGCCCGGTTTTCCTCTCAGTGTGCAGTGAATGTCAGAGGGATGTGAAGAGAGTATTGCCTATTTGAATTCAATGGTCTACTTCTACGGGATCTATTTCATAGGTTCTCTGTTATCGGTCGTAGAGATTCAGCTCTTAGCTTCTATTTTCAGATTGAAGATATACTCTTATATACCATTACCTCTACTGATTCTCGTTTCAGTACTGGTTTGGCTATCTACTATATGTAGATGAGTGTCCTGGGGTAAGTAAGTCTTATTTTTTGTGACACTCTAAGCTATGGTTGGGCACTTTATATATAAAGTTCTAAATATATGTCTTTAAACTTATATTTGCCATGATTCAGCATGATCAATATTCCTTATTTCAGACAGTCAGTTTCATTATTTGGGATTCTGCATATGAATAATCAATTTTTTTGTTTCAATTGACTTTTTTCCCTGTGGGCTATTAGGCTCGCGGGGGCTGAAAATGCTTCAATTTATTGCGTCATTTTTGGCGCTGACTTTTTTGGCGCTAAAAATTGTCTTGTCATTTCCGGCGTCATACTTGATGCCGGAAGTTGTCCGAATGTACGACATTCTCTGACGTGGTGGACAGATCACCATTGTTTAGTTCAAGGGGCTTCTTTTGTTCTTCCAACCTGGACTGTGATCTCAACAGATGCGAGTCTGACAGGTTGGGGAGCTGTATGGGGGTCTCTGACAGCGCAGAGGGTTTGGGAATCTCAGGAGGCGAGATTACCAATCAACATTTTGGAACTTCGTGCGATTTTCAGAGCTCTTCAGTTCTGGCCTCTTCTGAAGAGAGAATCGTTCATTTGTTTACACTCACGCTTATCCCTTTCAGCGACGATCGGCAACATTTATTATGGATCGCATCACCACCCACTAACATATTCACTTCATCTTTGTAAATCATTAATAAAATCGATCTACAGTTAACAATCACACAGTTAATATAAATTTTTATTTTCTAACTATATCAACAACTGGGCGTTTTGGAAAGGAAGGATCTGATTGGACATTTTACTAGAATGAAGGGGAGGGACATGGAAACATGAGGTTACTGATCCCTATTTAAAGGGCATACACACACACTTAGAGCACACAAGCTTGAGGAAACGGGGTCCGCCCGAGAAACGCGTTGCTATTGCACTCTTTGTGGGGAGATTTTTATTTCACACACCCAGCTGTAAAATTGTAATACCTTTGGTATTTTTATTGTGTATAATAAAATACTGATTTTTTACTTTTACAGCAGTCTGGTGTTGTTGTGGTAGTCTCCATTTCAGTAACCTAAGGGCTGTTCAGCCCCCCCCCCCCCTTGCTCCAGTGCAGCTCCAGCTGAGGAGAAACAACACTCTGGGAACATCGGATAGAGGCTACACAAGCAGCGAACTCCAGTGCTGACTACATCCGGTACAGACCTGTCACACAGCCAGCTGGTTTGCTGCAAATACCAGCCTGTCTCTGCTGGCACAACAGAGTGCCGCGCTGTTTGTGAGTACCCTTATTCTGTCGCTGTTTGGATTTCTTTGGTTTTATTGACCTACACATGTGGCGCCTCTGTGTTTGTTTTTATCTCATCTCTACAGAAGTACATCATCACCTTGGGTGACCACAGAGAGCTGCCTATCCAGCTTTGGGAAGTTGAAGACTCCCTTTGGACTGTTTCTCCGGCTTTGTTTGGCTGGTTTTTATATATCTTTTTAATTTTTCTATTTTATGGTTATATTGTTTTATTGTTTTATTCATATTTGTCAATTGTGCATTTTTTGCCCAATTTTATTCTTATTACACCATTGTACTTATTGTTATTACATCACATCAATTGCATATATAGGGAATTATATTATATATACCCTACCTCTGTTAGCGCCTCCTATAGAAGCACAGTGATTTGTATATCACTGACACTTCTTTATTTACTTGTCTAATCTCTGCGGTTCACATCCCAGGTGTAGACAATTGGGAAGCGGATTATCTCAGTCGCCAGACTTTACATCCGGGCGAATGGTCTCTTCACCCAGAGGTATTTCTTCAGATTGTTCTAATCTGGGGACTTCCAGAAATACATCTGATGGCTTCTCATCTAAACAAGAAACTTCCCAGGTATCTGTCCAGATCCAGGGATCCTCAGGCGGAGGCAGTGGACGTGTTGTCGCTTCCCTGGAATTATCATCCTGCCTATATCTTTCCGCCTCTAGTTCTTCTTCCAAGAGTGATTTCCAAAATTCTAAAGGAGCGTTCGTTTGTACTGCTGGTGGCTCCAGCATGGCCTCACAGGTTTTGGTATGCGGATCTTGTTCGGATGGCCACTTGCCAACCTTGGACTCTTCCGTTAAGACCAGACCTTCTATCTCAAGGTCCTTTTTTCCATCAGGATCTCAAATCATTAAATTTGAAGGTATGGAGATTGAACGCTTGATTCTTAGTCATAGAGGTTTCTCTGACTCAGTAATTAATACTATGTTACAGGCTTGTAAATCTGTGTCTAGGAAGATTTATTATCGAGTCTGGAAGACTTACATTTCTTGGTGTTCTTCTCGTAAATTCTCCTGGCATTCTTTTAGAATTCCTAGAATTTTAGTTTCTTCAGGATGGTTTGGATAAAGGTTTGTCTGCAAGTTCCTTGAAAGGACAAATTTCTGCTCTTTCTGTTCTTTTTCACAGAAAGATTGCTAATCTTCCTGATATTCATTGTTTTGTACAGGCTTTGGTTTGTATAAAACCTGTCGTTAAGTCAATTTCTCCTCCTTGGAGTCTTAATTTGGTTCTGAGGGCTTTACAAGCTCCTCCGTTTGAACCTATGCATTCTCTGGATATTAAATTACTTTCTTGGAAAGTTCTGTTCCTTTTGGCCATCTCTTCTGCTAGAAGAGTTTCTGAGTTGTCTGCTCTTTCTTGTGAATCTCCTTTTCTGATTTTTCATCAGGATAAGGCGGTGTTGCGGACTTCATTTAAATTTTTACCTAAGGTTGTGAATTCTAACAACATTAGTAGAGAAATTGTTGTTCCTTCATTATGTCCTAATCCTAAGAATTCTCTGGAGAGATCTTTACATTCTTTGGATGTAGTGAGAGCTTTAAAATATTATGTTGAAGCTACTAAAGATTTTAGAAAGACTTCTAGTCTATTTGTTATCTTTTCTGGTTCCAGGAAAGGTCAGAAGGCCTCCGCCATTTCTTTGGCGTCTTGGTTAAAGTCTTTGATTCATCATGCTTATGTTGAGTCGGGTAAAACTCCGCCTCAAAGGATTACAGCTCATTCTACTAGGTCAGTTTCTACTTCCTGGGCGTTTAGGAATGAAGCTTCTGTTGATCAGATTTGCAAAGCAGCAACTTGGTCTTCTTTGCATACTTTTACTAAATTCTACCATTTTGATGTGTTTTCTTCTTCTGAAGCAGTTTTTGGTAGAAAAGTACTTCAGGCAGCTGTTTCAGTTTGATTCTTCTGCTTATAATTTCAGTTTTTTTCATTATTAAGATTAAAAACTTTTGTTTTGGGTTATGGATTATTTTTCAGCGGAATTGGCTGTCTTTATTTTATCCCTCCCTCTCTAGTGACTCTTGCGTGGAAGTTCCACATCTTGGGTATTTATTATCCCATACGTCACTAGCTCATGGACTCTTGCTAATTACAGGAAAGAAAACATAATTTATGTAAGAACTTACCTGATAAATTCATTTCTTTCATATTAGCAAGAGTCCATGAGGCCCACCCTTTTTTTTGTGGTGGTTTTGATTTTTTGTATAAAGCACACTTATTCCAATTCCTTATTTGATGCTTTCGCTCCTTTCTTATCACCCCACTTCTTGGCTATTCGTTAAACTGAATTGTGGGTGTGGTGAGGGGTGTATTTATAGGCATTTTGAGGTTTGGGAAACTTTGCCCCTCCTGGTAGGAATGTATATCCCATACGTCACTAGCTCATGGACTCTTGCTAATATGAAAGAAATGAATTTATCAGGTAAGTTCTTACATAAATTATGTTTTTCTTCCTTCGGTCGAATGACTGGGGGTTGGAGCTAAGGGAGGAGCTATATAGACAGCTCTGCTGTGGTGCTCTTTGCCACTTCCTGTTAGCAGGAGGACTATATCCCACAAGTAAAGGATGAATCCGTGGACTCGTCGTACCATGAAGAAATCAATTTATCAGGTAAGCATAAATTTACTTTTTCTCTGGTTCCAGGAAATGTCAGAAAGCCTCTGCTATTTCCTTGGCATCTTGGTTAGAACTTTTGATTCACAAAGCTTATTTGGAGGCGGGGCAGTCTCCGTCTCAGAGAATTACAGCTCATTCTACTAGATCAGTTGCCGCTTCTTGGGCTTTCAAGAATGAAGCTTCAGTTGATTGGATTTGCAAAGCAGCAACTTGGTCTTCTTTGCATACATTTACTAAATTTTACCATTTTTAAGTATTTGCTTCTTCTGAAGCAGTCTTTGGTAGAAAATGTCTTCAGGCAGCTGTCTCAGTTTGATTCTACTGCTTATGATTTGAGTTTTTTTTCATTTTTTAAGAAAGCTTAATTATTATTTGGATTTAATTTCTCAGCGGAAATAGCTGTTTTTATTTAATCCCTCCCTCTCTAGTGACTTGTGGACTTCCACATCTTGGGTATTATATTCCATACGTCACTAGCTAATGGACTCTTGCCAATTACATGAAAGAAAACATAATTTATGTAAGAACTTACCTGATGAATTCATTTCTTTCATAGTGGCAAGATTCCATAAGACCCACCCTATTTTTTTGTGGTTATGATTTTTTTTGTATAAAAGCACATTATTTTTCTAGTTCCTCTTTTATTTTATGTTTTTTTTACACCTTACTACTTGGCTATACGTTAAACTAAGGTATTAGTGTGGTGGAAGGTGAACTTATAGGCATTTTGAGGTTTGGGAAACTTTGCCCCCTCTTGGTAGGAATGTATATCCCATACTTCACTAGCTCATGGACTCTTGCCACTATGAAAGAAATGAATTTATCAGTTAAATTCTTACATAAATTATGTTTATATATATATATATATATATATATATATATATACTCTCTTGAAGAGCATACCTGGGTAGGCTCAATTGTTTGAGTGTATTTTGAGCACTATAGGGTAGCAGTGTTAATAATATCAAGAGAACAAAGTAATTTTGATAATAGAAGAATATTAGGGTTTAAAATTGCATGTTAATATTAAAAGTTAAATTATGCCTTTCATCTCCCTTTAAAGATATACAGAATAGACCGTGGAAAATAAAATTAGAAAACATAAAGGGAATACACAATAAGCTAAATAGAAAAACTACTATATTAATAGCTACACAATATTATGGAGTATACCTATCACAAAAGTAATAAGTAAACTAAAAGAGAAGATAAATAACAGTATATGTAATTATTTCATACTTTAGTAAAACTATATTGGTAATGGTAGGTATATGTATGTCTTGGGACAGTTATATGTATTTTATGAATTAATAAAGTATTTAAAAAAGGAGAATTACCAATTTACCCTTTACTAGTCTTTAGGTTAAAATGACAGTATACACCAATTTTCATATAACTGCATGTAAAAGACACTACTATAAAGAAGAATATGCACATATACTCCAAGTTTAGTACTGTTGATGAGTTAGGTTTGGGACACCCACTGAAAGGGGCTGGGAAAACAAGAAGAGCAGACCCCCACTTCCCTGCATATGAAAGACATAACATAAACAGAAGCCAGAAGGAGTCTATAAACTCGTGTATACATCTGACACTGTGGGACTTTGTTAGGAGTCTGAAAAGCAGCATAGTCTTCTTTGAAAATAAGCAAAACAATACATTTTCCATCTTAATATGTGGAGAGTCCACAGCTTCATTCCTTACTTGTGGGAATACAGAACCTGGCCACCAGGAGGAGGCAAAGACACCCCAGCCAAAGGCTTAAATACCTCTCCCACTCCACTCATTCTTTGCCTTTTTTCACAGGAGGATGGCAGAGAAGTGTCGGAAGATTCGGAGTAGCCTCTTATGGAGGGTAGTACTCTTTGGTATGGGACTGGAGTTTTAAGTAGTCTTATCAGCCTCAGTGAGAGCATTGACAAATGTTAGGGTCTGGAGATACAGCTAGAGTCTTTCTGCGAAACCATCCAGACTCGTATTAACAGCTCCTAAGCAATCAGTGTTGACGAGTTTCACTGCCTGCTTCTATCACTCAAGTCCATGTCAGGTGCGATACTACAAGACTGTCAAACTTGAGAGGCTGTGTTTCTGTTCCACGACAGAGATTCCGGTAAGATCGTTTCATTTTATCTTGTGATAACGTAAAGAAGACAGGGTCACAGTGTGACTTCGTTATCTGTGTTATCTGTATTGAATCAAGGGTTAATATCTCCTGAAGGAGGTTATTGAACAGAGGGGATTTATACATAACTTGCTTTATTATGTTTTATGCTGCGATATGTGGTGAGATGAGGCTCAGGCAGATGTGGAACATTTTGGTTTTACTTTCGTTTTTGAGATAACTGCGCGGCCTGTTATTTTTGGCGCATTTCTCTCCTGGAGCAGGGGCGGTCCTGCATGGCTCCTCATGTGACCGGGTGTGGTCTCATTGACTTCCTCTTTCCTGACTGTGCGGTTTACAGGAGAAGAATCAGTTTCTCTGTGGGGCCTGGGTCAAAGGAGGTGGTGAGTACCCCAGCCATTGGGGGTATAAAGGTGCCATTTATCTTGTTTTAGTGTATATCTTAAAAGCTTAAGCTATGGAGGATTATGATGCGTTGGAGGGTACTCCCTCTTTTCCTAAATCTAATACCTGTTTTTATTGTGAGGAGTCTATGGTATACCCGTCTGCTCAATTATGTTCCACATGCCTCGATAAGGTAGTTATATCTAAAAAGACAAGGATGTCCCTTGAGGTGTGTTCCCTGCAATCATCTCCTACTACACATACAGCCTTCCATTGCACTGCTAATCCTTCTTCGGGAGGAGCCCTCTTACCGCCAGACTTTTCTAAACAGTTACAAGCGGCAGTGTCTGCAGCCTTCAGTGCTTTACCTCGCCCTGCTAAGCGAAAGGTAAAATATTGCTATCCTTCCCAGGGGTCATCTACCAATTTGTTGGATTTATCTGATACAAGATTATCCGCTGATGAAGACGCCACTGATAGTTCAGAGGAGGCTCTTTCTAGGTCAGAATCTGCTGCCTCTAAACCTCCGGAGGAACCAGGCTTTAGATTTAGGATTGAGCACTTACGCTTTCTGGTAAAGGAAGTGTTGGCTACGTTAGAGGTTTCGGAACCTAAATTATCTGAGGAACCTTCTATTCCTAAGCTTGACAAGGTTTATGAGGACAGGGTGGTGCTACAGACTTTCATGGTTCCCGTAAAGATGGCAAATATTATTAAGAATGAATGGGAGAGACTTGGATCTTCTTTTTTCCCCTTCTTCTTTTAAGAAATTGTTCCCCGTTCCAGACTCTCAATTAGAGTTGTGGGGGTCTGTCCCTAAGGTGGATGGAGCTATCTCCACACTTGCTAAGCGCACCACTATCCCGCTTGAGGATAGTTTGTTGTTTAAGGAGCCCATGGATAAGAAGCTAGAAACGCTTTTAAGAAAAATGTTTCAGCACACGGGGTACTTGTTTCAGCCTGCAGCTGCGGTTGCTACGGTAGCTGGATCCTCTACCTATTGGTGCAACTCTCTATCAGAGATGATCGAGGTGGAAACTCCCCTCAACGAGATCCAGGAAAGAATCAAGCCCTTGAGGGTAGCTAATTCTTTCATCTGTGATGCAAACATGCAGATTATTTGCCTAAATGCCAAAACATCAGGTTTTTCTGTTCTAGCCCGTAGGGCTTTCTGGCTGAAGTCTTGGTCTGCCGACATGACTTCAAAGTCTAGATTGCTTTCCCTTCCATTTAAGGGGAAGATTCTTTTCGGTCCATGACTGGACTCTATCATTTACACAGTCTTTAGGGGCAAGGGTGCCTTTCTACCGCAGGATAAGAAGAATAAACCTAAAGGGCAAGGTCCTAATTTTTGTCCCTTTCATTCGCATAAATCCTAACACCAGCAGCCCTCTGCGAAGCCTGATCAGTCCAAGCGACCTTGGAAACCATCTCAATCTTGGAATAAATCCAAGCAGAACAAGAAGCCCACCGAAACAAATTCGGCATGAAAGGGCGGCCCCTGATCCAGTGTTGGATCATGTTGGGGCAGACTATCTCTCTTTGTGAAGGTTTAGTTGGGGGACGTGCAAGACCCTTGGGTTCTAGAGTACCTCTATCAGAGAGAGGTCTAGGGTACTACTCAAACCTTTTTGTGGTCCCAGAGAAGGAGGGTATGTTTCGCCCAATTCTAGACCTAAAGTGCCTAAACAAGTTTCTGTTGGTCCCATCGTTCAAGATGGAGACGATAAGGTTTATTCTGCCCTTAGTTCAAGAGGGACCATTCATGACCACAATAGACTTGAAGGATGCTTTCCTACATGTGCCAATACACAAGAATCACTTCAAGTTCTTAAGATTTGCTTTTCTGGACCAGCACTTCCAGTTTGTGGCTCTTCCTTTTGGTCTGGCTACTGCTCCAAGAGTCTTTATGAAGGTTCTGGGGGCTCTGCTCGCAGTGGCGAGGTCCAGAGGTATTGCAGTAGCGCCATACTTGGACAACATCCTGGTCTAGGCTCCGTCCTGCCGGCTGGCAGACGACTATTCAATAGCTCTTCTTCAATCTCATGGATGGAAGATAAACTTAGGAAAGAGTTCTCTGGTTCCCACTACAAGGGTGGAATTCCTGGGCACGATAATAGATTCCATATTCATGAGGCTATTCCTTACAGACCAGAGACGTTGCAAAATTACTTCCAATTGTCTTGCCCTCCAGACCTCCTCAGGGCCATCTCTGGCCCTGTGTATGTAAGTAATTGGGCTCATGGTGTCCCGCATAGATATTATTCCATTCGCCAGGTTCCATCTCAGACCTCTTTATCTGTGCATGCTGAGGCAATGGAAGGGCGACCACTCGGATCTGTCTCAACAGATTTTGCTGGACAACCGGTCGAGAGAATCGCTCTCTTGGTGGCTCTGTCCAGATCGCCTGTCCCAAGGGACGTCCTCCTTGAGACCATCCTGGGAGATTGTGACTACGGACGCAAGTTTCTCAGGATGGGGAGCCGTTTGGGGTGCCAGGAAGGCACAGGGCTGGTGGACTCGAGATGAATCTCTTCTCTCGATCAACATTTTGGAACTTTGAGCGATCTTTAACGCTCTGAAAGCTTGGCCTCTTCTGGGTTCGTCCCAGTTTATCAGATTCCAATCTAACAACATTACTTCGGTGGTTTACATCAACCATCAGGGGGGAACGAGGAGCTCCCTAGCAAAGAGGGAAGTATCTTGGATTCTGTAGTCCCACAACTGCTCGCTATCAGCGATCCACATTCCGGGTCTGGACATCTGGGAAGCGGATTTCCTCAGCAGACAATCCTTTCATCCGGGGGAATGGTCTCTCCATCCCGAGAGGTGCAGAGATTTGCAGCAGATGGGTGACGCCAGAGATAGATCTCATGGCGTCCTGACTCAATTCCAAGCTACCCAGATACAGGTCGCGGTCCAGGGATCCACAGGCAGAGCTGATGGATGTATTAGCAGTGCCTTGGAGGTTCAAACTAGTTTACATTTTTCTACCAATACCACTTCTACTTTGGGTAGTGGCCCGCATCAAGCATGAGCAAGCTTCTGTGATTCTAATTGCTCCATTGTGGCCACGAAGGATGTGGTTTGTGGACCTGGTGGGGGTGGCCTCATCTCCTCCATGGAGGTTACCTTGTCGCAAAGATCTGCTTGAACAGGGTCCCTTTGTTCATCAGAATCTAGATTCTCTGAGGCTGACTGCGTGGAGATTAAACGCTTAGGCCTAGCCAAGAGAGGTTTTTCTGAGAGAGTGATTGATACTCTCATTCAAGCTAGAAAGCTGGTCACTCGTCGCATCTATCATAAGGTGTGGAGGACCTACTTATCCTGGTGTGAAGAGCGTGGATTCCCCTGGCATAAGGTCAGGGTGTCCAGGATTCTTTCTTTCTCCAAGATGGTTTAGAAAAGGGACTTGACGCTAGTTCCTTGAAGGGACAGATTTCAGCTCTGTGTTATTACATAACAGGCTCGCTGAGCTTCCTGATATACAGTCTTTTGTTCAGGCTCTGTCTAGAATCAGGCCTGTGTTTAGACATTCCGCTCCTCCTTGGAGTTTAAATCTGGTTCTTAAGGTTTTGCTTGAAAAAGGCTGAGGTACTCAGCTGAAACGCGTTGCTAATCCTCATTGGAATATTTTCTATCCAAAGTCCACAGGAAAGTGGATTATCAGAACGAACTACCGTAACCCTTTTGCAGAAGTACGAAAGCTTCAAACTAGACAGCTTCTAATTGAGTGTCATTAGGTCTACCGGAGAGCTTGCAAACATCAGTAGCGGGGAGAGCTGAGCGGACGCCAACAGAGGACGAATCATGGGAAGCCTGAGGGTAAGGTGCGTGATTTTGAAACAGCGAGTTGGTCTGGGCTCACCGCTGAGTCAAAGCTCCAGCACCGGTGATCTGTTCTAGGAGGGCGGAGAGCTAAAGCCGTCTGAAGACACGAAGAAATAAGGTCAGATAAAGATAACTTTAACAAGTGCACTTGCAACATATACTGCTCCTAAAAACTTTTGGATTAACAGCCATATCTCTGTGATCACGTATGAACGATCAAACGTTCCAAAAACAATAAACAAGAGAACGTCAATTTTGAAACATTCAGCGTTTACACGCAATTTGAAACATTTGATATACAAAGTATATTTTAAATAAATTGTGTACATATAGTGTATCTATATTAAGCAGGTTTTTATAAAGTGCCTATAAATATAGTGGTCTTAAAATTAAGCGACATATTTAGTATAGCGATGTTTAGAGCAATTTAAATATAGTAAAAATCTCTTTTCTTGTTCACAAAAACGCTCTTCGATCCTTTATGTAAGAATCTAAGGCATAGTAAAGTTCTAATTTAGATTGCAACAAAGATCATTTTTCATGATTGTCTTTTATATGGTATAAATTTTAACGGTTGGCCAACCCATTTCAAACAGTATTGTTATGTTTTAAAGATATATTAATTTTAACAAACAGAAACAAATAAATTTTGGATATTTCAATCACTATATTATTCGCATTGTAAATCTTTCCTTATTGGGTATTAGCTGACAGCGCTCAAGAGTCTTATCCTTTTTAGAAAAAGGAAATTTATGCTTACCTGATCAATTTATTTCGAGTCCACGGATTTCATCCTTACTTGTGGGATTTATCCTCATGCTAACAGGAAGTGGCAAAGAGCACCACAGCAGAGCTGTATATGTATGTGTATATATATATATATATATATCTCCTCCCTTCCCTCCACCTCCAGTCATTCGACCGAAGTTAGGAAGTGAAAGGAAAAGCCAAAGGTGCAGAGGTGACTGAAGTTTACGAAAAAGAAGTACATACCTGTCTTAGAAATGACAGGGTGGGCCGTGGACTCATCCTATCGTAAAATAAATAAATTTATCAGGTAAGCATAAATTTCCTTTTCTTTTACAAGATATGACGAGTCCACGGATTTTATCCTTACTTGTGGGATACAATACCAAAGCTATAGGACACGGATGAAAGGGAGGGACAAGACAGGAACCTAAACGGAAGGCACCACTGCTTGAAGAACCTTTCTCCCAAAAACAACCTCAGAAGAAGCAAAAGTTTAAAAATGTTTAAATTTGGAAAAAGTGTGAAGAGACGACCAAGTTGCAGCCTTGCAAATCTGTTCAACAGAAGCATTGTTTCTTTCATGTAATTAGCAAGAGTCCATGAGCTTGTGACGTATGGGATATACATTCCTACCAGGAGGGGCAAAGTTTCCCAAACCTTAAAATGCCTATAAATACACCCCTCACCACACCCACAATTCAGTTTTTACAAACTTTGCCTCCTATGGAGGTGGTGAAGTAAGTTTGTGCTAGATTCTACGTTGATATGCGCTCCGCAGCAGGTTGGAGCCTGGTTTTCCTCTCAGCGTGCAGTGAATGTCAGAGGGATGTGAGGAGAGTATTGCCTATTTGAATGCAATGATCTCCTTCTACGGGGTCTATTTCATAGGTTCTCTGTTATCGGTCGTAGAGATTCATCTCTTACCTCCCTTTTCAGATCGACGATATACTCTTATATATATACCATTACCTCTGCTGATTTTCGTTTCAGTACTGGTTTGGCTTTCTACAACATGTAGATGAGTGTCCTGGGGTAAGTAAGTAAGCTTATTTTCTGTGACACTCTAAGCTATGGTTAGGCACTTTTTTATAAAGTTCTAAATATATGTATTCAAACATTTATTTGCCTTGACTCAGGATGTTCAACATTCCTTATTTTCAGACAGTCAGTTTCATACTTGGGATAAATGCATTTGTTTCAATCATTTTTTCTTACCTTAAAAAAAAAAAAAAAAATTTGACTTTTTCCCTGTGGGCTGTTAGGCTCGCGGGGGCTGAAAATGCTTCATTTTATTGCGTCATTCTTGGCGCAGACTTTTTTGGCGCAAAAAAAATTTTCTGTTTCCGGCGTCATACGTGTCGGGGAGCGCGCGCGTGCATGGGGGTGGTGGGCAGGCGCGTGCACGGGGCGGGAGCAGGTGGGAACCGCTACACTACAGAAAAAAAAAGTTAAAAGTTAAAACACCAATACTGTAAAATATAATCTAAGGGACCTGGAAGGGGTTGGGGGTTGGTCTCGGTGGGGGATGAAAGCTTAAAAAAAAAGGCACATTTTGTTACAAAACTGGGTACTGGCAGACAGCTGCCAGTACCCAAGATGGCGCCCATTATTGCAGAGGGGAAGGGTTAGAGAGCAGTTTGGTGGGGGATCAGTGAGGTTGGGGGTCTAAAGGGGGGATCCTACACATCAGCATATGTTAAATATGCTTTTAAAAAAAAGGGCCAAATACCTTTTTTTTTTTTTTTTTTTTTTTTTTTTTTTTTTTTTTTTTAAATATTCTTTTTATTGAAGACAAAGAAAAAGCAATAAGGTTACATGTATAATATTGCGAAGCCATATACACATAGGAATATACAAGAATGTAAAAATATACATAAGCTAGATCTGTAGGAATGTTTATAATACACAAACTTGCCAATAAAATATATTCAAAATTCTCAAAGTAAGTCAAATATAAACAATAGTTATGGCATATATTTCACTATTTGTAAGTAGCGAGTGGTCATCATGTGTCTTCCTTATTTTCATTTTTATAACACAGCAAAACAAGTTTTTGCAATATATGTGTAGTGTGTTGAAATTGAAAATACTAAACTTAAAACTTGTATCTCAAATTGTAAATAAAGCTTAACAGTTTCGCTTGACTGAGTAGGAGGGAAAGAGTCAATTTTATGGTAGAGTGAAAAGCTGCACATAAAAACATAAAAAATAGATGGGGTAGGTTGCGGTACTGGTTAGAAAGACCGCGTAGTTAGTCCTCCCTTCCTAGGAGGTACATTATAAGATAGTGGTGAGGGGGGGGGGGGAGGTGGTTATTTGGAGTGTGATAAGCACCTTGTAATACTTATGATGAGGACGCTGAATTGGGAGAAACAGTGTAATAGGGCTCTGCATCTTGGTAAGCGGTATATCTTTTGCGATAAAACAGGACTGTTATAGCAATGGGGAGGGTCTAATTGGGCATACATGAAAGCTATATTCCATATTCTAAGACCTAGGAATTTAATATGGGACCCGTAGGAAGAGCCAAAGAGTACTCACAATAATTATAGAGGGGAGACATTGCACAATTAAATGCGAGTGCAGGTCCAGCCTGCTCCAGAAGGTAGGACAACCTAGTTAGCTGGGATCAGGACATAGAAAAGGCTATAACTGACAGTGTGATTAAAGCACTCCTAAAGATATGTGATAGTATGGGTAACCGTAAAACTATCAGAGCTTGTCGGGATTATATAACAACTGCAGATATAATGTTGGGAACAAAACAACTTAGTGAACAATAAAGAGCTGAAACATTGCTTATGCGCTGTGGGCTGTATTGTGTTAACAGGCTATATCCATAATATAACATCCCGCCGCCTCGGCCGCTGGCGGCGAGAAGTCACACACACAAATGGCACTTAGGTGCAATGAGTATACATGTAGTATGAGAGCTTGTAGAATTGGGAAACCCATGCAATAAAATAAAATATCAGAACTCTGCCGGCTCACAGTAGGTGCAAACAATAAGAAGCCTGTAGGTATAATATGACACAGTATGACACAGTATATAAACATCCTGGACATCCCATAAAACAATTTGGTTGGCATAAATAAAGCATAGTTGAGCTAGACAGGAGGAAACTTTGATATATAGTGTACCCAATCATGCTGGGATCAAAAGGTGTGACCTCGGCATGTTAATTTGAATAGCCCTAAATGTGCAATACAAGAGATCTTCTTATGAGGTGAATAGGAGAATGCAGGAAAAGATTTGATGGTAAAAGCAAGTAGTTCTACTTCAATATACATTGGTACAGTGCAGCATGATATAAGCACACATGTATGGGGATTAGGGCCTCTTATCACAAATAGCAGAAATATAGTACATAAGCAGCGTTAGGCTGTAAATAGGGTACATCCTGGAAAGGCTAACCAACTCTTATAAGTATCAGCATGGATAAAAAGCTACGCATAAATGGCCTGTGATAACAATTACACATACATTCAAATATAATACAACTGACAGGTATTAGGAGCGCATAGGTAGCGTTTTAAAAGACAAGCCTAATTATAAGGAATGGCTCACTCCTCAAACAAATAAATGTGGGACCTTGTGAAATCCAGAAAACCCCCAAAAAAAATGGTGCAACAAAATCTGGTAATGTCCAACTGTATCGTCTATGTCTCTATTGACTTAGCTATCAGATGAGCATGGTAGTTAACATCCAACAAGATGTGGATGCATAGGGATTGTCCCATAGAAGATACTCAATATTGCTTATATATAATACATAGAGATATAAGTATTAAAACCATAGGTTAATTGCGGTTGTGTGACGAGAAAAACCGCTTTAAAGACTCAGGATGAATCCAGCCTATCCTGAGTACTATAATATGGGGGGGGTACGGAGGTCATTACGCATGTTTAATCGGAGCTCCTCTTTTCATAGGTACTAAACGTTAATCATGTCTTACCCAGCAATATGTAGCATGTTGGTCAACTATGTGAGGATAAGATATCCGCTAGCAGAGAAATAAGAGTGATGGGCTATGTTATTTATTTACTGACTAACTTACTTAGGAGCTTACCCAGCTCCTATTCTGAAATCTTCAACAGGAAATAGTTTATTGACAGGTAAGACTACCACCCTAGAGAGCGTAAAATACAACTTTTGAAAGATTTAGAGTGTATCTATACCAATAATTGAGGTAGGGAGTATAGTCAAATTGGAGAATATAGTTAAAGTAGGGAGTATATTTAAAGTAGGGAATATAGCTAACCCAGGGAATATAGTTAAAGTAGGGAGCATAGTGAAATTAGAGAATTTAGTGCCTCCACCTTCCTATATCCTTATACCCTGTCGTCTAGATATGGGCCCTATATCCAAACGACAAGCAAGACACTGATATGTGTGGGTGAGTAATATCCGGTGACTGTCTGCATAACCTCCCTAAGCTACTAGAAGATAATTATGACACCCTTTGTACTGAAAAAATGGTCTAAGAACTCAATTATCCCCATAATCTCATAAACTTTAAAATCTCACTTTATATGGCGATAATATATAACTTAGGTGCCCCAGCCAATGGTATCCTAAAGCGCAATAAAGGAAGATATGTAGATGGTGTATATGTGTGCTTATAGAACTGGGTACCTTAGCTCATAAACAATAAAGCTGACATATATAGCAATAAAGGGATACATATCACAGTATGCCAAGTATAGTGTGTAGAAGGCACAGTATTCACAGTGGAGGGGAAAGAAAAAAAACATTTAAAACATATATTAATAACTAACTTTTTCATAGAATAAACTTGGATCTCTCTAATCAGAGCTTTAAGAATTTCAGGAAATGTAATCAAGTCCACACAGTCACCAGGAAGTTCCTTAACATTAGTGCAGATGGGTTCTACTAACCAACATAAACATGGCAGATACAATTTAGGCTGTATGTTCTTTATAAGCATGGTTCTTTAACTATGATGAGTGCAAATAAGTGAAATGTAAAGCATAGCCCTCACAAGCTAGCTGAAAGCCCTTAAATTTACCACATACACACTATAGCCTTAATCAGCAAAGAGCATAATATAGCAATTCTTATTTAGAAGTTGCTGTATGAAATACAGAAAACTCAATGTGAACATATGTAAAGATCTTAATAAAAAATTGCTTTATGTCCCTGTTTGAATCTACATCAGCTTATACCATATAAGTTGTAGGTCCCAGAGTGATACCATAAACATCTATAATAATATGACACCATCAGAAAGCCTTAAAAGAAACAAGTGAACCTAAAAAAACCTGAAACCTGAAAAGGTTCTTTATGTGGTTCTGATATAAACTTGCTGAAATGACAAATATACACATTTATAAACTGTTACTGCTTGCTTATGGCATAAGGACCTTATATAACTATATTGAGGTTGACTGCCTCGCATAAACAACAACAAAAAAAAAAAAAAAAAAAAAGGAAACTGGGTATAATACATACAGTTATATATACCAGACGCTGGTTCAAGATGTCTGAGGGGTATTTCTGATGTTCCCAGTGGTGACCTAAATCTAAATTCTGATTTTGGGTAGCCAATCTAGATTCCCAGGAGAGAGAGTCCAAAGGGAGAGAAGAGTAAAAATACAGAGACCTAAGCTGCCAGACAACATCAGTTTGCCGTGTAGATCAAGCTGTGACTAAACTTTCACTCCCCTCTAGTGGTGGCATCTAGTAATTACAGCCTCTATCAGAAAATTTTATTGTTAATCCAAACTCTGCTATTTGATATGTGTGTGCAATTGCCGTAGGTAATATATGACTAGAAGACATACTAAATAAAATATGTTTACGGCAAATCCAAATATCTCTCCAGTATCTCTATTATCTGATGTGACAGTTGTATTAGCTATAGTAAAAAAAATCACGTATACAAACGATTAAACCAAAATATGACTGTAAAATAAAGTGGAAATCCAGTGTTTACATCTATCCCAAAAATAACTATTTAACCCAGTATTTTCCTGCAAACAAATATTGACTATTTATGAGGCAAAGGAGCTGTTTTAAATGAGTATTACCATGTCCTGTAATAAACGTAACTGTATAACAGTTTGGTAAGATATAAACACATCTGTCCCAAAATGTAGTAGAAGCTCAGCCAGGAGAGTATTTTCTAGCCAATACCGGACTTATGAAGATCTGGTGCAGTTGTTTTCAGTTCTAATTTCTGAGCCGTAGTGGCTCTAGTCACACTTAGCACCAAATAGGGATTCAGCTTGTTGTTTAAAAGCCACACAGGTATTAACCCACATCGTGGGAAAGGAGCGATCAAAACATTTTCTTCAGCTGCCCCATCCAATAGGAGATAACGGTCCTGGAATCAAAGGCATATTTGCATGTCTCCTCTTTATCTTCCGTGGTGTCCTGGCATTGAAGAAGGGTCACTACATGATCTGGCTCAATGTACTCCGTTTTGTCAGCCTCAGCGTCCGGTATCCATCCTCCACAATCTTCCGCCTTAGCAAGGTGGCACTGTGAAGCGGACAAGAAATAGGTATGTGTTGATTGGGCCCCACGATCGTCTGTCTCTGGCTGTTTATCTGTATAGCTATATCCAGAGTGCAATATTAGGGATCGCTTTGTCTCCAACTCTGAGGAGATTGCAGGAGACACCAGAGGTAGATGGAGTACTGCCCTGCCCTGAGTTCATTTTCTAACTGCCAAAAGTGTTGCGTGGTTAGTTGCAGGGTTGCTTGTTCCCATGCTTCGACTACCGCCATGATGTCCAGCCCATAGGTCCCGATGTTACATGCAAGGTCTACCACTTAATAAATCTTAGTTCGCCCCCAGCAGCTGCACTCACATATTATAGATGTGTTTTTACAGTATCATTTCTTTGAGAGTTGTTTTCATGCAGGTCGATACCGATGAGCACCTTAATTGCTGCGTAGATCCAAAAATGGCTGCTCTTAGAGGAGGTTGAGAGGTAGGGCTTGGTGTCAGAATGCAGAGTTTGGACGTTCAGAGGGAATTCCACTCATGTAGTTTGGTTATCAAGGTCTCCAAAGCCTTTGGGTGGTACCAATACAAAAAAGTTCAAGAGTCTGAACGGCCATAAAGCTTGTTTTCTAAATGATATATTCGGAGCTCTTGTGTTATGCGACCGTTCAGATCCAGAGCTGGCTCCGCCCCGCTAAGTGTATCTTCTATAAACTTTTGGTATCTGTTTCTCAGCTGTTGTTTGTATTGCATGTCATGACAAACTTATTAATGCAGATAAAATTTCCTTTAGTACTGTTACAGTTACCTGTTGCTGTTCCGTCAACATCTAATTTTCAGAGTGTTCCTGATAACATAAAGAGATTTTATTTTTTAAATCCTTAAGAAGGCTATGGTCTGTTAGTTTCTCCTTCTAGTATACATAAAAGTCCTTTTAAAACTTCTCTTTTTTCAGATGAATTTTTAAATGAACATCATCATTCTGATACTCATAATGGTTCTTCTGGTTCAGAGGTTTCTGTCTCAGAGGTTGATGCTGATAAATCTTTGTATTTGTTCAAGATGGAATTTATTCGTTTCTTTACTTAAAGAAGTATTAATTGCATTAGAAATAGAGGATTCTGGTCCTCTTGATACTAAATCTAAACGTTTTAAATAAGTTTTTTTAAATCTCCTGTAGTTATTCCAGAAGTGTTTTCTCTCCCTGATGCTATTTCTGAAGTAATTTCCAGGGAATGGAATAATTTGGGTAATTCATTTACTCCTTCTAAACGTTTAAGCAATTATATCCTGTGCCATCTGACAGATTAGAGTTTTGGGACAAAATCTCTAAGTTTAATGGGGCTGTCTCTACTTCCTGCTAAACGTACTACTATTCCTATGGCAGATAGTACTTCATTTAAGGATCCTTTAGATAGGAAAATTGAATCCTTTCTAAGCTTACTTATTTCAGGTAATCTTCTTAGACTCTGCTATTTTTAGCGGATGTTGCTGCAGCTTCAACTTTTTGGTTAGAAGCTTTAGCGCAACAAGTAACAGATCATAATTTTATAGCATTATTATTATTCTATAACATGCTAATAATTTTATTTGTGATACCATCTTTTGATATCATTAGAGTTGATGTCAGGTATATGTCTCTAGCTATTTTAGCTAGAAAAGCTTTATGGCTTAAAACTTGGAATGCTGATATGTCTTCTAAGTCAACTTTGCTTTCCCCTTTCTTTCAGGGTAATACATTATTCGATTTTCAGTTGGATTCTATTATCTCAACTGTTACTGGAGGGAAGGGAACTTTTTTACCAAAGGATAAAAAATATCTAAGGTAAATTTAGGTCTTAATAATCATTTCGTTTCCTTTCCTCACAACAAGGAACAAAAGCCTGATCCTTCATCCTCAGGAGCGGTATCAGTTGGAAACCATTTCCAGTTTGGAATATATCCAAGCCTTATAGAAACCTATAGCCAGCTCCTAAATACCCATGAAGGTGCGGGCCCTCATTCCAGCCCAGCTGGTATGGGGCAGGTTTACGTTTTCTTCAAGGAAATTTGGATCAATTCCGTTCACAATCTCTGGTTTCAGAACTTGTGTTTCAGAAAGGTACAGAATTGGGCTTCAAGTTAAAGGCCTCCTGCAAGAGATTTTTTTCTTTCCCGTGTGTCCCAGTAAACACAGCAAAGGCTCAGCATTTCTGAAATGTGTTTCAGATCTAGAGTTGGCTGGAGTAATTATGCCAGTTCCAATTCTGGAACAGGGGCTGGGGTTTTATTCTATCTCTTCATTGTACCAGAAGAAGGTCGAATTCCTCAGACCAGTTCCGGATCTATCTATATTGATATCGTTATGTAAGGATACCAACATTCAAGATGGGTAACTGTAGGACTATCCTGCCTTTTGTTTAGCAAGGGCATTATATGTCTACAATAGATTTACAGGATGTATATCTGCATATTCCGATTCATCCCAGATCACTTTTAGTTTCTGAGATTCTCTTTTAGACAAGCATTACCAGTTTTGTGGCTCTAACGTATTGGCCTAGCGTCAGCTTCAAGAATTTTTTCAAAGGTTCTCGTGCCCTTCTGTCTGTAATCAGAGAACAGGGTTTTGGGTATTTCCTTATTTGGAGACGATATCTTGGTACTTGCTCAGTCTTCACATTTTCGCAGAATCTCATACGAATCGACTTGTGTTGGTTTCTTCAAGATCATGGTTGGAGGATCATTTACCATCTCAGTTCATTGTTTCCTCAGACAAGGGTAACCTTTTTAGGTTTCCAGATAGATTCAGTGTCTATGACTCTGTCCTTGTCAGATAAGAGAAATTTAACATTGATATCAGCTTGTCAAAACCTTCAGTCACAATCATTCCCTTTGGTAGCCTTATGCATGGAAATTTTAGGTCCTTAGGACTGCCGCATCGGATGCGATCTCCTTGCTCGTTTTTCACATGCGACCTCTTCAGCTCTTGTATGCTGAACCAGTGGTGCAGGGATTACACAAAGATATCTCAATTAATATCTTTAAACCGAGTTATACGACACTCTCTGACATGGTGGACAGTTCACCATCGTTTAGTTCAGGGGGCTTCTTTGTTCTTCCGACCTGGACTATAATCTCAACAGATGCAAGTCCTTACAGGTTGGGGAGCTGTGTGGGGGTCTCTGTCGGCACAAGGGGTTTGGGAATCTCAGGAGGTGAGATTACCGATCAATATTTTGAACTCCGTGCAATTTTCCAGAGCTCTTCAGTCTTTGGCCTCTTCTGAAGAGAGAGTTGTTTCATTTGTTTTCAGATAGACAATGTCACAGCTTGGGCATACATCAATCATCAAGGAGGGACTCACAGTCCTCTGGCTATGAAAGACGTATCTCGAATTTTGGTTTGGGGCGGAATCCAGCTCCTGTCTAATCTCTGCGGTTCATATCCCAGGTATAGACAATTGGGAAGCGGATTATCTCAGTCGCCAAACGTTGCATTCCGGGCGAATGGTCTCTTCACCCAGAGGTATTTCTTCAGATTGTTCAAATGTGGGAACTCCCAGAAATAGATCTGATGGCTTCTCATCTAAACAAGAAACTTCCCTGGTATCTGTCCAGGGTCCCGGGATCCTCGGGCGGAAGCAGTGGATACATTATCACTTCCTTGGAAGTATCATCCTGCCTATATCTTTCCGCCTCTAGTTCTTCTTCCAAGAGTATTCTCCAAGATTCTAAAGGAATGCTCGTTTGTCCTGCTGGTAGCTCCAGCATGGCCCTCACAGGTTTTGGTATGCGGATCTTGTCCGGATGGGCCTCTTGCCAGCTGTGGACTCTTCCGTTAGACCAGAATTTCTGTCGCAAGGTCCTTTTTTCCATCAGGATCTCAATCCTTAAATTTTAAGGTATGGAGTTTGAACGCTTGATTCTTGGTCAAAGAAGGTTTCTCTGGACTCTGTGATTAATACTATGTGACAGGCTCGTAATCTGTATCTAGAGAAGACTTATATTTCTTAGTGTCTTTCTCATCATTTTTTCTTGGCATTCTTTTTGAATACCGAGAATTTTTCAGTTTCTTCAGGATGGTTTAGATAAAGGTTGTCCGCAAGTTCCTTGAAAGGACAAATCTCTGCTCTTTCTGTTCTTTTTTCACAGAAGGATTGCTAATCTTCCTGATATTTCATTGTTTTGTACAAGCTTTGGTTCGTATAAAACCTGTCATTAAGTCAATTTCTCCTCCTTGGAGTTTGAATTTGGTTCTGGGGGCTTTTCAAGCTCCTCCTTTTGAACCCATGCATTCTTGGTCGTTTTATTACTTTCTTGGAAAGTTTGTTTCTTTTGGCCATTTCTTCTGCCAGAAGAGTCTCTGAATTATCTGCTCTTTCTTGTGAGTCTCCTTTTCTGATTTTTCATCAGGATAAGGGCGGTGCTGCGAACTTCTTTTGATTTTTTACCTAAGGTTGTGAATTCTAACAACCTTAGTAGAGAAATTGGTGGTTCCTTCATTATGTCCTAATCCTATGAATTCTAAGGAGAAATCATTGCATTCTTTGGATGCTGTTAGAGCTTTGTATTATTATGTTTAAGCTACTAAGTCTTTCCGAAAGACTTCTAGTCTATTTGTCATCTTTTCCGGTTCTAGAAAGGCCAGAAAGCTTCTGCCATTTCTTTGGCATCTTGGTTGAAATCTTTATTTCATCATGCCTATGTCGAGTCGGGTAAAATTCCGCCTCGAAGGATTACAGTTCATTCTACTTAGGTCAGTTCTACTTCCTGGGCGTTTAGGAATGAAGCTTCCGATTGATCAGATTTGCAAAGGCAGCAACTTGGTCCTCTTTGCATACTTTTTCTAAATTCTACCATTTTGATGTGTTTTCTTCTCTGAAGCAGTTTTTGTTAGAAAAGTACTTCAGGCAGTGGTTTCAGTTTGAATCTTCTGCTTATGTTTTTCATTAAACTTTATTTTGGGTGTGGATTATTTTCAGCAGGAATTGGCTTGTCTTTATTTTATCCCTCCCTCTCTAGTGACTCTTGTGTGGAAAAGATCCACATCTTGGGTAGTCATTATCCCATACGTCCACTAACTCATGGACTCTTGCTAATTACATGAAAGAAAACATAATTTATGTAAGAACTTACCTGATAAATTCATTTCTTTCATATTAGCAAGAGTCCATGAGGCCCGCCCTTTTTTGTGGTGGTTATGATTTTTTTGTATAAAGCACAATTATTCCAATTCCTTATTTTATATGCTTTTCGCACTTTTTTCTTATCACCCCACTTCCTTGGCTATTCGTTAAACCTGAATTGTGGGTGTGGTGAGGGGTGTATTTATAGGCATTTTAAGGTTTGGGAAACTTTGCCCCTCCTGGTAGGAATGTATATCCCCATACGTCACAAGCTCATGGACTCTTGCTAATATGAAAGAAATGAATTTATCAGGTAAGTTCTTACATAAATTATGTTTTTTAAATGCCCATGAGGAAGGCCACAGCCCTAGTGGAATGAGCCATAATTCTTTCAGGAGGCTGCTGTCCAGCAATCTCATATGCCAGACGGATGATACTCTTCAGCCAAAAAGAAAGAGAGGTAGCCGTAGCTTTCTGGCCCCTATACGCTTTCCAGAAAAAACAACAAATAAAGAAGAAGATTGACGAAATTCTTTAGTCGCCTGCAAGTAAAACTTCAGGGCACGGACCACGTCCAAGTTATGCAACAGACGCTCCTTCTTAGAAGAAGGATTAGGACATAATGAAGGAACCACAATTTTCCTGATTAATATTCCTATTTGAAACAACCTTAGGAAGAAACCCCAGGTTTGGTACGTAAACCACCTTATCAGAATGAAATATAAGATAAGGAGAATCACATTGTAACGCTGAAAGCTCAGATACTCTACGACAGAAGAAATAGCAACCAAAAACAAAACTTTCCAAGATAATAACTTTAAAGGACCAGTAAACACAGCCGATTTGCATAATCAACAAATGCAAGATAACAAGACAATACAATAGCATTTACTCTGAATTTCAAATGAGTAGTAGATTCTTTTCTAACACATTTTAAAGTTTATATATTTCCACTCCCCCTGTACCATGTGATAGCAATCAGCCAATCACAAATGCATATACGTATAGTCTGAGTTCTTGCACATGCTTAGTAGGAGCTGGTGACTCCAAAAAAAGTGTAAATATAAAAGACTGTGCACATTTTTTTAAATTGAAGGTAAATTGGAAAAGTTGTTTAAAAATTACATGCTCTATCTGAATCATGAAATTTAATAAAGCCTGAGGTTTCCCTTTAAAGGGGACAGTCAACACCAGAATTGTTGTTGTTTTAAAAAGAAAGGTAAATCCCTTTATTACCCATTCCCCAGTTTTACATAACCAACACAGTTATAATAATACAACGTTTTACCTCTGTAATATCTTGTATCTAAGCTTCTGCTGACTGCCCCCTTATTTCAGTTCTTTTGACAGACATGCAGTTTAGCCAATCAGTGCTCAGTCCTAGGTCCACTTTACGTGCATGAGCTCAATGTTATCTATATGAAACATGTGAACTAATGCCCTCTAGTGGTCAAAATGTATTCAGATTAGTCTTCAAAGGTCTAAGGAATTAGCAAATGAACCTCCTACTTTTAGCTTTCAACTAAGAATACCAAGAGAACAAAGCAAAATTGGTGATAAAAGTAAATTGGGAAGTTGTTAAAAAATTGCATACCCTATTTAAAACATGAAAGTTTTTTTGGACTTGACTGTCCCTTTAATATCTATGGAATGCCATGGGTTCAAACGGAACCCTTAGAAGAACATTAAGAACTAAATTCAAACTCCAGGGTGGAGCAATTGGTCTAAACACAGGCTTGATTTTGGTCAGAGCCTGACAAAAAGATAAAACGTCTGGAACATCTGCCAAACGTTTGTGTAGTAAAATTGACAAAGCAGAGATTTGTCCCTTTAAGGAACTTACTGATAACCCTTTCTTCAATCCTTCTTGGAGAAAAGACAGAATTCTGGGAATCCTAACTCTACTCCATGGCCTCTATTTAACAAGCTGTCTACTTTCCTGCATTCGCCGGCCCCAATACGCTCGCCTAACATCGCCGCCGGCGGACCTGAATACGTTGGCCAAATTTATCAAGAAAGCTGTCAAAAAGCCGCGCACCAAGTACGGAGCGATGAGCAGCGGACTGTTGTTAACTAACAGTCATCGATCTAGCTGCTCATCGGCTTATTCGCAGCTTTCTTGCTAGCCTGTGACTAAGCACCCACACTATACTATACTGTTATACCCCCTAAACCGCCGCTCCCGGAGCCCCCCACAACTAAATAAACTTATTAACCCCTAATCTGCCGCCCCTATACCGCCGCCACCTACATAAAGTTATTAACCCCTATCCTGCCGCTCCTGGACCCCCGCCGCAACTAAATAAATTAACACCTAAACCGCCTCACCTAGAGCTTGCCGCCACCTACATTACATTTATTAACCCCTATCCTGCCCCCCACACGCCACCACCTACATTACATTTATTAACCCCTAATCTGCCCCCCTACACCGCCGCCACTATATTAAATGAATTAACCCCTAAACCTAAGTCTAACCCTAACATCCCCCTAACTTAAATATAATTTAAATACCTCTAAATAAATGTAATATAAATTATTCCTATTTAAAACTAATACTAACCTATAAAATAAACCCTAAGATAGCTACAATATAAATAATAGTTACATCGTAGCTATCTCAGGGTTTATTTTTATTTTACAGGCAAGTTTGTATTCATTTTAACTAGGTACAATAGCTATTAAATAGTTATTAACTATTTAATAGCTACTAGCTAAAATAAATACAAAAGCACCTGTAAAATAAATCCTAGCCTAAGTTACAATTACACCTAACACTACACTATCATTAAATACATTAAATTAATTAACTACAATTACCTAACATTAAATAAAATTAACTAAAATTAACTAAAGTACAAAAAAACAACACTAAATTACAGAAAATAAAAAAAATTACAAGAAGTTTAAAGTAATTACACCTAATCTAAGCCCCCTAATAAAATAAAAAAGCCCCCCAAAATAATAAAATTCCCTATCAATCAGCTAATAGGATTGATCTTGCATTCTATTGGCTGTTCCGATCAGCCAATAGAATGCGAGGTCAATCCTATTGGCTGATTGGATCAGCCAATCGGATTGAACTTCAATCCGATTGGCTGATTGCATCAGCCAATCCGATTTTTCCTACCTTAATTCCGATTGGCTGATAGAATCCTATCAGCCAATCGGAATTCAAGGGACGCCATCTTGGATGACGTCATTTAAAGGAACCTTCATTCAGTGTTAGGACGTTGTTTGAAGAGGATGCCTCCACGTCGGCTGGATTGAAGATGGACCCCGCTCCGCTCCGGTTGATTGAAGGTAGAAGATGCCGCTTGGATGAAGACTTCTGTCGCTTGGAGGACCTCTTCTGCCCGGATTCGATGAAGACTTCTGGCCGGATCGGATGAAGACTTGTGCCCGGCTGGGTGAAGACGGCTCAAGGTAGGGTGATCTTCAAGGGGGGTAGTGTTAGGTTTTTTTTAAGGGGGGATTGGGTGGGTTTTAGAGTAGGGTTGGGTGTGTGGGTGGTGGGTTTTAATGTTGGGGGGGTTGTATTTCTTTTTTTCTTCAGGTAAAAGAGCTGATTACTTTGGGGCAATGCCCCACAAAAGGCCCTTTTAAGGGCTATTTGTAATTTAGTTTAGGGTAGGTAATTTTATTATTTTGGGGGGCTTTTTTTATTTTATTAGGGGGCTTAGATTAGGTGTAATTAGTTTAAACTTCTTGTAAAAAAAAAATTATTTTCTGTAATTTAGTGGGGGGTTTTGTACTTTAGTTAATTTTAGTTAATTTTAGTTAATGTTAGGTAAATGTAGTTAATTAATTTTAATGATAGTATAGTGTTAGGTGTAATTGTAACTTAGGTTAGGATTTATTTTACAGGTTTATTTGTAATATTTTAACTAGGTAGCTATTAAATAGTTAATAACTATTTAATAGCTATTGTACCTAGTTAAAATAAATACAAACTTGCCTGTAAAATAAATATAAATCCTAAAATAGCTACAATGTAATTATTAATTATATTGTAGCTATCTTAGGGTTTATTTTATCGGTAAGTATTTAGTAAGTATAAATAGGAATAATTTATTTAATTATAGGAATATTTATTTAGATTAATTTAAATAATATTTAAGATATGGGGGTGTTAGGGTTAGGGTTTAGACTTAGGTTTAGGGGTTAATAGATATAATGTAGGTGGCGGCGGTGTAGGGGGGGGCAGATTAGGGGTTAATAAAGGTAATGTAGGTGGCGATGGGCTCCGGGAGTGGCGGTTTAGGGGTTAAAAAATTTATTTATTTGCGGCGGGGGTCCGGGATCGGCAGGATAGGGGTTAATAACTTTATGTAGGTGGCGGGCGGTATAGGGGGCAGCAGATTAGGGGTTAATAAGTATAATGTAGGTGGCGGGTTCTGGGAGCGGCAGTTTAGGGGTTAATAAATTTATTATAGTTGCGGGGGGGTCCAGGAGCGGCGGTTTTAGGGGTTAATAAGTTTAATGTAGGCATGTAGGGGGGGCAGATTAGGGGTGTTTAGACTCGGGGTACATGTTAGGGTGTTAGGTGCAGACACTTCCCATAGGAATCAATGGGATATCGGGCAGCAGCGAACATGAGCTTTCGCTGCTGTCAGACTCCCATTGATTCCTATGGGATCCGCCTCCTCCAGGATTGGAAACCAAGTACGCTGGCCCAGAATAGTGGCGAGCGTACCTACTAGTTCTTTGATAACTAGCAAAAGTAGTCAGATTGTGCCGAACTTGCGTTCGGAACATCTGGAGTGACGTAAGCATCGATCTGTGTTGGACCGAGTCCGGCGGATCGTATGTTACGTCACTAGATTCTACTTTTGCCGGTCTGTAGGGCTTGATAACTATGACGAATCAGCCTTGCCACAAATACGCTGCGGAATTCCATTTGCGGTTGACGGCTTGATAAATAGAAGCCCATGAGTAGCCCTTGGATTCGCACCAATAAAGATATTTACGCCATATCTTATGGTAGATCTTTCTAGTAACAGGCTTATGTGCCTGAATCAAAGTATCAATGAACCGAATCAGAGAACCCCCGCTTAGATAAAATCAAGCGTTCAATCTCCAAGCAGTCAGTTGCAGAGAAACTAGATTTGGGTGTTGGAAGGGTCCCTGAATGAGAAGGTCCTGCCTCAATGGAAGCTTCCACGGCGGCAGAGAGGACATGTCCACTAGATCGGCATACCAAGTCCTGCGAGGCCAAGCAGACGTGATTAGAATTACTGAAGCCCTCTCCTGTTTGATCCGAGCAATCACCCGGGAAAGGAGAGCAAACGGTGGAAACACATAAGCTAGGTTGAACGACCAAGGAACTGCCAAGGCATCTATCAGTTCGGCCTGAGGATCCCTTGACCTGGATCCATATCTCGGGAGCTTGCCATTCTGACGAGACGCCATCAGATACAATTCCGGTCTGCCCCATCTGAGAATCAGAGTGGCAAAGACCTCCGGATGGAATTCCCACTCCCCTGAATGAAACGTCTGTCTGCTTAAAAAGTCCACTTCCCAGTTGTCCACTCCTGGGATGTAGATTGCTGACAGTGAGCCTCCGCCCATCGAATTATCTTGGATACTTCTGTCATTGCTATGGGACTCTTTGTTCCCCCTTGATGATTGATGTTAGCCACAGTCGTGATGTTGTCCGACTGAAAGCGGATGAATTTGGCCGAAGCCAACTGAGGCCACGCCTGAAGCGCATTGAATATTGCTCTCAATTCCAGAATATTGATTTGAAGTAGAGACTCCGACTGAGTCCACACACCCTGAGCCTTCAGGGAATTCCAGACTGCACCCCAACCTAGTAGACTGGCGTCCGTTGTCACTATCACCCATGAGGGTCTGTGACGCACGTCCCTTGGGACAGATTATCCGACGAGAGTCTCTTGTCTCCTGATCCAGGTCTATCTAAGGAGACAAATTTGCATAATTTCCATTCCACTGCCTGAGCATGCTCAATTGTAGCGGTCTGAGATGAAAATGAGCAATAGGAATGGTGTCCATTGCCGCCACCATCAATCCTATTACCTCCATGCACTGAGCCACTGAAGAGCTTGGCATGTATTCAGAATCTTTAACTTTCTGACCTCCGTCAAGAAAAAATTTCATAGATATGGAATCTATTAGAGTTCCCAAGAAGAGAACCTTTGTCTGTGGAATCAATGAACTCTTTTCTAGATTCACCTTCCACCATGAGTCCTCAGAAAGGACAGAACCATGTCTGTATGAGACTTGCCCAGATGGTAAGACGACGACTGAATCAGAATATCATCCAGATAAGGCACCACTGCAATGCCCCACGGCCTGAGAACCGCCAGAAGTGACCCTAGAACTTTTGTGAAGATCCTGGGTGCTGTGGCCAACCTGAAGGGAAGAGCCACAAACTGAAAATGTTTGTCCCGAAAGGCAAATCTTAGGAACTGGTGATGATCTTTGTGGATAGGAATATGAAGATATGCATCCTTCAAGTCCACGGTAGTCATATATTGACCCTCCTGGATCAATGGCAGAATTGTTCGAATAGTCTCCATCTTGAAGGATGGGACTCTGAGAAACTTGTTTAGACTTTTTAGATCTAAAATAGGACAAAACGTGCCCTCTTTTTTGGGAACCACGAAGAGATTTGAGTAAAACCCCCCCACCCCTGTTCCGGTATTGGAACTGGACTAATTAAATCCCATAGTAGAGAGGTCTTTACACAACGTAAGAACGCCTCTCTTTTTATCTGGTCTACAGACAATCTTGAAAGAAGAAACCTCCCCCTTGGGAGAGAATTTTTGAATTCCAGTTGATACCCTTGGGACACTATTTCCAGTGTCCAAGGATCCTGAACATCTCTTACCCAAGCCTGGGCAAAGGGAGAAAGTCTACCCCCCACTAGATCCAGTCCCGGATCGGGGGCCGCCCCTTCATGCTGTCTTGTTAGCAGCAACGGGCTTCTTGGGTTGTTTACCCTTGTTCCAAGTCTGGTTGGGTCTCCAGACGGACTTGGCCTGAGCAAAATTCCCTTCCTGCTTGGTGGAAGAAGAGGAAGAAGAGGGGACTCCTTTAAATTTCCGAAAGGAATGAAAATTATTTTGTTTACCCCCTCAATTTAGCAGTTCCTATCCTGAGGTAGGAGATGACCCTTACCTCCCGTAATGTCAGAAATGATCTCTTTCAAGTCGGGCCCAAATAGGGCTTTTCCTTTGAAAGGAATAGTCAAAAGTTTTGACTTATATGACACATCAGCCGACCAAGATTTTAACCATAACGCGCCAAAATGGCAAATCCGGCATTCTTAGCCGCCTATTTTACAATCTGAAAGGCGGCATCTGTAATAAAAGAATTAGCTAGCTTAAGGGCCTTAATTCTATCTAAAATATCCTCTAAAGGAGTCTCAGTCTTAAGAGACTCTTCCAATGCATCAAACCAGAAGGCCACCACAGTGGTAACTGGTACAATGCAGGACGTTGGTTGTAAAAGGAAACCCTGATGAATAAACAGTTTCTTTAGAAGGACCCTCCAATTTCTTATCCATAGGGTCTTTAAAAGCACAACTGTCCTCTAAAGGAATAGTTGTACGCTTAGCCAGGGTAGATATAGCTCCCTCCACCTTAGGGACTGTTTGCCAAGAGTCCCGAACAGTGTCAGATATGGGATACAATTTCTTAAATTAGGAGAAGGTGAGAACGGGGATACCCGGTCTGTCCCATTCCCTCTTAACAATCTCCAAAATTCTCTTAGGAACCGGAAAAACATCAGTGTAAGCAGGTACCTCTAAGTATTTGTCGATTTTACACAATTTCTCTGGTGGTACCACAATAGAGTCACAGTCATCCAGAGTCGCTAAAACCTCCCGAAGTAAAAGGCGGAGGTGTTCAAGTTTAAATCTAAAGGACATGACATCCAAGTCTGTCTGAGGCAAGACACTTCCCGAATCGGAAAGTTCCCCCTCAGACAGAAGTTCCCTGACCCCCAAATCAGATCCCTGTGAGGGTACATCGGAAATAGCTAACAAAGCATCAGAGGACTCAGTATTCACATTGACTGCTGGCCTGCTGCGTTTGCCCTGTAACACTGGCAACTTTTCTGTAAGGGCAGTTGACATAACTGCAGCCATATCCTGCAGAGTAAATGTATTAGACGCGGTTGAAGAACCCGGCGTCGCTTGGGTGGGCGTTAACGGTTGTGACACTTGGGGAGAATTTGGCGGCATATCCTGATTCTCCTCAGACTGGGAATCATCCTTAGGCACACTTTCTTTACCTAAAATATGCTCTTTACATTGTAAGGCCCTATCAGTACACGAGGGACACAAAGTAAGAGGGGGTTCCACACTGGCATATATACACATAGAACAAGTAGTTTCCTCAAGGTCAGACATGTTAAACAGACTAGCAATAGCAATAATAGTCATTTAATGCTTGATATATTGCATTCAGAAGTCAAATATCTATTAAAAATCTTTTTAACTAAACAGTGTACTACGCCTTTAAATAATAAAGCGCAACCTTTTTTTACTGTTATAGGGCAAAACAACATTTTCAGCAAACAAAAATCGCCCCCAAGTGTCCCAAATAGCTCTGCTGCGACGCCTACCTGCCCCCAGAGCACACTGAAGGAACGATCTCCGGCCTCTACGTCTGTTCAAGTAGCAAACCGAGCTAGGCGCCACCGGAGCCTGAGGAGTTTGCTGCCTATTCAGAAATTACACTGCGCAACGGAGCGCACGAAAATAGGCCCCGCCCACCGTGGGCGTAACATCATCTTAACCAAGACCCGCATGGGTAGAAAGTAAAACATGTCGGTCCAGAAAAAGCTATGTGTACCCCATAAACACACACAGCGCAGAAAGTGCATCACCCGTGTGAAACACCTGTCAGCCAGCAGTCTAACACCATTCTAACCACATCTCCCAGCGTCAGCCCACAAATAAAGGTTTTAAGCTGTAAACATTTTAAAGTGACATGCCAGTACACTATAAAATAATTAGAAAAATAGGGAATTCCAGGCACACCAATACTCTTTATAGTGTATACTGCTTACCCCTCCTCAGCTAGGGAATATTGTCAGTCTGTTGTGATGTAACAAGTCTCCCCAGAAATAAAAGACCGAACAATCCTCAATACTGCTTGTCTCCGTTCTCCACACTGAAGATTTTTCCTTACACTTCCTCCAGTTGTACTGTGGGAACCAGAAAGAATCTTAGATAACCTTTGCTAAGATCATCAACATCAGGGCAGAATAATAAAATGTCTCCACTCCTCTTGGGAAGTTATAGACTGACGATTTCTCCCTGAGAAAAATAGTACTCACTGGCACTATTTGAAAATAAAAAACTTCTTGATTGAAGAAACCAAACTAACACCTCACTTTACCTCTTCCTAGTACTAACACAGGCAAAGAGAATGACTGGAGGTGGAGGGAAGGGAGGAGCTATATATACAGCTCTGCTGTGGTGCTCTTTGCCACTTCCTGTTAGCAGGAGGATAAATCCCACAAGTAAGGATGAAATCCAAGGACTCGTCATATCTTGTAAAAGAAAACATCTTAAGGTTTTACAGATGCCTCTGTTTGAGCCCATGCATTCAGTTGACATTAAGTTACTGTCTTGGAAGGTTCTTTTTCTACTGGCTATTGCTTCGGCACACAGAGTCTCTAAGATGGCAGCCTTGCACTGTGAGCCTCCATGGCTAGTTTTTCATGCTGGCAAGGCTGTTCTTCGTACTGGGTTGGGTTTTCTCCCTAAGGTTGTGTCTGATAGCAACATCAATCAAGAGATTGTGGTTCCTTCCATGTGTCCTAATCCTTCTTCAAAGGAATGATTACTTCATAATCTGGATGTGGTTTGGGCTTTAAAATCCTTTGTGGCCTGAAGATAAAATTTCAGACAGACTTAGGCATTGTTTGTTGGCAGAAGGCTTCTTCTTTGCTTAGCATATGAAACAGCGGGACATAAGCCTCAGAGGATTACGGCTCATTCAACTAGAGCTGTGGCTTCATCTTGGGCCTTCAAGAATGAGGCCTCTATGGAGCAGATTTGTAAGGCGGCTACCTTGTCCTCCTTACATACTTTTTCTAAGTTTTAGAAATGTTACGTCTTTGCTTTTGGGAGAAAGGTTTTTCAGGCTGTGGTGCCCTCAGAATAGGGTCCGCCTCTTTTACCCTTCCAAGTGTAGAGCTTGGGTATATGTTTCCCACAAGTAAGGAAAGAAGCCGTGGACTCTCCTCATATTAAGATGGAAAACATAAATTATGCTTACCTGATAATTTCCTTTTTATCTGTATGAGGAGAGTCCACGGCCCCCCCCCGACTGGTTTCTCCTTTGGGGCGGATCAAATTTTTTTTTGTTCTTCTGGCACCATTTATACCCTATTATCTCCTACTGTTCCTTGTTTCCTCGGCAGAATGACTGGGGGATGAAGGAAGTGGGGGAGGTATTTAAGCCTTTGACTGGGGTGTCTTTGCCTCCTCCTGGTGGCCAGGTTCTGTATTCCCACAAATAAGAAATGAAGCAGTGGACTCTCCTCATACAGATGAAAAGGAAATTATCAGGTAAGCATAATTTATGTTTATACAAAAAACACTACCAGATGGGCTACAGTGCCCTCCACTAATATTGGCACTCTTGGTAAAAAGAAGGCTGTGAAAAATTATCTTTATTGTTTAACCTTTTGATACAAAAATACTCTGCTCTCATGTATATCAGATTGCAAACACAACTCAAGTTGCACAAATGGTTGTAAATGCTTCTCTCAGATCCCCTTTCTTCAGAAATAGCAGACATATATGGCTTTTGCGTTGCTTTTTGGTAATTAGAAGGCCACTAAATGCTGTGGTTTAGGGGTTAATAAATTTATTATAGTGGTGGCGGGTTCTGGGAGCGGCAGTTTAGGGGTTAATAAATTTATTATAGTTGCGACGGGGTCCAGGAGCGGCGGTTTAGGGGTTAATAAGTTTAATGTAGGCATGTAGGGGGGGCAGATTAGGGGTGTTTAGACTCGGGGTACATGTTAGGGTGTTAGGTGCAGACACTTCCCATAGGAATCAATGGGATATCGGGCAGCAGCGAACATGAGCTTTCGCTGCTGTCAGACTCCCATTGATTCCTATGGGATCCGCCTCCTCCAGGATTGAAAACCAAGTACGCTGGCCCAGAATAGTGGCGAGCATACCTACTAGTTCTTTGATAACTAGCAAAAGTAGTCAGATTGTGCCGAACTTGCGTTCGGAACATCTGGAGTGACGTAAGCATCGATCTGTGTTGGACCGAGTCCGGCGGATCGTATGTTACGTCACTAGATTCTACTTTTTGCCGGTCTGTAGGGCTTGATAACTATGGCGAATCAGCCTCGCCACAAATACGCTGCGGAATTCCAGCGTATTTGCGGTTGACGGCTTGATAAATAGAAGCCCATGAGTAGCCCTTGGATTCGCACCAATAAAGATATTTACGCCATATCTTATGGTAGATCTTTCTAGTAACAGGCTTATGTGCCTGAATCAAAGTATCAATGACCGAATCAGAGAACCCCCGCTTAGATAAAATCAAGCGTTCAATCTCCAAGCAGTCAGTTGCAGAGAAACTAGATTTGGGTGTTGGAAGGGTCCCTGAATGAGAAGGTCCTGCCTCAATGGAAGCTTCCACGGCAGCAGAGAGGACATGTCCACTAGATCGGCATACCAAGTCCTGCGAGGCCAAGCAGACGCGATTAGAATTACTGAAGCCCTCTCCTGTTTGATCCGAGCAATCACCCGGGAAAGGAGAGCAAACGGTGGAAACACATAAGCTAGGTTGAACGACCAAGGAACTGCCAAGGCATCTATCAGTTCGGCCTGAGGATCCCTTGACCTGGATCCATATCTCGGGAGCTTGCCATTCTGACGAGACGCCATCAGATACAATTCCGGTCTGCCCCATCTGAGAATCAGAGTGGCAAAGACCTCCGGATGGAATTCCCACTCCCCTGAATGAAACGTCTGTCTGCTTAAAAAGTCCACTTCCCAGTTGTCCACTCCTGGGATGTAGATTGCTGACAGTGAGCCTCCGCCCATCGAATTATCTTGGATACTTCTGTCATCGCTAAGGGACTCTTTGTTCCCCCTTGATGATTGATGTTAGCCACAGTCGTGATGTTGTTCGACTGAAAGCGGATGAATTTGGCCGAAGCCAACTGAGGCCACGCCTGAAGCGCATTGAATATTGCTCTCAATTCCAGAATATTGATTTGAAGTAGAGACTCCGGACTGAGTCCACACACCCTGAGCCTTCAGGGAATTCCAGACTGCACCCCAACCTAACCTAGTAGACTGGCGTCCGTTGTCACTATCACCCATGAGGGTCTGTGGACGCACGTCCCTTGGGACAGATGATCCGACGAGAGTCTCTTGTCTCCTGATCCAGGTCTATCTAAGGAGACAAATTTGCATAATCTCCATTCCACTGCCTGAGCATGCTCAATTGTAGCGGTCTGAGATGAAAATGAGCAATAGGAATGGTGTCCATTGCCGCCACCATCAATCCTATTACCTCCATGCACTGAGCCACTGAAGAGCTTGGCATGTATTCAGAATCTTTAACTTTCTGACCTCCGTCAAGAAAAATTTCATAGATATGGAATCTATTAGAGTTCCCAAGAAGAGAACCTTTGTCTGTGGAATCAATGAACTCTTTTCTAGATTCACCTTCCACCATGAGTCCTCAGAAAGGACAGAACCATGTCTGTATGAGACTTGCCAGATGGTAAGACGACGACTGAATCAGAATATCATCCAGATAAGGCACCACTGCAATGCCCCACGGCCTGAGAACCACCAGAAGTGACCCTAGAACTTTTGTGAAGATCCTGGGTGCTGTGGCCAACCCGAAGGGAAGAGCCACAAACTGAAAATGTTTGTCCCGAAAGGCAAATCTTAGGAACTGGTGATGATCTTTGTGGATAGGAATATGAAGATATGCATCCTTCAAATCCACGGTAGTCATATATTGACTCTCCTGGATCAATGGCAGAATTGTTCGAATAGTCTCCATCTTGAAGGATGGGACTCTGAGAAACTTGTTTAGACTTTTTAGATCTAAAATAGAACAAAACGTGCCCTCTTTTTTGGGAACCACAAAGAGATTTGAGTAAAACCCCCACCCCTGTTCCAGTATTGGAACTGGACTAATTAATCCCATAGTAGAGAGGTCTTTTACACAACGTAAGAACGCCTCTCTTTTTATCTGGTCTACAGACAATCTTGAAAGAAGAAACCTCCCCCTTGGGAGAGAATTTTTGAATTCCAGTTGATACCCTTGGGACACTATTTCCAGTGACCAAGGATCCTGAACATCTCTAACCCAAGCCTGGGCAAAGAGAGAATGTCTGCCCCCCACTAGATCCAGTCCCGGATCGGGGGCCGCCCCTTCATGCTGTCTTGTTAGCAGCAACGGGCTTCTTGGGTTGTTTACCCTTGTTCCAAGTCTGGTTGGGTCTCCAGACGGACTTGGCCTGAGCAAAATTCCCTTCCTGCTTGGTGGAAGAAGAGGAAGAAGAGGGGACTCCTTTAAATTTCCGAAAGGAACGAAAATGATTTTGTTTACCCCTCAATTTAGCAGTTCTATCCTGAGGTAGGAGATGACCCTTACCTCCCGTAATGTCAGAAATGATCTCTTTCAAGTCGGGCCCAAATAGGGCTTTTCCTTTGAAAGGAATAGTCAAAAGTTTTGACTTATATGACACATCAGCCGACCAAGATTTTAACCATAACGCGCCAAAATGGCAAATCCGGCATTCTTAGCCGCCTATTTTACAATCTGAAAGGCGGCATCTGTAATAAAAGAATTAGCTAGCTTAAGGGCCTTAATTCTATCTAAAATATCCTCTAAAGGAGTCTCAGTCTTAAGAGACTCTTCCAATGCATCAAACCAGAAGGCCACCACAGTGGTAACTGGTACAATGCAGGACGTTGGTTGTAAAAGGAAACCCTGATGAATAAACAGTTTCTTTAGAAGACCCTCCAATTTCTTATCCATAGGGTCTTTAAAAGCACAACTGTCCTCTAAAGGAATAGTTGTACGCTTAGCCAGGGTAGATATAGCTCCCTCCACCTTAGGGACTGTTTGCCAAGAGTCCCGAACAGTGTCAGATATGGGATACAATTTCTTAAAATTAGGAGAAGGTGAGAACGGGATACCCGGTCTGTCCCATTCCCTCTTAACAATCTCCAAAATTCTCTTAGGAACCGGAAAAACATCAGTGTAAGCAGGTACCTCTAAGTATTTGTCGATTTTACACAATTTCTCTGGTGGTACCACAATAGAGTCACAGTCATCCAGAGTCGCTAAAACCTCCCGAAGTAAAAGGCGGAGGTGTTCAAGTTTAAATCTAAAGGACATGACATCCAAGTCTGTCTGAGGCAAGACACTTCCCGAATCGGAAAGTTCCCCCTCAGACAGAAGTTCCCTGACCCCCAAATCAGATCCCTGTGAGGGTACATCGGAAATAGCTAACAAAGCATCAGAGGACTCAGTATTCACATTGACTGCTGGCCTGCTGCATTTGCCCTGTAACACTGGCAACTTTTCTGTAAGGGTAGTTGACATAACTGCAGCCATATCCTGCAGAGTAAATGTATTAGACGCGGTTGAAGAACCCGGCGTCGCTTGGGTGGGCGTTAAAGGTTGTGACACTTGGGGAGAATTTGGCGGCATATCCTGATTCTCCTCAGACTGGGAATCATCCTTAGGCACACTTTCTTTACCTAAAATATGCTCTTTACATTGTAAGGCCCTATCAGTACACGAGGGACACAAAGTAAGAGGGGGTTCCACACTGGCATATATACACATAGAACAAGTAGTTTCCTCAAGGTCAGACATGTTAAACAGACTAGCAATAGCAATAATAGTCATTTAATGCTTGATATATTGCATTCAGAAGTCAAATATCTATTAAAAATCTTTTTAACTAAACAGTGTACTACGCCTTTAAATAATAAAGCGCAACCTTTTTTTACTGTTATAGGGCAAAACAACGTTTTCAGCAAACAAAAATCGCCCCAAGTGTCCCAAATAGCTCTGCTGCGACGCCTACCTGCCCCCAGAGCACCCTGAAGGAACGATCTCAGCCTCTACGTCTGTTCAAGTAGCAAACCGAGCTAGGCGCCACCGGAGCCTGAGGAGTTTGCTGCCTATTCAGAAATTACACTGCGCAACGGAGCGCGCGAAAATAGGCCCCGCCCACCGTGGGCGTAACATCATCTTAACCAAGACCCGCATGGGTAGAAAGTAAAACATGTCGGTCCAGAAAAAGCTATGTGTACCCCATAAACACACACAGCGCAGAAAGTGCATCACCGTGGGAAACACCTGTCAGCCAGCAGTCTAACACCATTCTAACCACATCTCCCAGCGTCAGCCCACAAATAAAGGTTTTAAGCTGTAAACATTTTAAAGTGACATGCCAGTACACTATAAAATAATTAGAAAAATAGGGAATTCCAGGCACACCAATACTCTTTATAGTGTATACTGCTTACCCCTCCTCAGCTAGGGAATATTGTCAGTCTGTTGTGATGTAACAAGTCTCCCCAGAAATAAAAGACCGAACAATCCTCAATACTGCTTGTCTCCGTTCTCCACACTGAAGATTTTTCCTTACACTTCCTCCAGTTGTACTGTGGGAACCAGAAAGGATCTTAGATAACCTTTGCTAAGATCATCAACATCAGGGCAGAATAATAAAATGTCTCCACTCCTCTTGGGAAGTTATAGACTGACGATTTCTCCCTGAGAAAAATAGTACTCACTGGCACTATTTGAAAATAAAAAACTTCTTGATTGAAGAAACCAAACTAACACCTCACTTTACCTCTTCCTAGTACTAACACAGGCAAAGAGAATGACTGGAGGTGGAGGGAAGGGAGGAGCTATATATACAGCTCTGCTGTGGTGCTCTTTGCCACTTCCTGTTAGCAGGAGGATAAATCCCACAAGTAAGGATGAAATCCAAGGACTCGTCATATCTTGTAAAAGAAAACATCTTAAGGTTTTACAGATGCCTCTGTTTGAGCCCATGCATTCAGTTGACATTAAGTTACTGTCTTGGAAGGTTCTTTTTCTACTGGCTATTGCTTCGGCACACAGAGTCTCTAAGATGGCAGCCTTGCACTGTGAGCCTCCATGGCTAGTTTTTCATGCTGGCAAGGCTGTTCTTCGTACTGGGTTGGGTTTTCTCCCTAAGGTTGTGTCTGATCGCAACATCAATCAAGAGATTGTTGTTCCTTCCATGTGTCCTAATCCTTCTTCAAAGGAATGATTACTTCATAATCTGGATGTGGTTTGGGCTTTAAAATCCTTTGTGGCCTGAAGATAAAATTTCAGACAGACTTAGGCATTGTTTGTTGGCAGAAGGCTTCTTCTTTGCTTAGCATATGAAACAGCGGGACATAAGCCTCAGAGGATTACGGCTCATTCAACTAGAGCTGTGGCTTCATCTTGGGCCTTCAAGAATGAGGCCTCTATGGAGCAGATTTGTAAGGCGGCTACCTTGTCCTCCTTACATACTTTTTCTAAGTTTTAGAAATGTTACGTCTTTGCTTTTGGGAGAAAGGTTTTTCAGGCTGTGGTGCCCTCAGAATAGGGTCCGCCTCTTTTACCCTTCCAAGTGTAGAGCTTGGGTATATGTTTCCCACAAGTAAGGAAAGAAGCCGTGGACTCTCCTCATATTAAGATGGAAAACATAAATTATGCTTACCTGATAATTTCCTTTTTATCTGTATGAGGAGAGTCCACGGCCCCCCGACTGGTTTCTCCTTTGGGGCGGACCAAATTTTTTTTTGTTCTTCTGGCACCATTTATACCCTATTATCTCCTACTGTTCCTTGTTTCCTCGGCAGAATGACTGGGGGATGAAGGAAGTGGGGGAGGTATTTAAGCCTTTGACTGGGGTGTCTTTGCCTCCTCCTGGTGGCCAGGTTCTGTATTCCCACAAATAAGAAATGAAGCAGTGGACTCTCCTCATACAGATGAAAAGGAAATTATCAGGTAAGCATAATTTATGTTTATACAAAAAACACTACCAGATGGGCTACAGTGCCCTCCACTAATATTGGCACTCTTGGTAAAAAGAAGGCTGTGAAAAATTATCTTTATTGTTTAACCTTTTGATACAAAAATACTCTGCTCTCATGTATATCAGATTGCAAACACAACTCAAGTTGCACAAATGGTTGTAAATGCTTCTCTCAGATCCCCTTTCTTCAGAAATAGCAGACATATATGGCTTTTGCGTTGCTTTTTGGTAATTAGGCCACTAAATGCCGCTGTGCACCACACTTGTATTACGCCCAGCAGTGAAGGGGTTAATTAGGTAGCATGTGGGGTTACTTTTAGCTTTAGTGTAGAGATCAGTCTCCCACCTGACAAATCCCACCCCTTATCCCTCCCTGAACTCTCACAAACAGCTCTATTCCCTCCCACAATTGTCCGCCAGTACTAAAATAAGCCTATTTTTTTAAATAGTTTCTGCAGTGTAGGTTCCCTCCTAACCTCCATGACAGCCCCCCAAACAGCTCTCTTAACCATGCCTGCCAGTACCCAATTTCTTAACAAATTCGCTTTTTAAATTTTTTTACTCCATTTTTCCGTAGTGTAGCTGCCTCCCCCCCCTCCCTCCTCACTCTCCCATAGATTGGTTGGTCGTGTGTGCTCTACCCTCCAGCTTCTCAGAACAGTGGCCGGAACTAGTCCAACGATGGGCCACCTCCCAGCAGCTGCTCCCCCCACCAACGATCGCTACCAGTGGCCCTCTCTGCATCGGTGTGCCAAAAAAGGAATTGTAGTGATGCCTCAATTTCGAGGCATCACGGCAATACCTTGAAAACGGTTGAAAGCGATCAGGATCGCTTCCAGCCACTTTAAACCATACAGGGTACGCCGTTGGTCTTTTACGACCATTTTGTGTATGACGTATCCTGTACGACATGTCATTAAGGGGTTAATAATCAGTTTAGGAATGGCTTAACAACATGCCCTTCAGTCCCAAGTAGAGTTCCTGTGTGAGACAATTCTCTTAGTAGGACAGACACTAAGCTCCACAAAAACAAATGAAAACAATGGAACGGAGACCTTTCAGATTTATCGCAGAGGATAAATCTAGATCCCCTAACAAGAGACTCTCGTGGTGGATTTCTCAGGAACATCTGTCTCAGGGCACTTGCTTCCTGAGACCTTCCTGGGTGATTCTGACTACGGACACCAGTCTGTTAGGCTGGGGAGCCGTTTGGGGCCATCTAAAAGTTCAGGATCTGTGGACTCGGGAGGAGTCTTCTCTTCCCATAAACATCTTGGAGTTGAGAGTAATCTTCAATGCATGCCCTGGTAGCTTGGCCTCAATTATCTTTAGTCCGGTTTATCAAATTCCAATCGGACAATATCACCTCAGTGGCTTACATCAACCACCAGGTAGGGACTCAAAGTTCCTTGGCTATGAAGGAGGCGACTTGCATTCTGCAGTGTGCGGAGCTCACTATTGTCTCCAATATGCCATTCACATCCCAGGAGTGGACAACTGGGAGGCAGATTTTCTGAGCAGACAGACTTTCCATCCATTGGAGTGGGCACTCCATCCGGAAGTGTTCTCTCAGATAACCCTCAGGTGGGGGGTTCTAGAGTTGGATCTGATGGCGTCTCCTCAAAACTTCAAGCTTCCAAAGTACAGATCAAGGTCAAGAAATCCTCAGGCCGCTCTGATAAGTGCTCTAGCGGTTCCTTGGATCTTCTCTCTGGCATATCCGTTTCCTCCGTTTGCTCTCCTTCCAAGAGTCATTGGTCGTATCAAACAGGAGAGAGCATCAGTAATTCTAATAGCTCCAGCATGGCCTCGCAGAATCTGGTTCACAGATCTGGTAAGGATGTCATCTCTTCCTCCTTAAAGGTTACCTCTGAGGAAGGACCTTCTAATTCAGGGTCTATTCCTCCATCCAAACCTGGATTCTCTGAAGCTAACTGCTTGGAGATTAAATGCCTAGACGTGGTTTTTCGGAAGCGGTCATTGATACTATGCTTCAGGCTTGCAAACCTGTTGCTCGCAAGATTTACCATAAGGTATGGCGTAAATATCTTTATTGGTGCGAATCTAAGGGTTTCTCCTGGAGCCGGGTGAGGATTCCCCGTATTTTATCTTTTCTTCAGGATGGCCTGGAGAAAGGTTTGTCAGTCAGTACTCTGAAAGGTCAGATTTCTGCACTGTCTATTCTTTTGCACAAACGTCTGGCAGATTTGCCAGATTTTCAAGCTTTTGTTCAGGCCCTGGTCAGAATCAAGCCTGTGTTTAAACCTGTTGCTCCTCCTTGGAGCCTTAATCTTGTTCTTAAAGTTTTGCAGCAGGCTCCGTTTGAGCCGATGCATGTTCATATAAAATTGTTATCTTGGAAGGTTTTGTTTCTTCTTGCTATTTCTTCCGCTTGCAGAGTTTCTGAGCTTTCAGCTCTGCAGTGTGATTCCCCCTACCTTATTTTTCAGGCAGATAAGGGGGCCCTTGGTACTAAATTGTGTTTTCTCCCTAAGGGGGTGTCGGATCGAAACATTAATCAGGAAATTGTTGTTCTTTCTTTTTGTCCTAATCCTTCTTCTCATAAAGAACATCTTTTGCATAACTTGGATGTTGTGTGTGCTCTAAAATTTTACCTACAAGCTATTAAAGATTTTCGGCAATCTTCTGTCCTGTTTGTGTTTGTGGTTTTCTCAGGAAAACATAAGGGTCAGAAGGCCACTTCTACTTCCCTTTCCCTCTGGTTAAGAAGTATAATTCCTTTTGCTTTTAAGACAGCTGGACAGCAGCCTCCTGAGAGAATTACGGCTCAATCCACTAGGGCTGTCTCCTCATCTTGGGCTTTCAAAAAATGAAGCTTTTGTGGAACAGATTTGCAAGGCGGCAACATGGTCCCCTTTGCATACTTTTTCCAAATTTTACAAATTTGATACTTTTGCCTCGGCTGATGCCTCTTTTGGGAGAAAGGTTGTTCAAGCGGTGGTGCCTTCTGTTTAGGTCTTCCTGCCTTGTTCTCCCTCATTCCGCGTCCTCTAGCTTGGGTATTGGTTCCCACTAGTAATTGGAATGACGTTGTGGACTCTCTATACCATAGGAAAGTAAACAAAATTTATGCTTACCTGATAAATTTCTTTCTTTCCGGGCATGGAGTCCATGACCCCCACCCTCTTTTTAAATTATAATTCGGCAGTTCTTTTTTGAGTAAACCTCAGGCACCTCTATACCCTTGTGTTTCTTTTTTTTTCCATTTTCCTTCGGCTGAATGACTGGGGATTATGGGTAAGGGAAGTTACACTTAACAACTTTGCTGGGGTGCTCTTTGCCTCCTCCTGCTGGCCAGGAGTTGAATATCCCACTAGTAATTGGAATGACGTTGTGGACTCTCCATGCCCTGAAAGAAAGAAATTTATCAGGTAAGCATAAATTTTGTTATTTCATTGGGATGGCTAAAACTTTCTGGCTCATACATTTATGGGCTGGCTCCTAGATTTAGAAATTTGTCCAGCACTGTTTTAAATTGCATCTATGGGATGCCTATACATTTGTGTATAATCTTACAGATGTGGCCGAAAGTATTGTTACCCTTCCACTTAAAATTTTTAGGAAAACGTACAATTTTCTCTGAACTAAGTAAAAATGAACTTATTTGGTAGCAACCATTCTTTATTTTAATCGTTATATAAATCAAAAGTTAGGTTTTGTCTTCAAATAATACTTTAAAACAGTAAAATAAATTAGACTGGCACGGGCAAAATATAGGTATTCTTAACTGAATATTTTGTAGCACAGCCTTTGGACAAAATGAAAAATAGGTAAGCGTTAAATGTGTGGAAACACAATGGAAAAACTTCCTATATGAAATAGCTGCATCCAACTTCTCCTTCAGCTGTAAAGGACATTCTGTGTCTGTATAATGGCGCCAGCTGTTTCCTGGGATCAGCGTTTAGTGTTCAGGTCGGTCACCATAAAACCTCTGCAAGGGAAAGCCCAGAATGGTGTAGAACACACAAACAACTGAAACTACTAAGTGGAATATATTCACAAACAAAAGTATATGTAAAAGCCTTCTGAAATGTATTTAAAGGGACACTGTACCCAAAAATTTTCTTTTGTGATTCAGATTGAGCATGAAATTTTAAGCAACTTTCTAATTTACTCCTATTATCAAATTTTCTTCATTCTCTTGGTATCTTTATTTGAAATGCAAGAATGTAAGTTTAGATGCCGGCCCATTTTTGGTGAACAACCTGGGTTGTCCTTGCTGATTGGTGGATAAATTCATCCACCAATAAAAAAGTGCTGTCCAGAGTACTGAAACCAAAAAAAAAGCTTAGATGCCTTCTTTTTCAAATAATGATAGCAAGAGAACTATGAAAAATTGATAATAGGAGTAAATTAGAAAGTTGCTTAAAATTGCATGCTCTTTCTGGATTACAAAAGAAAAAATTTGGGTTCAGTGTCCCTTTAAGAACTCCAAAGCAGGCATCGATTCCGTTCAAAAGTTTTTTGACTGCAAACACAGTGCATATAATAAAATCATTGTATACGGTCTTTTTTTAAGAGATAAAAACTTCACCCAACAGAGCTTTAGTATAAATTGCAAAAATATATCTTTAATACTTAAAAAGGCCCAACCTACCAATTAACCAACACTATTACACCTGTGATGAATAGGTTTACAAATAGGTGAACCAATTCTATCAAAACAATAGGAACAGAAATTTCAATATATAAATTAGACTTTGATTAAGTAAAAAAAAATAAAAAATTATAACTGCAATCTGAATAAGATTTCTACACTTTTGACTGGGATTTTGTGCCACTCTTCTTAAGTAAACTGCTCCAGTTTGTGGGTGCCTTTTCCCAGCAGCGCGTTTCAGCTCTTTTCACAGATGTTCAATGAGATTCAGATCTGGACTTATCGATGGCCACGTTGGAACTGTCCAATGTTCTCATCCATTCTTGTGTGCTTTTTAAAGTATGAGTTGGGTCTTTTTCTTGCTGGAAGACCCATGACCTGCGACTGAGGCACAGCTTTCTGACACTGGGCAGTACACTTCACTCCACAATGCCTTTATAGTCTTCTGATTTCATTGTGCCATGCACAGATTCTTGGCACCCAGTGACAGACGCAGCAAAGCAATCACAAAACATCAATGAGCCTCTTCCATATTTCTTGTTCTTTTCTTTCAAAGCTTTATTCTTTCTTTTGGAAACATGAAGTTATTGTGATTTGCCAAAAAAACCCATAATTTATGTAAGAACTTACCTGATAAATTCATTTCTTTTATATTGGCAAGAGTCCATGAGCTAGTAAAGTAAACCTCAAAATGCCTATAAATACACCCCTCACCACACCCACAATTCAGTTTAACGAATAGCCAAGTAGTGGGGTGATAGAAAAAGGAGTAGAATGCATCAAAAAGGAACTGGAAATATAATTGTGCTTTATACAAAAAATCATAACCTCTATAAAAAGGGTGGGTCTCATGGACTCTTGCCAATATGAAAGAAATGAAATCAGGGCAGTTCTTACATAAATTGTTTTCTTTCATGTAATTGGCAAGAGTCCATGAGCTAGTGACGTATGGGATAGCAATACCCAAGATGTGGAACTCCACAGAAGAGTCACTAGAGAGAAGATAAAAATAAAAACAGCCATTTCTTTCATGTAATTAGCAAGAGTCCATGAGCTAGTGACGTATGGGATATACATTCCTACCAGGAGGGGCAAAGTTTCCCAAACCTCAAAATGCCTATAAATACACCCCTCACCACACCCACAATTCAGTTTTACAAACTTTGCCTCCGATGGAGGTGGTGAAGTAAGTTTGTGCTAGATTCTACGTTGATATGCGCTCCGCAGCAAGTTGGAGCCCGGTTTTCCTCTCAGCGTGCAGTGAATGTCAGAGGGATGTGAGGAGAGTATTGCCTATTTGAATGCAGTGATCTCCTTCTACGGGGTCTATTTCATAGGTTCTCTGTTATCGGTCGTAGAGATTCATCTCTTACCTCCCTTTTCAGATCGACGATATACTCATATATACCATTACCTCTACTGATTTTCGTTTCAGTACTGGTTTGGCTTTCTACAAACATGTAGATGAGTGTCCTGGGGTAAGTATATCTTATTTTCTGTGACACTCTAAGCTATGGTTGGGCACTTTGTTTATAAAGTTCTAAATATATGTATTCAAACATTTATTTGCCTTGACTCAGAATGTTCAACTTTCCTTATTTTCAGACAGTCAGTTTCATATTTGGGATAATGCATTTTGATTTAACCATTTTTTCTTACCTTCAAAAATTTGACTCTTCCCTGTGGGCTGTTAGGCTCGCGGGGGCTGAAAATGCTTCATTTTATTGCGTCATTCTTGGCGCGGACTTTTTTGGCTCAAAAATTCTATTTCCGTTTCCGGCGTCATACGTGTCGCCGGAAGTTGCGTCATTTTTTGACGTTATTTCGCGCCAAAAATGTCGGCGTTCCGGATGTGGCGTCATTTTTGGCGCCAAAAGCATTTAGGCGCCAAATAATGTGGGCGTCTTATTTGGCGCGAAAAAATATGGGCGTCGCTTTTGTCTCCACATTATTTAAGTCTCATTTTTTATTGCTTCTGGTTGCTAGAAGCTTGTTCTTTGGCATTTTTTCCCATTCCTGAAACTGTCATTTAAGGAATTTGATCAATTTTGCTTTATATATATGTTGTTTTTTCTCTTACATATTGCAAGATGTCTCACGTTGCATCTGAGTCAGAAGATACTACAGGAAAATCGCTGTCAAGTGCTGAATCTACCAAAGCTAAGTGTATCTGCTGTAAACTTTTGGTAGCTATTTCTCCAGCTGTTGTTTGTATTGATTGTCATGACAAACTTGTTAAAGCAGATAATATTTCCTTTAGTAAAGTACCATTGCCTGTTGCAGTTCCTTCAACATCTAAGGTGCACAATGTTCCTGATAATATAAGAGATTTTGTTTCTGAATCCATAAAGAAGGCTATGTCTGTTATTTCTCCTTCTAGTAAACGTAAAAAATCTTTTAAAACTTCTCTCCCTACAGATGAATTTTTAAATGAACATCATCATTCTGATTCTGATGACTCCTCTGGTTCAGAGGATTCTGTCTCTGAGGTTGATGCTGATAAATCTTCATATTTATTTAAAATGGAATTTATTCGTTCTTTACTTAAAGAAGTTCTAATTGCTTTAGAAATAGAGGATTCTGGTCCTCTTGATACTAATTCTAAACGTTTGGATAAGGTATTTAAAGCTCCTGTGGTTATTCCAGAAGTTTTTCCTGTTCCTAATGCTATTTCTGCAGTAATTTCCAAAGAATGGGATAAATTGGGTAATTCATTTACTCCTTCTAAACGTTTTAAGCATTTATATCCTGTGCCGTCTGACAGATTAGAATTTTGGGACAAAATCCCTAAAGTTGATGGGGCTATTTCTACCCTTGCTAAACGTACTACTATTCCTACGTCAGATGGTACTTCGTTTAAGGATCCTCTAGATAGGAAAATTGAGTCCTTTCTAAGAAAAGCTTATCTGTGTTCAGGTAATCTTCTTAGACCTGCTATATCTTTGGCTGATGTTGCTGCAGCTTCAACTTTTTGGTTGGAAACTTTAGCGCAACAAGTAACACATCGTGATTCTCATGACATTATTATTCTTCTTCAGCATGCTAATAATTTTATCTGTGATGCCATTTTTGATATTATTAGAGTTGATGTCAGGTTTATGTCTCTAGCTATTTTAGCTAGAAGAGCTTTATGGCTTAAAACTTGGAATGCTGATATGGCTTCTAAATCAACTTTACTTTCTATTTCTTTCAAGGGTAACAAATTATTTGGTTCTCAGTTGGATTCCATCATTTCAACTGTTACTGGTGGGAAAGGAACTTTTTTACCACAGGATAAAAAATCTAAAGGTAAAAGCAGGGCTAATAATCGTTTTCGTTCCTTTCGTTTCAACAAAGAACAAAAGCCTGATCCTTCATCCTCAGGAGCAGTTTCAGTTTGGAAACCATCTCCAGTCTGGAATAAATCCAAGCCAGCTAGAAAGGCAAAGCCTGCTTCTAAGTCCACATGAAGGTGCGGCCCTCATTCCAGCTCAGCTGGTAGGGGGCAGGTTACGTTTTTTCAAGGAAATTTGGATCAATTCTGTTCACAATCTTTGGATTCAGAACATTGTTTCAGAAGGGTACAGAATTGGTTTCAAGATGAGACCTCCTGCAAAGAGATTTTTTCTTTCCCGTGTCCCAGTAAATCCAGTAAAAGCTCAAGCATTTCTGAAATGTGTTTAAGATCTAGAGTTGACTGGAGTAATTATGCCAGTTCCAGTTCCGGAACAGGGGATGGGGTTTTATTCAAATCTCTTCATTGTACCAAAGAAGGAGAATTCCTTCAGACCAGTTCTGGATCTAAAAATATTGAATCGTTATGTAAGGATACCAACGTTCAAAATGGTAACTGTAAGGACTATCTTGCCTTTTGTTCAGCAAGGGAATTATATGTCCACAATAGATTTACAGGATGCATATCTGCATATTCCGATTCATCCAGATCATTATCAGTTCCTGAGATTCTCTTTTCTGGACAAGTATTACCAGTTTGTGGCTCTGCCGTTTGGCCTAGCTACAGCTCCAAGAATTTTTACAAAGGTTCTCGGTGCCCTTCTGTCTGTAATCAGAGAACAGGGTATTGTGGTATTTCCTTATTTGGACGATATCTTGGTACTTGCTCAGTCTTTACATTTAGCAGAATCTCATACGAATCGACTTGTGTTGTTTCTTCAAGATCATGGTTGGAGGATCAATTTACCAAAAAGTTCTTTGATTCCTCAGACAAGGGTAACCTTTCTGGGTTTCCAGATGGATTCAGTGTCCATGACTCTGTCTTTAACAGACAAGAGACGTCTAAAATTGATTGCAGCTTGTCGAAACCTTCAGTCACAATCATTCCCTTCGGTAGCCTTATGCATGGAAATTCTAGGTCTTATGACTGCTGCATCGGACGCGATCCCCTTTGCTCGTTTTCACATGCGACCTCTTCAGCTCTGTATGCTGAAGCAATGGTGCAAGGATTACACGAAGATATCTCAAACAATATCTTTAAAACCGATTGTTCGACACTCTCTAACATGGTGGACAGATCACCATCGTTTAATTCAGGGGGCTTCTTTTGTGCTTCCGACCTGGACTGTAATTTCAACAGATGCAAGTCTCACGGGTTGGGGAGCTGTGTGGGGATCTCTGACGGCACAAGGAGTTTGGGAATCTCAGGAGGTGAGATTACCGATCAATATTTTGGAACTCCGTGCAATTTTCAGAGCTCTTCAGTTTTGGCCTCTTCTGAAGAGAGAATCGTTCATTTGTTTTCAGACAGACAACGTCACAACTGTGGCATACATCAATCATCAAGGAGGGACTCACAGTCCTCTGGCTATGAAAGAAGTATCTCAAATTTTGGTTTGGGCGGAATCCAGCTCCTGTCTAATCTCTGCAGTTCATATCCCAGGTATAGACAATTGGGAAGCGGATTATCTCAGTCGCCAAACGTTGCATCCGGGCGAATGGTCTCTTCACCCAGAGGTATTTCTTCAGATTGTTCAAATGTGGGAACTTCCAGAAATAGATCTGATGGCGTCCCATCTAAACAAGAAACTTCCCAGGTATCTGTCCAGATCCCGGGATCCTCAGGCGGAGGCAGTGGATGCATTATCACTTCCTTGGAAGTATCATCCTGCCTATATATTTCCGCCTCTAGTTCTTCTTCCAAGAGTAATCTCCAAGATTCTGAAGGAATGCTCGTTTGTTCTGCTGGTAGCTCCGGCATGGCCTCACAGGTTTTGGTATGCGGATCTTGTCCGGATGGCCTCTTGCCAACCGTGGACTCTTCCGTTAAGACCAGACCTTCTGTCACAAGGTCCTTTTTTCCATCAGGATCTGAAATCCTTAAATTTAAAGGTATGGAGATTGAACGCTTGATTCTTGGTCAAAGAGGTTTCTCTGACTCTGTGATTAATACTATGTTACAGGCTCGTAAATCTGTATCTCGAGAGATATATTATAGAGTCTGGAAGACTTATATTTCTTGGTGTCTTTCTCATCATTTTTCTTGGCATTCTTTTAGAATACCGAGAATTTTACAGTTTCTTCAGGATGGTTTAGATAAGGGTTTGTCCGCAAGTTCTTTGAAAGGACAAATCTCTGCTCTTTCTGTTCTTTTTCACAAAGATTGCTATTCTTCCTGATATTCATTGTTTTGTACAAGCTTTGGTTCGTATAAAACCTGTCATTAAGTCAGTTTCTCCTCCTTGGAGTTTGAATTTGGTTCTGGGAGCTCTTCAAGCTCCTCCGTTTGAACCTATGCATTCATTGGACATTAAATTACTTTCTTGGAAAGTTTTGTTCCTTTTGGCCATCTCTTCTGCCAGAAGAGTTTCTGAATTATCTGCTCTTTCTTGTGAGTCTCCTTTTCTGATTTTTCATCAGGATAAGGCGGTGTTGCGAACTTCTTTTGAATTTTTACCTAAAGTTGTGAATTCCAACAACATTAGTAGAGAAATTGTGGTTCCTTCATTATGTCCTAATCCTAAGAATTCTAAGGAGAAATCGTTGCATTCTTTGGATGTTGTTAGAGCTTTGAAATATTATGTTGAAGCTACGAAATCTTTCCGTAAGACTTCTAGTCTATTTGTTATCTTTTCCGGTTCTAGAAAAGGCCAGAAAGCTTCTGCCATTTCTTTGGCATCTTGGTTGAAATCTTTAATTCATCTTGCCTATGTTGAGTCGGGTAAAACTCCGCCTCAGAGAATTACAGCTCATTCTACTAGGTCAGTTTCTACTTCCTGGGCGTTTAGGAATGAAGCTTCGGTTGACCAGATTTGCAAAGCAGCAACTTGGTCCTCTTTGCATACTTTTACTAAATTCTACCATTTTGATGTATTTTCTTCTTCTGAAGCAGTTTTTGGTAGAAAAGTACTTCAGGCAGCGGTTTCAGTTTGAATCTTCTGCTTATGTTTTTCGTTAAACTTTATTTTGGGTGTGGATTATTTTCAGCAGGAATTGGCTGTCTTTATTTTATCCCTCCCTCTCTAGTGACTCTTGTGTGGAAAGATCCACATCTTGGGTAGTCATTATCCCATACGTCACTAGCTCATGGACTCTTGCTAATTACATGAAAGAAAACATAATTTATGTAAGAACTTACCTGATAAATTCATTTCTTTCATATTAGCAAGAGTCCATGAGGCCCGCCCTTTTTTTGTGGTGGTTATGATTTTGTATAAAGCACAATTATTCCAATTCCTTATTTTTTATGCTTTCGCACTTTTTTATCACCCCACTTCTTGGCTATTCGTTAAACTGAATTGTGGGTGTGGTGAGGGGTGTATTTATAGGCATTTTGAGGTTTGGGAAACTTTGCCCCTCCTGGTAGGAATGTATATCCCATACGTCACTAGCTCATGGACTCTTGCTAATATGAAAGAAATGAATTTATCAGGTAAGTTCTTACATAAATTATGTTTTTCCACTGAAAAAATTAAATCCACATCCAAAAGAATAAGTTTTTTTCATAAATGCAAAGAAAAAACTTAAAACATAAACAGAGGAATCAAACTGAAACAGCTGCCTGAAGAACTTTTCTACCTAAAACTGCTTCCGAAGAGGCAAATACAACAAAACGGTAGAATTTTGTAAAACTGATCTAGTAGAATGAGCTGTGATTCTCTGAGGCGGGGCCTGACCCAACTCCAAATAAGCTGATGAATCAAAAGCTTTAACCAAGATGCCAAGGAAATGGCAGAAGCTTTCTGGCCTTTCCTAGAACCAGAAAAGACAACAAATAGACTAGAAGTCTTCCTAAAATCTTTAGTAGCTTCAACATAATATTTCAAAGCTCTTACAACATCTAGAGAATGTAAGGATCTCTCCAAATAATTCTTAGGATTAGGACACAAGGAGGGGACAACAATTTCCCTATTAATATAGTTAGAATTCACATCCTTAGGTAGGAATTTAAATGAAGTCCACAAAACTGCCTTTTCCTGATGAAAAATCTGAAAAGGAGAGTCGCAAAAAAGAGCAGATAATTCGGAAACTCTTCTAGCAGAAGGGATAGCCAAAAGGAACAACACTTTCCAAGAAAGTAGTTTAATATCCAAGGAATGCATAAGCTCAAAAGGAGGAGCCTGTAAAGCCTTCAAAACCAAATTAAGACTCCAAGGAGGAGAAATTAATTTAATGACAGGCTTGATACGGAACAAAGCCTGTACAAAACAGTGACTATATCAGGAAGCTTAGCAATCTTTCTTTGAAACAAAACGGAAAGAGCAGAGATTTGTCCCTTCAAGGAACTTGCAGACAAACCTTTATCCAAACCATCCCGAAGAAACTGTAAAATTCTAGGAATTCTTAAAGAATGCCAGGATAATTTTTGAGAAGAACACCATGAAATATAAGTCTTCCAGACTCAATAATAAATCTTCCTAGAGACAGATTTACAAGCCTGTAACATAGTATCAATCACTGAGTCAGAGAAACCTCTATGATTAAGCATTAAGCGTTCAATTTCAATACCTTCAAATTCAATGATTTGAGATCCTGATGGAAAAACGTTCCATGATGATCTAGGAAATCACTCTTGGAAGAAGAACTAGAGGTGGGAAGATATAAGCAGGTTGGTAAAACCAAGGAACTGCTAACGCATCCACCGACTCCAGCTTAGAATCACTGGACCTGGATAGGTACCTGGGAAGTCTCTTGTTTAGATGAAAAAACACATCTGGATGGAGCGACCACTCCCCGGATGTATAGTCTAATGGCTGAGATAATCCACTTCCCAATTGTCTACACCTGGGATATGTACCACAGGAATTAGACAAGAGCTGGATTCCGCCCAAGAAAGTATCCACAATACTTCTTTCATAGCTAGGAGACTGTGAATCCCACCCTGATGATTGACATATGCCACAGTTGTGATATTGTCTATCTGAAAACAAATGAACGGTTCTCTCTTCAACTGAGGCCAAACCCTGAAGAGCCCTAAAAATAGCACGGAGTTCCTCTTGAGATTTCTAAACCCCTTGTGCTGTCAGAGATCCCCACACAGCTCCCCAACCTGAAAGACTTGCATCTGTTGTGATTACAGTCCAGGTTGGACGAACAAAAGAGGCCCCTTGAACTATATGATGGTGATCTAACCACCAAGACAGAGAGAGTCGAACATTGGGATTTAAGGATATTATTATGATATCTTTATATAATCCCTGCACCATTGAATCAGCATACAAAGCTAGAGAGGTCTCATATGAAGACGAGCAAAGGAGATCACGTCCGATGCTGCAGTCATGAGACCTAAAACTTCCATGCACATAGCTACTGCAGGGAAAAAATTGAGACTGAAGGTTCCGACAAGTTGAAACCAATTTAATTTGTCTCTTGTCTGTTAGAGACAGAGTCATAGACACTGAATATATCTGGAAACCTAAAAAGGTGACCCTTGTCTGAGGAATCAAGAAACTTTTTGGCAAATTGATCCTCTAACCATGTCTTTAAAGAAACAACACTAGTTGATTCGGGTGAGATTCAAATTTTCAGATCCAGAACTGGCCTGAATTAATTATTTCTTTGGAACAATGAATATAATTGAATAAAACCCCAAACCCTGTTCCTGAACAGAACTGGTATGAGTACCCCTGAAAGCTCTAGATCTGAAACACACTTTAGAAAAACCTGAACCTTCACTGGATTTGCTGGGACGCGTAAGAGAAAGAATCTTCTCACAGGAGGTCTTACTCTGAATCAAATTCGATACCCTTGAGAGACAAAACTCTGAATCCATTGATTTTAAACAAAATCTGCCCAAATGTTTTGGAAAAGTTTAATCTGCCCTCACCAGCTGAATGAGGCCTGCACCGTCATGCAGACTTGGGGACTGGCTTTGGTTTCTTAAACGGCTTGGACCAAATAAATTGTTACCTTGGAAAGAAAGAGATAGTAATCTAAACTTAGATACCATGTCAGTATTCCAATATCTGAGCCACAAAGCCCTAACATCAATTTTGATGATATAAAAAAATGGCATCACAGATAAAATGATTAGCATGTTGAAGCAAGCAAACAATGCTAGACAATCAGGATCTGTTTCCTGTTGCACTAAGCTTTCCAACCAAAAAGTTGATGCAGCTGCAACATCAGCCATAGAAATGGCAGGCCTGAGAAGACAGCCATAATATAAATAAGCTTTCCTTAGATAAGATTCAAGTTTCCTATCTAAAGGATCCTTAAAGGAAGTACTATCTTCCATAGGGATAGTAGTACGTTAGGTAAGAGTAGAAATATTCCCATCAACTTTGGGGATTTTTCCCAAAACTCTAATCTAACTGTTGGCAAAGGCTACAACTTTTTAAACCTAAAAGAAGGAAAAAGAAGTACCAGGCCTATTCCATTCCTTTGAAATCATATAAAAAATAACATCAGAAACTGGAAAAACCTCTGGAGTAACCACAGGAGGTTTATAAACAGAATTTAAACGTTTACTAGTTTAAGTATCAAGAGGACTAGTTTCCTCAATATCCAAAGTAATCAACACCTCTTTAACAAGGAACAAATATACTCCATCTTAAAGAGAAAAGTAGATTTGTCAGTGTCAATATCTGAGGTAGGTTCTTCTGAATCAGATAGATCCTCATCAGAGGAGGATAATACAGTAGGTTGTCGGTCATTTGAAATTTCATCAACTTTATGAGAAGTTTTAAAAGACCTTTTACGTTTATTAGAAGGCGAAATAGCAGACAAAGCCTTCTAAATTGCAATAAAATCTTTTATATTCACAGGGATATCATGTACATTAGATGTTGAAGGAACAACAGGCATTGTACTAGTACTGATGGATACACTCTCTGCATGTAAAAGCTTATCATGACAACTGTTACATACCACAGCTGGAGATCTAATCTCCACTAACTTACAACAGATACACTTATCTTTGATTGAACTGTTATCAGGCAGCAGGGCTCCAACAGTGGTTTCTGAGACAGGATCAGATTGAGACATCTTGCAAATGTAAGAGAAAAAAACAACATATAAAGCAAAATTATCAATTTCCTTATATGGCAGTTTCAGGAATGGGGGGAAAAAAAGCAAACAGCATAGCCCTCTGAGCATAGAAAAAAGCAAGAGGCATATAGGAAGTGGGGTTAAAATAATAAAATTATTTGGTGGCAAGTATGACGCACAACTCAAAATCAAATTTTTTGTCGCTAACAACATCCGGAAATGACGCAACTCGCGTCATGGCAGACGCAACCTTGTGCAAGGAAACCTGGCATCAACTAAGACGCCGGAAATGATGAATTTGCAACACTGAACGTACATTCGCGCAAAAAAAATACTCGCGCCAAGAATGACGCAATAAATATCAGCATTTTGTGACCTCGAAAATTAAATGAAAAATAGTCAATTTAAAGAAAAAGACTATACCCCAAGTAAGAAAAAATAACTTCCTAAAAATGTTTTCCCCAATTTTGAAACTGATAGTCTGCAAAAGGACATATACATAAACCTGACTCATGGCAAATATAAGTACAATACATATATTTAGAACTTTATAACAAAACAAAGTGCCAAACCATAGCTGAGAATGTCTTAAGTAATGAAAACATACTTACCGAAAGACATCCATCCACATATAGCAGATAGCCAAACCAGTACTGAAACCTTAACAGTAGAGGTAATGGAATATGAGAGTATATGGTTTATCTGAAAAGGGAGGTAGGAGATGAATCTCTATGACCGATAACAGAGAACCTTTGAAAAGATTCCCTGCGAGGAAAACCATAAAATCAATAGGCAATACTCTCTTCACATCCCTCTGACATTCACTGTACTCTGAGAGGAATCTGGCTTCAAAAGGCTGAGAAGTGCATATCACAGAAGAAAATCAAGCACAAACTTACTTCACCACCTTCATAGGGAGGCAAAGTTTGTAAAACTGAATTGTGGGTGTGGTGAGGGGTGTATTTATAGGAATTTTGAGGTTTGGAAAACTTTGCCCCTCCTGGTAGGATTGTATATCCCATACGTCACTAGCTCATGGACTCTTGCCAATTCCATGAAAGAAAAGGCTCTACTTTTGTTTAGTCTGTCTAAAAGACATTCTCCCAAAAGGACTGTGGCTTACCAGCATGCAGTTTGACAAATGACAATCAGGCTTTTTTGTGTTTCTCTCATAAAATGCAAGGGTACCAATAAATTTGGCCACACCTATATTTAGTAATAGGGTTATTATCCAAGAATTGAATAAAGGGGTCACAACCTGGAGGTTTGCAGGAAGGAGATAGTGTGAAATATGTAAAATCATGAAACGGCCATTCCAAATTATTTCCCCCTTTCTGTTAATATGTAATTAATAACTTTCGCAGGCTCAATTTCATAGCTGACACTAACTTCATTATTTTTCAAGGCCACTGGATTTTTAAATTTTAACTGACTTTTCTGTTTCTCCATTTTCTGGTTTAAGACATGAGCAAATGTATTTTATTATATGTAAACATTCTTGGTAAACATGTGGCTTCAAGTACTACGGGATAGTCATAGTTAACCGTTTTTCTGTTTCTCACTATCACACTAGCTTTCAAACTGCACATGAAGACTACATGAACAGCAAATTTATTTTATACAAATTTCACACCATAAACTGGCTCCTCACATGCTTTAGAACCCAGATTAAGATATTGATTCTAAGATCAACAATTTCTTTCATGTAATTGGCAAGAGTCCATGAGCTAGTGACGTATGGGATATACAATCCTACCAGGAGGGGCAAAGTTTCCCAAACCTCAAAATGCCTAAAAATACACCCCTCACCACACCCACAATTCAGTTTTTACAAACTTTGCCTCCTATGGAGGTGGTGAAGTAAGTTTGTGCTAGATTGCTACGTTAATATGCGCTTCTCAGCATTGTTGAAGCCCGATTCCTCTCAGAGTACAGCGAATGTCAGAGGGACGTGAAGGGCGTATCACTTATTGAATGCAATGATTTCCCTAACGGGGGTCTATTTCATAGGTTCTATCGGTCGTAGAGATTCATCTCCTACCTCCCTTTTCAGATAAACGATTTACTCTCAATTGACCATTACCTCTACTGATAACTGTTTCAGTACTGGTTTGGCTATCTGCTATATGTGGATGGGTGTCTTTCGGTAAGTATGTTTTTTATTACTTAAGACACCTCAGCTATGGTTTGGCACTTTATGCATTTATATAAAGTTCTAAATATATGTATTGTACTTATATTTGCCATGAGTCAAGTTCATATATGTCCTTCTGCAGACTGTCAGTTTCATATTTGTGGAAAATAAACATTTTAAGATTTTTTTTTCTTACCTGATGTTTACTCTTTTTTTCTAAATTGACTACTTTTTTCTTGACAATTGCGGGCGGTATTAGGCTCACAGATGCGCCAAAAGCTACACTTTATTGCGTCATACTTGGCGCGATAATTTTTTGGCGCGATAATTTTTTGGCGCAAAAAGGCACGTCCGTTGAAGCAAGTTCGTCACTTCCGGTGTCATAGTTGATGCCGAGTTGTTCACACAGGTTGTGTCGTTAGTGACGCGAGTGTGTCATTTTCGGACATGGTTGGAGCCAAAAAATTTACAGTTACGTTGTGCGTCATACTTGGCGCCAAACTTTTTTTCATTATTTATTATCCCATTGCTGTTTGCCTCTTGCCATTTTCTATGTCGGAGGGTTATGCTATTTGCATTTTTTCCCATTCCTGAAACTGTCATATAAGGAAATTGATAATTTTGCTTTATATGTTGGTTTTTTTTTGCATTTTGCAAGATGTCTCAATCTAATCCTGCCTCAGAAGTATCTGCTGGAACTTTGCTGCCTGACATCGGTTCTACCAAAGCTAAGTGCATTTGTTGTAAGATTGTGGAAATTTTATCTCCGATTGTCATTTGTAATAGTTCATGATAAACTTTTACATGCAGATAGTGTGTCCATCAGTAATAGTACATTGCCAGTTGCAGTTCCTTCAACTTCTAATGTACATGATATACCTATGAATTTTAAAGAATTTGTTACTGATTCTATTCAGAAGGCTCTGTCTGCATTTCCAACTTAAAACTTCTCATTCAGTTGATGAAATTTCAAATGACCAACAACATAATAATTTATCCTCCTCTGATGAGGATCTATCTGATACAGAAGATCCTTCCTCAGATATTGACACTGACAAATCTACTTATTTATTTAAAATAGAGTATATGCGTTCTTTATTAAAAAAAAAAGTGTTAATTACTTTGGATATTGAGGTAAAAAGTCCTCTTGACGTTAAGTCTAATAAACGTTTAAATGCTGTTTTTAAACCTCCTGTGGTTACTCCAGGGGTTTTTCCTATTTCTGAGGCTATTTCTGATATGATTTCTAAGGAATGGAATAAGCCAGGTACTTCTTTTATTCCTTCTTCAAGGTTTAAAAAATTGTATCCTTTACCAGCAAATTCTATAGAGTTTTGGGAAAAAGACCCCAAAGTTGATGGGGCTATTTCTACTCTTGCTAAACGTACCACTATTCCTATGGAAGACAGTACTTCCTTTAAGGATCCTTTAGATAGGAAGCTTGAATCTTATCTAAGGAAAGCCTATTTATATTCAGGTCATCTTCTCAGACCTGCAATTTCTTGGGCTGATGTTGCGGCTTCATCAACTTTCTGGTGAGAGAATTTAGCGCAACAAGAATTGGATTCTGACATATCTAGCATTATTCGCTTACTGCAATATGCTAATCATTTTATTTGTGATGCTATTTTTGATATTATCAGAATTGATGTTAGATCCATGTCTTTAGCTATTTTAGCTAGAAGAGCTTTGTGGCTTAAATCTTGGAATGCTGATATGACATCTAAATCTAGATTACTATCTCTTTCTTTCCAAGGTAATAATTTATTTGGTTCTCAGTTGGATTCTATTATTTCAACTGTTACTGGGGGAAAGGGAGTTTTTCTGCCTCAGGATAAAAAACCTAAGGGTAAATCTAAGGCTTCTAACTGTTTTTGTTCCTTTTGTCAGAATAAGGAACAAAAATCTAATCCTTCCCCCAAGGAATCTGTTTCCAATTGGAAGCCTTCCTCAAATTGGAATAAATCCAAGCCATTTAAGAAACCAAAGTCAGCCCCTAAATCCGCATGTAGGTGCGGCCCTCATTCCAGCTCAGCTGGTAGGGGGCAGATTAAGGTTTTTCAAGGATATTTGGATAAATTCTGTCCAAAATCAATGGATTCAGAGCATTGTCTCTCAAGGGTATCGAATAGGATTCAGAGTAAGACCTCCTGTGAGAAGATTTTTTCTCTCACGTATCCCAACTAATCCAGTAAAAGCTCAGGCTTTTCTGAAGTGCGTTTCAGACCTGGAGTCTTCAGGGGTAATCATGCCAGTGCCTTTTCAGGAACAAGGTCTGGGGTTTTATTCAAATCTATTCATTGTTCCAAAGAAGGAAAATTCATTCAGACCAGTTCTGGATCTGAAAATTTTGAATCGTTATGTAGGAGTACCAACTTTCAAAATGGTGACTATAAGGACTATTCTGCCTTTTGTTCAGCAAGGACATTATATGTCTACAATAGACTTGCAGGATGCATACCTTCATATTCCGATTAATCCAGAACATTATCAGTTCCTGAGATTCTCTTTTCTAGACAAGCATTACCAATTTGTTGCTCTTCCATTTGGCCTAGCAACAGCTCCAAGAATCTTTTCAAAGGTTCTAGGTGCCCTTCTCTCTGTAATCAGAGAGCAGAGTATTGCGGTGTTTCCTTATTTGGACGATATCTTGGTACTAGCTCAGTCTTTACGTTCTGCAGAATCTCACACAAATCAACTAGTGTTGTTTCTTCAAAAACATGGTTGGAGGATCAATTTACCAAAAAGTTTCTTGATTCCTCAGACAAAGGTCCCCTTTTTAGGTTTCCAGATAGATTCAGTGTCCATGACTCTGTCTCTAACAGACAAGAGACGTTTGAAATTGGTTGCAGCCTGTCGGCACCTTCAGTTTCAGTCATTCCCTTCAGTAGCTATGTGCATGGAAGTTTTAGGCCTCATGACTGCAGCATTGGACGCAATTTCTTTTGCTCGTTTTCACATGAGACCTCTTCAGCTTTGTATGCTGAATCAATGGTGCAGGGATTATACAAAGATATCACAGTTAATATCCTTAAATCCCAATGTTCGACTAGCATCTAGTTCAAGGGGCTTCCTTTGTTCGGCCAACCTGGACTGTGATCACTACTGATGCAAGTCTTTCAGGTTGGGGAGCTGTTTGGGGATCTCTGACAGCACAAGGGGTTTGGAAATCTCAAGAGGCGAGATTACCAATCAATATTTTAGAACTCCGTGCAATTCTCAGAGCTCTTCAGTTTTGACCTCTGTTGAAGAGAGAACAGTTAATTTGCTTTCAGACAGACAATATAACTGTGGCATATGTCAATCATCAGGGTGGGACTCACAGTCCCCAAGCTATGAAAGAAGTATCTCAGATACTTGCTTGGGCGGAATCCAGCTCCTGTCTAATCTCTGCGGTGCATATCCCAGGTGTAGACAATTGGAAGGCGGATTATCTCAGCCGTCAGACTTTACATCCAGGGGAGTGGTCTCTCCATCCAGATGTGTTTTCAGATGTGGGGTTTTCCAGAGATAGATCTCATGGCCTCTCATCTAAACAAGAAACTTCCCAGATACCTGTCCAGGTCCAGGGATGTTCAGGCGGAAGCAGTGGATGCGCTGACACTTCCTTGGTGTTATCATCCTGCTTACATTTTCCCGCCTCTAGTTCTTCTTTCAAGAGTGATCTCCAAAATCATCATGAAACAATCGTTTGTGTTGCTGGTGGCTCCAGCATGGCCACACAGGTTTTGGTATGCGGATCTGGTTCGATTGTCCAGTTGCCAACCTGGGCTACTTCCGTTAAGGCTGGACCTACTGTCTCAAGGTCCATTTTTCCATCAGGATCTCAAATCATTAAATTTGAAGGTATGGAAATTTAACGCTTAGTACTAAGTCATAGAGGTTTCTCTGACTCAGTGATTAATACTATGTTACAAGCTCATAAATCTGTCTCTAGAAAGATTTATTATAGAGTTTGGAAGACTTACATTTCATGGTGCTCTTCTCATAAATTCTATTGGCATTCTTTTAGAATTCCTAGAATTTTACAGTTTCTTCAGGATCGTTTGGATAAGGGTTTGTCTGCAAGTTCCTTGAAGGGACAAATCTCTGCTCTCTCTGTTTTATTTCACAGAAAGATTGCTATACTTCCTGATATTCACTGTTTTGTACAGGCTTTAGTTCGTATTAAGCCTGTCATTAAATCAATTTCTCCTCCTTGGAGTCTTAATTTGGTTTTGAAGGCGTTACAGGCTCCTCCATTTGAGCCTATGCATTCTTTGGACATTAAACTTCTTTCTTGGAAAGTGTTGTTCCTTTTGGCTATCTGTTCTGCTAGAAGAGTTTCTGAGCTATCTGCTCTTTCTTGTGAATCTCCTTTTCTGATTTTTCATCAGGATAAGGTGGTTTTGCAGACTTCATTTAAATTTTTACCTAAGCTTGTGAATTCTAACAACATTAGTAGAGAAATTGTTGTCCCTTCCTTGTGTCCTAATCTTAAGAATTCTTTGGAAAGATCCTTACATTCTTTGGATGTGGTGAGAGCTTTGAAATATTATGTTGAAGCTAGTAAAGATTTCAGGAAGACTTCTAGTCTATTTGTTATATTTTCTGGTCCTAGGAAAGGTCAGAAGATGTCTGCTATCTTCTTGGCTTCTTGGTTAAAGCTTTTGATTCATCAAGCTTATTTGGAGTCGGGTCAGAGAATTACAGCTCATTCTACAAGATCAGTTTCCACTTCGTGGGCTTTTAAGAATGAAGCTTCAGTTGATCAGATTTGCAAAGTGGCAACTTGGTCCTCTTTGCATACATTTACTAAATTCTACCGTTTTGATGTATTTGCTTCTTCAGAAGCAGTTTTTGGTAGAAAAGTTCTTCAGGCAGCTGTTTCAGTTTGATTCTTCTGCTTTTGATTTAAGTTTTTTTCTTTCATTTATGAGAATAAACTTATTTTTTTGGGTTGTGGATTAATTTTTTTCAGCGTAAAATGGCTGTTTTTATTTTTTATCCCTCTCTAGTGACTCTTGCGTGGAGTTCCACATCTTGGGTATTGCTATCTCATACGTCACTAGCTCATGGACTCTTGCCAATTACATGAAAGAAAACATAATTTATGTAAGAACTTACCTGATAAATTAATTTCTTTCATATTGGCAAGAGTCCATGAGGCCCACCCTTTTTATGGTGGTTATGATTTTTGTATAAAGCACAATTATTTCCAAATTTCTTTTGTTAATGCTTTCTACTCCTTTCTTTATCACCCCACTGGTTGTCTATTCGTTAAACTGAATTGTGGGTGTGGTGAGGGGTATATTTATAGGCATTTTGAGGTTTGGGAAACTTTGCCCCTCCTGGTAGGATTATATATCCCATACGTCACTAGCTCATGGACTCTTGCCAATATGAAAGAAATGAATTTATCAGGTAAATTATTACATAAATTATGTTTTCACACCAAGGGGCCGATTTATTGTTTATCAGACGGACATGATCCGCTACTTTCACACCAAGGGGCTGATTTATAATTTATCGAACGGACATGATCTGCTGTAGCGGATCATGTCCGCCCGAAATTGCTGAATTTAACATTACACAAATAGTTCTAGTGAACTGCTTGTGTGATGCCTCACCCTGCAGATTCTCGGCCAATCGGTCACTAGCAGGGGGTGTCAATCAACCAGATCGGGCTGATTGCTGTACGCCGCCTCTGCTTCTTCTTAACTCCTGTTTCTGGCGAGCCTGAAGGCTCACACAGAAACAGGGGCATTAAGGGACATTCGGCCCTTAATAAATTGTCCCCAAATCTTACTTTTCTCTAAATACTGCCCATACTACCTTGTTCGATCTACCTCTGACCTATTTCTATTTGCACCCATTATTATTCGTTTTCCCTCTCCCACCCCAAATATTTCTCAGTTCTGATGATACTCTATACCCAATTCCAACCTTCCATAGTTTCAAGGGCTCTTTCAAACTCCCTATTTAGAGAGGCTTACCACTTCTGATCTGAAAGTTCCTCTTCTTCCTAACCGAGAAAATATATCATGTCTCCCTGTTGCAACTACAATTCACTTAACAAGCTAAATCAAATTCTTGGTCTCCTCCCTCACCCTTAAACCTTTAGACTGTAAGCTCTTTGGAACAAACTCCCCTAAAAATTCCAGATTTTTGGTTTTCCACAACCAGCATACCCTCCTACTTAGCCTCAGACAAAGTTTTGCCTCCACCTGGAAAAAGTTGAATTTTGTTTTAAATGAAGAAAGATGATTGATAGGGAATCACTAACACATTATTCCTATCAGAAGCACCGGTCAGGGAAGAGGCATCAGGGAAGTTCAGCCAGGCAACAATCTTCTCCATATGTAGAGATGTCAGAGAGCCCCATCCAAATGTTAACTTATCTGCTAATTTCCTACTCTGCACTGCTCCTTAATAACTGGTCATTCTGAGGAAATACAGATTCTAACATACAGTATTCAGTGCTGCTGTGGTGAGAAATGGAACGTTTAAGGTAAATTGTTTTTATATACCTTCGTAGGGTCTGGGAGCCAATTTGTTTAACATGGTAGTTATATGGCCAGAGTATACTTTAACTTTCAGGAACTTTTATAAAAACTTTGACTATCCACAGGACTGTATTGTACCTCCAAAATATTCAGGAGTCACAGATCCTCTGCTGCTGCTACAAATTTGTCAGCAGGTAGTTCTATGGAGTAGATTTGTAAGGCAGCTGGACTTCTGCTCATACCTCTGGTGAATTTGATCTTTTTAATGTTTTTGCCTTGGCTAAGGCTCTTTTGGCAGGAAAGTTTTGCAGACCATTGGGCTTGAGTAGTCACCTGGCTTTTCCTTGTCGCATTTGTTCTGTTTCTTGGACTTCACTGAGCTGTATCCTACAACTAATGGATTGTGGACTAATTAAGCAATCAATTATTTTCTTGATGGGGAGTCCACAAAATGCCAACCTTATATTATGGATGGCAGGTTCCTGAGTTGCATTTCAGCTTTGTAATTCTTACAACTCTTACCTCCTTCTTTGTAAATGAAGAATCTTGAACCATGAAAAACATAATTTATGTAAGAACTTACCATAAATTAATTTCTTTCATGGTGGCAAGAGTCCATGAGCTAGTGACGTATGGGATATACATTCCTACCAGGAGGGGGCAAAGTTTCCCAAACCTCAAATGCCTATAAAAATACACCTCCCACCTCACTCATACCTCAGTTTAATGTAAAGCCAAGTTAGTGAGGTGTAAAAGCATAAAAAAGATAGGGGGACAAGAGTCCATGAGCTAGTGACGTATGGGGTATAATAACCAAGATGTGGAAGGTCACTAGAGAGGGAGGGATAAAATAAAAACAGCCATTTCCGCTGAGAAATTAAATCCAAATAATTAAGTTTTCTTAAAAAAAATCTCAAAATCATAGGCACTAGAATCAAACTGAGACAGCAGCCTGAACAACCTTTCTATCAAAAGGCTGCTTCTGAAGAAGCAAACAAAAGAAAACGGTAAAATTTAGTAAATGTATGAAAAGAAGCTCAAGTTGCCGCTTTGCAAATTTGATCAACTGAAGCTTCTTTCTTGAAAGCCCAAGATGTGACGACTAGTAGAATGAGCTATAATTCGCTGAGGCAGAGACTGCCCCGACTCCAAATAAGCTTTGTGAATCAAAAGCTTCAACCAAGATGCCAAGGAAATGGCAGATGTTTTCTGACCTTTTCTGGAACCAGAAAAACATAACAATTAGACTAGAAGTCTTTATGAAATCTTTAGTAGCCTCAACATAATATTTAAAAGGTCTTACCACATCCAAAGAATGTAAAGACCTTTCAAGAGTATTCTTAGGATTAGGACACAAGGAAGGAACAATAATTTCCCTATTGATGTTGTTAGAATTCACAACTTTAGGTAAAAATTTTAAACGAAGTCCACAAAAGAGCTTTATCTGGATGAAAAATCAGACAAGGAGACTCACAAGAGAGAGCAGACAATTCAGAAACTCTTCTAGCAGAAGAGATAGCCAAAAGAAATAACTCTTTCTAATAAAGTAGTTTAATATCCAAAGAATGCATAGGCTCAAAAGTAGGAAACTGAAATGAAATAAAACATAGCAAAGATGTCCTTTTAAAGTATTTGCAGACAAACCTTTATCCAAACCATCCTGAAGAAACTGTAGAATCCTAGGAATTCTAAAAGAATGGCAAGAACAATCATGAGTGGAACAACATAAAATATAAATCTTCCTTGAAACAAACTTATGAGCCTGTATCAGTGTTAATTACCGAGTCAGAGAAATCTCTATGACTAAGAAATAAGCATTCAATTTCCATGCCTTCAAATTTAGAAATTTGAGATCCTGATGGAAAACTGACTTGAGACCGAAGGTCTGGTCTTATTGGAAGTGACCAAGGCTGGCAACTGGACATTCTGACAAGGTCCACATACCAAAACTTGTGAGGCCATGCTGGTGCTATCAAAAACACATCAGAATGTTCCATAATGATCTTGGAGATCACCTTTGGAAGAAGATCCAGAGGCGGAAAAATGTAAGCAGGTTGATAAAACTAGGGAACTCCTAGAGCATCCTTCATTTCCGTCTGAGGTTTCCTGGACCTAGAAAGGTATCTGGGAAGTTTCTTGTTCAGATGAGAGGCCATCAGATCCATTTCTGGAAGACCCCACATCTGTACAAGTAGAAAAAAAAACACATCTAAGTGGAGAGACCACTTCCCTGGATGTAGAGAATGACGGCTGAGATAATCCGCTTCCCAATTGTCTACACCTGGGATATGAATTGCAGAGATTTGACAAGAGTTGGATTCTGCCCAAGAAAAATATAAGAGAAACTTATTTCATGGCTAAAGGACTGCGAGTCCCCCCTTTATGATTGACATATGCCACTGTTGTGATATTGTCTGTTTGAAAACAAATGTAAAGTTCTCTCTTCAATATAAGCCAAGCCATAAGAGCTCTGAAAATAGCACAGAGTTCTAAAATATTGATTGGTAACCTCGCCTCTTGAGGGTTCCAAACCCCTTGTGCTGTCAGAGACCCCCAGACAGCTCCCCAACCTGTAAGACTTGCATCTGTTGTGATCACAGTCAAGGAAGGACTAACATATAGTCCCCTTGAACAAATAGGTGATGGTTTAACCACCAAGTCAGAGAGAGTTGAGTGTTGGAATTTAAGTATATCAACTGTAATATCTGCGTATAATCCCTGCACCACTAGTGCAACATGCAAAGCTGTAGAGGTCTCATATGAAGAGAGCAAAGGGGATTGCGTCCGATGCTGCAATCATAAGACCTAAAACTTCCATGCATATAGCCACTGAAGGGAATTAGAGAGACTGAAGGTTTAGACAAGCTAAGACCAATTTCATTTGTCTGTTGGAGAAAGAGTCATGGACACTGAATCTATCTGGAAACCTAAGAAGGTGACCTTTGTCTGAGGAATCAAGAAACTCTTTGGTAAATTGATCCTCCAACCATGTCTTTGAATTAACAACATTAGTTGTGAGATTCTGCCAAATGAAAAGATTGAGCTAGTACCAAAACATATTCCAAATAAGGAAATACCACAATACCCTGCTCTCCGATTATAGATAGAAGGGCACGAGAAACTTTGAGAAAATTCTTGAGGCTGTTGCTACGCCAAATGGAAGAGTGACAAATTGGTAATGCTGGTCTAGAAAAGAGAATCTCAGAAAATGATATTGGTCTGGATGAATCGGAATGTGAAGATAAGCGTCCTGTAAGTCTATTGTGGACATGAAATGACCTTGCTGAACAAAAGGCAGAATAGTAGTTAGTCACCATCTTGAAAGTTGGGACTTACAAAACTATTTAAATTTTTCAGATCCAGGATTGGTCTGAAAGAATCTTCCTTCTTTGGGACAAGGAATAGATTTGAATAGAAACCCAATCCCTGTTCCTGCTGAGGAACTGGTACAATCACCCCTGAAAGCTCTAGGTCTGAAACACACTTCAGAAAAGCCTGAGCCTTCACATGGTTTGTTGGAACATGAGTAAGAAAGAATCTTCCCATGGGAGGTCTTATTCTGAAACCTATTTGATAACCTTGAGAAATAATATTCTGAATCCACTGATTTTGGACAGAATTTGTCCAAAATTTCTTGAAATAAGTTTAGTCTGCCCCCACCAGAAGAACTGGTATGAGGGCCGCACCTTCATGCAGTCTTAGGGGCTGGATTTGGTTTCTTATAAGGCTTGGATTTATTCCAATTCGAAGATGGTCTTCTTCTGTTTTCTGTTCTCTATTCTGACAAAAGGAACGAAAACGATTGGGAGCTTTAAAATGTACCCTTAGATTTCTTGTCTTGGGGCAGAAAAACTCCCTTACCCACAGTGATAGTGGAGATAGTAGAATCCAATTCAAACAAATTATTACCCTGAAAAGATTGAGATTATAATCTAGATTTAGACACCATGTCAGCATTCCAAGATTTAAGCCATAAAGCTCTTCTAGTTAGAATAGCTAAAGACATAGATTTGACATTAATCTTAATGACATCAAATATAGCATCACAAATTAAATTATTTGTATGCTGAAGTAAAAGAACAATGCTAGATAGTTTAGGATCTGATAACTGCTGCACTAAACTGTCCAACCAAAAAGTTGAAGCAGCAGCAACATCAGCCATAGAAATAGCTGGTCTAAGAATATAACCAGTATGTAAATATGCTCTTCTAAGGTAAGATTCAAGCTTCCTATCTAAAAGGATCTTTAAAAGAAGTACTATCTTCCATAGAAATAGTAGTACATTTGGCAAGAGTGGAAATAGCCCCATCAACCTTAGGGACCTTTTCCCAAAACGCTAGACTAGCCACAGGTAAAGGATATAACTTCTTAAACCTAGAAGAAGGGTTAAAAGAGTTACCAGGTTTAGACCATTCTTTAGCAATCATTTTGGAGATAGCATCTGGAATAGGAAAAACTTCAGGAGTAACCTCAGAAGTCTTAAATACAGAATTTAAACTATTATTAGCTTTGCTATCAGAAGGACTAGACTCCCCAATACCCAAAGTAAACAATACTTCCTTTAATAGAGAGCGAATATGTTCAATTTTTAAATAAAAAAGATTTGTCAATTTCTGTCTCTGATGCAGGATCCTCTGAGTCAAAGAAACCCTCATCAGTAGAGAATATTTCAGTATGCTGTCGGTCAGTACAAAATTCATTAGATCTATGACAAGTTTGGAAAGACCTTTTACGTTTATTTGAAGGTGGAATAGCAGTCATAGCCTTCTCTATGGCTGCAGCAATAAAAACATTTCATATCTGCAGGAATATCAGGTACATTAGACTGAGAAGGAATAACAGTAGATGTATTTGTACTCATACAAACATTATCAGCATGTAATAATTTGTCATAACAAATGCCACATAATTGAGCTGAAGAAATAAGATTAGCTTGTTTACAACAAACACACTTAAGCTTTGGTAGAATTGTGTTCAGGCAGCTTAGTTCCTACAGCAACATCAGAGGCAGGATCAGTTTGAGACATCTTGCAAAATGTAACAAAAAAGAAAAAACAACATTTAAACAATATATCCAATGTCCTCAGTTTCAGGAATGGGAAAAAATGCTTATGATAAAATTCTTTTACAAAAAGTAAAATCAAAAGCAAGCATCATAGCTCTCTATAATATGAGAGCAGGGAGCATTAGAGGGAGAGGCTTAATATAACAAATTTTGGTGCCAAGAATGACGCACTGAAAATACGCAATTCTCGTCATAACCTGCATGACTTCACGCCAAAAATGACGCAACTCGCGCCACAGCAGGAGTAATTTCACGCCAAAAATATTTGCGGCAAAAATGATGCAATAAAATGATGCAATTTGCGTCATCGCGAGCCTAATTTTCCCACAATAATTTTAAAAACAGACTCCATGTTAACAACTAACCGGAACCCCAGGTAAGAAAAAAAAAAAAATTCTCCCATAAACATAATTTCCATTCTGAAACGGTGCGACTGCAAAGGGGAATATTAACAGACCTGACTCATGGCTAATATATGCAATATACATTAAGAACTTTATAATATAAAGTGCCTTCCATAGCTGAGAGAGTGTCTTAAAAATGATATATACTTACCAGAAGACACCCATCCACATATAGCAGACAGCCAAACCAGTACTGAAACATTTCAGCAGAGGTAATGGTAGAGGAGTATAAATGTCGATCTGTAAAGGGAGGCAGCAGATGAATCCCCACAACCGAATTTACAGAGATTTCCCTTAGGCGAAAATATGGTGTCAGGCAATACTCCCTTCACATCCCTCAAACACTGTACTTAGAGAGAAACTGGGTTACAATTTTCTTAGAAGCACCTTTTACAGAAGAAATCAAGCACATCATGCTTTACCACCTCCTAAGGAGGCAAAGTTTGTAAAACTGAGGTACGAGTGACGTGGGAGGTGTATTTATAGGCATTTGAAGTTTGGGAAACATTGCCCCCCTCCTGGTAGGAATATATATCTCATACGTCACTAGCTCACGGACTCTTGCCACCTATATGAAATAAATATCCCTACTCATGTACCTAGTGCTACAGAATAAGGCAGATATCAATGGATTTGTCTAGTAAAATAATAAAAAAAAACTTAGCTACCAATGATCATTACAAAGGCCGTCACAGGTAAAAACAAAAACCCACCTCTTTATAGAAGGCAGATGCATTAATAAACCCCACTTTCTGCATATATGCATTCTCTAAGAAAAAAAAAAGCGCATATGCACAAATTTAATCAATTTGTATTTCTTCATCAGACTATAAATTATGTATATGCTTTACACATATTTTGAGTGACGTGTTGAAAACAGAATTTATGCTTACCTGATAAATTACTTTCTCTTACAGGTGTATTCAGTCCACGGATTCATCCTTACTTGTGGGATATTCTCAATCCCTACAGGAAGTGGCAAAGAGAGCACACAGCAAGCTGTCCATATAGCTCCCCTCAGGCTCCGCCCCCCCAGTCATTCGACCAACGGTTAGGAGAAAAAGGAGAACCATAGGGTGCAGTGGTGACTGTAGTTATTGTAAAATAAATTTGAACCTGACTTAAATATCAGGGCGGGCCGTGGACTGAATACACCTGTAAGAGAAAGTAATTTATCAGGTAAGCATAGATTCTGTTTTCTCTTACTTGGTGTATTCAGTCCACAGATTCATCCTTACTTGTGGGATACCAATACCAAAGCAATAGGACATGGATGAAGGGAGGGAACAAGTCAGGTAACCTAAACGGAAGGCACCACTGCTTGCAAAACCTTTCTCCCAAAAATAGCCTCCGAAGAAGCAAAACTATCGAATTTGTAAAATTTGGCAAATGTATGCAGCGAAGACCAAGTCGCTGCCTTACAAATCTGTTCAACAGAAGCCTCGTTCTTGAAAGCCCATGTGGAAGCCACAGCTCTGGTGGAATGAGCTGTAATTCGTTCAGAAGGAGAGAGAGAGAGAGGTAGCAGTCGCTTTCTGACCTCTCCTCTTACCAGAATAGACAACAAACAAGGATGATGTTTGTCTGAAATCATTAGTTGCCTTTAAATAGAATTTTAAGGCACGAACCACGTCAAGATTGTGTAAAAGTCGTTCCTTCCTAGAAACTGGATTAGGACACAGAGAAGGAACAATGATTTCCTGGTTAATATTCTTATTAGAAACCACTTTTGGAAGAAAACCAGGTTTGGTACGCAAAACAACCTTATCTGCATGGAACACCAGATAGGGTGAATTACACTGCAAAGCAGACAATTCAGAAACTCTTCGGGCAGAAGAAATTGCTACTAAAAACAAAACTTTCCAAGATAATAACTTGATATCTATGGAATGCAAAGGTTCAAACGGAACCCCTTGAAGAACTGAAAGAACTAAATTTAGACTCCATGGAGGAGCCACAGGCTTGTAAACAGGCTTGATTCTAACTAAGGCCTGTGCAAACACCTGGACGTCTGGTACAGCTGCCAGACGCTTGTGTAACAGAATAGACAGAGCAGATATCTGTCCCTTTAAGGAACTAGCTGACAGACCTTTCTCCAAACCTTCTTGGAGAAAAGACAATATCCTTGGAATCCTAACTTTACTCCACGAGTAACCCTTGGATTCACACCAACAAAGATATTTCCGCCATATCTTATGGTAAATTTTCCTGGTGACAGGCTTTCTGGCCTGTATCAGAGTATCTATAACTGATTCAGAGAACCCCCGCTTAGCTAGGATTAAGCGTTCAAACTCCAAGCAGTCAGTTGCAGAGAAAATAGATTTGGATGCTTGAAAGGACCTTGGATTAGAAGATCCTGTCTCGATGGCAGTTTACATGGTGGGACCGATGACATGCCCACTAGGTCTGCATACCAAGTCCTGCGTGGCCACGCAGGCGCTATCAGAATTACCGAAGCCTTCTCCTGTTTGATTCTGGCTATTAGCCGAGGGAGAAGAGGAAACGGTGGAAAGACATAAGCTAGACTGAATGACCAATGCGCTATTAATGCATCTATCAATGCCGCCTTGGGATCCCTGGATCTGGATCCGTAAAGGGGAAGTTTGGTGTTCTGACGGGACGCCATCAGATCCAACTCTGGAATGCCCCAAAGCTGAGCAAAAACCTCCTTCAGGGAGTTCCAGACCGCACCCCAGCCTACCAGACTGGCATCGGTCGTGACAATGATCCACTCCGGTCTGCGGAAACTCATTCCCTGAGACAGGTGATCTTGAGACAACCACCAGAGAAGAGAGTCTCTGGTTTTTTGGTCCATTTGAATTTGAGGAGATAAATCTGCATAATCTCCATTCCACTGCTTGAGCATGCACAGTTGCAGTGGTCTGAGATGGATTCGGGCGAAAGGGACTACGTCCATAGCCGCAACCATTAAACCAATTACTTCCATGCACTGTATTCAACAGTTTTGACTTTCTGACCTCTGTCAGAAAGATTCTCATTTCTGCCGAGTCTATTAATGTTCCCAGAAAGGGAACCCTTGTGAGCTGGGACAGAGAACTCTTTTCTACGTTCACCTTCCACCCGTGAGCCCTTAGAAAGGCCAGAACGATGTCCGTATGAGCCTTGGCTCTGTGAAAGGACGACGCCTGTACTAATATGTCGTCTAGGTAAGGTGCTACTGCAATGCCCCGCGGTCTTAGTACCGCCAGAAGGGACCCTAGCATCTTTGTGAAAATTCTGGGAGCGGTGGCCAACCCGAAAGGAAGGGCCACGAACTGGTAATGTTTGTCCAGAAAGGCGAACCTTAGGAACTGATGGTGATCTTTGTGAATAGGTATATGTAGGTACGCATCCTTTAGATCCATGGTAGTCATATATTGACCTTCCTGGATCATCGGCAAGATTGTCCGAATGGTTTCCATCTTGAAAGACGGAACTCTGAGGAATTTGTTTAGAATTTTTAGATCCAGGATTGGCCTGAAAGTTCCTTCCTTTTTGGGAACTACGAACAGGTTTGAGTAAAAGCCCAGTCCTTGTTCTGCAATTGGAACTGGGTGTATCACTCCCATTTTTAGTAGATCTTCTACACAGCGTAAGAATGCCTGTTTCTTTGTTTGGTCTGAAGACAAACGAGAAATGTGGAACCTTCCCCTTGGGGGAGAGTCCTTGAATTCTAGAAGATACCCCTGAGCAACTATTTCTAATGCCCAGGGATCCGGAACATCTCTTGCCCAAGCCTGAGCAAAGAGAGAATGTCTGCCCCCCAACAGATCCGATTCCGGATCGGGGGCTACCCCTTCATGGTGTCTTGGTAGCAGGAGCAGGCTTCTTGGCCTGTTTACCCTTATTCCAGCCCTGCAAGGGATTCCAGGTTGCCTTGGGCTGGGAAGCGTTATCTTGCTTTGCGGCAGCAGAGGTTGCAGCAGGTCCGCTCCTGAAGTTGCGAAAGGAGCGATAATTAGCCTTGTTTTTGGCCTTAAACGGCCTATCTTGTGGAAGGGCATGGCCCTTGCCTCCAGTGATATCTGAAATAATTTCTTTCAGCTCTGGGCCGAAAAGGGTTTTCCCCTTGAAGGGAATATTTAACAGTTTTGTTTTGGACGACACATCCGCCGACCACGATTTGAGCCAAAGCGCTCGTCGCACCATGATGGCAAAACCTGAGTTTTTCGCCGCTAGTTTAGCTAATTGGAAAGCGGCATCAGTGATAAAAGAATTAGCCAGCTTTAAAGCGTGAATTCTATCCATGACCTCATCGTATGAAGTCTCCCTCTGGAGCGACTCCTCCAGGGCCTCGAACCAAAAAGCCGCTGCAGTAGTTACCGGGATAATGCAGGCAATTGGTTGAAGGAGAAAACCTTGCTGAACAAAAATTTTCTTCAGCAATCCTTCCAATTTTTTATCCATAGGATCTTTGAAAGCACAATTGTCCTCTATTGGTATAGTTGTGCGCTTAGCAAGTGTTGAAACAGCCCCCTCTACCTTAGGGACCGTCTGCCACGCGTCCCGCCTAGGGTCGTTTATGGGGAACATTTTCTTAAAGATAGGTGGGGGGAACAAAGGGTACACACCTGGTCTCTCCCACTCCCTAGTCACAATATCCGCCACCCTCTTTGGGATCGGAAATGCCTCAGTGTATACAGGGACCTCTAAATATCTGTCCATTTTACACAATTTTTCAGGGACCACCATGGGGTCACAATCATCCAGCGTAGCTAAAACCTCCTTAAGCAGGACGCGGAGGTGTTCCAGCTTAAATTTAAACGCTAAGGAATCTGACTCTGCCTGCTGAGAAACTTTTCCTGTGTCAGAAATTTCTCCCTCAGACAGCCCTTCCCCTCACTGCAACCTCTGAGTTTTGTGAGGGTACTACAGATAAATTATCCAAAGCTTCAGATTGCTTATCCAAACTGGCAGTTTGGATAAAAATGCTGCAAGGGAATTATCCATTACTGCTGCTATTTGCTGTAAAGTAATAGGGGCCAATGCGCTAGAGGTACTAGGCATCGCTTGCGCGGGCGTAACTGGTGTAGACACATGGGGGGAGGAAGGACTATCCTCATTACCCTCCGTTAAGGAATCATCTTGGGCAGCATTTTTAATTGTCACTGGATGATCTTTAAAATGCTTAGATGTTTTTGCACACTTTAAACATAAATGCTATGGGGGTACTGCCATGGCTTTTGAACACAAAGAACAAGGTCTATCTGAAGGCTCAGACATGTTTGACAGACTCAGACAACACTAAAATATTGAAAAAAAATACCTTTTGAAAAAATGTTACTGTCTCTTTAAATAATAAAAAAGGCACACACTTTTTTACCAAATCAAAAAACATCCGCTCTTAATGAAATTTTCACCACATGATCCTAATGCCTTGAAATGATTGCACACAAGTTTTCATTTAACCCCTTAATGCCCAAACCAGAGCAAAATGAAGTAAATACCCGGTTTAACCCACTACAGTACTATGCCACAGTCTTTGCTGTGGCTTTACCTTCCTTTAGGGTTATTTGCAGGTGTAAATTAAGCCTCCCTGAAGTCCTCCTGTACTCTAAAGGCTATGCACATGAAGCTGCGTGGAGCTGTGTTGCAAATCAACTGCGCAATTGAGGTGCGAAAATGAGGCCCCCTTCTTCCTTCTCCAGAGTTATGGGGCCTTTCTGAGTCAGATTAGCCGTCTTATAAAATGCCAGGCGTAAAAAAATCCCCAAAAAGTGTTTTCAACGTTTAAAAAAGCTTAATAAATATAAGATTACCTTAATAAAGTAATCATTTTAGCCCATCACAGTGTCTACCAGTATTTAAGCCCTTAACTGAAGCCATCATTCTATACTGTGTCTCAGAAAATGGCTTACCTTCCCTCATGGGATTTCTGTCAGTCTTCTAGCACTACCAAGTCTTGTTAGAAAAAAATGACTGAGCATACCTTAAGCAGTATAAGCCTGCAAACTGTTCCCCCCAACTGAAGTTCTCCGGTACTCAACAGTCCTGTGTGGGAACAGCCATGGATTTTAGTTACAACATGCTAAAATCTTTTTCCTCTCAGCAGAAATCTTCATCATTTTCTGCCTCAGAGTAAATAGTACAAACCGGCACTATTTTAAAATAACAAACTCTTGATTGAAGAAATAAAACTACAAATCTAACACCACATACTCTTTACCACCCCCGTGGAGATGCTACTTGTTAGAGCGGCAAAGAGAATGACTGGGGGGGGCGGAGCCTGAGGGGAGCTATATGGACAGCTTGCCGTGTGCTCTCTTTGCCACTTCCTGTAGGGATTGAGAATATCCCACAAGTAAGGATGAATCCGTGGACTGAATACACCAAGTAAGAGAAAGTATGTACAATTTTGGTTAGTAGTATTTACAATTTTTCCTTTTAATTTACAATAATATTGCTTGCAATTGATTGGTTACAAACACTAATTGTTTGTTTAGGAAATCTCAGATATTTGAGAAAGTTACATTATTGTTTCAAAGCCTTCCCCGGTAAAAAGAATACTTGAATATTTTTTTTATTTTTACCTTGTTTGCTAGACAAGTTTTATTATGTCCAACTATGCAGCGGATGAAACTTTTTTACCTTTCAGCAATCCAAAACAAGGAAAAATGTATTTTATTAGAAAATTGACAAAGATAAAAATAATGCAAGACTATAAATCATAATAAACAAGATGGACCATCTTGGTAATATTTGTTTTTATCAACAATATGATTTTCTGATTCAAGGTGACACTGCAAATAACTTAAAGCTGCAACAGTAGATCTAAAAATACAATGCCTCCTACTGGATCATCTTAGGAGTCATTGACTGATACTGAAGCATGTCTTGGCAACAAAACAAAAAAAAGGAACTAGCGGATTCTGTATTATGAGTTGGATTGTAAAAGCAAAATCCAGAGTGAGATATATTAAATTGTGTCGCTTTAGTGTGTATGGTTCTAGGACTAGCAAACAGAATTCTAAAAACAAATCTCTAAATCGAGACTGTGATAAATACTCATATCTTGTATATTAGATATAATATGGTTTGAGAGAGGGGGGGGGAATCATAAATACAAAAGATGTACAGAAACAGGTCAACCTCCTACATGCCTGTACAAGGCATGTGTTCATCAAATGACAATAAATCTATGTAGGTAGAAATCAACCATACTGAAAAGACTGATTAAGCAAGGTTGTGTCTCCAGGTCATAAGACCCTCACTCTCCTATGTTCAATAGAGAGTTCTCACTGGATAACAACAAACCAGAATTGCAAGATCAGCTAGTGATTGGGAAAATCGAGGGTCCTAAATTTGTAAATCAAAGATAGCATTAAATAAAACAACATTATGTGATCCATATGTTCTTCTTTACAATTCTAAAGCAGCAAGAGATAACGGAAGATGATTGAGACAAGTTCATAAAATTAAAGTCGCTATCTCCATTTAAGGACATTTTTAAGCATTAATACATTTCCTTCTAAATCTGATTACTTCAACTTCCTGAGGTCCAGTGGAGAAAGTCTACTGGACATTCAAGTCACTGAGATGATGATCTGTGTCTTCAAGATGTATAATTTTAGAACAGTGTGGATTCATGTATAATTAGAAATAATGGCTTAAGGATTTAAACATGTTCCTTAGAAATTACTAGTTTAGGAAGCGATATTAGAAGCAGAAGAGCCACACTACTCCAAGGTCAATCTGCTTTATGGTGGTTGTTATTCTGTACTGAATGCCCATTTGAAAGAAATCCATTCTTGGTGTGTTCTTCTTCCTCTTCATCAGGGATATCGGTCTCGTCTCTGTCACTTCTTTCATCCTGCTCCAGCTGGTGGGAGACATTAAATCAGAACAGTAAGCCTATCATGTAATATAGTCTAACAGATACCACAATTGTCTAATCCTACTTTTTTTAATAAAGAAAGTTATGCTGTTTTACAGCAACATCTAAAACAATGCACTGGAATATCTAACCCTAATCTCAAGACATTTTACCTACCTTTCCAGTAAGAAACTTGTGGGCCATTCGAAGGATGAGGTATGCCCAGAAGATATGCAAACACTGGAGAACCCAAAGCATGACATTGAAGAAGTAATACCCAAAGAAGGGTGCATAACTTTCCATTGGGTAAACCCAGGTACAGTGTAGGATCCTAAAGAAAAATATATTTTAGACAGTTAATTTGTGGTCAGGCACACAGAAAGTGACTCATATGCTGTATCCTGGTTGCCGAATACATCTGTCAGCTCCTGGTGTAAAGTGTTTTTACATTACTTTGAAACCTAGGAGACACCCCCATAGACATATTTAATATAGTGATAGGAATAATTAAGAAAATACCAGAGCTAAAAATAAGGTTCTATGGACTGGGTCATTTAGAAATTTGTTTTCAACCATTAGCAATTTCTATATTTTAAACACCATTATAATCCATAGTTATTGGCCCACACTACTCTTCTCCTCTCCTTTCTTTTCAGGGTTTTCGTATTTAATGGGAGCGACCTCACCTTTACATCTACCCTTCCTCTCATGTGGTACACTCAAGTTGTTTATTATCAATCCCTTTAACCTTATTTATTTCATAAAAGGTGGTAAGAGTCCACAATCCATTATTCCTGGGAATAACTCTCCCTGCCACACGGAGGAGGCAAAGATAACCCCTCCCACTTCTATGGTAGTTAATCTTATCTTTGTCTCCACTGGTCCCTGTCTCAATGCACTAATTTAATGCAGCCTTGGCTTCTAAAAATCTGGAGAGATAGACACCTCGGCATCAGAAGCTGGGTATAATTTCCTCTCAACTCACGAGAGTGATAAGAAACAATTCTGAACCCGCACTATGTGAGTCACAGTTGGACTCTATGTGCTTAAAATTAAAAGCAAGACAATATGACAAACAAGATATTGCCAAGGCGAGACAGACATTAGATGATTCCAATCAAGAGACACTCATTAGGACTAGAGATGTAACTAATATTGATGACAAATCACTTAACGTCATCACTACATTCTCTCCCTTACATACCACCATACATGAATCTGTCCATAAGAGATGGGATCTCCTTGAAACAGACAAGGGTCTTGAGAGTTGGAAAACGAAACCACCGAGAGTGGTGTACAGACGGGCAAAAAGTATTAGAGACTTACTTATGAAAACAGACCCTAAAGGCAGCTATCAAACGGATACATGGTTAAAATCGAGAAAAAATGGATGCTATCGATGTGGTGAATATGTTAACTGCAATTCCATGCAGACGGGGGACTCTTTCCAACATCCACATAAAAATAAAAGATACTCTATTCGCCATCGTTTAAACTAGATTTTGGACCTTTTATTGGATAAATGACTTTCTCTGCCTTAGTTTATTATAATCCTCTATTAACTATCTTTGCATCTCCTATTAAGGATAAAGGGGGAGGCCCATAATTCTACAGTTCCAACTATGCACTTATTCCTTTACCTCTATGTCTATCTTGCTTTTTCTTTTTTCTTTCCTTTCTTCTTTTTTTCTTCTCTGGCTTATGTGCTGCTTTGAGTATATGATGCGCATTGCTAACTGAGATGATCCAACATCCCACATGCTGATTACATATACAGAAGAATATCGTAACAAGACATACTCTGATTCAGTGTATTCACACTCTCATAATGATATCTACATTGAACTAGTGGGGGAGTACCCGCAATGTGTGGGGCATATACTTTTGTTTGGAATATATATATGTGCAAGACACCCCATATCTCTTTGCCTTGCATGGCTTTTGTTTGTCACAACTACGGCTGACATGATGAGAGGAGTGAGCATGCACCATAACTTGGCTGGCCGAAAGAAGATTTTGTTCTCCGATTACGGCATTGTTATGCCAGAAGCATTCTGAACTTCTATCCACACAAGGTTTGCCATATGATTGGTCCTGACCTCGATAAAGGCGTGACAAGTGGGTGTACATGGTGACGATCCAACCTCCCACAGCCGTGGGATTTGCTAGCCGCATCATTGTAGGGCGGAGTATAAAGGAACATCTCGACGTATATGATAATAAGCCATGCGTTGTGTAAACACAGCTGTGATAGACACGGAACATGTTGACCTATCACGAGATTTGTGGGTGTGGCGGACTTCTCTTGTTACGGCGCGAAGAGGTCTGAAATCAGCTGCAAATAGCCTCAGTCACTATAAATTGGGAAAAGACAGCCAGAGACCTTATGCTTTCATCGGAAAATCACATAGCCGATGTGCCCTCTCAGGAACTACCTCTTTTTCTTTGGGACATTTGATAAAGATGCCAGTTAGGCATCGAAACGTCATGTTTACCCCTGGATTTTAACCCCTTGTAGAATTAAAAGTTATATTATAATTTTTTAAGACCAGTGAGTGCTGTCCTTTTTTTGAACAGTGGATATCTATTCTGACATTGCACCCTGGCAGCTACTTCGAACATTTATATGGTGTGCAGTTCTAAGTGGGACTATAAAATATACATATACATCCCATGACCCTGCAACATGCTCAGCTCTGGGTGCCACTGGCACTCACAGGAAGCTGTGCTGTCCCCAGAGCCACAGGCAGTTAACCCCAGACAGGTCTGGGTGCAAGAACCATAGGGAAAATTAAAAAACAAATACAACACACAGAGAAAACCCAGCACTCACTCACAAGCTCTCAGCTAAGATTTGAAAGCAAAAATGGAAAGGTTAGTTACCGCATCTGGCCAAATAGGACAAGCCCGTCAAGGTCATTTCCAATACCTGGGACCCTAAAACAGCCACACAATGCAAGCTTTCAAATCCAAACAAACTGGGAACAAGGGAAGGGTGCACAGGCATATGTAATCACCCTAGACATATACAAAACACGGAAGGGAACTGCACTCTCATACCGGACCGGGTACACATCCCATGACCCTGCAACATGCTCAGCCCTGGGTGCCACTGGCACTCACAGGAAGCTGTGCTGTCCCCAGAGCCACAAGCTTGCATTGTGTGGCTGTTTTAGGGTCCCAGATATTGGAAAGGACCTTGACGAGGTTATATATATATATATATATATATATATATATATATATATTTAGAAAAGGCACTCCATAAATTATAGCAACCTCCAGGGTGCACTTAGAAATAGTCCAACATCCATAGATAGAAAAAGGCACTCACTGAAAAAGTTAAAACTTAGCCTTTAATAAATAATTTTAAGATGCATGCCGTTTCGGAGGTATTGCACCTCCTTTATCAAATGTGTGATACAAACATTTTGAATAGTACAAAAAGCAGTATACAGAGTACATTACCCCTTCACCTTAAATAACCCCAAATGGCTCCTGACAACGCCGAGCCGCGTCCGCATGCTGCATATCCGGAAGTTGCGTCATCAACGTGTATCACGTGATGACGTCTGTTGCCATAGTGACATAGGTTGTTGTCTTACGATATCATAGGCAAACCGGAGAGGCTTATTCATCTGTCAAAAGGATAAAGATTACAGCAATCATCAGCCAATATCTACATTTACTCTGCCTAAGTCACATACTAATGCAGACAATAACGTTATAAGAGCCATATGTGAATAATAAAAACAATAGAAGCAGCTACTCACTAATGATCAATAGCGGCTTAAATAAAATCATAGTGTTATATATATATATATATATATATATATATATATATATATATATATAGAGGATATACGTTGTTACAAGCATTTAGAAAAACATTGGTATATATGTATTTATCATTAAATGGATATTGGGAATATATATACATACACACATTACACTCTGGATACCATAACACCTAGAGGGTTAAACACCATGCTGGATTTCTCACCATTTTACACTGGAAACTGAACCTTTTTCTCTTACCTGTGTTTTTCATAAACCCATTTTTTATCCTCACTTTTTATTGTCATATATATTTATCTATTTTTATATGACATTGATGTGCAAATATGACCGCTTCAAGTCCTCTGGTATCTTCTGCCATACTCCAGGAAACATGAATAACAAATATATTGGTTATATGCATTATTTAAGGTTTGGGTTATTTATATATATATATGGTACTTTAAAGAATTCCCAATATCCATTTAATGATAAATACATATATACCAATGTTTTCCCAATGTTTTTCTAAATGTTTGTAACAACGTATATCCTCTATATATAACACTATGTTTTTATTTAAGCTGCTATTGATCATTAGTGAGTAGCTGCTTCTATTGTTTTTATTATTCACATATGGCTCCTATAACATTACTGTCTGCATTAGTATGTGACTTAGGCAGAGTAAATGTAGATATTGGCTGATGATTACTGTAATCTTTATCCTTTTGACAGATGAATAAGCCTCTCCGGTTTGCCTATGATATCGTACGACAACAACCTATGTCACTATGGCAACAGACGTCATCACGTGATACACGTTGATGACACAACTTCCGGTTACGCAACTTCCGGATATGCAGCATGCGGGCCGCGGACGCGGCTCGGCGTTGTCAGGAGCCATTTGGGGTTATTTAAGGTGAAGGGGTAATGTACTCTGTATACTGCTTTTTGTACTATTCAAAATGTTTGTATCACGCATTTGATAAAGGAGGTGCAATACTTTTCTCAAATATTTTCTCAAATAATACTTTTCTCAAATATTATGACTTTCTAAAAAGCTTTGGGCATTTGAGTGTGCATGTGCACTCGTTTTGGTGCAATTGTTAGTACCATATAGGTATACAGAGGCAGCTCCCTATACGGGCTCCATAGTTACAACTGCAGTTCTATTGGAGGGGGTATTTGTTTCCTTACTTATATAGTTTGGTACACGTATCCTGTCCAGCTGTCCTCCTTGGCCCCTTTCTTTAAGGCCAGATCTTCTGTGTCAAGGTCCATTTTTACCATTGGATCTGAAAAGCTCTACGGTTAGTTCTTAGGCGTAGTGGTTTTTCAGATTCTGTGAATAAAACTCTGATTGAAGCTCAAAATCCAGTAATTAAGAAAAAAATTATGAAGTTTGTAAAACTTATTTCCTGGCATTCTTTCAGAATTTCTAGGATTCTGCAATTTTTGCAAGATGGTTTGAATAAGTATGTATCTGCTAGTTCTTTGAAAGTTTGAGCCATCTTTTTTTTTCTATCAGGATAAGGCAGTTTTGAGAACTAAATTTGATTTTTATTAACCTAAAGGTTGTGTCTTGATAATATATAAAAGTCCAGAAATTGTTGTCCCTTCTTTATGTCCTAATCCTTGGAATACTACAGAAAGGCTTCTTCACAATCTGGATGTGGTTAGAGCATTAAAGTATTATCTTCATGATACTAAGTGTTTCAGACTGTTCAGATGTTACTAAGGGTGGTCAGAAAGTTTTTGCTGTGTCCTTGTTGTCTTATTTGAAGCTTTTGATTCATGAGGCTTACTTGTAGATGGGTCAGACGCCAGCTAAACGGATTACTGCTCATTCTACCAGATCAGTGGCTACATCTTGGGTTTTCAAGGCAATTACTTGGTGATGTTTGCATACTTTTAATAAATGCTACAATTTTGATGTCTCTGCTTATTCCGAGACAACTTTTGATAGTAAAGTCCTTCAGGCTGTCGTTTATGCTTAATTTTCCAGTAGTTTTTTTTTAAGTAAATAAATAATAGAATTTTCTTTGAACGGTTTTGGATTTAGTTTCTGTATGGAAAAAATATCCCACCCTTTTTCTTTTTTTTGTTGCTATTACTCGTGGACTCTTCACAGCTTTGGTATTATCAGGCGTAATGGATCATGGACTCTTACCACTTTTACAAAAGAAAATGTATTTCTTTCATGGTGGTAAGAGTCCACAATACCCCCCCATGTTATATATTGGTGATGGTTTGTTCATCTTTTTTCCTGGCTCCCTTATTATTTTTGTTTGTTTCTTTTCCTACCTAGATGAACTATCATAGAAGTGGGAGGTGTAATATAAAGCTCTAGGGGTTTGGGAATATTTGCCTACACCTAGTCACAGTGAGAGTAATTCCCAAGAGTAATGGATTGTGGACTCAACTGTTTATTCACATTGGGATACCAAGACTAATTTTTTACTGTATGCCCTTTGTATTAGAAGTTATATTTTTCATATCCTGAAACTGCATCAATTAACCTCTGTAACAGGGACACTTTTTCAAAGCAACACTATATACATCACTGCTCAGAGTGAGTCTTTTTGGAAGAGTTATGAGCAAAGATTTAGGGCTCAATGATCTAAAGGTCCCTGGGCTGGCGAGATTATTAAAGAATGTTCGCCAGTACTTCTATTTCCCTGGTGGAATGATCTAAAGCCACTTTTTAACCTGAAAACCGTGCTTTGCTATGGATCATACACTGCATTTTCGTATGGGGAGGAGATGCGGATATTATAAAAGTGCACAATAAAAATATTTTAAAAGAAATCTTACAAAACTATTAATTTAACCATTACCACAAATATACGCAGTAAAAAAAGTATAGTTTAGGTGCATCAAAAATAGTAACAAAACCTAAAATCGTATTAAAAAAAAAAGTATATAAAATTACGTAATTTAAATCCACTTGATGTGCAGAAATCACTTAGAAATTCTTCAAAACAAGTACAAAATACAAAGCATTTTTTTCATAATCCCAGTCTAATTCTGTAAAGATTTTCGCACTACAGATCTTGGTTTTTTTCTCGCAAACTAAAAGGCGACGAGCTTTTCTCAAAACATTTAAATTAATTACTTATAACCCTAATAGAAAAACACATGCATATGGAAATCGAGGCAAATGTAAGATGCTATATGCAGAAAGCAGCGTAATGCGATTTATATTGGCTGCAGAATTTGCTGCTCACTTCAATCCACAGTGCGAAGTGTCCCTTTCCAGCTACATCCATTAGACCAGACATCCTTAAAAACTTGGCCCTCCAGAGGCTTTGGAACTACATTTCCCATGATGCACAGCCAGCATATCAGCTCGCTGAGCATCATGGGAAATGTAGTTCCAAAACCTCAGGAGGGCTAAGTTTGAGGATGTCTGCATTAGACCGCGTCTCATCACTTGCAGGGACTGCCTCTTTTTTATGATAATTCCAACAGGGCAGCCCTTGCGAGTAGGCGTGAGCTTGTGAGGTTTAGATCGGGCCCTTATAGTTTGGCTCAACCCTCCTTAGAACAATGGGACTGTGTGTTTTACCACTTATTTGCTTTTTAAAACCATGGTACCTTGTCAGCTGCTTTGTATCTCTTTATCCAATATCTTTTTGTACCTCTGATTTTTGTTATTGTTAGAAAAATGTAATAAACCATTTGAAATGAAAAATCCTAAACTTATTTTTATTCTCTGAGCTGCTCCATAAGTCACAGAGCTCTTTGAGTCAACATCAAGATTTCCTTTTTAAAATCAAACCATTTCATAACTTTTAGTAAGGGATTCAGGAAATTATGGCATTGAGCTAATTTTATTATGCCTCTAAACATGGACGTGCAGTCATAATTCATTGTAATGTGCACTTAAAGGGATTGTAAATCCTAGCATGTTTGAAACACTAGGAATTACCAGTGCTGCAAATAAAGGGGAAGTTGTTTATTTGAAGCGAGTTTATGCCAAGCTGAGCGCTTCCGGCAAAACGCTTTATTTATTTATTTATTTTTAACCATGAGGTGACTTTTTCCCTCTTATCCAATGGCCGTGCGGGCCAATCTGCATTATACCGGATAAATAGAAAGCTATTGTCTAAGGGGTGGAAAAGTCACCCCATGGTTAAAAAAAAAAAAAAAAAAAAAAAAGTGTTCTGTCGTGGGTGGCAGGAGGCGCTGAGCTCAGCATAAACTCACTGCAAATAAAGGAACTTTCAGCATGAATTTTCCTATACTTTATGGGCTCCATGTACTAAGCCGTCAATTCATCCGTCATTGTAGACGCGGATAAACTCGCCGTTACTCGCCGCGGGCGAAATGGTGTCCGCTGTCGCTATGTACTAATATTCCCCCAATAAATAGACAAGTCTAGCCCGCCGCGAGCAGTTGCGGATTGTTGATAAATTTGACGCCTCGCTCGCCGCGACTAAGCTGATGGTACTTAACTTTCAGTTGAATTGTCTGGCCAATTATTAACACGTGACATGCAAGGTGTCACGAACATCATAGTAGTCGCGGGAATAGAATTTTGCTCCTATAAAAGTTCAACTTATCTAAACAACTTTATTATTGTTCAAAATTTTTTGAAGAGTGATAACAGAGCGTTATTTTTGTAATATTTATTTACAATTTGGATATGGCTTCATCTGGATCTGATAATATATAAATATTAATATAAAAATAATTAGAAAGATTGACAACTAACAATACAAATTTAAATAGATTACTCTTTAATTACAGTCGACAAATTGGGCGCAATTTATGTACATGGAAATGAGAGACAAATTAGACGCCAGTTATGCTGTAAGTACAATGCTGATATTACTGCCTTTTATATATGTCTAGACTGGCGTCTAGATTGACTTTCCTATTGTTTTGTACCTTGCCCGCCACCTAAAAGGTGGCGAGGCAAAAATAGCGAGGTGGGAGCGGAAATTGTAGCGAGCGGACAAATAGATTTTTTAGTACATTCGTTTTTTGGCGAGTTGGTGGTCAAATGTGTCTAATTACAGTGAAAAATGGAGCGGTAGCGAGGTTTGGCGGATAAGTACGCTCGCAATTTTAAAGATGCGAGTTTTAACATAATTGACGGCTTTGTACATATCAGTTTGCGAGTTTTGACGCGAGATTTGTTGCGGGTAGCTCGCTGACTGCTTAGTACATGGAGCCCTATGACTGAAAGACACCTTTATTTGTAGCACTGGTAAATCCTAGCGTTTCAAAAGCATGTTTCCTCAACGTAAATATCAGTAACTTCTACCTTTATGTAAAGCTTATACGGTTTTGGACAGATTTAAATAGAAAGGGGTCTATATTAAATCCCACTTAGAGCAAAAGGGGTCTATATTAAATCCCACTTAGAGCAAAAGGGATATATATTAAATCCCACTTAGAGCAAAAGGGATATATATTAAATCCCACTTAGAGCAAAAGGGATATATATTAAATCCCACTTAGAGCAAAAGGGATATATATTAAATCCCACTTAGAGCAAAAGGGATATATATTAAATCCCACTTAGAGCAAAAGGGATATATATTAAATCCCACTTAGAGCAAAAGGGATATATATTAAATCCCACTTAGAGCAAAAGGGATATATATTAAATCCCACTTAGAGCAAAAGGGATATATATTAAATCCCACTTAGAGCAAAAGGGATATATATTAAATCCCACTTAGAGCAAAAGGGATATATATTAAATCCCACTTAGAGCAAAAGGGATATATATTAAATCCCACTTAGAGCAAAAGGGATATATATTAAATCCCACTTAGAGCAAAAGGGATATATATTAAATCCCACTTAGAGCAAAAGGGATATATATTAAATCCCACTTAGAGCAAAAGGGATATATATTAAATCCCACTTAGAGCAAAAGGGATATATATTAAATCCCACTTAGAGCAAAAGGGATATATATTAAATCCCACTTAGAGCAAAAGGGATATATATTAAATCCCACTTAGAGCAAAAGGGATATATATTAAATCCCACTTAGAGCAAAAGGGATATATATTAAATCCCACTTAGAGCAAAAGTGATATATATTAAATCCCACTTAGAGCAAAAGGGATATATATTAAATCCCACTTAGAGCAAAAGGGATATATATTAAATCCCACTTAGAGCAAAAGGGATATATATTAAATCCCACTTAGAGCAAACATATCATACATCAAAACTTAAAACAGACATAGAAACTACTTACCAGAAAGGAAAGATGATAATTCTTGTTACTATAAACACCACTGCAAACACTACAAAAATACTGTTACAGGTATCTGTCCAACCAGCATAATTAAACATCTTCGCAGACTAAAAACAAAAACAAGAGATTCGAGTCAGCAACTCTCACATACAAAGCACTTTTCTATATCGAATGCATTACTTGTCAGTGTAAATATTGTATAACATTTACTTTATTTACAAAAGGATCTCTTTTTACAGAAATACATTTCACTTGCTCAATGTAATTACGCACCAGGAATTTAATCGTCAGGTCTTTTTTTTATTATAAAACAATACTTTCTTCATGAATACGCATCCATTATGTTCTGCACTTCATTACAGTGTATTAAAATCTCTTAAGTAGCTGTATGGATCCCAGGGGTTCCAGAGACTATAGCTGCTGGATATACATTAAATCGTGTGAAATGGACAGCAAAATGAGGCATTAAAGGGACAGAAAACCCCAACATTTTCTTTCGTGATTTAAATAGAACTTACAATTTTAAGCAACTTTCCACTTTTATTATCAAATTTGTAGGATATCTGCGTATATGTAGGATATAAAGTGTAGGATATCTGCGTATTCTTTTTTCAACAATGGATACCAAAAGAACAAAGCACATTTGAAAATAGAAGTGAGTTTAAATGACATGCTCTATCGGAATCATGCAAGTTTAATTTTGACTTTCCTACACTTTCATTTCTTAATGTGGTACCCAAAATTATTGATATTTTTCCAAAGCGTTAGACCTCAAGGTGTTACTTTTTTTTTTTTTTTTTAAAGGGATAGTTAATTCCAAAAAAAACTTTCATGTTTCAAATAGGTCATGCAATTTTAAACAACTTTCCAATTTACTTTTATCACCAATTTTGCTTAGTTAAAAGCTAAACCTAGGAGGTTCATATGCTAATTTCTTAGACCTTGAAGGCCGCCTCTAATCTAAATGCATTTTGATAGTTTTTCACAACTAGAGGGCATTAGTTCACGTGTTTCATATAGATAGCATTGAGCTATTGGCTAAACTGCAAGTCTGTCAAAAGAACTGAAATAAGGGGGCAGTATGCTGAGGCTTAGATACAAGGTTATTACAGAGGTAAAAATGTGTATAATTATAACTGTTAGTTATGCAAAACTGGGGAATTTGTATTTAAGGGATTATCTATCTTTTAAAACAACAATTCTCGTGTTGACTGTCCCTTTAAGGGAGGCTCAATCAAAGACTCAGATGTTGGACAGCTTGGTCATTTTAGCAAATGAGAATGTGTTCTGAGAATTTGTAGGCAACTGTAGGGATAATATGATTATTCATTACAGTGACCAAAAGCTTACTGTGCACGAGTAGAAGCACTGTAATTAAAATTGCTTGGCAAACAGATTATAAATCAAGCAATTTGATACCGACTAATATTTGGAATTATTTTTTGGGATTGCTTTTTGTGTGTTCTAATTTATTAAAGGTCACAGAACTTTTAGTTTTTAGTATTGTTGAAAATCTCATATGGTGATTGTTTCTCTAGATGGAATTTTATAGGATATGGATATTCAGTGTTTCAATTGTGTATTGTACATTCATATTTCTTAATTAGGAATAAATAAATAAATACTTAAAGGTACAGTACACTGTAAAATTGTTTTTCCATTAATGTATTTCCAATTCCTTGTTATACCAGCTGCAGATTGTAAACCACACCCTATTACAATGGGTTAAGCTTCAGGTAATATCTCATTTTATCACTTTGTGTACACATACTTGCTTCCTTATCTTATATCCGTTTGTAAACCAAAGCTAAATACTTAGAGCTAACAATGGAAAATTTGCATTTTATTACTTAAGAGGGACATAATACTCATATGCTAAATCACTTTAAACTAATGCAGTATAACTGTAAAAAGCTGACTGGAAAATATCACCTGAGCATCTCTATGTAAAAAAGGAAGATTTTTTTTTCCCCAATAACTTTTTATTGAGGTTGTCAGGCAATACATAAGCATTTAAACAGTTTACATAAGATGTAAGTAATAATACAATGTTTGGTATGTAATATTGTCCCAATACAGAAAAATAACTGCCCTATTTAGGGCCAACTCGCAACATGCAAAAGAATCACCCATGGAACCACAATGAGTAAACTGTACATCACAACTTGGAACCCCTCTCTTCATATGTTGTTAATGTCCTCAAAGTTCTTGAAAGACCACTCATGGACCCAATTGCATAAGTATTACTCATAGAGGAGAAGTAAAAATATCACTAATAAACCATGAGATAGTATGGAATTGAATAGCACAAAAACATGGGTGTCATATAAAGAAATGATATAATAACAATTGAAAAGTATTACACTTTTAGACCTTGGATTACATGCTATTAACTAGCTTATGTGATGTACACCACCTATAACAATAGTATCACAATAATTGAAGGGTTAATATGTTATGAAAAGTATAGTACCTGGACCTTGGCATATTGTAGTATTAAATAGCTAAAGATATAGACACCCTATAGAATACCAATGTCATCACAATTATGGTATATAGAGAGTGGGAATAATATGGCATACTGAAAATAGTATAGTATAAATTAGCCCGAAATATAGATAGCAAATATGTAGATTATATAACAATTGAAAAGTATAGTAGCTTATGAAATATATATACAGTAGCAATAGCGTATAGCAATAATATAAGAACAGTGACAGCGGGCGAGAGCCGCTCTAGTTTAGACCCTGTGAAACTATGGGTGGTGAATGAAATGATTTTAGAGATGTTTAATTATTTTAGGCATGAGAACACTATAAATAGCCCGGGAAACATATATTCATTCTATTAACTTGGTAAATCTCCCTTAAAATGCCGTAAATTATGGGTCTTCGAGTGTTTTATGCGGAATTAAGTATGTTGTCTTAACAGATAGTAAATATACACATGAACCTAGGAAATAGTGAAATAATATGGGTCCTAGAATATTCCAGAGTTCGAGGGGGAATAAAGTAAAGATATACATGAACTTAGAAAATAGTGTAGCAATATAGGGTGACTCCAAACATAACATAAGCTTAAAATAAAAAAAATAAAGATTCAAAATGAAGGATCCAACTACCAATAGGGCACTAACAGTACCTATGTACAGGCAGAAGAGAAACTCACGATATACTTATTCCTTATGAAATTTCTGACAAATCCCATTATTTTCATGCTATAGGCTATGTTGCCCCGGCTGCTGGCAACATCCATCCTAAAATTATTTGAGAAGATATATAGGATAATAAGTTGAATAAAGCTTAGTGCTTATCTATAGTAGGTACTCAAGTGAAAGTATTTATGTATAGGCTCCTCCATCTAAAGGAAATCAAAGACCCCCTGGCAATATGCCACATGCAGGTTTAAATAAGAAATGTTTCTGAAGTTTACAATCCCTATACGCCATTTGTTTGACTAAGACTATAGAGAGAGTATACGTAGGCTGTGCAATTATTCCACCACTACAACGTAGTAAAAAGTAAAGTATTATAGACTACCATGAGAGAAGAAAACTAAAATATTTTAAGTGAGCAAGTAAAAGTTGAGGAGAGATCATTATGCTTTCCATTTGCATCATATGTACAATTATTTTTTACGGATTATGTTTAGCCCACTCCAGTCCTGTGGCAGTCCAGTTGGTGTAGGTTAGCAAGCTCCTTGAGACCTATGTGCACATTCATCAAGCATGGTGAAAGTAGTCAGATGAGATCTGTGTCTCTGTTAAGGCAAATAGCAGATCGGAGTTGAGCTCTGGCCACTGTAAGAGACCGCGCTTCCCCCCCCGCCTCCTCACCGCTGCTGCCCTGAGAGAGTCTTTTAGGCCGGCGAGCAATAAACTTCTCTGCGTCAAATCAGGAGAGATGGACGCTGTACTAGGTTTCGACGAAGTTGAATAGGGCGGCTCATCTGCTCTACTTGAGGGATCAGGACAGTTGGGTTTGTCTCTTCTTTCTTCCTTACCGGCATTTGCCTGGGTGAGATGGTATTGATATGTCCCTTGGGCTGATACGGGTAGCGTGGTCTGTGTCAGAGTCCTAGCGTGCTCTAAAAGTCCAAATATGCTCTGTCTGAGATCCTTAAAGTGAGCATCAATACTTTGTAGGACATCACTTTCCCATTTATCCAGGGACTCCATATTGCTGGAAGTTTGATGTGGAAGTTTTTTTGGGCAATTTCTTGATCGTTTGAAATGGTATGCCTATCTGGCATTTCTGAGTGCAATATGTAGACTTGTGGGTCATAGAAAAATGGGGGGGGGATTCTGTGGCCCTGATCACTGAACTATGTGGAATTCTCATGCAAGTTGGAAGTGAGGTTGTATTAGGTAATTGTGCGCGCCACTCTGTCTTGCAATCTTGAAGTACTTGCCTGCATTGCAATGGTGAGCACTTCTGTTAAGGAACCCTGAAGTTTCTCTGATATATATTTGGATGGCGGCAAGATGGCCTCAGTGCTTCGTTTGATCCGAGCCACTTCATGCAGGAGTATCACGCGCCATAGCTCCCGCTCTGTAGAAACATCTAAAATTGTCATACCTGGTACCCAGAGCCTTTGTAGCTGAGATTATACTCAAGTATTTTAGATTTTTTTCAGCTGGATTCCTAGGATTATCATTAATGTTATAAGTGCGAGTAGAAGCTTCAGGGAAACACATCTAGTCTCTTCGATGGCTGACTCCGCCCCCAAAAAAGTTATTTTATCTCACAATTTCCTCAGCTCACCAGAGTAAGTTCTGTGTAAAAAGTAATACTTCAGCTGCAGTTAAAATAAATGAAGAAATGAACTGCAGACAATCAGCATCAACAGTGTCGGGGTCATGAACTCTTTTACTGTGATCTAGAGAAAAATGAAGATGCGCTAAAAAAAAGCGACCGCACTCAGTATAATATAAAAAGATATTTATATTAAGATAAAGAAATGTTCTTAGAATTGCACAGTCTAATATAATGTTAAAAGCCTATGCTAAACAATTGACATAATTAAAACAACCACCGGTGGTAATTATAGTTATCAAAGATTATCTAAAAAAAAAAGAGAGCTATTAAGCATATATTAAACATATTAAGGAAACAATAAATAACAATGAACAATTAAAAATTGAAAAGTAAAAATGAGAGACTCAAAAAAAGAGAGGCTTATAATGTGGCACAACCAGCTAGAAGCATGTGGACAATAATACAAAGAACAAAGTCTCTTTAGTTACTTATAGTTAGTTTATGGCAGCTTGTATTATCTGTGTTGGGAGGTGTTTTGGAAATTTATGACTCACTGCTCCAGTTTAATAATGGAAAAAAAGGGAAGAAACAGTACCTTTATGCTGAATAATATTCAATATTATTCAACATAAAGGTACTGTTTCTTCCCTATATTATGTTTAATATATGCTTAATACTTCTCTTTTTAGATAATCATTGTGAGTATTTCTTTGTTAGCTATAATTACCACCGGTGGTTGTTTTAATTATGTCAATTGTTTAGCAAAAGCTTTTACCATTATATTAGACTGTGCAATTCTAAGAACATTTCTTTATCTTAATATAAATATCTTTATATCATACTGAGTGTGGTCGCTTTTTTTAGCGCATCTTCATTTTTCTCTAGATTGTTTTTTCCTAGGGCTATATGCAGAAATAATATATTTTGAAGCTGCTCCATACCACCATCCTGTTAGCAAGCTCAATATACTCTTTTTCCTTAACTCTTACTGTGATCTCATGATATTTTACTTAACTCTTATGAGATTTCATAGTAAATTTCCTTAAACTGAATAGGGAAATAACGTGTGCATTAGGCACGCTCCCTTGCATGTCTCGGGACAGGCATATTGATTTCTGCTTAAAGTCCTTTACAATGGGGTGTGAATACATTTTAAGGTAAAATATCTATTTTTTTACATAGAGATGTTCGGGTGATATTTTCTAGTCAGCTTTTTACAGCTATGCAGCATCACTTTGAATTGTTTCAACATTTGGGTATCATGGCACTTTAACTATCCTGCACCCCTCTGGGACTAATTTCTTCTGCTGGCTGTGTTTACATAAGTGTGTCAATAGCCTGGACGCAAGACCAGAAACTTTCAGTATAAGTGATACAACAGTCTAAATCAACTATTTTAAATGCTTAAATAGGGGTAAAGGAGCTACTTGTAAACAATTTAATACTCGCCAGCAGGTAAAATGGATCATTGGGAACAATTTAAAGGGGAGAACTTTTTTGGGTAAACTGTCCCTTTAGCCCTCTGTGACGATACCCATAGAGACTGTGTTACAAGTTAATTCACACTCCAGGTTGAACAAACAACGGTTCAAACAAACACTTATGATTTTTGCTATCCTGATGCATAACAGGTCTGCACGGAGTGACTCCCTTTGCAATGCAGCCCTTTCTGAGATTTGTTTGGCAAGTTAGTTTGCCAAAACAGACATTCCTTTTCTGATTTGAATCCAGACAAACAAGTTTCAAATTTACAGAAACATGAATTCTTTACACGGTTTGTATAGTCGGACAACTTTAGCCTATTCAGCCTCAAAGGTTCAGAAAAAGATAAGCACTTTGGGGGGTTGGTGTAGAGCAAATACTACAAGTGAAGGAATTTACTGCATTTAGTTAGGGCTGTTATTTTGACAGATGCCAATATAAATGGGTTGAGAGCTGTTTGAAATCAGACCTTTATGGTAGAGGTATCCTTCGTGTGCAAATTATTTGCATCATCTTAGCATAATTTTGGGCTCATGGAAAATGGTCTTCCAGGAAGCCCTCCAATTCTATATTATTATTTTTTATTCAGAGCTGTATGTTTGGATATGGACACAAGGAAAACTTTTTAGTGTTACCGATTTAGTCTGTAAAGGCTCATACTATCCACAAAAAGCAAGTGCACTGCAGATATGCAATGGCTATAGATTACAAGTGGCACACTATTTAGCACTTGAGAGTTAACTTTGCTAGAAGTAAGCTTTTTGCTTGCATCGGGTAGTGAGCGTATTACAAGTTGAACGTAAACAAGAAGTTTTTGCCAACAAAACAAGCACAAAAAGGCGAATTTAGAATATCAAAAATGCGGTAATTTTATTCCTCATAGACTACAAGTGAACATGAAAGGGGGTGGGGGGGGAGATTAACACCCTTACTCGCGTGCGCTAACCCAACATGAAATATTTCACATTCCAATGTTCTTCACATAGAATAATATGATCTATTTATATTATTATAATAAAAATTATTATTTATATGTATACATATGTATTTATATATGTGTATTAACAGACCTATATACACGTATAAATACATATGTACACACACACTTATTTAGACATGTATATGTATGTCTCCCTTTGCATGACTTCTAACTTCTAAAACTAATAAAGTATTAAAAAAAATATTGTATTAAAAACTTTTAAGGGCTCAAAGATTTGTAGTGTATTTTTGATGTGTTTTATGCAACATTTTTAGTTGAGCCTAACAGCTAACCAGAGCTCTGAAGTTGTGCTATCACAATGCGCCTTAAACTCAATTGTGCTCAAGTGACCGTTTACTTTCAACTTGTAATACATGTGCAAAGAGCCACAATAAACCCCTTGCGTGCAACAGTTAGCTCACCACTCAGTTGGGCAGAATTAAATTTCACCTGTATTCCAGGTCTTTAGAATGTGGAATAAACTTTCCTTAGCTGTCATAAAAATCAATTATGGGTCTAGTTTATTTTTTTCATCTTCAAAATGGATCCAAAAAAGGAACAGATTTAGTGAACATAGAAAACTGCAAAGTTCCAATGCATTTCCAAGGGACTGGTTTTTTTTATGGGTATTTTCTTTAGATGTGATGATGATTACTTTGAAATGTGGACCAATTTATAGATTGCTTATGGTTTGTCTTCTGAATGACATGAGCAAATGAGTATAATGGATTTGGTTGGTCCATGTGTGGCCCAGGCGGAGTTGGACCATTCAACAGGTCAGAAATATTGGTAACTGCTGCTATCCAACCTTGTGCCTTAGGGTCTACAAGATTTGCACTGCCAGTTTGGATAATTAATAAATTTTTATTTGGCAAGGGTTTTTTGTTGCTACCATCTTGCAAGTTGGTTACAGCTAGAAATTTGTATTCAGCGGTTTAGTTCACTAACGAATGTGGGAAGTTGGTGGCTGCTTTTGGTGTTCGGCTCTTTTCGGAGCCGGATATCCTCTTCTGCAAGTGAAACACACTAAGATCTGTGTAAATCCAGATCTTGGTGTGTTTCACTTGCACAAGAGAATATTCTGCTCCGAAAAGAACCAAATACCGAAAGCCACCCTAACTTCTGAATGCACACCTCTAGTTACAGCTAATGTTTTATCACTTTATAGTTATTTGTGATATTTTCCATCAATCTAACATGGCAGTAAATTGGTGGTTAGGTATATTAGATCTCAGAACAAAGCATTAAAGGGACAGTCTACACCAGAATTTGTATTGTTTTAAAAGATAGATAGTCCCTTTATTACCCATTTCCCAGTTTTGCATAACTAACACATTTATAATAATATACTTTTAACCTCTGTGATTATCTTGTATCTAAGCCTTTTTTCAATTCTTTTGACAGACTTGCAGTCTAGCCAATCAGTGCCTGCTCCCAGATAACTTCTCGTGCACGAGCACAGTGTTATCTATATGAAATACGTGAACTAACACCCTCTAGTGGTGAAAAACTGCTAAAATGCAATCTGAAAGAGGTGGGCTTCAAGGTCTAAGAAATTAGCATATGAACCTCCTAGGTTAAGCTTTCAACTAAGAATACCAAGAGAACAAAGCAAAATTGGTGATAAAAGTAAATTGGAAAATTGTTTAAAATTACATGCTCTATCTGAATCATGAAAGTTTATTTTGGCCTAGACTGTCCCTTTAATTCTAAGGGGCAAATTCATCATCTCATATCCGAACCTATTGTTTTATTTATAATGAAATCAGCACTCACTTGATTCCACAAATACAGAAGACTATTGGAAAAGCAACTGCTATATTGCACCCAACTGGAAATGCAATGACATCAACAAGGAGTTTAGAACCAAACTACCGTATAGTTTAAAAGTGCATTTACATAGGTTTACTTTGTTGTCCTGGTATGTTTTTTTAAGAAGCATACAGAAAGAGAAGCAAATTGTGAGCAACGAACAACAGCTCAGTGGCTTGTTCTATGGCCTAGTTACCACCTGGGAGCAGCCTCTTTTAGTCCAATTGTGCTTCTGTTTGCCACTCACGCTTGTTCATATGTTTCCTGGAGGTGCAGGTGCTTGATGGGGCACTAATACGGAAGAAAACAGTCTGTGGCTTTGAAGATAGTCACTGTTGCTCCAGCTGCCGGAGGATTTGTTACCCGGTGGTAGTACATGACCCAGTCAAACGTGACCAAGGAGCTCGAAAAGCACAACGTGGTGAGGCATTTGTATGTTTAAGCTTCCTCCGGAAAGCCTCATCTGTCCTACAGAACTATATGCGGAGTGTGTTTTTGAACACTAAGTGCTCCAACTGGACTGACAATCTGTGCGGCTCAGCAGCATTTCCAAATAGCCACATGTATTGCTTATTTCCCTAAATTGGAGGGTGTTTTCCTAACTGTGCATTGATTATGTACTATAGGGTTTGAGCATGTGTTAACACTTATGTGCTAATTTTTTACCCTGTACTTGCTCCCTGATTATACCACTGAATTCCAGGCCAGATTTTGTGTGTTTTACGTATATGTGATTTTTTCTTTTGTTGTCGGATTTGGTGTAGTTGCGTGTCTGACACTTGTGAAGGAGTTTAAATAAAACTTTTTTCAAACTTTGGATCAGAGTGCTGCCCTGTCATTCTTGAATAATCACATATATAGTGATTATTTTTCTCTTTTTTTAACCTTTTTACATAAAAGATCTTTCCTGATGTATATCATTCTGATACCACCTAACAAGGTCAGTTCAGCCCCAAAATGCCAGTCAATTCTCCTGTGAACAAAGGAAATGGCAAACCCAGAGGATCATTTCGGCCACCTTTGGCCCTCCGTAGTGAGGTGCAGCCTCATCCCTCTAAGCACATTGGACAAGGAGCCCACATCTGGTTTCCCCCATTCACCCTTAGGGAGACTTTTGCCAGGGTCATAATACAAATACATACAGATAGAGAAGCAATTGTCATAATACAAATACATACAGAAAGAAAAGGCCTCTGCCAGGAATGAACAACAACTCAGTGGCTTGTTGTATGGCCCGATAGAGAGAAGCTACTCCCAGGTGGTATCAGGGCCATAGAACAAGCCACTGAGCTGTTTGTTCCTGGCAGATTGCTTCTGTATTTGTTGAAAAGCATACCATGGTAGGCTCAGGAGCAGCATGCACTACTGTGGCTAGATTCTATTTGGTGGCTTCACACATATAGTAAAAGAGGTCTGCCAAAGATAACGATAAAACTTTACTTTTATTCAACAATGTCCAGTTTAAAAACACAAACAGGTGTATAAAAACAGTCACAGAGGGACAATCACAGAATGGAGGAGAAAAAGCGACCAGCTTACGTGTTTCAGTCGTACTTGGCCATAATCATAGCCTTCTGGTTACTGAACATCTGTGTCTCATTTAAAAAAAAGGGGGTAAAACAAAAGGGGGTAAAACAAATTCTGATCGGCTAATACAGAGTATACTCCTCTATCTTAAAGTACCTGTGCTCATTTATGATTGACAAAATTTGACAATAATGAATATATTCATTCAATGGGGGCTAAATTTGCCCTCTCCTATGCCAACCTATTTTTAGGTTAGTGGGAGCGGTTCCATATCTTTGGAGATACTAATCCCTATAGAGAGAACATTCAAATATACAAACGATTTATAGATGACCTCTTAATGGTTTGGGTGGGAACACTTGATCAGGTTTTGAAATTCATATACTACCTCAATGACAACTAAATTGGCTTGAGATTTACTTTTGAGCTTCAGAAAGAGTATTAACTTTCTGGATATTACGCTTACAACCACAATGACTGGCTATGTACACTCTAGGGTTTATCGCAAGCCGATCAGTGGTAATACTTGACTTTACGCTACCAGTTGTCACCCCCGTCATGTTCCATATGCAGTGGCCAAAGGCCAATTTGTAAGATTAAGATGAAACTGCTCTGTATATGATGAATATGTACAGGAAGCAGTCAGCCTCCTGAAAGACTCAAAGTTAGAGGTTACAAAACTGAAGTCATAAACAAAGCTAAACGAGAGGTTGATAAACTGGATAGAAATTCTTTGCTGGTAGATAAAAAAAAAAAATATCAAAAAATGGGACTGATTCACATAATAGGGTCACGTTTGTAACTGAGTATAGTGCCCAATATAATGACATGTAAAATTGTAGAAAAAACGTTTTTCCCTGCTACCAGCAGATGATAAACTACAGAATATTGTCAAATCAGGTCTAAGGTGTTCTTACAGAAAATGTAAGACCATTGGTAATTATGTGTCGCCTACAAAACTGATTAGTACTGAACCTACTCGTAGTTCATGGCTGTTGCATAACGGCATGTACAGATGTTTTCATCACAAATGTAAACCATGCAATTTTGCCCATTTATCAGAATCCTTTACTTCTATGACCACCGGAGAGGTTTGCCGAATATATGGCTGTCACAATTGTACTTGATTATCTGCGAAAGTTGTCATCTGCAAAACATAGGCCTTACCACTAGGGACGTTTCCTCTAGGATTAGGGAACATTTTTCAACTATAAATGTAGGTAAATCAACTACCCACATAGTACAGCATTTTGTAAACACTCACCATAGGAATCTTAACACCTTTAAATGGTGTGTTATAGAAAAAGTAAAAATCCCTAAAGCAGGAGGTAATAGGCTTAAATTGTTAAATAAACGTGAGTTGTGTGTTGAAATTGAACACACGTTTCCCTCAAGATCTCAATTCAAATTATGACCTTAATTATTGGGAGTAATTTGTCCTTTAAGCTTTGATTATCTTTAAATATTTGGCATCAATTCTTATATCAACGTGATGTTTATTTTATTGTATGGTTAAATTTCACTCTTGATCTTTGGTATATGGCAACTTATCCGCTAAAGTATGCTCTGTTTAGGGTTACTTGGTATCACATTACACTTGGTGTGACACTTTAAACGTTAAAGGGACAGTATACACTCATTTTCATATAACTGTATGTAATAGACACTACTATAAAGAATAAGATGCACAGATACGGATATAAAAATCCAGTATAAAATGGTTTAAAAACGTACTTAGAAGCTTTCAGTTTAGCTTTGTTGAAAAGCCCACTGCAAGTGGCAAATAAGACACTCCCCCCTCCCCCTTCTTTTGCATATGAAAAGACTATTTACACAAACATGAGCAAGCTGTAGAAGGTAGCTGACGGTATTCAAATAAAACTTTGGGGCTTGGTTAGGAGTCTGAAAATCAGAGCAATGTTATTTAAAAATAAGCAAAATTATACATTTTTAAAAAAAACAAAGAAAAAACTTTATGGGCTTTATAAATAGATCATCTACAAAACATTTATGCAAAGAAAAAATGTGTATAATGGCCCTTTAATAAAGAATAGCTATACCAATAGGGTATTGTGTTGATCATGATACCACTGTGTCAAATAGGTGTGTTTCATCCAATATAATCGTCTATTTTTGTTTGTTCTATTTTAAATGAATATATTCATTACTATCAAATTTTGTCAATCATAAATGAGCACAGGTACTTTAAGATAGAGAGGAGTGTACTCTGTATTAGCCCATCAGAATTTGTTTTACCCCCTTTTAAATGAGACACAGATGTTCAGTAACCAGAAGGCTATGTTTACGGCCGAAACGCGTAAGCTGGTTGCTTTCTCTCCTCCATTCTGTGATTGTCCCTCTGTGACCGTTTATACACCCGTTTGTGTTTTTAAACTGGACATTGTCGAATAAAAGTAAAGTTATCGTTATCTTTGCTGGAACTAGTGCAATAATAAAATGATGTAGTCCTGTAAAAAGGTTAAGCTAAACCTGTTTAAAAACATATTAAAATGCATTTAAAAAAAATAACAGGTTTGCAATACTGCAATGCTAGGTCTATGATGCTTAATGGATCTAATGGAACTCCTACAGCTGTATTGGTATAAAAAAAAAATGAAGGTAAATGAATATACATTTTAAAGTTCAATCCTTTAAATAACTTAAAAAGGGAAAACAAAGAGCTAAAAAAATATAAATGACAAGTTAAATGGAGATTAATGGAAAAACAGTGATGGAAATTACAAACATACATAGCGGGTAAAGTCAGATATTGGGTAATTCTAGGATTACTGGTGTAAAACTGACATTACCCAGCGGCTGTGGGTAAAGCCTGATGCAAGAGCCTAGGATTACCCAAACACTTCTGGATAAGGCTTATCACAGCACTATATTCGTCTTTTTTGCAAGAACTACTGTCTTCAATCACTGCATCAAACATTGATATACGATGCACTGTAATTCCCCATCTTAAAATCTTTTTTGACTCCAGCTGGGGGGTTCACTTGGGGTGGATACCAGAGGATCGGTGGGGCACCCCCTTCAATCCCCCAGGCAGAGGCAAAACAAAATAAATAAATAGTGTAGATGGGCTTAATCCAGAAGCGTTTAGGTAATCCTAGGATTACCCGGGTAAAGCCTGATGTATGATTTTACATTGGGCTTTACCCACAGCCACTGGGGTAATGTCCGTTTTACCCCCAGTATTATATATTTATTTACTATACCACTAATTGATCCGTGTGCCTTTAAATGCTACAGTGTTGCTACTAGAAACTGTAGATAACCGTTTGCAGAATAAATAATTAACATTTGCATGTCTACATACCTCTACTGAATCAGCATATTGGGATCCCAATAACAAAACAACTCCATTGCCGACTCAAACAGTAATGAAACTAAATATTACACTGCAAGAATCTTACCTCTAAGAAAAAATCTGAGGCATCATGCACAGCCATGATTAAAGTGCCAACTCGGATGTAGTTAGCACACCATGAGAAACTGATGAGAATGATTGTGGCCACGTGATGAATTATCTGCTCCTTAAAGTCCTGGATAAAACAGATTGCATACATTGGTGGTCTTTCTTGCATAGAATATCATAGAATTTTAAAACAACTTTCCAATTTACTAATATCAAATAAGCTTTGGGTTTTTTTTGTTTTTTTTTTACAGCATACCTAGGTAGGTTCAGGAGCATAGAGCTAGCTGTGGATTAGTGGCTGAACATATATACCTCGCCATCCATAGAAACATAGATTTTGATGGCACATAAAAGTTAGACCCAGCAAGTCTGCCCGATATTTCCTAAAAGTATAAACTTATCTAGTTGGTAGGATAGCCTTATGCTTATCCCAGGCATTCTTAAAGTCCCCCACAGTGTTTGTCATTACTACCTATTGTGGCAGTTTATTCCATGAATCAATCACTCTTCATGAAATTACTCATGAATCTACTACCCTTCAGCTTGAGATCGTGACCCTTGTTCTTGAATTTTTCTTTTTATGTAAAATACTCCGTTTCAGCTTTACTAAGCCCTTTATTATACTTGAAAGTTACTATAATATCACATCTTTCCCTTCTCCAAGCTATAGATATGTAGGTAATTGAGCCTCTACTGGTATGTTTTATTTTTTAGACCATGTACCATTTTGGTAGCAAGATTGTTTATATCCTTCTGAAGATATGGCCGCCAGAACTGCACACAATACTCAATGAGTTCAACTAGCAACCAGCAATGGTTTGCAGCTTCTTTAATAAAGGATACCAAGAGAATGAAGCAAGATCGATTACAGAAGTAAATTGGAAAGTTGTTTAAAACTTCATGTCCCTTTAACAGTCATTTTCGTTTGGTTAAATTAAACATAGTAAACATTTGCTAATATAAGGCTTTAAATAATGTCAGATCTCTTACTTGGGAACAGCCATATTTTTATGGCTCAGTAACTGTATTTTCATTTTTGTTTTAAACTATATAGTATTAGTAGCCAAAACCAGAATACAAACTGAAAGAAAAAGTCTAATAGGGTAATCATGTAACACAGGAGTAATACTTCTTTCCAGTTCGATTCTTGGCATTGTGCAAGTGTCTCCATTAAAGTGCTGCCCCCAGTCGAACTCAAGATACCTATTTTTTTAATTTATTTTTTAGTATTGTTTAATTTGGACTTTGGGACTTATATTTTTATTCAGATCTTTTTCTCAGATTTTTTGTCTCACACATTTGGTTATAGGTAGTGTGCCCCTTACCTATGCCTTCTGTTTGGAGGTCTTAAGCAATTTATTTTGTTGTTACTATTAACTGGCATAGTAAAATGGCAACTACAATATACAGCTAGCTTCAAATAAGCCCCTATATTGGATTATTCATTTTTATACTTAAAGTGGAGGTAAATTCAAACACTTTTATAAAGTTTGAAAGTATTTATATATAGATTTATTTTTTTATAATCATGGTTTTTAATAAATAGAGTTTAATCTCGCTCTGTTAAAGGGATAGTCTAGTGAAAATTACTTTTTCATGATTCCGATAGAGCAGACAATTTTAAGCTTTCTAATTTACTCATTTTATCATTTTTTTTCCTCTCTCTTGGTATCTTTATTTGAATGTAAGCTTAGGAGCCAGACAAGTTTTGGTTCAGCACCTGGGTAGCGCTTGCTGATTGGTGGCTACATTTAGACACCAATAAGAAAGCGCTACCCAGGTGCTGAAACAAAAATGGGCTGGCTCCTACGCTTACATTCCTGATTTTTGAATAAAGATACCAAGAGAACGAAGAAAAATTGATAAATTAGAAAGTTGCTTAAAATTGCATGCTCCATATGAATCACAAAAGTTTAATTTTGATTAAACTATTCTTTTAACTCTGCCCTGCCCACCTCAGTGTGAAAATTTCTTTAATCTCAATTTGACAGGCGGGTGCTTCATCCAATAGGGACTGCATTATACGCCCTATGTGAACCTAGCATCAGCACGGCGGTAATTTGAAGCTGCATCATAGTGCAGTTGTAGCTCTGATCCTACCACTGTTTATAGTAAACAGTGAATCTTCCTGTCAGTAACGATTCACCGTTTACTGCAGTGGTGAGAACAGCAAATGTATTAAAAAAAAATAAAAAATTTAAGAGAACAAATCAAAAAAGCAATTTGCCATTTCTTTAAATATACTTACCATTTTAATTACCGTACATTTATGTATTTTATTTTTAATTTATAAGCACTATATATTCCTTATTGCTCATAAAGCAGTGTCAGATTTTTAAATTTATATAAATATGATGAATTTCAAATTTATTTCCAAATGAAGGGCTGAATAAGAAATTAAAGACCCCCCCCCCCCCATTGGCCACCACAATCCTGGAACCCCACAGTGTGCTTGTATAGTTTGGGTGAAGTCTTAATAGCTGTATAAAATTAGACTACATGGTCCAAATGTGATATTTCCACTTGGGTGTCTCCAATAAGTAGTTAATTCACTTCATCCACCTCGTTATGTTACAATGATTTAACCCAATGTCAAGCTCCATAGTTGATCAAAATCCACATGGCCAAACTACTGTTTTATTCAGGTCTCTATATTTTGAATGTTTGTTGAAACCGAAAGAGTTGAGGAAAAAAATAAAAAATAAAAATTTGTTCAGTAAACTCTGAACAAACACTTGACTGAGAAGTTCATATCTCTATACTGACAACTTGGATTTTATATAGGTCAAGCTGGCGCTTATATTTTTAACCTTACAATTATTCCTGCAAAGAACCGGATTGGCCTGTCGAGAAGCCAGACTAGCTGTGGCCAGAATAGTTCTAACATGTATTAATAATTGTTCTATACTGCCAATATGACTTATTTCACATCAACCCCAGAATCGCAAACAGATTTTTCAATACCATGAGGGTGGGCTGGGCAACTGCCCACCCCCTGCGTTCAGCCCTGTTCTTGCATCTGGTCAACAATTCCCTTATTCATTAACAGGCAAAGACATTAAAAAATAAAATACTCAACCTTTCTCTTGACATCAAAAGCCACTCTGAAGAGGAGAGACCAGTAGAAGCCCAGTTCAATCATGTAATACCAGTACTGTGATGGAAGCATGGTCTGTGAAGAGAAGAAACAGAATGAGGTGGTAGTTTAAAATGAGCAGAGAGAAGTAAGCAGCTCACCAAAGTGACAGAGGAGTTTGTACTTCTCTTATATTAACAATGTAAAAAAAAAAAAAAAAAAAAAGTGACACTGGTTTGCTGGAAAAGCTCAGCTAAGTAAACTATTCTACTCAAATCCACAACACTCAATACCTAAATATATAACAGTTATTTTGTGATACCCATTTCTCATTAAAGAGAAATGAAAAACTAAAAAAAACATTTCATGCACCTCCCTCTAATTATGCTAACTGCCATTTTGGAATCTAAAATATACTACAGGTATCTGAAGTAGAGTTACTACACATTTGCAAAGACATGTCAGGCATGGAATGGAGTAAGAGATAGATTTATACATGGCTGCACCAATGATTAGACGGAGGCCGGAATAACTTTGATACTGTGCTTAGCAAGACTTACCTGTCTGGGGAATTCCTTAAATATTTCACGGAGGTCATGAAACCATGGTTTCTGTAAAGACCAAAAATATATACATTTATGTATAGAGTTGTGAAAGGAGAGAGAAAAAAAAAAAAGGAGAGAGAAAAAAAAGGAGAGAAAAAGGAGAGAAAAAGGAGAGAAAAAAAAAGGAGAGAAAAAGGAGAGAAAAAAAAAAAAAAAAAAAAAAGGAGAGAGAAAAAAAAAAAAGGAGAGAAAAAAAAAGGAGAGAAAAAGGAGAGAAAAAAATAAAGAGAAAAAAAAGAGGGAGAAAAAAAGAGAAAAAAAGAGAAAAAAAAAAGAGGGAGAAAAAAAAGAGAAAAAAAAAAGGAGAGAAAAAGAGAAAAAAAAGGAGAAAAAAAGGAGAGAAGAGAGAAAAATAGAAAAAAGAAAGAGAAAGAAAAAAAAAGGAGAAAAAAAAAGAGAAAGAAAAAGAATATAAAAATAAAGGAGATAGACACATAGTGGGAAGAGAGAGAGATCATCTTTAATGTACGCAAACGTTTTGCTCATATTTCAGAGAAAGCTGCTCAAGGCTTAAAAGCACAGAGATGACGTGAGTTATGGACACATGGAAATATCATACAAATCTTAACATGTAGCAGCAACAATGCTTGGATACATATTGGGTCATTTACACTTTGATCATGTATAAACAATATCAGGTTGCATTCACTGGACATCTAAAGTCAAGTTGGACCACAACCAGAACCCTCATGAGCTGGCAATCACACACACAATACACTCAAGCATGATGCAGGATATAATGGGGATATTCAAGCACAATCCATTCTGCAGCTATATGCACAAATGTAATAGCAAGTTTAGTGTTAAACGGACAATGTACAGAGGCAAGCAGCTGATAAAAGTTCATTATATTCGTATCTTCTGCAATAACACACCTTTCAATGAGCTTGGTTCTTTATCTCTCATACCCTTCAGTTGGGGGTTGAATTCTGCTGTTTCCTCTGGTTTATAACACGTTTATATAGCCAATACTGCAGTACTACAAAATGTCAGTATAGGTGGCAGTTTAAAAAAAAAAAAGTGGCTTTCAAATGACAAAATAAAGATAAGTGAGTTATTTGTAAACAGTTTAATACACAGCAATAAAATGGATCATTGGGAACACATTACAAAGAGACATTTTTTACAGTACTGTCCCTTTAAAGGCTGCTTAGCATATGTCCATGATCGGTACAGACGTCTGCACTGGATGCTGATCTTAAAGTATTTTAAATTTCTGTTTGGCTCACAATCTGGACCTCTTCCCTTCCTGTATGTTTTGAGATTTTCAGACTAAATGGTTTGAATCTCTATGTAGAAACATTGGAAAGACCTAGCAAACTGGAAGATATTCTTCTAGAACTGAAACTGGTTCCGGTGACACTGCTTCAGTATGAATGACAGCTGGTAGAATACTTAGGTGCTGAGAGAGGTGTGTCCCTTGTGCATACAAAGCAGGAACAGGATACCTCCACACCATCATACAAGTACACCATCCAGTAACAAACAAATTGCACCGGAGCAAATATGTAATGAAAACTGTATTAAGAAAAAAAAAGAGGAACAAAGAATGGCTCATGAGGGAGCTGAAAGACAATGCAATAAAACGTGCTTTGAATTTCAGATAAATAGTTTGACAAACAAAAATGTCCCCTTCATTTGCCAGCCCTCTATCATGTGGCAGCCATCATCGAATCACAGACTAGTATACATATACACTGTGAACTTGTGCACATGCTCAGTAGTAGCCGATACCTCAGAAAGTGTATATAAAAAGTCTGTGCAAAATACCAAAATGTAAGTAAATTGGAAAGTCTCTTAAAACTGCATGCTCTGAATCATGAAAGTTTAATTTTGATATTAGTGTCCCTTTAATCAACATGACTTGAGGCTTTGATGGAACAGACTACCCCAAGGTAAATGCTGAAGATAGATGTAGTTTGGAACAGGTTTTTTACATCCACAACAAAAGACCATAAAGGGGGGGGGGGGTCAATACAGAGGAGATTTAATTCTAGATCAGAGGTAAGGCAGGCATCCCACAAGGAGGGGAGGAGTCAAAATATCAGATTACCCCCCTCACAGAAACAGAGGAAAACGTACTAAGCCTAGGCTTCACTCCATCTACCAATTTTAGTTTAACACCTTATTAGATGTTACATTAATTAGAAATCTCACTTGACATAAGTTCTACTGGAATGATTAGGCACAGAACATGGTAACAGATGTAAATACTAGGGTTGCACCAATACCATTTTTTTATGACCAAGTACAAGTACCGATACTGGTTTTCAAATACTCGCCAATACCAATTACCGACACTTTTTTTTTTAAATGTCATGTGACATTTTACCAAGCACAATACAGTAATAATAATTATTTAAGATTCCTTCTTTATAATTATAGAGGCCTGTAATTCAAAAGACATTATGAAATAATAAAACCGTTTTATTTGTCACAAAGTTCACTGAACACGTTTATAAATAAAAAAATATTACAATAAAATATTAAATTTAAAGGGGTGATGCAATTGGGTTGTAGGGCTGTTATATAACATCAATCTGACATTTGTATGGAGGTTCAACTCTAAGTTGAACAGTCTTTCACTTTCCACACTACTGCATAGAAAGATATTTTTGGGCCATTTTAGCCAGAGCTGGAAATCTGTTTATTAACTGCCCAGTACTTCAGGAGTTTGTCTGAACGAGGTACAGTGATCTCTCCTACAATAATACAAATAACAGCAATTTTTATTGGCAGAACAGTAGTAAACAATTTTTAGTTTAGTCTCCACTCCAGTTTAAAATTAAATGGGAACATGCAGTTTGAAAAAAACGCCACAAGATAGCATATGGGTAGGAAGTGGAGGTATCGGTATCGGTGCAACCCTAGTAAATACTGTTTCAAACAACAAAATGCATATTGTAGACACTGGCATTTAATGAGACGTGATTTGATAGAGGGTTTGTTACAGGAGGAAAGTATGGAATATGGTCAAAGAGAAATACCATTGCCCTCTTAAGAAACCATCTACCCGCTACAAAATAGAGGTAACATTCTAGAATCTTTTCAAAGACAAAGTAAAACATGACATTACACTCCTGTACAACACCAGAATTAAGCATAAATCCAATCTAACAAGAGGTGAGAAACAGGGGCTGACAGGGCTGCAGGAGAATAGGGATCTAGTGATTAGATCTGCTGATAAGGGTGGCTCAGTGGTGGTGATGTCTAGAACCCAATTTGTAACTGAAGTAAAACGTCAACTTGAAGATAGAGCACAGTATGGAGGAAAATATCCCTCAAATATCTATAAATATGAGTTACAACCAATTATAGATGATGGGAGAAAGTATGCTATTTTGATGCAGCTACCTGTGACTTCTTATCGGTAGATAGTCCCATTGTAACCATTTCTAATCAATCATTTACCTAAGGTAGAACTGTCATTGAAAAAAGCCACAGGTAGACCGATAGTGAGTGGCATAGACTGAAGCATTTATCTCAGTGGCTGGACATAATCCTGCAGCTCATAGTAGCAGGCTTACCAATGTTTATCTTAGACATGGCACATGGATCCATTCTAGTAATGCACCGAAATGGAAATTCTCAACCGAAACCGAAAATCCAGAATGCACTTAGCCAAAAATCATTTTTTATTTCAAATTATATATTTTTTTTTTGCATAATTACACTAATGAATGAATCTGAATTAATAACTTTCAAACCAATAAAATAACCACACTTATTGAAAGTAACATACTAAAATTGGACAAAAATTATCACACAATAATATGCTACACAATTTTACCAAGGGGAAGAAAAAAAAGCCAAAAAAACGATAATGCTATTTTCGGCCAAAATGTTTCTGCGACCCAAATTTCTATATTTAATTTCTAAATTATTCTATATTTAGTTCTGTGTAACAGAATCAGATTTAACAGGTTTTTTTTTTACCAATTATCCAAATAAAGTATAGTCGTAGAAAACGTATTATATGCAAAACAGTAAGTCAAGAAATTAACTCAAACAGCAGCTCTAGGCTAGCATCAAATTTGAAATACGCTACACAATTTGTACCGAAAATAAAAAGGCAAAAAACCCAGAAAAAACTAAATGTCTCTGCGGCCAAAATTTCGGTGCATCGCTAATTCACTCATTTAGGAAGAAAGCTATATATAATTGGCTCACAATAGATGTGAAATCTTTATATTCATCATGATAAATCATTGGAAGCCCTGGACTTATTCCTTAAAAAGGAGTTGGGATCAGACAGTCATTTTGTATTAAGGATAGCCAAATTCTTATTGATTCACAATTATTTTGTTTTGAAAGGGTTTACAACCTCCAGAAGTTTACCCCCTTGTACGCCAACCTCTTTATAGGTTGGTGGAAACGGTCCCACATCTTTGGTGAGGGGAACCCCACAGATTAAATATAGTCGATTACAGACACTACAAAGTTGACTTGCTCCAAGGGTGGTGAAGATCTGGCTTTGGACTTTGTAGACTGGCTCAACTCCAATGATGTGGGCATAGCTTTTACTTTTGAGTTTAAACAAACATAAAATAAGATTTTTAGATTTAACCTTAGAGGGTAAACCTAATGGTAGAGTTGATACAAAGGTCTAAAGAAAACAGTTCCTAGCTTGTAATATGGTGTTACCCGTTATCTGTCATCCCAAAAAGTTATCTTAACTCTGTAGCAAAAGTACAATGCATCAGATTGAAAAAAAATTGTTCGGACCAGGAAAGATATGTAGCACAAGTGGACCTTAAAAAGACGTCTTAAGGAGAGAGGATATAAAACAGAGGTTATAAAAAGAGTGAGGTAAGAGGTAAATAAGGTGAACAGGAAAGATCTATTGAAAAATAAAGGAGGGCACCTATGAATTTTGAAGTGAAGGCAGTTTTTGTCACAGTGACATAATATGAAATAATTTTTGCATGTTAGTGGCCAACAATGTCTTAGTTAATATAGTCCTTAATTGGTCTAAATGTTCCTTTAGTGAAAAGAGACAATAGGCAAATTGGTGGCACCAACAGAAATTAACCACGGAAGCAACAAAACAGCTCCTGGTTAGATTTTAAAGGGGTGCATAAATGTGGTATCCTGACCTGTAGGGCAAGTGAACACCTCATACTGAGGGACACATTCAGCAGCACAGTTACTAACAAAGTATATCAACATAGATCCTGTTTAAATTGCAGGTCCAACGTATGCCATTTATTTGGCAATGTGCGTTGGGTGTAAGCTCTAATATGTAGGGTTAACAACCAGAGAAGTATGCTCCCAAATTAGGGAATACCTCTCAAATATAGGAAGAGGTACTCTTTCAACACCCCTTGTACAACATTTTAATCTGGTACATGGAAAAAGATGCTAAAACCTTTGGTTGGACTACTATTGAGAAGAATAGGTCCATGAGGGGGTGAGAGAGATAAGTTTTTAGCAAAGCAAGAGGTATTCTGGATTTTCCAGTTGCAAACCAGACTCCCGAGTGGCCTAAATTTTGAATATGACCTTATCAACTTTTAGTGTTGACATTTAGTTTTGGATATTAAAATTATTATTATTATTTAAATTAATGGCAAGTTTGTAGCATTAAAGGGCTAGTCATCATCTTCATATGATTTATATAGGAGTAATGACATTTCTTGGTAATCTGTGAGCTAAATAAGTAGCAAAAGGGGGTTATAGAAACCACATAATTGTTGCAATACAAAGTAAGCCTGTTAAATACTTGTATATATATTGTAATATGTTTAAGAGCTGTATAGAGCTTGAAGGCAATGTATATCTAGGATTAAATACCATACAAGAAATATATCACATTAGGTTGTATATGTTAGCAAATAATGCAAGCAGGCATAAACAGGAAGGTGCTGGAGTATAAGAGAAAAAGATGTCCCCTATGAATTGACAAACGTTGAATTAGAGTGACAGTCTACACCTTAGTCATTTTAAAGTCTTACGTTAGATTAAGTTGCAAATATCCTCCTGCGCCCCTTTCTATATCATGCAGCAGTAACAGTAAAAACTAAATTTTTAAATTACTATCGTTTCTGGTCACTTTGAAATGGCTGCCAAGATCCGCCCACTGATGACATTAAGATCTCGGCTGCATTAAAGCCTTCACTAGTTAAAAAAAAAAAAAACAAAAAAAAAAAAACACTCACTGATTGCTTAATAGCATTGATGGTCTTTTGAATCCAGAGTGCATAGATGCAGCCCAGATAGTCAATGGGCAGAGCTTGGCAGCCAAAGTGACCAGAAACAGTAATTTTAAATAACTTTTTTACTGTTAAAGCAGCATGATATAGAATGAGTGCAAGAGGATATTTGCAGCTTAATCTAAAGTAAAACTTTAAGATGACTAAGGTGTAGAGTGTCCCTTTAAGGTGGTAATAGACTCATACCATGTAGAAAATTGAAGTGAATTAAGGGACTATAAAGTTGCAATAAGATTCCACCTTAAATCAGTGCAAACCAATTGGATAATAACAGATAAATGTCACAACAATGTAACCAATAAGAGGTTTTTTGTTTTGTTTTGTTTTTAAATGTGTGTATTTTAATGGTATAAGCTAGGAGTAACACCACATAAATGAAACACGTAAGCCACACACCCCTTTTTTGGATGACTGACACAGTATGGTCATCGTCATTTCTTGCACCATGTTTTATGAGAGTGTTTCTCGAATGGATTAATTTACATTGTATTGGGTCTTTTTGGAGATCAACACCGATAATTAAGGTTCCCCCAGCAGCGTGAAGGGCCTCATAACCATTAGTCTCGGCTTGATGATGTCATTTCCACATTGATTGGCTGATCTGACAGAAGGATGGAAAGGATTTCGGACTCAAGTTTGACCACCAAGTACCTACCCCATTACAGCATTGGGGCTTAGTCCTGAAAACCGAGGCAGCGGGATGGCACATGGAGGAGGTGCCAAAAGTCAGTCATCATAGCTTGTTTATATATATATTAATGGATGTATAAATATGACAAAGTGCAGAATTAACCATTAAGCATCTTCCTTGGGATAAGTGGACCATTTTGTCATGGCAGAGTGCCAAATCTTGTTCCCAATGGCAACAACAGAAACTGAAGTATATATAGATTTGACATCATAAAAGTACCAGAAGGTTCATCAAACTTGTTCACATTTCCTTCTGAAGTGAAAGTTTAATTCCTAGGCAGTGGCATTTCTAGGGGGTACAAAACCATCCTCTAAGTTGCACCCCCATTGTGCAGAGAAAGGAGGAGAAAGTCCCTCTTCTCCATAGTATTTTTTCCTGTCTAGCCACAACTCTGAAACAACTAGTCACACCCCTAACTGCTCTTTCACCCTCCCAAGCTCCTCCCATAGAACACTGTGATCTTGCTTCAGTTAGGGTATGTAGTACACCCCACCCATTAAAATCAGTTGCTGCCACCATTCTCGTGATAAACATATGCATATCCCAGACATTCTTGCACTCCCTTGGTGTATTAGTTATAACTACCACAACTGAACATCAATTCCATGTATGAAACACAATTTCTGTCAAATGTTTCTGCAAATTTTTACAAAAAAAAGGGGTAACATCCTCAGCTTTATTACTCCCTTAAAAAGGGACATGAACCCCAAAAATGTTCTTTCATGATTCAGATAGGGCATACAGTTGTTGAAGGAGCAGGAATGCACTACTGGGAACAAGCTTAACACATCAGGAAAATCAATGAAGATGCATACATGTGCAGCCACCAATCAGAAGCTAGCGCCCAGTAGTGAGTGCATGGCTGCTCCTGCCTAAGTATGTTTCTCCACCATTTATACCAAGAGAACAAAGGAGAGGAGATAATCTAAAGAAATTGGAAAGTGGTTTAAAATTGTATGATCTATCTTAATATATATATATATATATATATATATATATATATATATATATATATATATATATATATATATATATATATATATATATATATATATATATATATATATATATATATATATATATATATATATATATTTTAAGATTTCTATTATATCACCTCTCTCCCTTCTCACATCTAAACTAGTGGTTCTCAATCTTTTTCAGACTGTGGCACACTTGGCAATGCAAATTTCTGTCATGACAAACCTTTGTTCTGAATGCTATACTCTTGTGTAATCAACAGCAAATCGTATTTTACAGTTTACACTACATTGAAAAAAAAAAACCCCATAAGAAAACCCAAAATAAAACCAACAGCATTATAATCAAAAAATGACATCCTCTAACATATTATAGCATGTCATTTTTTTATTATAATGGATCTTTAATGTTAATACTATCGACCCTGCAGAACTGAGTGTTTAATCCCTGCAAAGTGGGTTAAACACAAAGTAGAAATAACGTTCGAGACTCGCAGGTGCCCTGCTGTTCCCAAGCAGAACACGCCCCTGAACCAGTCAGCCGTGCAACTAGGGCTGCTGATTGGATCAGCAGTGTTTTCCGCTCTAGACCAGTAGCACTGACTCATTCAAAAGTGTCTTAACACTTACAGGAATTTGCAGCTAATGCACTCAAACAGTTAATATGCTAGGCCAGGTCACACAGCCATAACCAATCATGTTAACCTTTGCAGCAAAATAAAACAATGTTACATAAGTATTAGGCTGGAAAAAGTTTGTAAAGTACACCAATTTCAATAAAATATTTTTACTGATAAAATGTGGTGGTGCACTGTTTGAGAAACACTACTCTAAGATACACATATTAAGATCATGAAGTCTTTCCTTGTTAGTTTAGTGTTTTTAGACTATGTACCATTATAGTAACCCTATTTGAACAGTTTTTGGTTTATTTTATATTCCTCTCCAAAAAACAATTGAATTCTCAAGATGAGGCCTAACTAGTGACCTATGGCCAACGTGGATTAAAAGTGATTGTAAACTGTCGATGTAATTCACAGTATATATAATTATTCATAAAACCAGAGGCACTTTCGTTTATTAAAATATTTAAAGACGCTTCCTTTGTAAAATAATTACCATTTATTGATTGTAAACATCAGACAGTTGCTCCGCCCACATCTCATACTTTATTTTTGTCTTTGATGACGTATCCGGCTTCATCCAATCGTTGTGTGCCCCCTTTGGCATCCAGCTCTTGGGGCACGCAATGATTGGATGAAGTTGGATTCGTCATCTAAGACAAAAATTAAGTATGAGATGTGAGGGGAAGAACGGTGCGATGTTTACGATCAATAAATTGTCATTATTTTACAAAGGAAGAATCTTTAAATATTATACTGAATGAAAGTGCCCCTGTTTTTATGAATAATTTTATATACTGTGAATTACAAAAACAATGTTTACAATCACTTTAACAACCTCATTTTTCTGTTAATGCTACCACACCTACTAAAATCAATGGACTTCTGCAGTTATTTGCTTGAATAAGTAGAAACTTGGAATTCAGCAGCATAACATATAAACCGCACTATCCATTGAAACGTACCACATTGCAATGAAATGTCACAACACTAAATAGTTCAGGCTTCATTTATGGTTGGAGTTAACCCCCTTAGAATCCAGAAAAGGAAGCCAAAAAGTAAAATTTTCTTTGCAACATTTGCACTGCAATTTTTTGGACGCAAAATGTGGATATTCAATGCAGTTTCTTTACAGCCTGCATTTTGTATAGTTAAATGGTAATGATAAAAAGGAACCAGGTGAAAGGAAAAGAGCGTCTGTTGTACAGAAAGGCAGCCTACATTTAAAATGAGAACAGATGTTAGATAAGACTAAGATAATTTAAGATTTTAAATTCAAAGAAGGTTTAATCGCCTGTTCAACTTTTTTTTTTTTTTTTTTTTTAAAGAGATCCTTAACTCTAAATACATTTCATGCACCACCCTCTAATTATGTGTGCCGCCATTTTGGAACTTAGGTTTCACTGTAAGTATTTGAAGGAGAGTAACGAAATGCAATAACAGATTTCAAAATGGCGACACCCATGACTAGAGGGAGTTTAAAATTTTTAAAAAGTACCAATTTAAAAAAAAAAAAAAAAAAACCTACTACAAAACCTCTCAAACTTTATTGTATTCAAAAGGACAAACTTAAATATATCTCAGCTGCACGAAACAAGTTTTTACATCAGACTTGGGAAGCTTTATACATGGGAGGGAAGGATACAAAAAGCGCTACTTACGTCTACAAGGACTGCCATGCCAGCAATGAAAGCAAGAAGATAAAAGGTGAATCTCCAACTGCAAAAAGAAGTTAGAAATTTTGCTGAATTGCCACACATTACACACACAGGAAAGCACAGGTCAGCTTTAGCAGCCAAATGGAGTCCAGGACCTTTGGTTAGTCAGAGCTGCATGCAGCACACACTCTTATCTGCTATGCTGTGAATATAGGATCTGCAGATTGCTATTATGATTGCAATTAAAGTGAATAAATCAGATCAAATTTATTGCATAAAGGTGGAAATTTACAGAAGAGTTAAATACTTTGGTTGCACAACAATATGTATGTATGGAAATACAAAAAATACATTTCCATGGCTTTGTACATAGCTACAACACAAACATTTGCCTAGTTAGCACTCACAGTAATGTAACTTATCTTTCTGGTAAAAAAAAAAAAAAACCCATCAAAACACAATGGATATCCAACAGTGATTTTAAAGGGACACTGAACCCAATTTTTTTCTTTTGTAATTCAGAAAGAGCATGCAATTTTAAGCAACTTTCTAATTTACTCCTATTATCACATTTTCTTCATTCTCTTGGTATCTTTATTTGAAATGCAAGAATGTAAGTTTAGATGCCAGCCCATTTTTGGTGAACAACCTGGGTTGTCCTTGCTGATTGGTAGATAAATTCATCCACCAATAAAAAATGTGCTGTCCAGAGTACGGAACCAAAAAAAAAAAAAAAAAAAAAGCTTAGATGCCTTCTTTTTCAAATAAAGATAGCAAGAGTACAAAGAAAATTTGATAATATGAGTAAATTAGAAAGTTGCTTCAATTTGCATGCTCTGAATCACAAAAGAAAAAAAAAAAAATTACAAAAAACATAATTTATGCTTACCTGATAAATTTATTTCTCTTGTAGTGTGTTCAGTCCACGGGTCATCCATTACTTATGGGATATATTCTCCTTCCCAACAGGAAGTTGCAAGAGGATTACCCAAGCAGAGCTGCTATATAGCTCCTCCCCTCACATGTCATATCCAGTCATTCGACCGAAACAAGACGAGAAGGGAGAAACTATAGGGTGCAGTGGTGACTGGAGTTATAATTTAAAATTTAGAACCTGCCTCAAAAAGACAGGGCGGGCCGTGGACTGAACACACTACAAGAGAAATAAATTTATCAGGTAAGCATAAATTATGTTTTCTCTTGTTAAGTGTGTTCAGTCCATGGGTCATCCATTACTTATGGGATACCAATACCAAAGCTAAACTACACGGATGAAGGTAGGGACAAGGCAGGAACATTAAATAGAAGGAACCACTGCCTGTAGAACCTTTCTCCCAAAAACAGCCTCTGAAGAAGCAAAAGTGTCAAATTTGTAAAATTTGGAAAAAGTATGAAGTGAAGACCAAGTTGCAGCCTTGCAAATCTGTTCAACAGAGACCTCATTTTTAAAGGCCCAAGTGGAAGCCACAGCTCTAGTGGAATGAGCTGTAATTCTTTCAGGAGGCTGCTGTCCAGCAGTCTCATAGGCTAAACGTATTATGCTACGAAGCCAAAAAGAGAGAGAGGTACCCGAAGCCTTTTGACCTCTCCTCTGTCCAGAGTAAACGACAAACAGGGAAGAAGTTTGTTGAAAATCTTTAGTTGCCTGTAAGTAGAACTTCAGGGCACGGACCACGTCTAGATTATGCAAAAGACGTTCCTTCTTTGAAGAAGGATTAGGACACAATGATGGAACAACAATCTCTTGATTGATATTCCTGTTAGAAACAACCTTAGGCAAAAACCCAGGTTTAGTACGCAGGACTACCTTGTCTGAATGAAAGATCAGATAAGGAGAATCACAATGTAAGGCAGATAACTCTGAGACTCTTGGAGCCGAGGAAATAGCCATCAAAAACAGAACTTTTCAAGATAAAAGCTTAATATCAATGGAATGAAGGGGTTCAAACGGAACACCCTGAAGAACTTTAAGAACCAAGTTTAAGCTCCACGGAGGAGCAACAGCCTTAAACACAGGCTTAAACCTAGCCAAAGCCTGACAAAAAGCCTGGACGTCTGGATTCCCTGCCAGACGCTTGTGTAAAAGAATAGACAGAGCAGAAATCTGTCCCTTTAGTGAACTAGCGGATAAGCCCTTTTCTAAACCCTCTTGCAGAAAAGCCAATATCCTAGGAATCCTAACCTTACTCCATGAGTAACTCTTGGATTCACACCAATATAAATATTTACGCCATATCTTATGGTAAATTTTTCTGGTAACAGGTTTCCGAGCCTGTATCAATGTATCAATAACCGAATCCGAAAACCCACGCTTTGATAGAATCAAGCGTTCAATCTCCAAGCAGTCAGCCTCAGAGAAATTAGGTTTGGATGGTTGAAAGGACCCTGAATTAGAAGGTCCTGCCTCAGAGGTAGAGACCATGGTGGACAGGACGACATGTCCACTAGGTCTGCATACCAGGTCCTGCGTGGCCACGCAGGCACTATCAGAATCACTGATGCTCTCTCCTGTTTGATCCTGGCAATCAGTCAAGGTAGCAACGGAAAAGGTGGAAACACATAAGCTATGTTGAAAACCCAAGGGGCTGCAAGTGCATCTACCAGCACCGCTCCTGGGTCCCTGGACCTGGATCCGTAACGAGGAAGCTTGGCGTTCTGGCGAGATGCCATAAGATCCAGATCCAGTTTGCCCCAACGACGAATCAGTTGAGCAAATACCTCCGGGTGTAGTTCCCACTCCCCCGGATGAAAAGTCTGGCGACTTAGAAAATCCGCTTCCCAGTTCTCCACACCTGGGATGTAGATCGCTGACAGGTGGCAAGAGTGTGACTCTGCCCAGCGAATTATCTTCGAGACTTCCAACATCGCTAGGGAACTCCTGGTTCCCCCTTGATGATTGATGTAAGCCACAGTCGTGATGTTGTCCGACTGAAACCTGATGAACCTCAGTGTTCTAGAATGTTGATTGGTAGGAGTTTCTCCTCCTGAGTCCACGATCCCTGAGCCTTCAGGGAGTTCCAGACTGCTCCCCAGCCTAGAAGGCTGGCATCTGTTGTTACAATCGTCCAATCTGGTCTGCGAAAGGTCATTCCTTTGGACAGATGAACCCGTGACAACCACCAGAGAAGAGAATCTCTGGTCTCCTGGTCCAGATTTAGCAAAGGGGACAGATCTGAGTAATCCCCGTTCCACTGACTTAGCATGCATAGTTGCAGCGGTCTGAGATGCAGGCGCGCAAATGGCACTATGTCCATTGCCGCGACCATCAAGCCGATTACTTCCATACACTGAGCTACTGATGGGCTTGGAATGGAGTGAAGGGCACGGCAAGCATTAAGAATCTTTGATAACCTGGACCTGCATTTTGAAAACTTGACACTTTAATAAGAATGTCGTCTAGGTACGGAGCCACCGCTATGCCTCGTGGTCTTAGTACCGCCAGAAGTGAGCCCAGAACCTTTGTAAAAATTCTCGGGGGACCCCGCATGCTATTCCCCTCTTTCTGAAGTTACCCTACTCCTCAGAATGTCGAGAACAGCCAGCGGATCTTAGTTACGTCTGCTAAGATCATAGAAAAACGCAGGCAGATTCTTCTCCAAATACTGCCTGAGATACAAAAAACGGCACACTCCGGTGTCATTTTAAAATAACAAACTTTTGATTGAAGAATTATTAAGTAAAAACTCCAACTCCTCTCGCGACCTCCTTTGTTGAGGGTTGCAAGAGAATGACTGGATATGACATGTGAGGGGAGGAGCTATATAGCAGCTCTGCTTGGGTGATCCTCTTGCAACTTCCTGTTGGGAAGGAGAATATATCCCATAAGTAATGGATGACCCGTGGACTGAACACACTTAACAAGAGAAATGTTCTGAAGTCTTGCAATACATTAATATACTGGTCAAATGTGAAACTTTCTAAATATATTAAACCTTGTTTGCCGTTTTTCCATAGCCCTCACCCCTTTACTTATTTAGGAGGTGCCATTACATGTGCTCCTGAAGTAGACAAGACATTGTCATTTAACTAGCAAAATATGCAATGCATTATCGCCTCTGCTGACAGGTATGTTGCAGTGTTAGCCTTAAGTCTTCAGTGTGCAACTCCAATTCTCAGAACCCACCATTATTACAGTTAACTTAAAGGAAAGCATGCAGGTAAATAATAAAAGTTTATTGGAAAGTTATAGTACTTAATGTGCTTTATGTCTTTAAGAATTATAAATGACAGGTTTTGATAATTTTATATTAGATAAATTACACCTTAACCGAAACAAACCAATAATTATCATAAAAGACCAATTGGACCCTCTTGTAATATAAAATTGTGTATTTTGCTGTAAACAGATTAGAAAAGGTATTTGAACTGTATGAAGTGGGAGTTTTTATCATGAGTTACAATGTACTGCAATGTATTCAAACTGGGCCTCAGAAGAAGCCCTATAGTGCTTTTTATAAAGACCCAACACATAATATGGTCTGTCTATATATAGGTCTAAACATAGGTTAGTGACACTATGTCATTTAAAGATTTGCTTACCTAGAAATGCACATTTTTATTTTAATAACAATCTAGGAGTGGTAGTCCAAGAGCAGAAAGCACTTCCACAGTGTGTGTGTGTATAGTGTGTGTAATATATTATCTATATATATTATAGATGTCTGAGGAAGGGGATACTCTATCGCCGAAACGTTACATTAAAAGTGTGTTTTTGAAGAAAAGACCAGTGAGTGCAAGTTCTTGTTACTTACACACATATATATATATATATATATATATATATATAATTTAAAATCAGGATTTTTGCAGATAAATAGTTTGATACATTAAAGGATTGAGATCAACCCTATATATGTATAGATAGGAGTAGCATAGATACCAAAATAACAATACTGTAGTATGTACTGATACCTTTAATATTTTTTTTACATCGGCATGTTTTGGCCTATTCTAGGCTGAAATCTAAGCTGAACAGGAAGAACAAAGTTTATTGTGATGTTCATTTATAGGTATTTGTTGCATTGTGTTGTCTGTGTGGGGAGTGACGTGTATCAATCAGAAATTGACTTTTCTTCCAAATTTTAAATAAATTTAAAAACTATTTATTAGTTGCAAAAAGTGTCCCTTGAAAATCTGAATGAGTTTATTTAAAAAAAAACAAAAAAAAAAAACACAATTAATCCTGTTATACCTGGCTTCCCGAAACTTTTTCAACAAGCTTGGTCTGTCTTGGTTTCTTCGCCGGCGGAACCATCTCTCTACTTGCCGTACTGTGCATTTACTTGAGCGAGAAAGGTTTTCTAAATCAGTCTGTGGGGAGGGGAAATTTGTGGATTTTAAAACCCATTTCAAAGCTTTGTCATTGCCATTTTAATCATATCAGTTTAGAAAATTTAATTTAAAAAGTATGTTTTTCATAAATGCAGTTATCACTGCACTGAAGATCTACATACAAGATACATTATTAAAAGCTTTTAAAAACTGTAAACAAAACTCAAAATTATTCATGCAATCTCTTTTGCCGTGGCCAAATTAAAGTGATGGTAAAGTCTCCCCCTTTTTAAAATCAGATCCGGATATTTTATGAAGTTTAATTCATCAGTCAGTGGCGTCACTAGGGGGGGGCGGGGGGGGCGGGCCGCACCCGGGTGACACCCTCCAGGGGGTGACACCAAAAAAAAAATTTTTTTTTTTTTTTTTTTTTTTTAAATTTTATTGAAATTCAAAGAAATACAATGTTGAGATGCATAGATTTTTTTTTTATTAGAGGGGGTGGCATTTGGGAACATTGGTGGGACTGGGGAAGTTGTAGACACACAATTGTTTGCCCCTTGAGCCAGTGCTGCAATTTCAACAAATAGTTTTCCCGGCTGCTTTTGCTTGTTTGTACTTTGCTTCTCCCCTGCCCAATTTCGCTATGAATGTTGTGGGCATGCCGTGGGGCTTGCAAAGCTGCGCTGCTAGCCTAAACCTGCCTGCCTATCTGTGCTCACTGCTCAGTGACATGTGGAGCAGTGGAGTCACTCACTGCTGTGCTGTCTCTCTAAACGGAAACTGGCAAATCATGAGGGGATGCCTGGCACCTGACCGCATGACTGTTTGACACTGTCTTTAAAGTGAAGGAGCCACGTATGATGCCCACCAGACCATTACGGTTACGGTACACTAAGTGCACACTGAACAGGTAGGAGGGCGGGCGGGGGTCTGGGGGTGGGCAGAGTGCAGAGGTGATTGGCCATAAGAAGCGGTAGGCACGCGGCCCGGGGCTGTGCACTGACAGGCTTAGAACAGAGTCAGAGAGCAGAATTTTCATAGTTTGCGCCTAAACCTTTTCTTTAGTGATTTATTTTTAGAGTGCTCTGTTTATCTTTCATTTGGTGCTCTGCTGAGCCAGGGAGCAGCTCTAGGCATGAGCTTCATAATTAATGCAGTGCAGTTTACATATTTTGTAAGTGTGTGTCTGAGTTTTTGTGTGTGTGTGTCTGAGTGTGTTTCCGAGTGTTTGTGTGTGCATCTGAGTATGTTTTTAAGTGTGTCTGAGTGTTTGTATGTGTGTGTGCCTGTGTTTTTGTGTGTGTCTGCTTTCCGGGGGGGGGGGGGGTGACACCATAACTTACCGCACCGGGTGACACCAACCCTAGTGACGCCACTGTCATCAGTTGTAACAAATTTGCGCTATTACTTACTTTTTAATATAGATAAATAGATAGCAAAATACCCCGCCCGCTCCACCGGCCACTTTAGCTCACAGAAAAATGTTTTAAAAGCTTTGAATTGTTCTCCAATCAACACTCTAGCTACAAGAAAAGTGCCATATGGGGAGAGAGTTAATTGGAGAACAAATCGATCTGTTAGCTCACAGAAAACTTAACTTTTGAAGTGGGTGGCAGAGCGTGGGGGGGTATATTAAAAATTAAGTTATATTGCAACTTCATTACAACCGATTAGTAAAACTCCATGTAAAATATCACTAAAATTATAAAGGGGAGAAAGAAAGTACTGTAGTCTTATGGGTGGATTGATGTGCACATAAAAAAAAATCTTCTAGAAAATAAAACAAAAAACAGAATTTATGCTTACCTGATAAATTACTTTCTCCAACGGTGTGTCCGGTCCACGGCGTCATCCTTACTTGTGGGATATTCTCTTCCCCAACAGGAAATGGCAAAGAGTCCCAGCAAAGCTGGTCACATGATCCCTCCTAGGCTCCGCCCACCCCAGTCATTCGAGCGACGGACAGGAGGAAATATATATAGGAGAAATCATATGATACCGTGGTGACTGTAGTTAGAGAAAATAATTCATCAGACCTGATTAAAAAAACCAGGGCGGGCCGTGGACCGGACATACCGTTGGAGAAAGTAATTTATCAGGTAAGCATAAATTCTGTTTTCTCCAACATTGGTGTGTCCGGTCCACGGCGTCATCCTTACTTGTGGGAACCAATACCAAAGCTTTAGGACACGGATGAAGGGAGGGAGCAAATCAGGTCACTTAAACGGAAGGCACCACAGCTTGCAAAACCTTTCTCCCAAAAATAGCCTCCGAAGAAGCAAAAGTATCAAATTTGTAAAATTTGGCAAAAGTGTGCAGTGAAGACCAAGTCGCTGCCTTACATATCTGGTCAACAGAAGCCTCGTTCTTGAAGGCCCATGTGGAAGCCACAGCCCTAGTGGAGTGAGCTGTGATTCTTTCAGGAGGCTGCCGTCCGGCAGTCTCATAAGCCAAACGGATAATGCTTTTAAACCAAAAGGAAAGAGAGGTAGAAGTCGCTTTTTGACCTCTCCTTTTACCAGAATAAACAAACAACAAGGATGATGTTTGTCTGAAATCTTTAGTAGCCTCTAAATAGAATTTTAGAGCACGGACAACGTCCAAATTGTGTAACAAACGCTCCTTCTTTGAAACTGGATTCGGACACAAAGAAGGTACAACTATCTCCTGGTTAATATTTTTGTTAGAAACAACTTTAGGAAGAAAACCAGGCTTAGTACGCAAAACCACCTTATCTGCATGGAACACCAGATAAGGAGGAGAACACTGCAGAGCAGATAACTCTGAAACTCTTCTAGCAGAAGAGATTGCAACCAAAAACAAAACTTTCCAAGATAGTAACTTAATATCTACGGAATGTAAGGGTTCAAACGGAATCCCTTGAAGAACTGAAAGAACTAGATTTAAACTCCAGGGAGGAGTCAAAGGTCTGTAAACAGGCTTGATCCTAACCAGAGCCTGAACAAATGCTTGAACATCTGGCATAGCTGCCAGTCGTTTGTGTAGTAAGACAGATAAAGCAGAAATCTGTCCCTTTAGAGAACTTGCAGATAATCCTTTCTCCAAACCTTCTTGTAGAAAGGATAGAATCTTAGGAATTTTTATCTTGTCCCATGGCAATCCTTTGGATTCACACCAACAGATATATTTTTTCCATATTTTATGGTAAATTTTTCTAGTTACATGCTTTCTAGCCTGAATCAGAGTATCTATTACAGAATCTGAAAACCCACGCTTTGATAAAATCAAGCGTTCAATCTCCAAGCCGTCAGTTGGAGGGAAACCAGATTCGGATGTTCGAATGGACCCTGAACAAGAAGGTCCTGTCTCAAAGGTAGCTTCCATGGTGGAGCCGATGACATATTCACCAGGTCTGCATACCAAGTCCTGCGTGGCCACGCAGGAGCTATCAAGATCACCAAGGCCCTCTCCTGATTGATCCTGGCTACCAGCCTGGGAATGAGAGGAAACGGTGGGAATACATAAGCTAGGTTGAAGGTCCAAGGTGCTACTAGTGCATCTACTAGGGTCGCCTTGGGATCCCTGGATCTGGACCCGTAGCAAGGAACCTTGAAGTTCTGACAAGACGCCATCAGATCCATGTCTGGAATGCCCCATAATTGAGTTTTTTGAGCAAAGATTTCCAGATGGAGTTCCCACTCCCCCGGATGGAATGTCTGACGACTCAGAAAATCCGCTTCCCAATTTTCCACTCCTGGGATGTGGATCGCAGACAAGTGGCAGGAGTGATCCTCCGCCCATTGAATTATCTTGGTCACTTCTTTCATCGCCAGGGAACTCCTTGTTCCCCCCTGATGATTGATATATGCAACAGTCGTCATGTTGTCTGATTGAAACCTTATGAATTTGGCCTTTGCTAGTTGAGGCCAAGCTTTGAGAGCATTGAATATCGCTCTCAGTTCCAGAATGTTTATCGGGAGAAGAGACTCTTCCCGAGACCATAAACCCTGAGCTTTCAGGGATTCCCAGACCGCGCCCCAGCCCACTAGACTGGCGTCGGTCGTGACAATGACCCACTCTGGTCTGCGGAAGCTCATTTCCTGTGACAGATTGTCCAGGGTCAGCCACCAACGGAGTGAATCTCTGGTCTTTTGATCTACTTGAATCATCGGAGACAAGTCTGTATAATCCCCATTCCACTGTTTGAGCATGCACAGTTGTAATGGTCTTAGATGAATTCGTGCAAAAGGAACTATGTCCATTGTTGCAACCATCAAACCTATTACCTCCATGCACTGCGCTATGGAAGGACGAGGAACAGAGTGAAGTACTTGACAAGAGCTTAGAATTTTTGATTTTCTGACCTCTGTCAGAAAAATCCTCATTTCTAAGGAATCTATTATTGTTCCCAAGAAGGGAACTCTTGTTGACGGGGACAGAGAACTTTTTTCTTTGTTCACCTTCCATCCGTGAGATCTGAGAAAGGCTAGGACGATGTCCGTATGAGCCTTTGCTTTTGACAGGGACGACGCTTGAATTAGGATGTCGTCCAAGTAAGGTACTACTGCAATGCCCCTTGGTCTTAGAACCGCTAGAAGGGACCCTAGTACCTTTGTGAAAATTCTCGGAGCAGTGGCTAATCCGAATGGAAGTGCCACAAACTGGTAATGCTTGTCCAGAAAAGCAAACCTTAGGAACTGATGATGTTCCTTGTGGATAGGAATATGTAGGTACGCATCCTTTAAATCCACGGTGGTCATAAATTGACTTTCCTGGATGGTGGGAAGGATCGTTCGAATGGTTTCCATTTTGAACGATGGAACCCTGAGAAATTTGTTTAGGATCTTCAGATCCAAAATTGGTCTGAATGTTCCCTCTTTTTTGGGAACTACGAACAGATTTGAGTAAAATCCCATTCCTTGTTCTTTTATTGGAACTGGATGTATCACTCCCATCTTTAACAGGTCTTCTACGCAATGTAAGAATGCCTGTCTCTTTATTTGGTTTGAGGATAATTGAGACCTGTGGAACCTTCCCCTTGGGGGTAGTTCCTTGAATTCCAGGAGATAACCTTGAGAAACTATTTCTAGCGCCCAAGGATCCTGAACATCTCTTGCCCAAGCCTGAGCAAAGAGAGAGAGTCTGCCCCCCACTAGATCCGGTTCCGGATCGGGGGCTATCCCTGCATGCTGTTTTGGTAGCAGTGGTAGGCTTCTTGGCCTGCTTACCCTTGTTCCAGCCTTGCATTGGTTTCCAGGCTGGTTTGGGTTGTGAAGTATTACCCTCTTGCTTAGAGGATGCAGAATTAGAGGCTGGTCCGTTTCTGCGAAAGGGACGAAAATTAGGCTTATTTTTAGCCTTAAAAGACCTATCCTGTGGGAGGGCATGGCCCTTTCCTCCAATGATGTCTGAAATAATCTCTTTCAAATCTGGTCCAAATAATGTTTTACCTTTGAAAGGAATGTTAAGCAATTTTGTCTTGGATGACACATCCGCTGACCAAGACTTTAGCCAAAGCACTCTGCGCGCCACGATAGCAAACCCTGAATTTTTCGCCGCTAATCTAGCTAATTGCAAAGCGGCATCTAAAACAAAAGAGTTAGCCAATTTAAGTGCCTGAGCGACTTTTCTAGTTCCTCGAACCAGAAGCACACTGCCGTAGTGACAGGAACAATGCATGAAATTGGTTGTAGAAGGAACCTTTGCTGTACAAAAATCTTTTTAAGCAAACCCTCTAATTTTTTATCCATAGGATCTTTAAAAGCACAACTGTCTTCGATAGGAATAGTAGTGCGTTTGTTTAGAGTAGAAACCGCCCCCTCGACCTTGGGGACTGTCTGCCATAAGTCCTTTCTGGGGTCGACTATAGGAAATAATTTCTTAAATATAGGGGGGGGAACAAAAAGGTATGCCGGGCCTTTCCCACTCTTTATTTACTATGTCCGCCACCCGCTTGGGTATAGGAAAAGCGTCGGGGGGCACCGGAACCTCTAGGAACTTGTCCATCTTACATAATTTCTCTGGAATGACCAAATTGTCACAATCATCCAGAGTAGATAACACCTCCTTAAGCAGTGTGCGGAGATGTTCTAATTTAAATGTCACAACATCAGTTTCAGCTTGATGAGAAATTTTTCCTGAATCTGAGATTTCTCCATCAGACAAAACCTCCCTCATGGCCCCTTGAGATTGGTGTGAGGGTATGTCAGAACAAATATCATCAGCGCCCTCCTGCTCTTCAGTGTTTAAAACAGAGCAATCGCGCTTTCTCTGATAAGTAGGCATTTTGGATAAAAGATTTGCTATGGAGTTATCCATTACAGCCGTTAATTGCATGGTAATAAGTATTGGCGCACTAGATGTACTAGGGGCCTCCTGTGTGGGCATAACTGGTGTAGACACAGTAGGGGATGATGTAGTATCATGTTTACTCCCCTCATTTGAGGAATCATCTTGGGCAATATCATCATCTGTGGCATTACTGTCCTTACTTTGTTTGGACACTATGGCACACTTATCACATAAATTTAAATGGGGAGACACATTGGCTTTCATACATATAGAACATAGCTTATCTGATGGTACAGACATGTTAAACAGGCTTAAACTGGTCAACCAAGCACAAAAAACGTTTTAAAATAAAACCGTTACTGTCTCTTTAAATTTCAAACTGAAAACACTTTATTACTGAATATGTGAAAAAGTATGAAGGAATTGTTAAAAAATTACCAAAATTTCACCACAGTGTCTTAAAGCATTAAAAGTATTGCACACCAAATTTCAGAGCTTTAACCCTTAAAATAACGGAACCGGAGCCGTTTTTACATTTAACCCCTATACAGTCCCAGCTATATGCTTTGCTGAGACCCAACCAAGCCCAGAGGGGAATACGATACCAAATGACGCCTTCTATAAGCTTTTTCAGTGATTCTTAGCTCCTCACACATGCATCTGCATGCCTTGCTCTCCAAAAACAACTGTGCATTAATGGTGCGAAAATGAGGCTCTGTCTATAACTAGAAAGGCCCCCATCTGAAAAAGGGTGTCCAACACAGTGCCTGCCGTTTTTCTAAACGTTCCCCAAGATTATAATACCAATTATTAGTTAGAATCTGCATAATATGCCTAGTAAAGCAATCGTTTTAGCCCAGAAAAATGTCTACCAGTTTTTAAGCCCTTTTTGAAGCCCTTTATTCTTTTATGTTTAACTAAGAAAATGGCTTACCGGTCCCCATGAGGGGAAATGACAGCCTTCCAGCATTACATGGTCTTGTTAGAAATATGTCTAGTCATACCTTAAGCAGAAAAGTCTGCTAACTGTTTCCCCCAACTGAAGTTACTTCATCTCAACAGTCCTGTGTGGAAACAGCAATCGATTTTAGTTACTGTCTGCTAAAATCATCTTCCTCTTACAAACAGAAATCTTCATCCTTTTTCTGTTTCAGAGTAAATAGTACATACCAGCACTATTTTAAAATAACAAACACTTGATAGAAGAATAAAAACTACATTTAAACACCAAAAAACTCTTAACCATCTCCGTGGAGATGTTGCCTGTGCAACGGCAAAGAGAATGACTGGGGTGGGCGGAGCCTAGGAGGGATCATGTGACCAGCTTTGCTGGGACTCTTTGCCATTTCCTGTTGGGGAAGAGAATATCCCACAAGTAAGGATGACGCCGTGGACCGGACACACCAATGTTGGAGAAATGTCCTTTATTTTTTTTTATTTATTTTTTTACATTATAGACAGGCAGCCATTCAAATTAACAACATACCTGTTTGGGGTGTTTTGAGGAGCAGCTAAAGAATTTTTCCAGAGCTGGGTTGTGTGCTGCCCGTAGCCGAACTTTGTCTTTCACACCAAGGGCATTTGCAAGTGGACTGGCTACTAATCTGCAAGAGAGACCAGATGGAGAAATAATTAAATAATAATACAGGGAATTCCCCAATAGCAGGCAATGGAATTCCTATAACCGAAACTATTCAACGCCACAGTGCTTGAAAGTAATAGGCAAAAGGCAGAATTTTAAAGTGACATTCTAATAAAAAAAAAAAATTTATTTAGTTCTGTATAACAGTTTTACACTATTGCCCCTAGTTATTTTACACTATTGCTCCTTGTTGTACTATGTGGAGCGTGATAGAGTAGGGTGCATTATCTTTTTGTGGCCTTGCACATAGTATTACACGTGGATGGTTAACTATTTAAACCAAAGCATTATAATAATACTGGTGAAACGTTAACAGATAGCCCAGATGGAGATTTTAGCGCTGTATAACAAAGATATTGCGTTCATGCACAATCCGAGGCACAGTTGTAAAATGTAGCGATTTTTAAAAAAAAAGGGACATTTAAAGGGACAGTCTACACAAGAATTGTTATTGTTTTAAAAATGATAGATTATCCCTTTATTACCCATTCCATAGTTTTGCATAACCAACAGAGTTATATACACACACTTTTTACCTCTGTGGTTATCCTATATCCAAGCCTCTGCAAACTGCCCACTTATTTCAGTTCCTAGGAGCCAATCAGTGCTGGCTCCTAGGAACTCCACGTGCATGAGCACAATGTTACCTATATGACACACATGAACTAACACCTTCTAGTGGTGAAAAACTGTCAAAATACCCTGAGAGAAGAAGAGGCGGCCTTCAAGGGCTTAGAAATTTGGCAAAAAAAGTAAATTGGAAAATTGTTTCAAATTAAATGCCATATCTGAATCATGAAAGTTTATTTTGGACTATACTGTCCCTTTAACAACAGTATGAGATTTTAATATAAAAGGTTTAATTAAAACCAAAAATTTTCTGTATACTTTTCATTAACTTATTTTGTCTCCTTTAATTAAACTTTTAACTTGGAAAATTGTTGGTTTTCTAAATTCCAGAGTCTCTAAAAGTAATAGGGGCTGCCATGTTGGAATTTAAGTTTTCCCTTATCTGTCTTTATTACTGATAGCAATTAGGGACAAATAATTGGGCAATAAAAAAAAAAAAAAAAGAGAGACTATCCAAACAAGGCTGTGTGAAACCTAGCATTATCTTAAAAGGCTTCCACACAGCCTTGTTTGCACAAATAGATGAATAGAAAACTAGTTCAAACATGGTGGCGTCCATTACTTTATAGAAGTTAAATTTAAAGAAACTAAACCTTTGCACTTATATTTCCAATATTTAAACAACTAATACAATTGTAAAATATACATCTACATATTATTCTAAGACTAATCTTTGCTTTGAATACATCATTATGTCTAGCATAATTGGAGGCTATGGGTTACATTTACTAATGGCCTAACGGTAGACAAATGGGCTGTCAATCACCTGGGTTGGAGAAGTCCAGGAGAATTAACAAATGCCACTTTAGATTTGACGACCGCAGCTTCTTAACTATAGCCTGCAGCCTCTTTAGAAAGTGCTCCAAAACGGCATTTGCAGCTGCTGAAATAGAGCCCTCTGTGCGTTTGTCACTCCTAACTGGCTCACTGACCATTTCCAGCTCAGAAGCTGCAATGAGTTGCAGTTCCAGAGAAGAACTTTAGCTATATATTTCACCTCTTGGTGAAGGTTAAACACATAGAGGAAAAATAACATTCTCTGAGGAATTGTTAGAATATGCTTTTATGTTAATCCTCAAAATGTATCTAATAGTGCTAGGAACAAGGAATTTGTTTATTATGTTGCATCACAGATAAGAGAGGTTGGCACCATCACCTACTGTTGTATAAAAACAACAGACTTGGCTTGTATCAGAACTATAAACAGCAGCACCAAAAAAAAAGCAAACATTTTGTTATGGGACAGATATAAACCAAATTTAATATATAAACCATTTAACAGACTCCATTAGGAAAAACTGATCATTGGATACACAATTTCCTTTAACGGCTAACAGATGCAAGCTTTCACGCCATGATAAAATATATACAGGGACGACCACATTCTGCATTTTCTGAATGTATATTGGAATGGAACTAGTCTTGTTTATGACCCCCATAGATACATTTTTGTCATTCGTGACATTTTCTTTTTGTTAGTTTCCACTGCACCTTTAGCGAGAATAAGCTAAAGCTCATACTACACAATCCTATAGTTAACCCCAGAGGCAGAACTGTTTTTCACTTTCTGCAATGAGATTTATTTTTATTTTTTTTAAATTAGGCAGTTACACTAAAGTACTGCAATGTAATGAATAAATGGAGAATAAAGCAGTTTATATATAATTTATATATTGCAACAGTTGAAAATTGCATTGCAAAATAACTGCAGAGAAAAAATAAATTTTGATTAGCTTTTGTTTTTTTTAAATAATTTTTATTGAGGCAACAATGACGTACATAAATAGCATTATATACTTTCATGGCAACATACCTATACATACATTAATTCTTGCACACTTAATACATAGGCATGTCTTACAACTACAAACAGCATAAATTCCTAAACAGTAGGAAATATAGTAGGCCATGAGCGGTACCTCATTTTATATATAAATATTTTAACATGGACAGAGCATAACATAAATGATAGTCATAAGACCTAGTTTTCTTATACAAACTCTAAAAAGAAAAGCCATAGGTCTTCGGGTGTCCATAACAAACAACAACAAGGAAATGTGATACTCTATATCTGCTTAATGCAGTACATAGTCAGGTAACAAAAATAAAGGTATTCTATGGTATTGAGTAAACCCATATTTAAGAGAAGCAGGGTCCTGGACTTTAGATATTTTATATAGATATGAGTGAATTAGCAGCCTATAATGCATTCGCAGATCTTCCTGTAAATAAAAAAAATATATATAAACATTTGTGCTGATCCTATATTTATCATACATAATGCTGTAAATATTAGCACAGCCACAGTTATATGAATCTAGTAGAGTAATCAATATGAACTTAGTGATATAATGGTCCCCCAACAATCATTATGTATTCTATTTGCAATAGCAAAGAATGGTATATCTGTGCAGTACGTATTAGCTCCCCTAAAACATGTAAAAATGAGAATGGAACATACCTCAATTGAAAATTAGCGGCCGCTTTAGGACCATGTGTGTTGAAAATAAGTATGAGGTAAATGTACGGGGTTATAGCTCCAGGAGCCCTCTAGGACCTAACAGATTGGTAGGGTTCTATATAACCTATATTTATTTGAGTATGACAGTTCAACCCCAGTCTCCCTAATAGAAATATCATTCAAAAAAGGAAAGGCAAAGCATGTGCAGTACTTAAATGAATCTATGACTCGCAGCATTAAACTTCTATATGCACATAACGCCAAACTAGGTAACTAAGTGCAACAAAACCTAATCCTAATCTTAGTCAGGCCCCCATTCTAGGAACCTAGCATGTAAATAAAACATATCTGAGAGAGACCTAGATGTAATAGAGAAATCATCATGTGTGCAGACAAAAGTACATATAGGCGTGCCTCCTATGTCCATGAAGAAATGGGCCAGACAATGAACTGAGAATGTATAGACAGAATTTTGAGATCTCTGTCCATCACTGAGCCCAAAAACTAGGAGACCAGGTCTCCTCCACTAGCCAATACCGACACTGAAATATCTGCAGAGTCCCAAACTTTTCGGGGAATGGATCACATCAAAGTATGGTGTCTCTCTTAAGACTCTGTGCTGCACTCGCCGAAATTGAACAGGGCCAATTGGAAGACTAAGTTGCAAAGTAGCCTGTAGGCAGAAAATGGCGTGGCGTACCCCGAGTTCGTGATACTGCAGCACACTGTGCGTTCAAAAGAGGACATCAGTTCTTGCAAAAGCACACAAGTCTCCCATGTTCAATGTATCTGTTAGGTAGAGAATGTCACTATTCTCCGTTTACCCGGTGTCCCGGGGGGGGGGGGGCGAGCTCTCTCTTCTCAGAAGCCGCCAGAGACACTCAGCAGTCCAGTCTAGGGAGTCCAGTTGCGTTGCAAACAAAATTTTTCATATGATTCCAGTCAGCAAGGTATCCCCCATGTTATAGGGTATGAATTCCCTCTGGATGGCTTTTTAATTTCCAGATTACAGGCAGAATGTAACACTGGATTACAGAGTTCCTAGTTTAGCGGCCATCTTGGACCATAGCCCGGACACGCCCCCTTGATTAGCTTTTTAAAACGTCTTTAATGCATTTGTTTCCTTTGCTGTTGGTCTAATATCACATAATTAGAAGAAAAAAAATGAAGAAACCCTCACATTCAGGAGCCTCAGCTTTGCAGACTGGGAAAGACTAGGGGTAGTGTTGAAAAAAATCCCTGAGAGACAATCAATCAATGCACTGCAGCTTTGCTCCGTATTGGACCGTCCCCTTTTAAAAAGTGCTTCGCTCTGGATGTATTGTGTTAAAGAAAACATTTACACAGTGCAGCCAAGAACAGCTTGGTGTGGAGCAGCGCTGCAAAGAAAAAAGTACTAACAGTTCCTCAATTTGTCCCATTCTTTCTGCACACAAGCTGCATTTTCTGTGATGACATCTCAGATCAGAGCATGTTCTGCCTTGGGTAGTTAACCCCTATAAATATTATTCAACCCTGTACACAAGTTGAGGGCTCCTGATAATACAGTTCAGGCGCCCTCAAATTACTTCCTTCCATTTATGTCCTATAACAGGGCATGAAAATCCTGGGAGCTATGTAACTACAGATCACTGCATTTTACCTCAAGGCCACTAACTTTTATATTTTTCTACATGCATTTGTATACAAGCACCCTCAAACTGTTTGTCAGCCCTGTCATATTGTATGTGTTTGGCATTCTAATTAGCTGCTTCCCAGGTCAGAGAGCAGAAAACTCTAGGATGAGTAAAACATTAATTTTCATTTACTTAAACTTGCTCTGTAATAGATTAGTCATAAATTTTTCCCATTTACATTTTCCTACAGGTGTGGCTGAAATAGGACTCAAGGAAATACACATTTCTATATAGCAGTGTTTTTCAACCAGTGTGCCGCGGCACACTAGTGTGCCGTGAGAGATCCTCAGGTGTGCCCCGGCAGACTGACAACAGTGTGACATATTTTTAAAATTTTGCTCGTTTTTTATTCCCAGTGCAGGGGTGTCCCTCTTTCAAATTTTAAAAGGTATGCGACAGGCTCATCAGGCAGACAGGCAGGCATCATTTACAACCATGTGTTAAGAGAGGGTATAAGGTGCGCAAATCTATCCCCTGCACACACACTAATCTGCTCCCATAAAGCAGATATATTAGGAGATACTGTAAAAATAAAGAAGAGTGTGCGTGTGCGCTGGCAGCTGTGGGGATTAGGTCCAATATTGATTAAAACATGACTGACAATTTTTAATTATATATATATATATATATATATATATATATATATATATATATATATATATATATATATATATATATATATATATATATATATATATATATATATATATATATATATATATATAAACCACTATATAGTGTGTATGCAATTGTATAAGGCAAAAGACTATTATACGTTAAATAAGTTCAAAGCAAAGAAATAATATTATATTAACCCCTATATAAGTGTATATGTAATTGTATATAGCAAAAGACTATTATACGTTAGATAGGCTCAAAGCGAAGAAAGGAGTAATCTTACAAATGGAAACGTGTTAAAAATGTAATCTATTTATAGAAATAAAATAATTACATATAAAAATTGAACATATGACCGGTCATGTACATAAACATATACAAAGAAGTAAAATATTGATCGAGATATCTGACAATAATTAGAGCAGTTTGACTCTGTGCAACAGGGGGTTAGTCTATATTAGACTATGAAATATAAGATGTAGCGTTAAGTCTAAAAGACTTTGTTCACAGTTATGTAGACTTTTAATCCACCTATGTGCTGTTCGTTCAAACAGGTAATCCTCAAATAGAAAGTTCCGTTCCTAGTCAAGATAACCAATCAACAGACAGTTCCGTTTCTTAAAATGTTAGATCAGCAACCAGTATAAATGCTTTGCTAATATGCGTCCCAAATAATATCCTTTTCACTGTAAAAGTGACAAAATTCAACCTCGCTGTAGGGCTACAACAGCTCTACAGTGCCTACCTGCTCTTTCTTGAGCTGAATCGTCCGTCGGGGTACGGCACAGGTGTCTGGAGCGGCTCCTGTCAGCTGGTGGTGTCACTGAACGTCTCGGAAGTAGATCCGGCTAAGATGAGAACTCTGCGCAGAGTGTTTTGGAGAGAGGTAAAGTAGTTCCAAACAATCTCTTGTAATCCTTGACAGTAGTGCTGTTTTATCACTTTGTGATTATCTGTCCTTCAACGCGTTTCGCCATGTACCATGGCTTTATCAAGATGGTTCAGACATGTTTTCAGCTTCTTTATATACATATAATTCGTCTGATTGGTCTGTTAATTTTGATGACGTCCCTTCTTTAAGGTGGATTGTAAATAAGGTGGATTGTTGTAATTGTCAGATATGCTTTTCAAAGCTACCGTATCTCTTTTCTTGTTTCACAAAGTTTATACTCATCAAAAAAAAATACAAAATACATAAAAAGTAAAAGAAATTATATTTATTGGACAATTTATTACCTAAAACTACTTAGCAGGAGCCATTAAAAAGTACTGATTATAAATTTATATTTATTAATAATATAGAAACTACAGGGATAAAAATTATACAACAGAATTGTTGTTAAACCGATATTATGTATTAATACATATCATTCGGTCCTTTGCAGCTTCAAGTTAGGGTTAACTTTTGCTTTTATACATATATATCTCAAAAACAGGAGGTTAAAAATGATTCATTTTAAATATTGTATAGGACTAGTATTCCATCGATAGATATGTATTTAAATTATATTCATATATAGTGAGTCTCATCATATTCCTTATTCTATATATGGGGTCATTCGTATATTTGCTATATATATATATATATATACATACATATATACACACACATACATATATACACACACATACATATATATATATATATATATATATATATATATATATATATACATACATATATATATATATATATATATATATATATATATATATATAAACATATATATATATACATACATACATATATACATATATATATATATATATATATATATATACACACATACGGGATGCATTTCTCGCTAGATGTGGCTATGTCATATTTTAGCAAGTTATTACAATCTTAATAAAAAATCCTAATATTAAAAAAAATATATTAATATTAAAAAGCTAATTAAAAATCCAACACTAAAAATCTTAGAAATTCCCACTATAAAAAATATATATATATATATATATATATATATATATATATATATATATATATATATATATCTAAATAATTTAAAATCCCCAGAAAATGGTCTTATCATTGATACCTAGAAATACTTATAAAATAGGGGTGGGTATTTTTGAAAGGGGCTCATGTTATCTTCACTCTAAAATAAATGGGTGTAGATCTAACTCTGAGTTTAGTCCTTGGGGATACAGAGTTTGGAGCTCAAAAATAAGTTCTGCTTCTTTTCTAAGGAGCAGTTTATCAAAATTTCCTCCTCTCCATGGTTTATTGATTCTAAATATGCCCCAATATTTGAGGTCATTAGTATTGTTGTGGTGTACTGTCCTAAAACGTTCATACAACCTAGTGTCCTGATCCCCTTTTTTGATTAGGTTGAGATGTTCTCTAATCCTTGTTCGCAAAACTCTAGAGGTCTCTCCCACATGTACACTGGATCAAGTATATGACCCCCCTTATCACTGCATCTAATGGTCTCTATGATGTTGTATTTTTTACCCGTGTTTGTGGACTTATACTCCTTACATTTGGTGCTGTGTTGGCAGGCTTTACAGATGTAACAGGGGTAGTACCCCTGTAATTTTTTTCCGGTTAGATCTTTATCTTTTGTTAGATTTATTTTTTGCTTAAAATCACTAGGCGCGAGGATATTCTTAATGTTGGTTGCTTTTCTAAAGACAATACTACGATATTCGGAAATACTGTTCCCTAAAATCGGATCTGATTTGATCAAATGCCAATGTTTGTTTAAAATTTTGGTTAGATGTTTATGGTGACAATCATAGTTAGTAACTAGAGGTACTTTTAAAGTTTTATTGGTTTTATTTTCAACTCTTCGCTTTTTAGAAAGTATATTCTGTCTATACATGTTTCTGACTTTAGTGATGTTTTCTTTTAAAATATCATGATTGTATCCTTTTTCTAGGAATCTATCTTCTAAGATCTTGACCTGTGTGTCAAAATCAGAGAGCTTCGAACAATTCTGTCTAATTCGAAGGAACTGACCCATGGGGAAGTTGTCTATCCACCTTTTTAGATGACAGCTATGTGTGGGGATATAATTATTGGCATCTGTCGTTTTAAAATGGTTTCTCATTGCTAGTTCCCCTTGTTCTATATAAATATCCAAGTCTAAAAACGTTATTTGTTGCCTGCTTATTGTGTATGTGAATTTTAAATTTAAATCATTCTGATTTATATTTTCAAAAAAAGTGATAAGGTTGTCTTCACTCCCCTTCCACACTATTAAAATATCATCAAAGTATCTTTTGAATAGCATGAGGTTTGCTCCCAGCTCATGCTCCTGGGTAAAATGGTGTTCCCATTTACCCATGAATAAATTGGCATAGCTGGGAGCAAACCTCGTGCCCATTGCGGTACCTTGTACCTGAAGATATATGTCATCGTTAAATGCAAAAACATTGTTTTCAAGTATAAATTTTATACTGTTTAAGATGAACTGTTTGTTTCATTTGCGTACTGTTTTCACTTTTTAGGAACCAATCTATAGCCGCAATACCTTTATCGTGTTGGATACTGGTGTACAGGGAACTAACGTCGCTAGCTGCCAAAATATAATTCTCTTGCCATTTCAGGTTTTCTAGTAAATTCAAAACATCTGTAGTGTCCTTGAGGTATGATGGCAATTCTTGGACATATTTCTTGAGTTTTGTGTCTACATATAAGGAAAGATTTGAACAAATGGAGGATATGCCCGAAATTATAGGGCGCCCTGGTGGATTAGATAAATCTTTATGAATCTTGGGTAAGAAATAGAACATGGCCATTTTAGGATGTTTTTGATAGATGAAATAGAATTCTTTGGTGTTAATTATGTTATTTACTTTGGCCTCTTTTAAAATGTTTTGTAAGTTTGTATTAATTTTGTTCATAGGATATAATTTAAGTTTTTTGTAAGTGTCTGTGTCGTTCAGTAGGCGGTTGGCTTTCCCCTTTTGGGAAATTAATCATTTTTAACCTCCTGTTTTTGAGATATATATGTATAAAAGCAAAAGTTAACCCTAACTTGAAGCTACAAAAGGACCCAATGATATGTATTAACATACAGAGATAATATCAGTTTAACAACAATTCTGTTGTATAATTTTTATCCCTGTAGTTTCTATATTATTAATAAATATAAATATTAGACTTTCTATATATTTATAATCAGTACTTTTTAATGGCTCCTACTAAGTAGTTTTAGGTAATCAATTGTCCAATAAATATTTCTTTTACTTTTTATGTATTCTTTTATGTATTTTGTATATTTTTTTGATGAGTATAAACTTTGTGAAACAAAACAAAGATACGGTAGCTTTGAAAAGCATATCTGACAAGAACAACAATCCACCTTATTTACAATCCACCTTAAAGAAGGGACGTCATCAAAATTAACAGACCAATCACAGACGAATTATATGTATATAAAGAAGCTGAAAACATGTCTGAACCATCTTGATAAAGCCATGGTACATGGCGAAACGCTTTGAAGGACTCAGACAGATAATCACAAAGTGATTAAACAGCACTACTGTCAAGGATTACAAGAGATTGTTTGGAACTACTTTACCTCTCTCCAAAACACTCTGCGCAGAGTTCTCATCTTAGCCGGATCTACTTCCGAGACGTTCAGTGACACCACCAGCTGACAGGAGCCGCTCCAGACACCTGTGCCGTACCCCGACGGACGATTCAGCTCAAGAAAGAGCAGGTAGGCACTGTAGAGCTGTTGTAGCCCTACAGCGAGGTTGAATTTGTCACTTTTACAGTGAAAAGGATATTATTTGGGACGCATATTAGCAAAGCATTTATACTGGTTGCTGATCTAACATTTTAAGAAACGGAACTGTCTGTTGATTGGTTATCTTGACTAGGAACGGAACTTTCTATTTGAGGATTAGCTGTTTGAACGAACAGCACATAGGTGGATTAAAAGTCTACATAACTGTGAACAAATGCACCAATACTTAAACCGATACCGCCAATTCCTAGCCATACGCCATCTTGTGGCGTTTTTCAAACTGCATGTTCCCATTTCATTTTAAGCTGGAGTAGAGACTTAACTAAAAATTGTTCACTTCTGTTCTGCCAATACAAATTGCTGCTGTTTGTATTATTGTACGTCAGGGCAGTGTTCCAAAAGTTGCTACTTTACAGCTGGAAGCCTACCTGGGAGAGACCACTGTACCTCATTCAGGCAAACCACTGAAGTACTGGGCAGTTAATAAACTGAGATTTAATGGCCCAAAAATATCTTTCTAACCCATGCTGTAGTATGAAAAGTGAAAGACTGTTCAGCTTAGCGTCAAAAGTCCTTACGGATAGCAGAAACAGACTTATAGCTGAACATGCAGAGATGCTTCTGTTCCTTAATAAGAACTTGCCACTAACTTTTGAAAAATTATTCTAATTGATAGATTGCCTGTTATACTGCTAGTTCCCATCCTAAACAATTGTGCTCAAAACATACTGTACTCTGAGGAACATCCTTAGCCAGGGCTGGACTGGGAATAAAAAGCAGCCCTGGAAAAATATGAAGACCAGCCCTATTTTCTGTTGAGTCAGTAGAATGCTAATGCCCCATTTTTCTCAAAGGGGATTACTGGGTACTCCTTCCCCAATATTATTTTCAGAATTAAATTATATAACTTTTTATTAAGTACAAATGTCAGATTGATGAGTTATATAGGCACCCTACAAACCAATTTCATCCAGTAATCACCCCTTTAAATTGTAGCTTCCCAGCCCCAGCTGCTGCAGCTGTTATTTAATGTTATTATTAATATATATTATTGTAATATTTTTATTTATAAACATGTTCTGTGAACTTTGTGACAACAAGCACATAAAACTTTTATTATTTCAAAATGTCTTTTGAGTTACAGTTCATAATTATAAAGAAGCAATCTTAAATTATTAGTCTGTATTGTGCTTGGTAAACTGTCATGACATAAAAAAAAAAAAAAAAAAGTATCGGTAATTGGTATCGGTGAGTATTTGAAAAAAAAAGTATCAGTACTTGTATTCGGTCTTAAAAAAGTGGTATCGGTGCAACCCTATATATAATGGTTTATACATATTTTAAAAATTGTCAGTCATGTTTTAATCAATATTGGACCTAATCCCCACAGTTGCCAGCGCACACTCTTCTTTATTTTTACAGTATCATTTACAACTAGGGTTGCACCGATACCATTTTTTTAAGACCGAGTACAAGTACCGATACTTGTTTTCAAATACTCGCCGATACCAATTACCGATACTTTTTTTTTTTAATGTCATGTGACAGTTAACCAAGCACAATACAGACTAATTGTTTAAGATTCCTTCTTTATAATTATGAAGGACTGTAACTTAAGACATTATGAAATAATAAAACAGTTTTATTTGTCATAAACTTCACAGAACATGTTTATAAATAAAAATATTACAATAAAATATATTAATAATAACAACAAATAACAAATATAAAATCACAACCAACCAAAAGTGCAATACAGTAAAAAATAGAAAAAATAGTAAAAATAGAACAATGCACTGTTTAATCATGGGGAACAACACTATGGGCTAAATTACATTTGACTGGTAAGTTCTACCAATGCTATGCTAAAGTCTATGGGGTTGGAATAGTGAACAAAGCATTAATAAAGCTTACCAATCAAATGTAATTTAAATCTATTCCTATAATTGCAGGATGAGTGCTCATTGGAATTAACTTAATTTTTGCCATGAGTACTCTTGTTGCAATTATATAAGCTAACCTATGGATGTTCCTCAGAGTATAGTATGTTTTGAACATCATTGTGCAAGATGAGAACTAGCAGTAAAATAGGCAATTTAGCAATTAGAATAATTTTTCAAAAGTTAGTGGCAATTTCTTTTTAGGGAACAGAACAGAAGCCTCTCTGCATGTTCAGCTATAAGTCTGTTTTTGCTATCAGTAAGGAGGTTTGACTCTAAGTTGAACAGTCTTTCACTTTCCACACTACTGCATGGGGCAGAAAGATATTTTTGGACCATTTTAGCCAGAGCTGGAAATCTCAGTTTATTAACTGACCAGTACTTCAGGGGTTTGTCTGAACGAGGTACAGTGATCTCTCCTACAATAATACAAATAACAGCAATTTGTATTGGCAGAACAGTAGTAAACAATTTTTAGTTTAGTCTCCACACCAGTTTAAAATGAAATGGGAACATGCAGTTTGAAAAAATGCCACAAGATAGCATATGGGTAGGAAGTGGAGGTATCGGTATAAGTATCGGTGCATTTGCATGAGTACAAGTACTCATGCAAATACTTGGTATCGGTACCGATACCGATACTAGTATCGGTATCGGTGCAACCCTATTTACAACCATGACATATTGACATTCATTATGATTGTTTGTGAATGAATGTCAATGTGTCACGTATAGTTTGTAGGAGGCATGGCATCACAATACATACAGTGTGTGTGTATGTATATATATATATATATATATATATATATATATATATATATATATATATATATATATATACACATACACATATATACGATGAAGGAAGGCACTCACTGGTCTTTTCATCAAAACTTTATTTAGCGTGACGTTTTGGGGACGCACGAGGAAGGGGAGTGTCCCCCCGAAACTTCACACTAAATAAAGTTTTGATGAAAAGACCAGTGAGTGCCTTCCTTCATTATATATATATATATATATATATATATATATATATATATATATATATATATATATATATATATATATATATATATATATATATATATATATATATATATATATATATATATATATATATATATATATATATATATTATTTTTTGTAATTTTCCTTGTTTGGGCCTTGCACCCAGGCCTGACTGGGGTTAACTGCCTAATAAAAGGCACTACAACCCAAGATAGCACACAGGTTGAAATAGGAAACTTATTTTCAAAGAAAGAGAAAAGTAGCATAAAGGAGCTAAGGCTATGGTGGGAAATTGAATTTTTGCAATTGTATATTGATGAAAATAAAGTACCAAGAGGCCTCAGGATGAAGAAATATCCTGCAAATGACAGAGAAGATAAAGAATTTATGGAGGACTGGAATAATACTCTAACTAAATGTTCTTTGATTCTTATGAATAAACTCCTGATCAAAAAGAGGAAGGAAAGAGAAACAATGCTAGTTGAATTGGCTCAAATCCAAGAAGAATTGGAAGCACATTTGGAAGATACTAAATATGAAGCATATGTCAAGCAGTACAATGAAACACTGGAAAAGTTGGACAAAGACATAATGGAAAGAAAAATTAACAAATACCATCGTGACTGTAAAGACTATGAATTAAACATAGTTTATAATTGGACTGCTAACACCAATAGTAAAAAGAAGAAAAGGACCAGAAGAAATAACAGAAATCCTGGGCAGAAAAAAGTCTCATTTAATGAGAGTGGAAACAGCACAGAATGTCTAACTGATGACACAGAAAACACTACTAGTAACTCAGATATTGAATTAACAACTGAGCCAAACATAGAGGAATATGACTATGCAGAGATAGAATCAGAAGGGGGAGCCACAGCAAGTAAAGAAACTGCCACAAGACCAAAGGAGAACCCAAACCGAAAACCCCTATCCGAGCTAGTGACAAGAGGAAAGAAAATTGATACAGGAGCAAAAAACAAGACACCAGGATCGGAACCTAAAGATGGAGTACCAAGATACCCTAGCAGAGCAAATAGGGGACCAAAAAACGGGAGGAGTCAGAGGGGCAAAATGTAATAAATCTATCTAGCACAGTCCTTAGTGAAGACCAGCAAAGGATACTTTCTAAAGGACTAAGTTATGCTCCCTCAAATGACTTTGATCTCTTTGATACTCTGCTAGACCTCAATAAATTCATAAGAAAAATTACACTAAGAAAGCATTTTTTCAATAATGTAGATACTATTGTTGATGATAATGATGTTATGGATATGTCAAATTTATCAAATGTAAACAGAGATATACCTATGGATCTTGAGAAACTTAGTTTTAAAGAACTATGCGATGTAACTAATCTAGCCTCACTAAATAGTGACAGTGTAAGATTTAATGAAGAAAACCATATCATCCCTAGAAGTAGGTTGAATATAACTGATAAAACTTTTATCCATCACAATCTAGGGGAGATACTATAGATCTTTTCCATAGCATAGTGGAACAAGAAATAACTAGGTTAAATAGCAAAGAAAATCAGAAATTAAGGAAGTCAGATAATCTAACAAATAAAGAATGGAAAGCCCTAAGGGAACTACAAAAAAATGAAAACATAGTGATCTCCAACTCCGATAAAGGAGGTATGATAGTAGAAGTCGATAGAATGGCTTATACTAATGAAGCATATAAACAGCTTAGTGATAAAAACACCTATAAGAGGTTGACATTTAATCCAACCCTAAAGTTTATAAGTGAATTGGAAAAATTATTGATTGAAGGCAAAAAATTGGGAATTTTAAATGACAAAACAACAGAACATTTATTGACAAGATACCCAGTGGTTTCAACATTTAAACACATACCCAAAATGCATAAGGATCCCCTTTGCCCCCCGGGGAGACCCATAATTTCCACTATAGGCACACTGGGAGAGCGCCTGGGGGAATGGATTGATGGTTTCCTCCAGCCAATTGTGAGGAATATGCCCGGATATCTGAGAGACACCAAACAACTCCTTAGAAAATTAGAGGAGTTTACTTGGAAAGATACATATCTATTACTTACTATAGATGTGGTGTCTCTCTATTCGTGCATTCCACACCAACAAGGCCTCTTGGCGCTGGAGGAGATCCTCAAGCTATACACAGAATATGACATAGTCTTTATTAGTTATCTGGTTGATGCAGTAAAATTTCTATTAACACATAACTATTTTGTATTTGAAAATAATATTTATCTGCAAAATAGAGGAACCGCAATGGGGGCAAAATTTGCCCCCTCATATGCGAACATCTATCTTGGATATTTTGAGATTTTCAAGATATTTGGAGAACTAAATGACTACAAAGATAATGTTTTATTGACGATATCCTTGTAGTATGGCAAGGAGATATCAAACAGCTAGAAAACTTTGTTAAGATTCTCAATGACAACAGCATGAATTTAAAATTTACATACACTTGGCATAGAGATAGTATCACTTTTCTTGATGTACAGATAAAAATAGATACTATTAATAATGTTTTATATACAGAAACATACAGGAAAGATATTTCAGGTAATACCATCCTGCGGTCAGACTCTCACCATCCCACACATCTAAAAAGAGCAATCCCAAAGGGACAATTTATGAGGTTGCGCAGAAATTGCAGCAATCTCAGGGACTATAACACCCATGCAGAAGATCTAAAAAATAGACTTATTAAGAGAGGATATAAAGAGAAAGCCCTCACAGAAACCATTGAACTAGTCAGATCTATGGATAGAGTTGAATTACTCAGTGATAAACAAAGGGAAGGAAGAGTCAATGATAATCAACTTGTCTTTTCAACAAAATACAGTAATCAGTACCATAAAATTTGTAAAATTGTGGAAAGGTACCTTCCCATGCTAAGTAAAGAACCATCATTAACAAATATAACAACTGAAGGTGTAAGATTTGTATCAAGACGAGCCAAAACCATAGGCAACTATGTGAAAAGAAATTTTGCTAAAAATATAAAGGGACCTGCACGCAACTGGCTAACCAAAAAGAATGGGACCTTTAAATGTGGTGTAAGACCGTGCAAAAGCTGCAACTATGTCAAAGTAGGAGATATTTTCCACTCAAACATTACAAAACAAGAATTCAGGATATTTCAGTATTTAACATGCACATCGAGGTACGTGGTGTATCTTATCTCCTGTAAACTGTGTGGGTGTCAATATACAGGTAGAACAATTAGACCCCTGAAGGACCGAATCCGAGAGCATTTGCTCTCCTTGGAGTCTTTCGAACCAAAGACACCAGTTGCTGAACATTTTTCTAGACATAGACCAGGCCATACATTCGATGAAGATTCATTGAAATATGTCCTATCTTTGTTTGAATTTCAAGCAATTGATTGTGTCACAAAACAAATTACAGGAGGGGACAGATTAGCATACTTAAATAAAAAAGAAGCTTTTTGGATACACAAACTCCAAACAGGCTTCCCAAAAGGTATCAACAAAATTTGGGACTTAAAGTTGTTTATAGGCTAAAACAAATATATGCAAAGTATAAAATATAAATTCCTATTATCCTAGGTAACATAATAAACAACAAGAAATAATTGGATAGGAATAGGAATTTTAGCTTAATTCAACATCTAATAACTAGAAAATAAAACCAACACATAAGCCATGAGAAGGTATTCAGAGTGTGTATCGTTCATAATAATTTAAAATTACAAAACCATGTATTGTAAATAGCCTCTTTATTTCAGATATAAAATTCATTATAAAATTTATTTCAAACCATTGTACCATCTAATTAACATTTTAAAAAAAGCTACTTATTAAAATAATAAAGTTCTAACATGATTATAATAGAAAAGGAAAATTAAATATCCAGGATCTCAAATTAATTTTGTTTTTGATCTAAAAAATGTATTATATCATGTTAGTGATCCCTTTAAAAGTTAGGGAGCAATATCTTTGAGATAGCTTAGGAGTTTCTTATAAATGTTTAGAATGCTGAATATTTATAACTTTTTTTTGCCTACAATATATGTTTTTAAAAGTATATATGTGTATTATACATTATTAACAATGCGGTATGGAAAGACCATTGAAAGTTCTGACAGCATTGTTAAGGGTTAAATGTGAAAGGCTTAAATATTCACAGGGAGAACAGCTGTGTATCCCTGATGAAGTGCTTGTTGTAAAGCAGGAAACGCGTCGGATGCAGCACCTGTGTGCTGAGGTTGTATGTATACATAAAATGTGCCTTCCAACTATGGAATTTTAACTAAGTTTTCAATAAATATTTAATTTTATCTATAACTAATATTGGTACTGCCTGCAATTCATTTTCCAAACCCCTTCATATGGACTGATTTGGGGTTAACTGCCTGTGGCTCTGGTGACAGTGCAGCTTCCTGAGAGTGCTGGTTTGCACCCAGGGCTGTGCATGTTGCAGGGTCATAGGATGTGTACCCGGTCCGGCCTGAGAGTGCTGACCCCACCCCATGTTTTGTATATGTTTGGGAAATTACATAAGCCTGTGCACCCTCCATTTTTTCACAGTTGTTTGATTGTGAGCCTGTTTAGGGACCCAGGTTTATTGGAAGAAACCTTGACGAGGTACCTGGGCTTTTCCCATTTGGCCAGATGCGATAACTAATTCTTCCATTGCTGCTTTTTATCTTAGTTGAGAGCTTGTGAGTGAGTGCTGGACTTTTTCTGTGTGTTTATATTAAAAAATATTATTTTTTGTAATTTTCCTTGTTTGGGCCTTGCACCCAGGGCTGTGCATGTTGCAGGGTCTTTGGATGTGTACCCGGTCCGGCCTGAGAGTGCTGACAATAAAGTTTTGATGAAAAGACCAGTGAGTGCCTTCCTTCATCGTGTATACTTATCTGCTGGCACCCTGGCATTGGGACATTGAAAGTGAGAGTGCCATATATATATATATATATATATATATATATATATATATATATATATATATATATATATATATATATATATATATATATATATATATATATATATATATATATATATATATATATATATATATATATATATATATACATATACATACATACATACATATATATACACACACACACACATACATACATAATATTGTATTAGGCTACAATGTGTGATGTTTTAAAAGTTTGGGATGGTGGTGTGCCACAGAATTTTTTTTTTTTTTATGTAAAAAAAAAAAAAAAAAAAAAAAAAGGTTGAAAATCACTGCTATAGCGCACCATCACAAACCTATTTATAAAAATGTACTGAACACAACTTTTGTTTATCATTCAGAAGAATCTAGCATTTAAACAGTTTTTTTGTTGGCCTGAAAAATGTTAAGAAACAGTCTACACCAGAATTTGTATTGTTTTAAAAGATAGATAATACTGTTATTACCCATTCCCCAGTTTTGCACAACCAACACTGTTTTACAAAGATACTTTTTACCTCCGTGATTACCTTGTATCTAAGCATCTTCTGACAGCCCCCTGATCACATGACATTATTATATATTGACTTGCATTTTAGCCAATTAGTGCTGTGTTGACTCTTAAATAACTCCCTGGGCATGAGAACAATGTTATCTATTTGGCCCACATGAACTAGCAGTCTCCTTTTGTTAAAAGCAAATACAAAAGCATGTGATTAAGAGGCCGTCTACAGTGGCTTAGAAACAGGCTGAAATTTAGAGGTTTAAAGGTTATAAAGTATATTAATATAACAATGTTAGCTGTGTAAAGCTGGGGAATGGGTAGTAAAGGTGTTATCTATTTTTTTAAACTATAACAATTTTGATGTAGACTGTCCCTTTAAGTAAAATCTGTTTAAACGTAACAAAGTCCACTGTTCCGATGTAAAACACACGATCGCGAGATTTCAATTATTGGATCGCGTCTGGGGGGCGTCCCTACAACCCTAGGAACGCCCTCCAGACAGCGATCAAATCCTGAAAGCACAGAAGGCTTCAGGACAGCCGTTAGCTATGACGTTCTATTCCGTCATAACGGCTTTAAAGCCCAGTGCAATTATGACGGAATAGAATGGCATAACGGCTTTAAAAGGTCAAAACTAGTTTGCATAAAAAAAAATTAAAAATTGCTAGCAAGTATTTTAAAATAATTTTCAAAAATAAGCAAAATGAATTACATGACTTAGCTGCCTGGAGCAGCCAACCCCACCACACTTATCAATGTTTAGACACAGGATTTGTATTTCAACCGAGTTCACATCTTCTAGGCATGCTCCAGCAGATAATCCCTATGCACTTTTTTATTCTACCAAAACAACAATAGATATAGATAAAGCCATAGAAGGAAATGTGTGTGTGTGTGTGTGTGGGGGGGGGGGGGGTACCTTTAACTGTCTGTATGGTCAGGGAGTTTTTATTAACCACTGTTAAAGAAATACAAAAAATGCATAGATCCAAATGCTTTTCTTCTCTACAGTCAGGGCATCGATAAAGAGAGAGACTTTATATGGACTGTGTCACGTCTCAGCCTTCCAATCCCTACACAGATAGATACTCACATTTCAAAGAGGTATCGCACTACAAGGAACACAAATGCGAGGGGGATAGTTACATAGAGGTCCGACACTTTGGCATATGAACGACCATCTTTATCTTCAAGGTCCGCCCATGTCACAGTCTCAGGAAGCCACAGTTTGTCCCACCAGAAGTAATTGTAGATCGTTTTGAACATCCTGGAACAAAGAAAGAGAATTATTGTTAAACTAGAGCAAGAGAGGAAGATTAACACAAATAGTTCTTAAAGTCATCAACAAAAGTCAAGTAAGCAAGTTTTAAATGTAATGAGGCATTATATGCCCCATGTATTAAGTTGCAAATGCAGCTGCGAAGTCCCAGGGTTAAGTAGCTACAGTCTTATGACACTCAGTCTTATACTCAATTTTTCTTTTCATAATTTGTAGATGATCTATTTATATAGCCCTTAAAGGTTTTTTTTGGTTTTTTTTTTTTAAATGTATAATTTTGCCTATTTTTAAATAACATTGCTCTGATTTTCAGACTCCTAACCAAGCCCTAGAGTTTTAGGAGAATACCGTCGGCTACCTTCTCCAGCTTGCTCCTGTTTGTGTAAAGGGTCTTTTCATATGCAAAAGAAGGGGGAGAGGTAGTGTCTAATTTCCCACTTGCAGTGGGCTTTCCAGCTACCTTTTCAACAGAGCTAAACAGAGCTTTGAAATACATTTTTAAACAGTTTTATACTGTATCTGTGCCTCTTATTTTTTATAGTAGTGTATTACATGCAGTTATATGAAAATTGCTGTATACGGTCCCTTTAACCTCTTCGCTCACCTAAAGTGTAGCAGATATCAATCATTCTGTTCCGATTGGGATGATTGACAGCCCTTGTTTGCATGTGAGCAGGGGGTGGCATTGCCAAGCGACCAAAGTTCATGATAGCGAACCTCGTCCACCAGGCACATGATAAATACAGCCCTAAGCACACTAGAAGAGAATACCTTTATTTTCTGCCTGCAATTTAAAGCAAAATTTGCCCTAATTAGGGCTAAATTACAAGTGGAGTGAAAATTTATCACAAGCACAGAAACGGGCAAATTTGCGTGCGCTGTTACGAGTGGAGGGCAAATATCACGCTCGCATAAGCGCAAATTTGCGTTACTCATAATCTGTCTCAATGTTAACATTTACAGTTCATAACCTTATCTTTTCTGCTGAAGCCAAATAATGAAAGTGGCAAAACATAGCAAACAAGGTGTTAATCTGTTCCTCTAGACATTTGTTTTGTGTTGCTATAGAACAATCACAAAAGCTCAACATTTATGTAACAGTATTAAAGGGATATTTTCACCTGTTTAATGTGTTCCCAAATATCCATTTTACCATCTAGTGTGTTAAATAATTTACAAATAGCTCCTTCACCTTTATTTCCTCATTTGAAATAGCCGAGTTTGCTTATGGTATTCCCACCCACACTAAACATAGATGAGGGTGACTGCATGTCTATTTTTGCCGTTGCAGGGGTTAAACATACAGATAATGCAAGCAACAGTGCAATAAAAAAATGCTACAACACATTTTCTTTACACTTTTAATGTCCCTTGAATAAATATTTAGGAGCCATAATAGAATTTTAGCAAGATGGGCTCACTAACTGATGGGGTATTTCCCAGTTTGCATGCCTCATGCTGGCAGTTAATGACAGGCTGTCAGTATACATCTAGCTTGGGTAATTAGATTCCAGAACTTGTTTTCCAGGTTTTTGGTTAAATATTAGCCAATCCTTAAAGGGGACATCATGCTAATGCACTAATAAAATGTTGCACTTTGTTAGTGCATTTTGTTATTACACAAGATATTCCCTTGGTAACTGTGTTTAACCTCTAATTGGAGCATTGGTCATCTCCTGTTAATGCACAATGGTTCCTGAGCAGAACTTTAGTTAGTGCTTTGCTCCTTTGGAGGGGTTTAAGTTACTAAAGTGCATTTGGACACTACTAAAATGTACAAATAAATTAGAGCATTTTATCATTATACTAACATGTTATTTAACAGTAAATGGCATTAAAACGGACATAAACAAATTTAAATTGTCATAAAAAATGTTTAATTACGTGTAGTAAAAAAATAAAAAAATTATACAGCAAGTTATTTTTTGTTCCCATTTCCTGCAATTAAACTCTGAAATTTGTGGGATTTCCTATTCCAGTTAGTATCTATAATTAGGCGCTGTCATGTTGGAAGCTAGGTTTTCCCCTTAAAGGACAAGTCTAGTCAACCTTACACGTTCATGATTCAGATAGGGCATGTGATTTCAAACAACTTTCCAATTTACTTTTATCATCAAATGCTTTGCTCTCTTGGTATTCTTTGTTGAAAGCAAAACCTAGGTAGGCTCATGTGCTAATTTCTAAGCCTTTGAAAGCCACCTCTTATCTCAGTGCATTTTGACCGTTTTTCACAGCTAGACAGTGCTAGTTCATGTGTGCCATATAGATAACTACACAGGAGTGAGAACAATGTTATCAGTCAGCATTGATTGGCTAAATGCAAGTCTGTCGAAAGAACTTAAGGGGGCAGCCTGCAAAGGCTTATATACAAGGTAATCACAGAAAAACAAAAATATATTAATACTTTGAAATGGCTGCCAAGCTCCACCCATCGATTACAACATGATCTGGGCTGCATCTATGCACTCTGCTAAATAACATTGACAGTTTGTTGAATCCAACTAGTGAGTCTTTTGTAACTAGTGAGCCTTTAATGCAGCCCAGAACATGATGTCATCAGTGGGCGGAGCTTGCCAGCCATTTCAAAGTGACCAGAAACAATATTAATTTTAAAATAACTTTTTTACTGTTACTGCTGCATGATATAGAAACACGTGCAGGAAGCTATTTGCAGCTTAATCTAAGGTAAGACTTTAAGATGACTACGGTGTAGACTGTCCTTTTAATACAGGATAGTGTAAAAACTAAGCAAAATTGAAAGCCCAGCCTTGTTTGCACACTTATTGCCCGTTTTACATATTGGTTACATATATCAACATATTACTCACAGCAGGCTAATATTTGCATATAGTATTTATTTAATGTTTAATATCAGTTTAAAACTTCTTACTTTTCTTCCCAAAATCCCACCAGCCACAATATTGTGGAAACACAATAGTCTAGATTTTAATAAAACATGTTTGCAAAAAAAAATAAAAAAAAATAAACTTGCAGCAATATTACAAGATGAAAATTGTACCCACCTCATCATCACCACATCTATCTCTTAAAGGGACACTGAACCCAATTTTTTTATTTCATGATTCAGATAGAGCATGCAATTTTTAGCAACTTTCTAATTTACTCCTATTATCAATTTCTTCATTCTCTTGCTATCTTTATTTGAAAAAGAAGGCATCTAAGCTTTTTTTTAGGTTCAGAACTCTGGATAGCACTTTATTGGTGGATGAATTTATCCACCAATCAGCAAGGACAACCCAGGTTGTTCACCAAAAATGGTCCGGCATCTAAACTTACATTCTTGCATTTCAAATAAAGATACCATGAGAATGAAGAAAATTTGATAATATGAGTAAATTAGAAAGTTGCTTAAAATTTCATGCTCTATCTGAATCACGAAAGAAAAAAAATTTGGGTTCAGTGTCCCTTTAACTTCTGAGCACACTGAACATAAAAGGGTACCAGTATCACAAAAATGTCAAATGTTACAGAACAAAAAAAACAAAAAAACAAAAAAAAAAAACCCCTCTGAGTTTAAAAACAGTCCATTCTAAAATAAGCACAAAAGAAAACTTGAAATCTATTTAAAAATCAGATACTTTAATGCATGGCTTAACTAATCAGGACAAGTTTAAATTAACCACTAGTGCCCTGTTTTGCCCCCCCCCCCCCCCCAACTGCCCTCATACATACCCCCACCAACCACTGTTTGCTGTTACCAGCCGCACCTATAATTTAGATGATAATCTCCATTTTCAAACATGCACTCATAAGAAACTGATAAATACAGTGCACATTAGAAGACTTAGCAGTACTATGATATACAAAACAGACATGCAAATATTTTACAACCCCAAACCTATTCATAAACTGTTTTGCAAAGTTTAAAAGGATATGAAACCAACATTATTTATTTCACAAGTCAGATAGAGCAAGTAATTTCAAGCAACTTTCTAATTTACTCCTTTTATCAATTTTTTGTTTGTTCTCTTGCTATCTTTATTTGAAAAGATTAGGAGCCTGTTTTTTGTTCAGCAGCTGGGTAGCATTTGCTTATTGGTGGCTTTAAATGTAGCCATCAACCAACAAGGGCTACCCAGGGTGCTGAACCAAAAATTGTCCATCTCCTAAGCTAACATTCCTGCTTTTCAAATAAAGATACCAAGTGAACAAAGAAAAATAAATGAGTAAAATGAAAGATTTGCTTAAAATAGCCACCAATCAGCAAGCGCTATCCATGCCCAGCCCCTATGCTTACATTCCTGCTTTTTCAAATAAAGATACCAAGACAACAAAGAAAAATTAATAAAATCGGAGTAAATTAGAAAGTTGCTTAAAATTGCATACTCTATCTGAATCACGAAAAAAAGAAAAGAAAAAATTGGTTTAGTATCCCTTTAATTACACTAAGCAGAACTGTGGTAAAACAAAACTCATACAACATATTGCTACATGACCATGTCTGTGTGTTTTACATCTTGTATTCGTTGTCATGCTATAAAGGAACTCAAGCTCAAAAAACGTTAAAACAGAAACATATTTACATATATTGCTTCCTGGACAACAGAGTAACAAATCCTAAAACTGTGCACGATAAACAGATATGTAACCATGTCTACCAAGTGCCAACTCTGTTTAGTCTGAGACCCAAACAGATATTCAGTTACAGTTTACAACACGGTTAGGCAAACAAGTTTTTCAAAGTGCTGCATATGTTGCCCACAAAACCTTCAATTAAAATTAAGGTGGTCAGATTTCCCAGACCCAAATTCATAAATGTTAGAGGTGATAGGAGCCAGAAATATATTCTCTAAACACAAAATCTTATAAATTACTTGAAAAAACAATAAAACAAATATGAAGTCTTAAATTAACCCCTATGGTACTAAAATCCAGAAATATATCCCCAAAGGAAAAATATATAAAGTCTTAATTTTACCCCTATTGGTTAAATTAATGGGTTGACATTTTGGGAGATATAACCAGATTTTTAGCAAAATCTCAATGACCATTTTTTTTTTTTTTAAAACAGATGTCCCTTTTAATAGGAGTTATAAGAAATATTAAAGGGATATGAAACGCAAAAAAAAATAATTTTGTGATTCAGTCAGAACTTACAATTTAATAATAATAAAAAAAAAAGTTTCCATGATATTCTGTGTTGGAGATACCTAGGTAGGCATCTGGAGCGCTACATGACAGGAAATAGCGCTGCCATCTCCCCGGTTGAAAGAAACCGGGGAGATGGAAATTCGCCACCTAGAAGCGGTCTTGTGAGAACCTGCAGTCGTAGGGTCTCAAAGGCTGGCAAAAGCCTTTGATAAATCGACCCCATAGTACTCCAGAAATGGGCCAGCTACTGAGCATACGTCCCAGCTTTTCAACAAAAGATACCAAGAGAACAAAGAAATATTGCTAAGTTGTTTAAAATCACATGCTCTATCTGAATCATGAAAGAAAAAATATGGGTTTGATATCCCTTTAAAAAATGTGTTTTTTTTTTTTTTAATGATGTGCTATTCTATTCTATTCGCTGAGTTCTCTAGCTGGGTACTGCAGGTAGCTGAGGTTTGGAAGTCAAAGAGCAATGCAGGGAGTGGAAAAAATAAATACAAATAAGATGGACTCACAGGGTGCAGGTTTTACCCTATGGGCACATTAAAGGGGCAGTAAAGTAAAAAATAAAATTCCATAGTTCAGATTGAGCATGCAATTTTAAACAACTTTAAAATTTACGTCCATTATCAAATTTGCTTTATTCTCTTGGTATCCTTTGTTAAGAGTAAAACTAGGTAGGCCGATTGGAACATAGGAGCGTGCACGCATCCATAGCAGCAGTGTTTGCGACGTTGTTTATAGCAATGTGATACATAGCTACAAACACTGCTGCCAGATTTCTAGAGACAGGTGTACGCTCCTGAACTCACCTAGGTTAACTCTTTAAAAGGGACAGTCTCGTCAAAACTTTCATGATTCAGATAGGGAATGTCATTTTAAACAACTTTCCAATTTACTTTTATCATCAATTTTCCTTAGTACTCTTGGTATTCTTAGACAAAATCTAAAATTAGGTAGGCTCATATGCCAATTTCTTAGTCCTTGAAGGCTGCTTCTTATCTGTATGTATTTTTACATTTGTTCACATATAGAGGTCGTTAGTAACATTGTGATCACGCCCGTGGAGTTACCTATGAGTCAGCACTGACCTTGAAGCCCACCTCTTTCAGATTGCATTTTAACAGTTTTTCACCACTAGAGGGTGTTCGTTCACGTATTTCATATAGATAACACTGTGCTCGTGCACCTGAAGTTATCTGGGAGCAGGCACTGATTGGCTAAACTGCAAGTCTGTCAAAAGAACTGAGATAAGGGGGAAGTTTGCAGAGGCTTAGATACAAGGTAATAACAGAGGTAAAAAGTATTAATATAACAGTGTTGGTTATACAAAACTGGGGGATGGGTAATAAACGGATTATCTAACGTTTGAAACAACAACAATTCTGGTGTCGACTGTCCCTTTAACAAATGATACCAAAAGAACTAAGCATATTGATAATAGAAGTCAATTAAAAAGCTGTTCATTTTTTACTTTACTGTATCTTTTAAACCTCTTCAAGCTCCCTGCTCCTATATGTGTTTATTTAGGTAGGTATCTGGAGCACCACATGACAGGAAATAGTTCTGCCAACTAGTGCTCTTGCAAATGGATAACTTTCTTGCAAAACTGCTGCCATATAGTGCTCCAGAAATGGGCTGGCTCCTGAGCTTATGGTCCTGCTGTTCAACAAAAGATACACCAAATGTAATTTAGAAAGTTGCATGCTCTCTATCTGAATCAAGAAAAATGTTGGGTTTCATATCCCTTTAATCCGTGTAATATGTTTTCTTTATTTGTGCCGTTCAAATTCCTGTTCTCCGACTGATGCTGTAGTGTGAAACTAGCGCTAATTCTTCCGGAATATCCTGCTACACATTTATAGACTTTGTTTATTGACTTTTACTTATAAATAAAACTGTCATTAACACGGCACACGGCACGTTAAATCCCTGGAAATAATTTGCATTCGTTTGTGCAATCAGGAAGATGTCCCCATTATAAGTCAATGGAAGGTCACATGCTGGCAGGCTTGAAAAAATGTTGTTATCCACTGAGTCACTAGACACATCTATTGTATTTTGTATTTTTTTTTTTTTTTAAAAAGTTTACTTCTATTGTCAAATTTGCTTTGTTCCCATGATATTCTTTGTTGAAGAGATACTTAGGTAGATGTCTGGACCACTAGATGGCAGAAAATAATGCTGCCATCTAGTGCTCTTGCAAATGAATAAACATTCTTGCAAAACTGCTGCCATATAGTGCTCAAGAAATGGGCAGGCCCCTGAGCTTATGGTCCTGCTTTTCAACAAAAGATACCAAAAGAAAGAAAAATTCATAATAGAAGTGATTTAGAAAGTTGATAAATATGCATGCTCTATCTGAATCATTAAAGAATGTTTTGGGTTTCATGTCCCTTTAAAAGGATGCACTATTGCAAACTAGTTGAACATATCTTGTCAACTAATGAAAAGGGAGGTATTTATGTGTAGCCTCCAATCAGCAGCTAGCTCCCAGTAATGCATTACTGTTCCTGAGCCTACCTTGGTATGCTTGCCAACTAAGGATATCAAGAGAATAAAGCAAAATAGATAATAGAAGTAAATTGGAAAGTTGTTTAAATTCAAATGTTCTTTCTGAATCATGAAAGAAAAAGTTTGGGTTTCAGGTCACTTTAAGCACTGGCTCCACAATGCAGCTCTCATATTTTAGGTTGATTTAGGGCAACACATTGTGCACCTGTCAATATTTGCAGCACACATACTATTGGCTCATTTAATATCAGTGTGGATCTAATGGGGATTAGTGTGGGTGTGTAAGAAAAGAGGAGAGGAGGGAGAGATGTGATATGGTAGAAACCTCCAATAATTAAACGGATGTAAAAGTGCAAAACAAAAATACAATGTTTTAGACTAGCTTATTAATGCACAGTCTTTTTATATAACTGTTTTTAAAGGGACACTAAACCTAAACTATCATGAGTCAGAGCAGGCAATTTTAAGCAACTTTCTAATTTACTCCTATTATTTTTTTTCATTCTCTTGGTATCTTTATTTGAAAAGGCAGGGATGTAAGCTTAGGAGCTGGCACATTTTTGGTTCAGCGCTTGCTGATTGGTGGCTACATTTACCCATCAACCAGCAAGCTGTACCCAAGTACTGAACAATAGATGGGCCGGCTTGTAAGCTTACATTCCTGCTTTTTTAAAGAAAGATAACAAGAGAATGAATAAAAAAAAAAAAAAAAAAAAAAAGATAACAGGAGTAAGTTAGAAAGTTGCTTAAAATTGCCTGCTCTATCGGACTCAATGAAAAAAAATTGAGTTCAATGTTTTAAAGTAGCTTATTAATGCACAGTGTCTTTTTATATAACTGTGTTTAAAGGGACACTAAACCCAAATGTTTCTCTTTCGTGATTCAGATAGTGCATGCAATTTTAAGCCACTTTCTAATTTACTCCTATGTTCTCTTGGTATCTTTATTTGAAAAGCAGTTATGAAAACTTAAGAGCCGGCCCATCCGTCTTCGTCTGCCTTCCCTATTTCATCTTTATTTATTGTACTCACGAATAGTGCACATAAATATATTGGGTGCCAGTGATTGGCAGGTACAGGGGTTTGCTGCTTCTGATTGGCACATAGGCAAAAGGATCTCTTGCTTTAGTAAATAGATGATACAATGTACGTTACATTTCTCTATGATAAAGTTATTATATGGTGTGAGTTATGCGTGACACTTCCTATTGTGCACTTGAAGGACAAAACAAAAGCCAACTGATTCTAGTTGGGACTGGAAGTTTGTGTCTAATTTTTATTTTGATTAAATAAATGGTGCAGCTCGGCTTACCAAGCTGGTTATTTACCTCCCAGTTTTTCTTTTCTTTCATGTAATTAGCAAGAGTCCATGAGCTAGTGACGTATGGGATATACATTCCTACCAGGAGGGGCAAAGTTTCCCAAACCTTAAAATGCCTATAAATACACCCCTCACCACACCCACAATTCAGTTTTACAAACTTTGCCTCCTATGGAGGTGGTGAAGTAAGTTTGTGCTAGATTCTACGTTGATATGCGCTCCGCAGCAAGTTGGAGCCCGGTTTTCCTCTCAGCGTGCAGTGAATGTCAGAGGGATGTGAGGAGAGTATTGCCTATTTGAATGCAGTGATCTCCTTCTACGGGGTCTATTTCATAGGTTCTCTGTTATCTGTCGTAGAGATTCATTTCTTACCTCCCTTTTCAGATCGACGATATACTCTTATATATACCATTACCTCTGCTGATTCTCGTTTCAGTACTGGTTTGGCTTTCTACTACATGTAGATGAGTGTCCTGGGGTAAGTAAATCTTATTTTCTGTGACACTCTAAGCTATGGTTGGGCACTTTGTTTATAAAGTTCTAAATATATGTATTCAAACATTTATTTGCCTTGACTCAGAATGTTCAACATTCCTTATTTTTCAGACAGTCAGTTTCATATTTGGGATAATGCATTTGAATTAATCATTTTTTCTTACCTTCAAAAATGTGACTCTTTTTTCCCTGTGGGCTGTTAGGCTTGCGGGGGCTGAAAATGCTTCATTTTATTGAGTCATTCTTGGCGCGGACTTTTTTGGCGCAAAAAATCTTTTCCGTTTCCGGCGTCATACGTGTCGCCGGAAGTTGCGTCATTTTTTGACGTTATTTTGCGCCAAAAATGTCGGCGTTCCGGATGTGGCGTCATTTTTGGCGCCAAAAGCATTTAGGCGCCAAATAATGTGGGCGTCTTATTTGGCGCTAAAAAAATATGGGCGTCGCTTTTGTCTCCACATTATTTAAGTCTCATTTTTCATTGCTTCTGGTTGCTAGAAGCTTGTTCTTTGGCATTTTTTCCCATTCCTGAAACTGTCATTTAAGGAATTTGATCAATTTTGCTTTATATGTTGTTTTTTCTATTACATATTGCAAGATGTTCCACGTTGCAACTGAGTCAGAAGATACTTCAGGAAAATCACTGCCCGGTGCTGGAGCTACCAAGCTAAGTGTATCTGCTATAATTTTTGGTATCTGTTTCTCCAGCTGTTTGTATTGCATGTCATGACAAACTTATTAATGCAGATAAAAATTTCCTTTAGTACTGTTACATTACCTGTTGCTGTTCCGTCAACATCTAATTTTCAGAGTGTTCCTGATAAACATAAGAGATTTTTTTTTTTTTTTAAATCCATTAAGAAGGCTATGTCTGTTATTTCTCCTTCTAGTTTACATAAAAGTCTTTTAAAACTTCTCTTTTTTCAGATGAATTTTTAAATGAACATCATCATTCTGATACTGATAATGATTCTTCTGGTTCAGAGGTTTCTGTCTCAGAGGTTGATGCTGATAAATCTTTGTATTTGTTCAAGATGGAATTTATTCGTTCTTTATTTAAAGAAGTATTAATTGCATTTAAATCTCCTGTAGTTATTCCAGAAGTGTTTAATCTCCCTGATGCTATTTCTGAAGTAATTTCCAGGGAATGGAATAATTTGGGTAATTCTTTTACTCCTTCTAAACGTTTAAGCAATTATATCCTGTGCCATCTGACAGATTAGAGTTTTTTGGGACAAAATCCCTAAGGTTTTGGGGCTGTCTCTACTCCTGCTAAATGTACTACTATTCCTACGGCAGATAGTACTTCATTTAAGGATCCTTTAGATAGGAAAATTGAATCCTTTCTAAGAAAAGCTTACTTATGTTCAGGTAATCTTCTTAGACCTGCTATATTTTTAGCGGATGTTGCTGCAGCTTCAACTTTTTGGTTAGAAGCTTTAGCGCAACAAGTAACAGATCATAATTTTATAGCATTATTATTATTCTATAACATGCTCATAATTTTATTGGTGATACCATTTTTTGATATCATTAGAGTTGATGTCAGGTATATGTCTCTAGCTATTTTAGCTAGAAAAGCTTTATGGATTAAACTTGGAATGCTGATATGTCTTCTAAGTCAACTTTGCTTTCCCTTTCTTTCCAGGGTAATAAATTATTATCTCAACTGTTTCTGGAAGGAAGGGAACTTTTTTACCAAAGGATAAAAAATCTAAGGTAAATTTAGGTCTAATAATCATTTTCGTTCCTTTCCTCACAACAAGGAACAAAAGCCTGATCCTTCATCCTCAGGAGCGGTATCAGTTTGGAAACTATTTCCAGTTTGGAATATATCCAAGCCTTATAAAAACCTATAGCCAGCTCCTAAGTACCCATGAAGGTGCAGCCCTTATTCCAGCTCAGCTGGTATGGGGCAGATTACGTTTTCTTCAAAGAAATTTGGATCAATTCCGTTCTCAATCTCTGGTTTCAGAACATTGTTTCAGAAAGGTACAGAATTGGCTTCAAGTTAAGGCCTCCTGCTAAGAGATTTTTTTCTTTCCCGTGTCCCAGTTAACACAGCAAAGGCTCAGCATTTCTGAAATGTGTTTCAGATCTAGAGTTGGCTGGAGTAATTATGCCAGTTCCAGTTCTGGAACAGGGGCTGGGGTTTTATTTTATCTCTTCATTGTACCAAAGAAGGTCAATTCCTTCAGACCAGTTCCGGATCTATCAATATTGAATCGTTATGTAAGGATACCAACATTCAAGATGGTTACTGTAGGACTATCCTGCCTTTTGTTTAGCAAGGGCATTATATGTCTACAATAGATTTACAGGATGTGTATCTGCATATTCCAATTCATCCAGATCACTTTTAGTGTCCGAGATTCTCTTTTTAGACAAGCATTACCAGTTTTGTGGCTCTACCGTTTGGCATAGCCTCAGTTCCAAGAATTTTTTTCAAAGGTTCTCGGTGCCCTTCTTTCTGTAATCAGAGAACAGGATTTTGGTATTTCCTTATTTGGACGATATCTTGGTACTTGCTCAGTCTTCTCTTTTTCGAAGAATCTCATACGAATCGACTTGTGTTGTTTCTTCAAGTGCATGGTTGGAGGATCAATTTACCAATCAGTTCATTGATTCCTCAGACAAGGGTAACCTTTTTAGGTTTCTAGATAGATTCAGTGTCTATGACTCTGTCCTTGTCAGACAAGAGAAGTGTAACATTGATATCAGCTTGTCAAAACCTTCAGTCACAATCATTCCCTTTGGTAGCCTTATGCATGGAAATTTTAGGTCTTAGGACTGCCGCATCAGATGCGATCTCCTTTGCTCGTTTTCACATGCGACCTCTTCAGCTCTGTATGCTGAACCAATGGTGCAGGGATTACTCAAAGATATCTCAATTAATATCTTTAAACCGATTATACGACACTCTCTGACATGGTGGACAGATCACCATCGTTTAGTTCAGGGGGCTTCTTTGTTCTTCCGACCTGGACTATAATCTCAACAGATGCAAGTCTTACAGGTTGGGGAGCTGTGTGGGGGTATCTGACGGCACAAGGGGTTTGGGAATCTCAGGAGGTGAGATTTCCGATCAATATTTTGGAACTCCGTGCAATTTTCAGAGCTCTTCAGTCTTGGCCTCTTCTGAAGAGAGAGTTGTTCATTTGTTTTCAGATAGACAATGTCACAACTGTGGCATACATCAATCATCAAGGAGGGACTCACAGTCCTCTGGCTATGAAAGAAGTATCTCGAATTTTGGTTTGGGCGGAATCCAGCTCCTGTCTAATCTCTGCGGTTCATATCCCAGGTATGGACAATTGGAAAGCGGATTATCTCAGTCGCCAAACGTTGCACCTGGGCGAATGGTCTTCACCCAGAGGTATTTCCTCAGATTGTTCAAATGTGGGAACTCCCAGAAATAGATCTGATGGCTTCTCATCTAAACAAGAAACTTCCCTGGTATCTGTCCGGATCCCGGGATCCTCGGGCGGAGGCAGTGGATGCATTATCTCTTCCTTACAAGTGTCATCCTGCCTATATCTTTCCGCCTCTAGTTCTTCTTCCAAGGGTATTCTCCAATATTCTAAGGAATGCTCGTTTGTCCTGCTGGTAGCTCCAGCATGGCCTCACAGGTTTTGGTATGTGGATCTTGTCCGGATGGCCTCTTGCCAGCTGTGGACTCTTCCGTTAAGACCAGTCTTTCTGTCTCAAGGTTCTTTTTTCCATCAGGATCTCAAAACCTTAATTTTAAAGGTATGGAGTTTGAACGCTTGATTCTTGGTCAAAGAGGTTTCTCTGACTCTGTGATTGATACTATGTGACAGGCTCGTAAATCTGTATCTAGAGAGATATATTATAGAGTCTGGAAGACTTATATTTCTTCAGGATGGTTTAGATAAAGGTTTGTCTGCAAGTTCCTTGAAAGACAAATCTCTGCTCTTTCTGTTCTTTTTCACAGAAGGATTGCTAATCTTCCTGATATTCATTGTTTTGTACAACCTTTGGTTCGTATAAAACCTGTCATTAAGTCAATTTCTCCTCTTTGGAGTTTGAATTTGGTTCTGGGGGCTCTTCAAGCTCCTCCTTTTGAACCCATGCATTCTTTGGTCGTTATATTACTTTCTTGGAAAGTTTTGTTTCTTTTGGCCATCTCTTCTGCCAGAAGAGTCTCTGAATTATCTACTCTTTTTTTGTGAGTCTTCTTTTCTGATTTTGCATCAGGATAAGGCGGTGCTGCGAAATTCTTTTGAATTTTTTACCTAAGGTTGTGAATTCTAACAACATTAGTAGAGAAATTGTGGTTCCTTCATTATGTCCTAATCCTATGAATTCTAAGGAGAAATCATTGCATTCTTTGGATGCTGTTAGAGCTTTGTAATATTATGTTGAAGCTACTAAGTCTTTCCGAAAGACTTCTAGCCTATTTGTCATCTTTTCCGGTTCTAGAAAAGACCAGAAAGCTTCTGCCATTTCTTTGGCATCTTGGTTGAAATCTTTAATTCATCATGCCTATGTCGAGTCGGGTAAAACTCCGCCTCAAAGGATTACAGCTCATTCTACTAGGTCAGTTTCTACTTCCTGGGCGTTTTGGAATGAAGCTTCGGTTGATCAGATTTGCAAAGCAGCAACTTGGTCCTCTTTGCATGCTTTTACTAAATTCTACCATTTTGATGTGTTTTCTTCTTCTGAAGCAGTTTTTGGTAGAAACGTACTTCAGGCAGTGGTTTCAGTTTGAATCTTCTGCTTATGTTTTTTCATTAAAATTTTATTCTGGGTGTGGATTATTTTTGGCAGGAATTGGCTGTCTTTATTTTATCCCTCCCTCTCTAGTGACTCTTGTGTGGAAAGATCCACATCTTGGGTAATCATTATCCCATACGTCACTAGCTCATGGACTCTTGCTAATTACATGAAAGAAAACATAATTTATGTAAGAACTTACCTGATAAATTCATTTCTTTCATATTAGCAAGAGTCCATGAGGCCCGCCCTTTTTTGTGGTGGTTTTGATTTTTTTAAAGCACAATTATTCCAATTCCTTATTTTATATGCTTTCGCACTTTTTTCTTATCACCCCACTTCTTGGCTATTCGTTAAACTGAATTGTGGGTGTGGTGAGGGGTGTATTTATAGGCATTTTAAGGTTTGGGAAACTTTGCCCCTCCTGGTAGGAATGTATATCCCATACGTCACTAGCTCATGGACTCTTGCTAATATGAAAGAAATGAATTTATCAGGTAAGTTCTTACATAAATTATGTTTTTCTCAAGCCCTTCATGAATGCATGCATTGGATGTATGTTTATCAGCGCCCCACAAGTTTGTTATAAATCCAAGGGCACAGATTTTTTTTTTAAATGTGATGTGTAATGATGGGGTTAAATTATTGCAGTATGAAATGCAACAACAACGTATCACATGGTATAAGCTACTTTTGTCATGCCATATGGTTGTGTACTCCAGTAGCAGGATCAGGGCACTTTACTGAGCACCTGGACCCATTTTCAAGGCAACCTGGTGTATGGGATTTTCCGAGTACTACTGTGTATAGGATGTGTGTGTATACATACATACATACATACATACATACATACGCAACTCAAAATAAAAAAGCAGCAAATACTAAATGTTAAAACACATGCACTACAGCAATCAAATAGTTAAAACCTTTCCAAGAGTAAAGCTATGTTCACAGCTGCACAGGTGAGAAACATTTAGGCATACGACAATAAAATCGGGCAGGTCTGAGCTTGCAGAGGAAGGAAACATTAAAGAGGTCCCCATGGCTGTTCTGTCCCTTGTCACTTGTATCACTGTTGCTTGTATTCGTAGACAGAAACATAAAAAGTGGAGACACAGAGCCAATAATAAATGTGAGTCATTACAAAATGCAAATAGAAAATGCTAAACACTTAAAGACTCCAGGAGAGGAAATGTAATGAGGAAATATATATATAATATCTCTCTCTTTTTCTTTTATGTATAACCATCAAATCAGCGGGGTACTGGGAAGAAGAGAACAAGGGGATAGACTCAATGTTCTATAAACTTGTCCCTCCGTGTACCTATTCCTGCTATAAACAAACTCTAGAGGTAATTAAACAAAGAAGTTGATCCTCGCTTTTGAAAGTATTCTCACCAAATGCCCTTAAGTAACCCAATATTTCTTGTAAGGACAAACCAGCAAGACTGCATTATCATGCTTGTACGTTGCCAAGTTTCACTGCTTTTCAATCCCTGTACAGTATTGTTTTAAGTGACAACCATTGCTAGACAGAAAAAAAGGGCAGTTAGTGAACCTGCTATCCTGTCACTAAACAGTACATACTACAGATTAATATAACCCTGTTCTACTGTGAAACAAATATTTAGCACCTTTGCCTGGGGATAATGTTTAGCCAGCTAAAAAAAAACAAAAAACAAAAAAACAACAACAACAAAAAAAAACTTCTGAATGTTTCTTTACAGTATAAGAAAAGTTAGAACAAGAGAACATACTTGAATGCAGAATAACAGAAGTATTGGGGTGATTAAAGGAATATGAAACCCCAAATGTTTCTTCCATGAGTCAGATAAGAGCATGCAATTTTATTAGCTTTTCACAATAAGACTGCCAATTCATGTGGGCCATATAGATAACATTGTGCTCACTCCCGTGGAGTTGTGCAGGACACAACACTAATTGGCTAAAACACAAGTCAATAGATAATAGCCATGTGATATGCTATGTAATAAAGGGATTATCTATCTTTTTAAAACAATAACAATTTTGAAGTAGACTTTTCCGAGAGAGATAAATTAGATAGATAGATTAGATAGATAGATTAGATAGATAGATACACATACACATACATATACACACACACATACATACACTGAAAAGGCAGACAAGGGAATGTAGTGAAAAAAAGGAATAGAAGTAAAGGGGTAGAAATATGCAATAGGGGAAAGGATAAGCTAAGAGAGGGCAGTGCGATCTGAGGATGGGTGTTATGCCAGGTCCAGCCTATTCCCAAAGCCACCGTTCATAACAAAATCTGGGTTGTAAGTTTTGTATTATTCAGTGCATTGCCTTAGATCACTGGTTTTCAAACCTGTGCTCAGGCCTCCCCAGCAGGCCAGAAGTAAAGGTAAAATAACCATGTTTACTAATCAGCTGATTAGTCAAAATCATAACTATGTGCAAATACATAACATTATATGTTATATCAGAATCGATTATGAATTATTTGTTCTATATGGAGGTTTAAAGGGACGCCCAATGCAAATATTACATGCCCTAAACAGTAATGTGTTTAATCCTCACAAAGAGGTTAAACACATAGGCAAAACTCTGTCCAGGATCCACAAGCATTTCAGCTTAAGAGCAAGAAACTACTGGCGAGCTGATCAGCAGTGGCAGTCACATGACCACTCAAATCACTTGCTCCTTTTGCACGTCATGTTTGCATTAGCATGTCCATTTAAATGGCGTTCTGACAGTGTAAAATGAGTATGTAAGTTGAGATAAAATCTTTACTAGAGAATATAAAATCATATCAATTGCTGTGTGATAAAGTTGTTAGCAGCAGCTTTCTGGTGTAAACGCTCTGAAGTGATTCACCATCAAAAAGGGCGAAGACTCCTTGTATCCAAAGTACACAACCCAGCCCACATGTCAGAGAAAAATTACTCAAGCACAACCTGCTTTATTCAGATTAGTCTACTGCACTGGAACTATTAGCTCACAACACTGCGAGAAAGGTACTAGTGCGTGTAACTACAACTCTGGCTCACGTCATTTCACCAACAAAACACACATGGCACAGACAAAAAGTAAAACAAGACACTTGCTGGAAATGACTGGCATTTAATAAGGGCTTACCTCAAGTATTATGTATTTACACACATAATGCTTAGCATATTATAGAACATACAGGTGCTAGCATACTACTCATAAGAAAATGCAAGAATGGAACAATGTATATAACGATTATTAAACTCTTATGTGATTCCAACGCTCCCTCACAGGTTAAAAACAAAAAATAGTGAATGTGGTTTGTTCCGAATACCCCGCTACACTACACTGACGTCAGTTTAAAGTTGGAAAACAGTTGTTTTACAGTAAGAACTTACTCATTTAAAAGTGCACACAGGTAGACCCAGACGTATTAATGCTTGGGTACTACTTCTATGTAGGCTGTAGCACAGGGCTCGACAAACCCAGAAACCACTGGTTTCTAGAATTTTATCCCTGGCTCCTAACTTTTTGGGTTATTTTCCATATATCTATATACAAATACCATTGTGTGGCTTCTAAAAGTACACCTGGCTCCAAAATTAAACAGATTTGTTGAACCCAGCCTTGGCAGGCACTGACAAAGCCCGATGTTGGGGCTCCTTCCAAATGGGCCATGGTAAATGGCAAAATGCATTTGCCTAGGGATAATAGCAGGGCAAATTGCAGCATCTCTCTTCCTTGCTATGAGCACAGCTGACATAAGACCGTGTTTCCATCCACCTGACGTATTTCCAACGCAGCAGCCAGACTCAGCATGGTCTTAAATTCTCTGACAGAAGCAGTAGACAACACTTTGCTGATCTGACCCTTAAAAAAAAAAAAAAAAAAAAAAAAAAAAAAAAACACACACAAACTACTGTGCCCGGACTCCCTGGAGCCACATTCCCCCCCCCCCCCCCATTTAAAAAAGGTAAATATTAATCTAAAACTATAATAACTTCCAGGAATATGCATTTTCTAACACAATATATTTGATAAAATTAGACTTATTTCTGCACATGATTTACGTGTGTTTTATTTTACATTTATGCCAACCCTAAACTGCTTTGGAAATGTATAAAAACACCTCATCACTTGGTTCCAAATTAATAAAAAAAAAAATAGATTTAAAAACAGAACATTTTATTGTTGCACTTAAACACCCCATAAGACCAGGCTTGATAAACCCAGGTGCCAGGGAGCCACTGGCTCCTAGAATTTTACTTTTTACATTCTCCATATATCTGTACACAAATACAACTGTCTGGCTCCTCAATTTTAAACAGGTTTGTCAACCCCTTTTTTCAAGATACTATGAACTAATGTCTATACATAGATATACTTTTTTTTATCATATGAATAAACCAAAAACCTGCCAAGATTAATTAAAGGTTTATCCTTGTGGTGAAATGCTGAAAGTTATGACTTGGGATATTGCAGTATCTGCTGAAATAACACTAAATATTGGATCTCTTATAGATTATCACATACTTAGATCAAAGTAAACCAAGGCAAGTCTAATGTCCATCTTAATGCAGTGCTTCATTTCCATGTACTGACAGGAAGAGGGCTGACATGGAGTTTGCACTGTAATTTAGATACATCTTTATTTGCCTACTTATCCTATAAAACACACATTCATGTAAGCATAAACAAAGAACATTTTCATTTTCTTTCAAATGAAAGCCAAGAGAAAAAAAAAAAAAAATAAGCAAGCAAGCAACTGTAATTATGCTCACCTGGCACTGGGAGGGTTAAAGAGACTGAAAAATGTATCTTCACTGTGCAACATTGTATCAACTGAAGACACAGATAACACAGATCCATGGAATTTTACAACAGATCTTATCCAACTTACTGAACTCCACTCCCTCTTTCTATTTCCTCTTGTTTTAGGCAATAAAGTTAAGAGGTTCTCCAGGGCAGCTTTTAGGGATATGCCAACACAAATGTTCCGCACTGGAATGTGCCCCAACTTTCCAATTGACTTCTATTATCAATGTTGCTTTGTTTTCTTGGTATCCTTAAATGGACATTAAACCCCAAAAAAATATTTCATGATTTAGATAGAGAATACAATTTTAAACAACATTCACATTGACTTCTATTATCTAATTTGCTTCATTCTTTAGATATCGTTTGTTGAATAAATAGAAATAGACATTGGTGAGCCAATCACGAGGCATCTATGTGCAGCGACCAATCAGCAGCTATTGAGCCTATCTAGATCTGCTTTTCAGCAAAGAATATCAAGAGAATGAAGCAAATTAGATAATAGAAGTAAATTAGGAAGTTGTTTAAAATTGCATGCTCTATCTGAATCATGAAAGAAAATGTTTAGGTTTAATATCCCTTTAATTGAAATAGCAGCAATACACTACTGGGAGCTAGCTGAATACATTGGTAAGCCAATGACATAAGGCATATATTTGCTACAACCAATCAGCAGCTAGATCCTACCTCCTGAGCCTACCTAAGAATGCTTTTCAACAAAGAATGCCAAGAAAACAAGGCACATTAGATAATAGAAGTAAATGAGGAAGTTATTTAAGATTGTATTTTCTATCTGACCCATGAAAGAAAAAAACTTTGGGCTTCATATCCCTTTAAAAGGATTCCCTGATAAAGCTAGCTAAATAAAGATGTTCATGGCTTAATGAATATCACATGATTCAACAATGACAAAAAAAGCAAAACTCTTGACTTAATCAGGTGTTACTCTAACTGCCAGGCAAAGTGTACCTGGTCTTGCGGTACGAGTCCTCCCAGTGCCCAGACATCACTATAGAGAGGAAAAATAGCTTTTCACAACATAATACATTGTGGAGCATACATGGAGTACTGTGAAAGCTTGTGTATAGCAGATGTGCAGAAAACTATCCACAACACGTTTCACTATACAAAGGAAGGTATTCAGCTAGCTTCATAACAACACAGTATGGCAACCACAATACTCCCACTATCTAGACTATTTATTAAAATACAAAGCCAGAGACAAAAACATTTAAATCTGGCTACTGACTTTTTGTAGAATTCTCTAATCTCTCTATAAAACTTCCTTCCTTGGCTGATAAACTATGTGGCTAGAACTTAAATATTATTGCTGGCTTCTAGGTTTCAAGTTAACTGTTAACCCCTGGTATACACTGTGTGGCACTGAGAGTACTTAATTACTACACAAGTCCATTAGTATGCAGAGCAAGACAGGTCTAGTAATTTACTTACTGTATGGCATTCAGAATAAGGCATCAGATTACTCAATTCCCATATACATAATACTCTATTACCAGGGCTCGACAAACCTAGGAGCCACTGGCTCCTAGAATTTTACCCCAGACTCCTAACTTTTTGTTTCCTTTCTCCATATATCTATAGAGGGTACAAATTATTATACATGGGATGGTATCCCAGGTAGTGGTACTATATTATCCATCACTGTGCAAGATGGTATTCAATAATCAATTACTATACAAGAGGGGCAATCCATAGTTGTCCATTACTGTACAGAACATGATATCCATAGACGTATATGCACTCTGTTGTATATAGGGGTAATTATGGTATTCCTTGGCTCTATATCTAAAGGCACCCACAGTAGACTATAGTTTACATCAGGATGGCTGCCAAATATCACAGCTTCAGTGTAACCATGGACAAAGGGTGGTGGCAGAAGTTAACTCAAGTGCTCTACAGAACAATTTGCTGTTCTTTCTTTGAGTGTGAAATCCACAGTATGCTTTTACAAAACACAGGAGGGCATCCAAAGTGCACCATTACTATACATAGAGTATCCTGGAACTCCACCACTATGAAGCTAAGCAGCAGAGCATATACAACAACACTGTTGCTATACACAGAAAGGTTTTCACAATATTATAAACAGGATATCTCCAAATGGTATTAATATGCATAGGAGGACATAATACATATACTGATCGCCATCCACAGTTTGAAGGATTTACCATTTATATCTCAATATTACATTACATGAGTGCCTAGGAGTGTCACTGGCATATACAATAAATCTAAGGTGTCACATCAGTTTCAAGCCAATGATGTCCCTGAGCAAAACAGTTTTAAAGCCATTACTACTAGTCAGTGAGGTAAACCTAGGAATTTGTTACAGTAAAACAAGGAAAGTCACAGTATTGCCATTACATAAGAAAACTAGGGACACTAAAGTCAAAACTATACTTTCATTAACCTCTTAAGGAGATATGATGGAATTTTTCCGTCATAAAACAATTGAGCAAACTGAAAGCTGTGTCCTTAAAAGGGTTAATCAGATGGCACATGCAATTTACTTCTATTAAAATGTTGCACATTTTTATAAACACACCTACTGAGCATGTGCAAAACTTAACAGGGTACACATATACTAGTCTGATTAGTTGATGGCTGTCACATGATACAGGGGGGGTGATGGCTGTCACATGATACAGGGCGGTCGGCAAATGGGGAAAAAATAAATTGGTAAAAAAAAAAACGCTTATTTGAAATTTAGATGGAGTGTTATTGTATTGTCTTTTATGTACTTGTGCAGTAAGTACGGTTTTGGGGGGTTAAATCTTTAAAAATCCTTTTTTCATTTGCAGGTGTTGCTAAGTTAACGTTACGTAACATTAATTTGAACGTTGACTGGCCCCTTAATTATGCAATTCTACTGTAATTAGTGGACACAAAAAACATAATTTCCCTCTTTCACGATTCAGATAGAACATACAATTTTAAACAACTTTACAAAATTACTTCCATTATCAAATTTACTTAATTCTCTTTTTTTTTTTTTTTTTAAGAAGTATCAACCATGACTGGGAGCTAGCTTAACACATCAGGTGAGCAAATAAGGTGCAGACATCAATCAGTAGCTATCTCCCAGTAGTTTATTGCTGCTCCTGAGCATACCTATGTATTACTTTTCAACACTGTATACCAATATAAAACAAAGCTCATTAGACATTAGAATAATATTGGAAAGTAGTTTATAATGTAATGCTCTCAGTGATGGCAAACTTAACACAAGGGGGGGGGCAGTGGCCACAGATCAATAGTTTAAAAGCTGTATATAAATAGCTATTAAACACACAAATAATGATTTCATAAAGTGGCACAGGGCTAGATTCACATTGCAGGGTGCACTCTGTCCATTCTCCCCTCCAGAGTACAATTATGAGTTCTCAATACCTTGTTTTACCTCCCACAGAAGTCTCAAAGCACACATTTTTTTCTGTAGCCACAAACACTATGGCACACATTTTTAGTTCTGATCCTTCCCAGTGGCCACAAAAACTAGTGCAGAGGGCCACACATGGCCAATGGGTCACCAGTTGACCACCCCTGCTCTATCTGAATCAGAAGAGTTACATTTTGAGATGATAGAGATTAGAGATAGATATATATCTATCTCTTTCAATAATAATAGCATCTATATTACTTAATTATTCCAGAAGACACCAAAAATACAGGAGGGCTTCCACAGCACCCCAATACCACATACAGGAGGGCTTCCACAGTGCCACAATACCACATACAGGAGGGCATCCATAATGCTTCAATACTACATGCAGGGGGGCATCCACACCACAGCTGTTACTAATTTCAGATTGGCATACACAGCACTTTACAGATGGGAAAACATCCAGAGTACTTCTCTATTATAAACTTGAGATCACTTAGAATACTCAGTTACTCAAAAAGAGAGATGATCCACTATTACATTAATATATACCAGAGATAAAAAAAATGATCAACATCAGTACTAGATAATAATAGTAAAGGGAAAATAAAGTGTATGATTATATACATCATAACAGTACTCCAGTTTAGTATATAAGCGTATCCACAAAGTTTAATACAACACAAGAGAAGAGTAACCCCTGAATACTAATATTACCCATATAAATACAGTCACAGAACTACACTCACACATGAAAGCATCATCTATATTATAGAACTTATACTCACTAACTGCATACAGGTGTGGGCAGGCCATGCAATTAAGGTGGCCCCACTCCACAGGCTTGCCCTGTATACCCTATAATAAAACGAATGAAAAGGCTGAATTAGTTTATAGCATTGCCCTCCAAACTAAAGGTTGCCAGTTCCCCTGTAAGCATGTGCCCTGCCCTCACTCACACAGTACCCTTTTAGGTGTCAGAGGTTACACAAACTGTGCAACAAATAAAGCACTCGCTACTCACTTGCTGTGTATAGGGAGTTAGCGCTTCTTCCTGCAGCCGGAGACAGGACCTGGGCCAGCGTTACTGTGTCCCTGAAGCTTTCCCCTCTCTCCCCAGGAGATCAGATCCTCTGACGTTGCTTCCACTCCACCCCGCCTGTTGGCTTCTCCCTTTCCTCTCTAGGTACTTTGTCCACTCCCTCCATATGTTACTTTCTTCTCCTCCCACCCGGTTAAACCTGTACAATTAACTGTTGTTGCTGCAGTTTCTGTCATCAATACTAATTTTAATTGAAATACCTGTATACCCTGCTGCTGTCGTACTGGGAATTCAGCAGGCTGGGAAATAACTGGAATGGCTACTAGGCTTGCCAGATGAGGGGTGGATGATGGGCAACAACATTGGTTAACCATCGAAATAAAGTTATAATAAATCAAAACTCTTTTATTAGTATATAGAATGTATGTAGGTGTGTGAATTTAAGCCTAAAAGAAAAATTCAATATACTAGTCAATAATTATAAACTTAATTTTTTTTTTATTTGTGTCTGTCTTTTAAAGTGAAATTATACATTACAGGCATGGGCAATGATCATTATTCAGATAGAGCATATACTTTTAAGGGACTTTTACATTTTATTATATTATCAAACACACTATGTACAGTACATAGCAGCAGCACTGCACTACTGTCTGGGAGCTATATGGTAATTATGGTGACTACAAAAATATTTGTCTTTTGTCATTGGCTCCCCACTGCTATCTCTCAGTAGCATACATATATAATTTTCTATTTTGTACAGGATAAATAGCAGCATGTGAGTTATTAAAATTTTCAAACACACATTTCAGTGTCCCTCATTCAGCATTAATATTAAGGTTGCCAGCTGTCCACAAAAATACCGGGCAATCTCTAGGTGACTGAAGCAGGCACAATGTTAGATGTGGTCACACAATATCCCCCCAAAAGCCCCAACTCTTGATCTACCAATGTGCATTTGTTTTTCTCAAGTGAGCAGTCATTTTACCCCTTAGCTGCCAGTAACATGCAAATCAATATTTGACTTCTTTGGTTGCCTTGCCAGTAACATGTATATAGTAGAGATGACATGTATATAGTAGAGATTTAACCCACTTGACTACCACTCTCTTCTTTCTGCTCCATATTTGTTATGCATTGAGGCATATGATGTCTATTACATTTAGCTACATTTAACAACCTATAAAAATTTGTAATTTAACAGTATTTTTGTGAAGATTTTACAGGACAGCCTGCTAAAATACTAGGCTGCCCATTTGAATACTGGACACTTAGCAACCGTAATATATATATATAAATAAATATATATATATTTATTATATTTGTCATTTTACACCATGTTGCAATGTATACAGAAAATTATAGGTCTAAAATATTATATAAAATAACTATAAACATATAATACATTTTACAATTACAAATAAATTCAGATTTCTTAAAGGGGTGGCTTAACCCATTTTGATGATGTATGTATGCTACTAATTCCTATATTTTATATTAACTCAGTTGATTTATTTTGATTCCTAAAATATTGCATCAGTTCAGAGAAACATCGCTCTATGAGATGGGGAGAAACCTTTCGCTTTATGCAGCATGTCTTATTTACCAAAAAAAATTCTTGTCTTAGTGATTTCTCTTATATCAAGTACTGGGCACCTTAAGCAATTATAGATGTTAATGGTTAGCTTCTAATTTAATTAAATTCTACATGGTCGATAAAACTATGGGCCACACTAGTAAATATGCTATAAGCAGTCGTAAGGATTAGATTCAATAAATGTATAGGACTGCTTAGTGACAGGACTAATAAATAGTGAGCCCTAGTGCAAGAAATGTTTTGCCCCCCCACACACACACACATACACACACTTTTACACACACACATACATACACATACACATACAGTACACACATGCACACACACATACGCACACTTATACACACACATACATAGAGTATACAAATACATACACACACACACACACACTCTCAGACACACACACATACATACATACATACACACACACACACACACACAAACACACACACACAAATACATACACACACATATACACATACATACACACACACACATATACACACATACATACACACACACATATACACACACATACATACACACACACACTCACAAACACACACACACACACACACACACACACATACACATACATACACATACATATACACACGCATACAAACACACATACACATGCATACAAACACACATACACACACATACATATTACTCACTCAATGGTAACTAAAAGACAATTTGAAATATAGAGATATAAATAAAGGGTAATGCTTTATTCACTAAATATAGAAACAAGAGGAGACCTTAGATCAGATACGCCTGCTATATACCCAAGTGAGACCTCAGAGCATGTGCATACCATTATATTCCAATACATGTCCATTATATATCCATGAATGACATTAGATAATATATATGGCTCCCTACACCCCCTTATTTCAGCTGCATACCAATTAGAAATTAAATTATACAAAGGGCATCTGTAGCCACATCATGCGAGCTACATATCTTAAATAGATTCCAAATCCAATGCATGACCCAGACTGCTCTCTCTTTCTATACATGATCTTGTAGCTCCCTAACAGAATCTATGGGTGTTCAATGAATAACCAGCCATTACAAGTGGTTGGTTATTGCTACCGCGAGCTTACCAAATTACCGAGATGTCAGACCTCTGGTTAATTTATAAAATGTCCCATAATTGCCCCTAAAATAAAGTGTGAAGTTCCTTTTGTATAAAAACAAATTGTAGCATCTTTATTTTATTTTAATAAAATATGCAGGAAGCAGTTTTTTAAGGGGTTAAAGTGAGCGGGTGTGGGGTCTATGGGGACTGTGTTATTACTATAAATATATATGTATATGCTTATATACAGATATGTTTATGTGTTAATATGTGTATATGCAGATATAAACATATACATATATGTATATATTCATATAAATATATATTTAGACTTTGCTGTCCATCGCTGCATGACTTACCCCCTGCTGGTTACTGTATACCCCTTATCTTCAGTAGTGCTGTTCTGCTGGTTCCTCTATACCCCTTATCTTCAGCAGTGCTGTTCTGCTGGCCACTATATACCCCTTATCTTCAGTAGTGTTGTCCTGCTCGTTACTGAATACCCCTTATCTTCAGTAGTGCTGTACTGCTAGTTACTGAATACTCCTTATCTTCAGTAGTGCTGTACTGCTAGTTACTGAATACTCCTTATCTTCAGTAGTGCTGTACTGCTAGTTACTGAATACTCCTTATCTTCAGTAGTGCTGTACTGCTAGTTACTGAATACTCCTTATCTTCAGTAGTGCTGTACTGCTAGTTACTGAATACTCCTTATCTTCAGTAGTGCTGTACTGCTAGTTACTGAATACCCCTTATCTTCAGTAGTGCTGTACTGCTAGTTACTGAATACTCCTTATCTTCAATAGTGTTGTTCTGCTGGTTACTGTATACCCCTTATCTTCAGTAGTGCTGTTCTGCTGGTTCCTCTATACCCCTTATCTTCAGCAGTGCTGTTCTGCTGGCCACTATATACCCCTTATCTTCAGTAGTGTTGTCCTGCTCGTTACTGAATACCCCTTATCTTCAGTAGTGCTGTACTGCTAGTTACTGAATACTCCTTATCTTCAGTAGTGCTGTACTGCTAGTTACTGAATACTCCTTATCTTCAGTAGTGCTGTACTGCTAGTTACTGAATACTCCTTATCTTCAGTAGTGCTGTACTGCTAGTTACTGAATACTCCTTATCTTCAGTAGTGCTGTACTGCTAGTTACTGAATACTCCTTATCTTCAGTAGTGCTGTACTGCTAGTTACTGAATACCCCTTATCTTCAGTAGTGCTGTACTGCTAGTTACTGAATACTCCTTATCTTCAATAGTGTTGTTCTGCTAGTTACTGAATACCCCTTATCTTCAGTAGTGCTGTACTGCTAGTTACTGAATACTCCTTATCTTCAGTAGTGCTGTACTGCTAGTTACTGAATACCCCTGATCTTCAGTAGTGCTGTACTGCTAGTTACTGAATACTCCTTATCTTCAATAGTGTTGTTCTGCTAGTTACTGAATACCCCTTATCTTCAGTAGTGCTGTACTGCTAGTTACTGAATACCCCTTATCTTCAGTAGTGCTGTACTGCTAGTTACTGAATACTCCTTATCTTCAGTAGTGCTGTACTGCTCGTTACTGAATACCCCTTATCTTCAGTAGTGCTGTACTGCTAGTTACTGAATACTCCTTATCTTTAATAGTGTTGTTCTGCTAGTTACTGAATACTCCTTATCTTCAGTAGTGCTGTACTGCTAGTTACTGAATACTCCTTATCTTCAGTAGTGCTGTACTGCTAGTTACTGAATACTCCTTATCTTCAGTAGTGCTGTACTGCTAGTTACTGAATACTCCTTATCTTCAGTAGTGCTGTACTGCTAGTTACTGAATACTCCTTATCTTCAGTAGTGCTGTACTGCTAGTTACTGAATACTCCTTATCTTCAGTAGTGCTGTACTGCTAGTTACTTAATACCCCTTATCTTCAGTAGTGCTGTACTGCTAGTTACTGAGTACTCCTTATCTTCAGTAGTGCTGTACTGCTAGTTACTGAATACTCCTTATCTTCAGTAGTGCTGTACTGCTAGTTACTGAATACTCCTTATCTTCAGTAGTGCTGTACTGCTAGTTACTGAATACTCCTTATCTTCACTATGTGTTGTTCTGCTGGTTACTGAATACCCTTTATCTTCAGTAGTGCTGTACTGCTGATTACTGTATACCCCTTATCTTCAGTAGTGCTGTTCTGCTGGCCACTATATACTCCTTATCTTCAGTAGTGTTGTCCTGCTAGTTACTGAATACCCCTTATCTTCAGTAGTGCTGTACTGCTAGTTATTGAATACCCCTTATCTTCAGTAGTGCTGTACTGCTAGTTACTGAATACTCCTTATCTTCAGTAGTGCTGTACTGCTAGTTACTGAATACTCCTTATCTTCAGTAGTGCTGTACTGCTAGTTACTGAATACTCCTTATCTTCAATAGTGTTGTTCTGCTGGTTACTGTATACCCCTTATCTTCACTATGTGTTGTTCTGCTGGTTACTGAATACCATTTATCTTCAGTAGTGCTGTTCTGCTGGTTACTGTGTACCCCTTATTCTGCTAGTTACTGAATACTCCTTATCTTCAGTAGTGCTGTACTGCTAGTTACTGAATACTCCTTATCTTCAGTAGTGTTGTTCTGCTAGTTACTGAATACTCCTTATCTTCAGTAGTGCTGTACTGCTAGTTACTGAATACCCCTTATCTTCAGTAGTGCTGTACTGCTAGTTACTGAATACTCCTTATCTTCAATAGTGTTGTTCTGCTAGTTACTGAATACCCCTTATCTTCAGTAGTGCTGTACTGCTAGTTACTGAATACTCCTTATCTTCAGTAGTGCTGTACTGCTAGTTACTGAATACCCCTTATCTTCAGTAGTGCTGTACTGCTAGTTACTGAATACTCCTTATCTTCAATAGTGTTGTTCTGCTAGTTACTGAATACCCCTTATCTTCAGTAGTGCTGTACTGCTAGTTACTGAATACTCCTTATCTTCAGTAGTGCTGTACTGCTAGTTACTGAATACCCCTTATCTTCAGTAGTGCTGTACTGCTAGTTACTGAATACTCCTTATCTTCAGTAGTGCTGTACTGCTAGTTACTGAATACTCCTTATCTTCAATAGTGTTGTTCTGCTAGTTACTGAATACCCCTTATCTTCAGTAGTGCTGTACTGCTAGTTACTGAATACCCCTTATCTTCAGTAGTGCTGTACTGCTAGTTACTGAATACTCCTTATCTTCAGTAGTGCTGTACTGCTCGTTACTGAATACCCCTTATCTTCAGTAGTGCTGTACTGCTAGTTACTGAATACTCCTTATCTTCAGTAGTGCTGTACTGCTAGTTACTGAATACTCCTTATCTTCAATAGTGTTGTTCTGCTGGTTACTGTATACCCCTTATCTTCACTATGTGTTGTTCTGCTGGTTACTGAATACCCTTTATCTTCAGTAGTGCTGTTCTGCTGGTTACTGTGTACCCCTTATTCTGCTAGTTACTGAATACTCCTTATCTTCAGTAGTGCTGTACTGCTAGTTACTGAATACTCCTTATCTTCAGTAGTGTTGTTCTGCTAGTTACTGAATACTCCTTATCTTCAGTAGTGCTGTACTGCTAGTTACTGAATACCCCTTATCTTCAGTAGTGCTGTACTGCTAGTTACTGAATACTCCTTATCTTCAATAGTGTTGTTCTGCTAGTTACTGAATACCCCTTATCTTCAGTAGTGCTGTACTGCTAGTTACTGAATACTCCTTATCTTCAGTAGTGCTGTACTGCTAGTTACTGAATACCCCTTATCTTCAGTAGTGCTGTACTGCTAGTTACTGAATACTCCTTATCTTCAATAGTGTTGTTCTGCTAGTTACTGAATACCCCTTATCTTCAGTAGTGCTGTACTGCTAGTTACTGAATACTCCTTATCTTCAGTAGTGCTGTACTGCTAGTTACTGAATACCCCTTATCTTCAGTAGTGCTGTACTGCTAGTTACTGAATACTCCTTATCTTCAGTAGTGCTGTACTGCTAGTTACTGAATACTCCTTATCTTCAATAGTGTTGTTCTGCTAGTTACTGAATACCCCTTATCTTCAGTAGTGCTGTACTGCTAGTTACTGAATACCCCTTATCTTCAGTAGTGCTGTACTGCTAGTTACTGAATACTCCTTATCTTCAGTAGTGCTGTACTGCTCGTTACTGAATACCCCTTATCTTCAGTAGTGCTGTACTGCTAGTTACTGAATACTCCTTATCTTCAATAGTGTTGTTCTGCTAGTTACTGAATACTCCTTATCTTCAGTAGTGCTGTACTGCTAGTTACTGAATACTCCTTATCTTCAGTAGTGCTGTACTGCTAGTTACTGAATACTCCTTATCTTCAGTAGTGCTGTACTGCTAGTTACTGAATACTCCTTATCTTCACTATGTGTTGTTCTGCTGGTTACTGAATACCCTTTATCTTCAGTAGTGCTGTACTGCTGATTACTGTATACCCCTTATCTTCAGTAGTGCTGTTCTGCTGGCCACTATATACTCCTTATCTTCAGTAGTGTTGTCCTGCTAGTTACTGAATACCCCTTATCTTCAGTAGTGCTGTACTGCTAGTTATTGAATACCCCTTATCTTCAGTAGTGCTGTACTGCTAGTTACTGAATACTCCTTATCTTCAGTAGTGCTGTACTGCTAGTTACTGAATACTCCTTATCTTCAGTAGTGCTGTACTGCTAGTTACTGAATACTCCTTATCTTCAATAGTGTTGTTCTGCTGGTTACTGTATACCCCTTATCTTCACTATGTGTTGTTCTGCTGGTTACTGAATACCCTTTATCTTCAGTAGTGCTGTTCTGCTGGTTACTGTGTACCCCTTATTCTGCTAGTTACTGAATACTCCTTATCTTCAGTAGTGCTGTACTGCTAGTTACTGAATACTCCTTATCTTCAGTAGTGTTGTTCTGCTAGTTACTGAATACTCCTTATCTTCAGTAGTGCTGTACTGCTAGTTACTGAATACCCCTTATCTTCAGTAGTGCTGTACTGCTAGTTACTGAATACTCCTTATCTTCAATAGTGTTGTTCTGCTAGTTACTGAATACCCATTATCTTCAGTAGTGCTGTACTGCTAGTTACTGAATACTCCTTATCTTCAGTAGTGCTGTACTGCTAGTTACTGAATACCCCTTATCTTCAGTAGTGCTGTACTGCTAGTTACTGAATACTCCTTATCTTCAATAGTGTTGTTCTGCTAGTTACTGAATACCCCTTATCTTCAGTAGTGCTGTACTGCTAGTTACTGAATACTCCTTATCTTCATTAGTGCTGTACTGCTAGTTACTGAATACCCCTTATCTTCAGTAGTGCTGTACTGCTAGTTACTGCATACTCCTTATCTTCAATAGTGTTGTTCTGCTAGTTACTGAATACTCCTTATCTTCAGTAGTGCTGTACTGCTAGTTACTGAATACTCCTTATCTTCAGTAGTGCTGTACTGCTAGTTACTGAATACTCCTTATCTTCAGTAGTGCTGTACTGCTAGTTACTGAATACTCCTTATCTTCAGTAGTGCTGTACTGCTAGTTACTGAATACTCCTTATCTTCAGTAGTGCTGTACTGCTAGTTACCGAATACTCCTTATCTTCAGTAGTGCTGTACTGCTAGTTACTTAATACCCCTTATCTTCAGTAGTGCTGTACTGCTAGTTACTGAATACTCCTTATCTTCAGTAGTGCTGTACTGCTAGTTACTGAATACTCCTTATCTTCAGTAGTGCTGTACTGCTAGTTACTGAATACTCCTTATCTTCAGTAGTGCTGTACTGCTAGTTACTGAATACTCCTTATCTTCAGTAGTGCTGTACTGCTAGTTACTGAATACTCCTTATCTTCAGTAGTGCTGTACTGCTAGTTACTTAATACCCCTTATCTTCAGTAGTGCTGTACTGCTAGTTACTGAATACTCCTTATCTTCAGTAGTGCTGTACTGCTAGTTACTGAATACTCCTTATCTTCAGTAGTGCTGTACTGCTAGTTACTGAATACTCCTTATCTTCAGTAGTGCTGTACTGCTAGTTACTGAATACTCCTTATCTTCACTATGTGTTGTTCTGCTGGTTACTGAATACCCTTTATCTTCAGTAGTGCTGTACTGCTGATTACTGTATACCCCTTATCTTCAGTAGTGCTGTTCTGCTGGCCACTATATACTCCTTATCTTCAGTAGTGTTGTCCTGCTAGTTACTGAATACCCCTTATCTTCAGTAGTGCTGTACTGCTAGTTACTGAATACCCCTTATCTTCAGTAGTGCTGTACTGCTAGTTACTGAATACTCCTTATCTTCAGTAGTGCTGTACTGCTAGTTACTGAATACTCCTTATCTTCAGTAGTGCTGTACTGCTAGTTACTGAATACTCCTTATCTTCAATAGTGTTGTTCTGCTGGTTACTGTATACCCCTTATCTTCACTATGTGTTGTTCTGCTGGTTACTGAATACCCTTTATCTTCAGTAGTGCTGTTCTGCTGGTTACTGTGTACCCCTTATTCTGCTGGTTACTGAATACCCCATATCTTCAGTAGTGCTGTTCTGCTGGTTACTGTGTACCCCTTATTCTGCTGGTTACTGAATACCCCATATCTTCAGTAGTGCTGTTCTGCTGGTTACTGTGTACCCCTTATTCTGCTGGTTACTGAATACCCCATATCTTCAGTAGTGCTGTTCTGCTGGTTACCGTATACCCCTTATCTTCAGTAGTGCTGTCCTATTGGTTACTGTATACCCCTTATTCTGCGTTACTGTATACCCCTTTTCTTTAGTAGTGCTGTACTGCTGGTTACTGTATACCTATGGTGAATGGGGGAGCGGGCAGCGCCTAGACCTATACCTGCTGCACTATAAAGAAGACCCCCTAATAGGTCTAATAGGAAATACAATTGTGGGTAAATAGGAGCGCCAAAAAAGGCTAAGGTATATTCCAGGAACCAGTACTTTGTTCAATTAAAATGGTTTAAACAATTTATTACAATATCAAGAAAAACAAACCAAATAATCCAGATAATAAATGAAAACCACACTGGTTAAAATCGCAATAAGTGTAAAACAATGAGTACATAAAAAATCACAATAAGATTGTTAAAACATCACAAGGTATATGTTGGGAGTGGATCCACATTGAAGAGGGGGGGGGGGGGGGAGAGACGACTCCACTAACCAATTAGGTAAAAACAATATAAAACTCCAAATTTATTATTGTATGAGGTGTTTCACCACATACAATAATGGTTAAAGGTGCTTATAATATTGTGTACAACAAGTGCATTCTAAATAAAGTGAAACCCTTATCTTCAGTAGTGGTATTCTGCTGGTTACTGTGTACCCCTTATCTTCAGTAGTGCTGTTCTGCTGGTTACTGTATACCCCTTAACTTCAGTAGTGTGGTTCTGCTGGTTACTGTATACCCCTTATCTTCAGTAGTACTGCCCTGCTGGTTACTGTATACCCCTTATCTTCAGTAGTGTTGTCTTGCTAGTTTCTATATACCCTTTATCTTTAGTACTGCTGTCCTGCTGGTTACTGTATACCCCTTATCTTCAGTTTGGAGATCGCTTACAGATTTAGGAGCTGGTCTACTCTGCTTGTTGGTTACTGTATATCCCTTATTTTCAGTAGTGCTGTCCTGCTGGTTTACTGTATACCCCTTATCTTCAGTAGTGCTTTTCTGCTGGTTATTGTGTGCCCCTTATCTTCAGTAGTGCTGTCCTGCTGGTTACTGTATACCCCTTATCTTCAGTAGTGCTGTCCTGCTGGTTACTGTATACCCCTTATCTTCAGTAGTGCTGTCCTGCTGGTTACTGTATACCCCTTATCTTCAGTAGTGCTATTCTGCTGGTTATTGTGTGCCCCTTATCTTCAGTAGTGCTGTCCTGCTGGTTACTGTATACCCCTTATATTCAGTAGTGCTGTCCTGCTGGTTACTGTGTACCCCTTATCTGCAGTAGTGCTGTCCTGCTGGTAACTGTATACCCCTTATTTTCAGTAGTGCTATTCTGCTGGTTACTGTGTGCCCCTTATCTTCAGTAGTGCTATTCTGCTGGTTACTGTGTGCCCCTTATCTTCAGTAGTGCTGTCCTGCTGGTTACTGTATACCCCTTATCTTCAGTAGTGCTGTCCTGCTGGTTACTGTATACCCCTTATCTTCAGTAGTGCTATTCTGCTGGTTACTGTATACCCCTTATCCTCAGTAGTGCTGTCCTGCTGGTTACTCTATATCTCTTATCTTCAGTAGTGCCGTTCTGCTGGTTACTGTATACCCCTTATCTTTAGTAGTGCTGTCCTGCTGGTTACTGTATACCCCTTATCTTCAGTAGTGCTGTCCTGCTGGTTACTGTATACCCCTTATCTTCAGTAGTGCTATTCTGCTGGTTACTGTATACCCCTTATCTTCAGTAGTGCTGTCCTGCTGGTTACTCTATATCTCTTATCTTCAGTAGTGCCGTTCTGCTGGTTACTGTATACCCCTTATCTTCAGTAGTGCTGTCCTGCTGGTTACTATATACCCCTTATCTTCAGTAGTGCCATTCTGCTGGTTACTGTATACCCCTTATTGTCAGTAGTGCTGTCTTGCAAGTTACTGTATACCCCTTATCTTCAGTAGTGCTGTTCTGCTGGTTACTGTATACCCCTTATTGTCAGTAGTGCTGTCTTGCAAGTTACTGTATACCCCTTATCTTTAGTAGTGCTGTCCTGCTGGTTACTGTATACCTCTTATCTTCAGTTTGGAGATCGCTTATGGATTTAGGATCTTGTCTACTCTGCTTGTTGGTTACTGTATACCCCTTATTTTCAGTAGTGCTGTTCTGCTGGTTACTCTGTGCCCCTTATCTTCAGTAGTACTGTCCTGTTGGTTACTGTATACCCCTTATCTTCAGTAGTGTTGTCTTGCTAGTTACTATATACCCCTTATCTTCAGTAGTACTGTCCTGCTGGTTACTGTATACCTCTTATCTTCAGTTTGGAGATCGCTTATGGATTTAGGAGCTTGTCTACTCTGCTTGTTGGTTAATGTATACCCCTTATTTTCAGTAGTGCTGTTCTGCTGGTTACTCTGTGCCCCTTATCTTCAGTAGTACTGTTCTGCTGGTTACTGTGTACCCCTTATCTTCAGTAGTGCGGTTCTTCTAGTTACTGTATACCCCTTATCTTCAGTAGTACTGTCCTGCTGGTTACTGTATACCTCTTATCTTCAGTTTGGAGATCGCTTATGGATTTAGGAGCTTGTCTACTCTGCTTGTTGGTTAATGTATACCCCTTATTTTCAGTAGTGCTGTCTTGCAAGTTACTGTATACCCCTTATCTTCAGTAGTGCTGTCCTGCTGGTTACTGTATACCCCTTATCTTCAGTAGTGTTGTCTTGCTAGTTACTATATACCCCTTATCTTCAGTAGTACTGTCCTGCTGGTTACTGTATACCTCTTATCTTCAGTTTGGAGATCGCTTATGGATTTAGGAGCTTGTCTACTCTGCTTGTTGGTTACTGTATACCCCTTATTTTCAGTAGTGATGTTCTGCTGGTTACTCTGTGCCCCTTATCTTCAGTAGTACTGTCCTGCTGGTTACTGTATACCCCTTATTTCAGTAGTGCTGTCCTGCTGGTTACTATATACCCCTTAACTTCAGTAGTGCTGTTCTGCTGGTTACTGTGTACCACTTTTCTTCAGTAGTGCTGTCATACTGGTTACTGTATACCCCTTATCTTTAGTAGTGCTGTTCTGCTGGTTACTGTGTACCCCTTATCTTCAGTAGTGCTGATCTGCTGGTTACTGTGTACCCCTTAACTTCAGTAGTGTGGTTCTGCTGGTTACTGTATATCCCTTATCTTCAGTAGTACTGTCCTGCTGGTTACTGTATACCCCTTATCTTCATTAGTGCTGTCCTGCTGGTTACTGTGTACCCCTTATCTTCAGTAGTGCTGTCCTGCTGGTGACTATATACCCCTTATCTTCAGTAGTGTTGTCCTGCTACTTACTGAATACCCCTTATCTTCAGTAGTGCTGTCCTGCTGGTTACGGTATACCCCTTATCTTCAGTAGTGCTGTCCTGCTGATTACTGTATACCTCTTATCTTCAGTATGGAGATTGATTACGGATTTAGGAGCTGGTCTACTTTGCTTGTTGGTTACTGTATACCCCTTATTTTCAGTAGTGCTGTTCTGCTGGTTTACTGTGTGCCCCTTATCTTCAGTAGTGCTGTCCTGCTGGTTACTGTATACCCCTTATTTTCAGTAGTGCTGTTCTGCTGGTTACTGTATACCCCTTAACTTTAGTAGTGCTGTTCTGCTGGTTACTCTATACCCCTTATCTTCAGTAGTGCGGTTCTCCTCGTTATTGTGTACCCCTTATCTTCAGTAGTGCTGTCCAGCTGGTTACTGTATACCCCTTATCTTCAGTAGTGCTGTCCTGCTGGTTACTGTATACCTCTTATTTTCAGTTTGGAGATCGCTTACGGATTTAGGAGCTGGTCTACTCTACTTGTTGGCTACTGTACCACTTATTTTTAGTAGTGCTGTCCTTCTGGTAACTGTATACCCCTTATCTTCAGTAGTACTATCCTGCTGGTTACTATATACCCCTTATCGTCAGTAGGGCTGTTCTTCTGGTTACTGTACTATCCTGCTGGTTACTATATACCTCTTATCTTCAGTAGTGCTTTTCTGCTTGTTACCTTATACCCCTTACCTTCAGTAGTGCTGTTCTGCTGGTTACTGTATACCCCTTAATCTTCAGTAGTGCTGTCCTGCTGGTAACTGTATACCCCTTATCTTCAGTAGTGCGGTTCTCCTGGTTATTGTGTACCCCTTATCTTCAGTAGTGCTGTCCAGCTGGTTACTGTATACCCCTTATCTTCAGTAGTGCTGTCCTGCTGGCTACTGTATACCTCTTATTTTCAGTTTGGAGATCGCTTACGGATTTAGGAGCTGGTCTACTCTACTTGTTGGCTACTGTATACCCCTTATTTTTAGTAGTGCTGTCCTTCTGGTAACTGTATACCCCTTATCTTCAGTAGTACTATCCTGCTGGTTACTATATACCCCTTATCTTCAGTAGGGCTGTTCTTCTGGTTACTGTATACCCCTTATTTTCAGAAGTGCTGTTCTGTTTGTTACTGTGTGCCCCTTATCTTCAGTAGTGCTGTCCTGCTGGTCACTATATACCCCTTATCGTCAGTAGTGCTGTCTTGCAAGTTACTGTATACCCCTTAACTTCTGTAGTGCTGTTCTGATGGTTACTGTATACCCCTTATCATCAGTAGTGCTGTCTTGCAAGTTACTGTATACCCCTTAACTTCAGTAGTGCTGTTCTGCTGGTTACTGTATACCCCTTATCATCAGTAGTGCTGTCTTGCAAGTTACTGTATACCCCTTAACTTCTGTAGTGCTGTTCTGCTGGTTACTGTATACCCCTTATCATCAGTAGTGCTGTCTTGCAAGTTACTGTATACCCCTTAACTTCAGTAGTGCTGTTCTGCTGGTTACTGTATACCCCTTATTTTCAGCAGGGCTGTCTTACTGGTTACTGTGTACCCCTTATCTTCAGTAGTGCTGTTCTGCTGGTTACTGTGTACCCCTTATCTTCAGTAGTGCTGTTCTGCTGGTTACTGTGTACCCCTTATCTTCAGTAGTGCTGTTCTGCTGGTTACTGTGTACCCCTTATCTTCAGTAGTGCTGTTCTGCTGGTTACTGTGTACCCCTTATCTTCAGTAGTGCGGTTCTTCTAGTTACTGTATACCCCTTATCTTCAGTAGTGCTGTTCTGCTGGTTAATGTATACCCCTTATCTTCAGTAGTGCTGTTCTGCTGGTTACTGTGTACCCCTTATCTTCAGTAGTGCGGTTCTTCTAGTTACTGTATACCCCTTATCTTCAGTAGTGCTGTTCTGCTGGTTACTGTGTACCCCTTATCTTCAGTAGTGCGGCTCTGCTGGTTACTATATACCCCTTATCTTTAGTAGTGCTGTACTGCGATTAATGTGTACCCTTTATCTTCAGTTGTGTGGTTCTGCTAGCTACTCTACCACAAATTTGAAAAGGAATGGAAGTTTAGCCCCAAAATGTCCTAACAGCAACCTCTTTTTATTGTGTTGGGCCCTCTGACTTGCTTGTTGTTTGTGTCTTACAGATGGGCCCCATGCCTTTTCAGGCTACTAGTAGGCTTATTCTCTTGTTATGGGGTGTTGCTGTCACGGGTCTTGTTTCTTCTGCTCAGGCAGAACAAAACAGTTCTATCCTACATAAGAATTGTTACACTGCACAAAAGGGTTTATATTTATTTTTATTTTGCTGTAGATTGTAGAAGTAATAGAAGATAAAACATCACTGGGATCATTAAACACATGCTCATCAAAAAAAAATGTTTTTTTAAGCATTGTAAAACAATAAAATAATGCAATATATATTCATAATTTATATTCCCTGCCATTAATGTAAAATACATTGGTAAATTGTGTCTACCCCATTCCCCAGAGACACTTAAGACCTGATGTGCATTCTGCAATTACCCTGAGATTGTTTTTATATAGGGCTATGTTATACTTAGCTTCAGAGTCCTCAGTCATCTCTGATTAACTCAAGCTAAAGAGGAAAGGAACATGAATTCTACCAAGCTTTCAAAGGCGTTAACCTTTTATTATGCTAATATTAGATAAGAAACCTCTGAAAATGTTACAGAGATTGGGGTTTAATTTAATCCACTGGAAAAGCTGCAAAGTGACTTGCGTAACTTTCACAGGGTTTTCAATTCTGAGGCCATTCCAATAAAAATTTAAAACCATTAGAGGACTCTGTGATCTGGGGTTATTCCATGCAGGGATTTAAAACTATATGTTAGCTTCACCATTATTTTACAGCAGTATTCCAATTCATTATATACATATTATTTGTACGTTGAATATATAAATATGTATACTTGAGAAAGGCAGGGCTGAAACATTGATGGTGCACTTGTGTTAATACACTAATGAATATTTAAAAAGAAAATGCCTGGGTTTGAGTAAGATGGGTAGATTGATAGATGTATGTGTGTGTATATTTATATATACATATATATATATAGATAGATAGATAGATAGATAGTCTGGCACTCTCCTGCAAGCACACAGTGATATTTAAAAGTAAAAACTGAAGAATTAGTTGCATTTGGCGCTAAACGGTCCACGTCAAGGTCTCTTCCCACCTGGGTCCCTAATCTACAGCCATCTGATGCCAAATGCAACTGACTCTTCCATTTTTCTTTTAAATAGCACTGTGTGCTTGCAGGAGAGTGCCAGACTTTCTGTGTGTTGTGTTGATCATTTTGTTTAATAATTTTCCCTATCGTTGGCTTCCTGGCTCTGACGTCATTCAAAGAACGTAATGATGTTTACGCCAGTGACGTTCCTCGCAACAACCCGGATACCCGGAAATTACGTCCACCAGATGATCGGTCATTTGTATAGCGGTATTTAAGGTCTACGGTCACCGCTTTCCCCCACACCTCTGATGAAGAAGAGAGTATATTCATAAGTACCCTTCAAAACGCGTAAGGATTTGTTTTTATCTGTAAGCTTGGTCACTTGTCACTATTTTTAAGAGTGTCTCAAACTAGCATTTTTGAGTGTTTGTGCTCATGATACGGAACTTTTTCTGTTGACGCTGACATTATTTTCGAGTTGTCGTATGTGGATATCATCTCTAATTCATGCTTTATAGATACCTCATATTGTGAGGGTTTTAAATGTAAGTTTAAAGATCACTTGTGTGTATTTGTCTTAATAAACGGTGTTACACTATGAGCTGTTTCTCTGATTTTGTATTTTATATTACTACTGAGAGAGATTGACTCATACAGTACTCTGAGGGGATTATAAGCCATACAACATTATACCCTGACTGCTGGAAACTTTCTGTCCTTTCTGGAATCTTGACTGAACTTCTCTCCTTCTATCAAAGTTCCATACTCTGGGAGGTGCCAAGCTATATGACCGATACATCTTACACTTACCTCATATGGATTGGGGGCATTTGAAGTAAGTGTACATCTGAGTGGGGACCGTGTTTGATCTGCTGTTTTTTTTGGATTACAGACTTTATATACCTTTTGTAATCATGTTTTAATGTTGAACATTTTATGTACACATGCATTTTTAGTTTTAATTTATCTATTATTGATATGTATTTTATATTATAATATTATATTAGATATTGACTATACATTATCCTACAGCTTGTAGCATAGCGCCATCCTTATCTTTGTTGTTGATATGTTGATATATATATATATATATATATTGCTCAAAGATGCACTAACATTTTTTTTTACTCTGTGCATGTGTCACCCCTGTTGGTTCTCAGCTTGTTTGTTTGAAAGCATGCATAGTGTGGCTGCAGGTTAGGGACCCAGGTGGGAAGAGACCTTGACGTGGTCCTGGGCTAAATGCGTTTGGTGCCAAATGCAACTAACTCTTCCATTTTTTATTTTAAATATCACTGTGTGCTTGCTAGAGAGTGACAAACTTTCTCTGTGTTGTGTTGATAATTTTGTTTTGTGTATCCAGTCCAGACTGAGAGTGCAGTCCATTTCCGTGTTTTATATATACAACCCCAATTCTAAAAAAGTTGGAAAAGTATAGAAAATACAAAAAAACTAGCAAAAAGAGTAATTAAAAACTCAATTCACCCTGTACTATATTGAAAATACATTATTTACACATTGTTTGATGTTTTACTTTGGGAATTGAATGCATTTTTTAAAATATACACTCATTTCAAATCTGATGACTGCAACACGTTCCAAAAATTTGGGATGGGGCAATTTAGGACTAATAGCGATGTGACAAGTTGAAAGTAGAAGGTGATATCAAACAGGGGAGGCAATCATGTAATCATAGTATATAAGGAGCCTCCTAAAAAGGCCTAGTCCTCCAAGAGCAAGAATGGGTCGCGGCTCGCCAATCTGCCAACAGATGCATCAGCGAATATTCCAACACTTTGAGAACAACATTGCCCAAAGACAAATCGGTAGGATTTGGGGCATTTCACCTTCTACAGTGCAATATATAATTAAAGGATTCAAGGAATGCAGTAAAATCTTGATGCGTAAAGGGCAAAGCTAGAAACCACTTCTGAATGCGATTGATCTCCATCCCTCAACACTTCACTGTCTCAAAAACCTTCATGAGTCTGTAATGAATATCCTGATATGGGCTTGGGAATCCTTTGGTAAACCTTTGTCAGTCAACACCATTTGCCGCTTCATCCACAGATGCAAATTAAGGCTTTACTATGCAAAGCAGAAGCCATACATCAACATTGCCCAGAAGCGCTGAATCTTGTTTTGTGTTCCGAAAAGTCAACATTTTAAATAGTTTTTTTTAAAAATTAGCCGTTGTGTTCTCCGGCCAAAGAGGAAATGGACCTTCCAAGCTGTTATCAGCGTCAAATATATATATATATTTGGTACTGGGTGTGCTGAGGGCAGGAGAATGGCAAGACATTGGTTTAACTTACAGAAAACAGTTTTTATAAAACACACTTTGGGCGAAAGCTGCAGGAGGTACAGGGTTCAGTGTTCACAAACCGGGACAATCCCCCAAGATTTGGGACAGCTGAGAGCTTTTGTACACAGTATTACAAACTTTAGAATGTTCATTTATGATTACAGTGAAGGGCTTGAACATTTTTACATTTTAAGTAAAATGACCCAACAATACAAAAATTGTTAATTGCAGACTTCATGGATTTGTAAGAATTGTTATCTGAAAAAAATAAATAACAATTCATGCACGTTAGAGCAGTGGACATACTCAGCCCCAACTAACCACAAGATGAATATGATAAAGATATTCATTATAGTTTTATAGTTGTTTTCCAAACCATTAATAAAAAATCAAGGGCCTATTTATCATGATGTGAGCGGACATGTTACGATATTGCGGATCATGTCCGCTGCACATTGATAAATGCTGACAGCATACGCTGTCTGCATTTATCATTGCACCAGCAGTTTTTGTGAACTTCTGGTTCAATACCTCCCCCTGCAGATTCGCGGCCGCTAGCAGGGGTGTCAATCAACCAGATCGTTTTGGATCGGGTTGATTTTCGGCGATGCCTGTCCGCCACCTCAGAGCAGGCGGACAGGTTATGGAGCAGCAGTCTTTAGACCTCTGCTTCATAACTTGTGTTTCTGGTGAGCCTGAAGGCTCGCCAGAAACACGGGGCATCAAGCTCCACACAGAGCTTGTTAAATAGGCCCCACAGTATTAAATGCTTTTGAAAGATGTACAAAGGTATTTGGCAATGCAATGCTTACAATGCCCCTTTAACTGATGATATATTATGCATATATAAACATATTGATTTTTATGTCCCTTTAAATGCAAACAAAGAGATAAAAAAAAGCTGACCAAAGTATGAAAAATAGACTTTGAACCTTGAAAGAAAAGAGTGGACTGAGTAGAACACATTGTTTTAATCTCCTGTCAACTTCCACGTTTGTATTCCCTATGTTTAGTAACATTACTTTGTTTCGGTGTATGAGGTAATGACATAAATTGTACTAAATTGAAAAGAAATAGGGCAAAATTATTACAATGCTATTTTAAATAAAACTTTGCTTTATTGCATACAGGGAAACATTTAATGCTTGACTATTACACATTTTGTCACATATAAATGTTTCTATATATCAAGCATATATGCACATAGTTGCAAACATTTGAAAAAATGTCAGTGAACACTTTTTAGCAGAGCAGTCAAGTAAGCAGATCACTGAAGTATTGAATACACCCCCCCCCCCCTTTGTGGACACATAGGGCCAGATTACAATCGCGTGCTAATAATAGCGCTGGTCGTGATACGCAATATCACTGGACCGCACTAACATTAGTGCATTAGAGTGGCCAACATCACTCTAGCGCAAACCTATGCTTTCAATGAAGATCACAACCGCGCTAACTTGTTCTCATATAAATTAAAAGTTATAGTTTGTGATCGAATGAAAGCCGAAACTGCGATAGAATTTTAAGCACAACTTGAGACCTGAAATAAAGTGCAAGGGTTAAAAAAAATGGTTTTTCCCAAAACACATCAAAAACTTATTAAAATAAACTACTACACTCATATTTACACTTTATAATGCACAAATATAATTTTAATGTTGATAAATAAAAGGGTTTGAAGGGGTTAAAAAGGGATATGGTATATGGTAAGGTGTTTGACTGGAAAGGGCCCTTATGTGTATATATATATATATATATATATATATATATACACAGAGAGAAATGCACTCACAGGAACGAACAATCAGCTCAATAACATTGTTAGCCTGTTCTATGGCGATTTACCACCTGGGTGCAACTTCTTTTAGCCCAGTAATGCTTTTCACAGAGTAGAACTTCCCTGTAGTATATCAGTCTGATCCTGCCTATTACGGTTAGTCCAGCGCCAAATTACCAGGCAATTCCTTTCTGAACAAGGAACACAGCAACCCCAGACGATCGTTTCGGCCTTCATTGGGCCTCGTCAGTGAGTTGTAGCAGTATTCCTCTAAGCACACCGAGCAAGGAGTCCACGTCTGGTTTCCCCTTTTTCCCATAGGGAGACTAAATACACACATAGAGAAGCGCACTCACAGGAATGAACAACCAGCTCAATAACATTGTTAGCCTGTTCTATGGCGATTTACCACCTGGGTGCAACTTCTTTTTGCCCAGTAATGCTTTTCAGAGTAGAACTTTCCTGTAGTATATCAGTCTGATCCTGCCTATTACGTTCAGTCCAGTGCCGAAATACCAGGCAATTCCTCTCTAAACAAGGAACACAGAAACCTCAGACGATCATTTCGGCCTTCATTGGGCCTCGTCAGTGAGGTATTACAGTATTCCTCTAAGCACACTGAGCAAGGAGTCCACGTCTGGTTTCCCCTTTTTCCCATAGGGAGATTAAATACACACAGAGAGAAATGCACTCACAGGAACGAACAACCAGCTCAATAACATTGTTAGTGTTACAGACACCATTCAGGAGGCCAGTAAGCAGATTAAATGTTCTGTTAAAACAGGAATTAATAAGGGCGTGATGGGGGTGGGGCTGGGCGTGACGGTGCGGGCCGGGCATGAAACGGACGGGGGAAGGTTGTGGCATGGGCAGGGCCAGGTGTGACATGGGCAGGGCCAGATGGGAGAGAAAAAGCTCAAAAGAGGGGGGATAGAGAAAGAGCAAAAGAGGGGGGATAGAGAGAGAGCAAAAGAGGGGGGATAAAAAGAGAGGGAGAGAGACAGCAAAAGAGAAGGGGGGTGGAGATTAAAAGAAAGGGGAGAGAGAGAGGGAGCAAAATGGGGGAGATAGAGAGCAAAAGAAAAGGGAGAGAGAGCAAAAGAGAGGGGGAGAGCGTAAAAGAGGGGAGAGAGAGAGGGGATAGAGAGAGAGTAAAAGAGGGGGTATAGAGAGAGAGCAAAATAGGGGGGATAGAGAGAGCAAAAGAGAGGGAGAGAGACAGCAAAATAGAGGGGGGAGGGAGAGCAAAAGAAAGGGGAGAGAGGGAGATAGAGAGAGCAAAAGAGAGGGGGAGAAAGGGGAGAAAGAGAGCAAAAGAGAGGGGAGAGAGAGTAAAAGAGAGGGGAGAGAGAGCAAAAGAGAGGGGGGAGAGCACAAAATAGGGGAGAAAGAGGGGGAATAGAGAGAGAGAGCAAAAGAAGGGGGATAGAGAGAGAGCAAAAGAGAGGGGATAGAGAGAGCAAAAGAAAAGGGGGGGAGAGAGAGAGCAAAATAGGGGCGATAGAGAGAGCAAAAGAGAGGGGGAGAAAGGGGGGAGAGAGAGAGCAAAATGGAGGGGAGAGAGAGCAAAAGAGAGGGGGGAGAGAGCAAAAGAGGGTGGAAAGAGAGCGCAAAAGAGAGGGGGGAAAAGAGAGGAGGGGAGAGAGAGAGAGAGAGCAAAAGAGAGGGGGAGAGAGCAAAAGAGAGGGGGGAGCGCAAAAGAGAGGGGGAGAGAGAGCAAAAGAGAGGGGAGAAAGAGAGCAAAAGAAAGGGGAGAGAGGGCAAAAGAGGGGGGATAGAGAGAGCAAAAGAGAGGGATGAGAGAGAGAGAGAGGAAAAGAGAGAGCATAAGAGAGGGAGAGAGAGAGCAAAAGAGAGAGGGAGAGAGAGAGAGCATAAGAGAGGGAGAAGGAGAGAGCAAAAGAGAGGGGGAGAAAGAGCAAAAGAGGGGGGATAGAGAGTGCAAAAGAGTGGGGAGAGAGAAGGCAAAAGAGAGGGGGGAGAGCGCAAAAGAGAGGGGAGAGAGAGCACAAAAGAGATGGGGGAAAGAGAAGGGGGAGAGAGAGCTAAAGAGAGGGGAGAAAAAGAGCAAAAGAGAGGGAGAGAGAAAGAGCAAAAGAGGGGAGAAAGAGAGCAAAAGAAAGGAGAGAGAGAGAGAGAGAGCAAAAGAGGGGGGATAAAGAGAGCAAAAGAGGGGGGTAGAGAGAGCAAAAGAGGGGGGATAGCGAGAGCAAAAGAGAGGCGCAAGAGAGAGAGAAAAAGAGAGAGGGAGAGAGAGAGCATAAGAGAGGGAGAGAGAGAGAGCAAAAGAGAGGGGGTAGAGAGAGCAAAAGAGGGGGGATAGAGAGAGCAAAAGATGGGGGATAGAGAGACAGCAAAAGAGAGGAAGAGAGACAGCAAAAGAGAGGGGGGGAGAGTAAAAGAAAGGGGGAGAGAGAAAGCAAAAGAGGGGGGATAGAGAGTGCAAAAGAGGGGGGATAGAGAGAGAAAAAGAGAGGGGGGAGAGAGAGAGCAAAAGAGAAGGAGGAGAGAGAGCGCAAAAGAGAGGGGGGAGAGAGAGAACAAAAGAGGGGGGATAGAGAGAGCAAAAGAGGGGGGATAGAGAGACAGCAAAAGAGAGGGAGTGAGACAGCAAAAGAGAGGGGGGTAGAGAGCAAAAGAAAGGGGGAGAGAGAAAACAAAAGAGGGGGGATAGAGAGAGCAAAAGAGAGGGGGAGAGAGAGTAAAAGAGAGGAAGAGAAAGACAGCAAAAGAGAGGGGAGAGAGAGCAAAATAGGGGGGATAAAGAGAGCAAAAGGGAGGGAGAGAGACAGCAAAAGAGAGGGAGGAGAGCGCAAAAGAGAGGGAGAAAAAGAGAGGGGGAGAGAGCAAAATAGAGAGGTGGGAGGGAGAGAGCAAAAGAGAGGGGGAGAGAGCAAAAGAGAGGGGGAGAGAGAGCAAAAGAGAGAGAGGGGGAGAGAGAGCAGAAGAGAGGGAGGGAAGAGAGAGCAAAAGAGAGGGGGCAGAGAGAGCAAAAGAGAGGGGGGATAGAGAGAGAGAGCAAGGGGCAGAACTGCTGTACTGCAGAAAATGGCCTGTGTACACAGGCTTTAGGACTAGTTTATCATAAATATTAAACATGCACATATTCATTTTTCTCTACAGTATTCCTCTATCACTTTTCATGTAAATCAATCTCACAAACTTCACATTCTTATCTATACAAGGGAATGCCATACATAACAGGACATGTAATAAATCTTTTCTCATAGAAGACAATAATGTATCTGAGATTATCTGCATATAAAGTACATTTAACTGTAAATATAACTGACTCTATGTCAGACAGTGCTGTTACCAATACACATTTTATATTAACATTAACATTAATATAGCATTTAAAACCAATGAATACTGCATTAATAAAATAATTTAAAAAGTAACTGGAGTGAATACAGCATTAATAAAATAATTTATAAGTAACTGGAATGAATAATACATTAACCCCTTAACGACCGAGGATGTGCCAGGAACGTCCTACAAAAAACACCCTTAATGACAAGGACGTTCCTGGTACGTCCTCTGGGGTTTGAACCTCTGGAAGTGATCCTAATCGCTTCCAGCTGCTTCCAAGGTATTGCAGTGATGCCTCGATATTCAGGCATCAATGCAATACCCTTTTTACCCCACCGATGCAGAGAGAGCCACTCTGTGGCCCCCTCTGCATCGACCATCGATGGGGCCGATCATTGGCGGGTGGGCGGCCCTTCGATGGCGACATCCATCTGAAATGTCTGGGACTGGATCCTCAAGTGACGCGGTTGCAGTGGTGGTGGGCGGGGGGGCGTGCGCCGCATTTACCCGCGATCACTAAAAAAAAATTGAAAGGAGGGAGAGGGAGGGTGGGATCAAACGTGCTGGGGAAGGGATCTTGGAGTGGGAGGGTGGGTAGGGTATTGAGGGGGGGCAGCTACACTACAGAAAATATAAATTGTTATTTTTAAGAATAAAAAAAAAAATTTGGGGGGGGGGGCAAATTGGGTACTGGCAGAAAGCTGCCAGTACCCAAGATGGCGGCAAATAAGAAAAGGGGGGAGGGTTAGAGATCTGTATGGGGGGGATCAGGGAGGTTGGGGGCTAAGGGGGGATCTGCAGATATAATTTTAAAAAAAACCTTTTATTTTAGTACTGGCAGACTTTCTGCCAGTACTTAAGATGGCGGGGACAATTGGGGGGGGAGGGAAGAGAGCTGTTTGGGAGGGATCAGGGGGTGGAATGTGTCAGGTGGGTGGCTGATCTCTACACTAAAGCTAAAATTAACCCTACAAACTCCCTACAAGCTACCTAATTAACCCCTTCACTGCTGGGCATAATTCACATGTGGTGCGCACTAGCATTTAGCGGCCTTCTAATTACCAAAAAGCAACGCCAAAGCCATATACTGTATGTCTGCTATTTATGAACAAAGGGGATCCCAGAGAAGCATTTACAAACATTTGTGTCATAATTGCACAAACTGTTTGTAAATAATTTCAGTGAGAAATCTAAAATTGTGAAAATTTACCGTTTTTATTTATTTGATCACATTTGGCGGTGAAATGGTGGCATGAAATTTACCAAAATGGGCCTAGATCAATACTTGGGGTTGTCTACTACACTACACTAAAGCTAAAATTAACCCTAGAAGCTCCCTACATGCTCCCTAATTAACCCCTTCACTGCTGGGCATAATACAAGTGTGGAACGCAGTGGCATTTAGCGGCCTTCTAATTACCAAAAAGCAACGCCAAAGTCATATATGTCTGCTATTTCTGAAGAAAGGGGATCCCAGAGAAGTATTTACAACCATTTGTGCCATAATTGCACAAGCTGTTTGTAAATAATTTCAGTGAGAAACCTAAAGTTTGTGAAAAAAATGTGAAAAAGTGAACCATTCTTTTTATTTGATCACATTTGGCGGTGAAATGGTGGCATGAAATATTCCAAAATGGGCCTAGATCAATATTTTGGGATGTTTTATAAAAAAAAGTATATGCATGTCAAGGGATATTCAGGGATTCCTGAAAGATATAAGTGTTCCAATGTAATTAACGCTAATTTTGAAAATAAGTGGATTGGAAATAGCAAAGTGCTACTTGTATTTATTGCCCTATAACTTGCAAAAAAAGCAAAGAACATGTAAACATTGGGTATTTCTAAACTCAGGATAAAATGTAGAAACTATTTAGCATGGGTGTTTTTTGGTGGTTGTAGATGTGTAACAGATTTTGGGGGTCAAAGTTAGAAAAAGATTTTTTTTTTCATTTTTTCCTCATATTTTATCATTTTTTTAAAAAAAAATTATAACAAATTATAAGATATGATGAAAATAATGGTATCTTTAGAAAGTCCATTTAATGGCGAGAAAAAGGGTATATAATATTTGTGGGTACAGTAAATGAGTAAGAGGAAAAGTACAGCTAAATACAAACACCGTAGAAATGTAAAAATAGCCTTGATCCCAAACGGACAGAAAATGGAAAAGTGTTGTGGTCATTAAGCGGTTAATAAAATAATTTAGAAATAACTGGAGCCTTACAATCTTATTTTGATTACTTCAGACATATATACAGATCAACTGATTCATTAAATACAGAAATGTTAACATATCTCTTATTTTCTCCCATATGACATATTGCACATGTAATAAAGCTGTACACCCTGTTCCAAATTATTATGCCAATGTTATTTTTCTCATTTACCTAAATAACTGATGTAAACAACAGTCAGCATAATTCTCATGTTATCAACTATTAAATGTACAATTCAAATTTTATTGAACAAACCTCCTCATGATAACAGTATTTTATTTTTCAAAATAAAAAACTTACAATGCACTGTTCCAAATTATTACACACAGTAAGTTTCAAAACACTTTATAGGTTGTAAAGAACTGAAAATTTTCATTTGTTGTGTTTGCAGCATATTTACTGAAATCAAAAGCTATTTCAATCAAACTTTGAATAACATTTTAACTTTTTAAACATTTTAACAGGTCACGTTACATTTTAACATAGGACCCCTTATTTGATAGCAGCTTCACAAGTCTTGCATCCATTGAACTTGTGAGTTTTTGGACAGTTTCTGCTTGAATTTGTTTGCAAGATGTCAGAATAGCCTCCCAGAGCTGCTGTTCGGATGCAAACTGCCAACCACCCTCATAGATCTTTTGCTTGAGGATGCTCCAAAGGTTCTCAATAGGATTGAGGTCAGGGGAGGATGGAGGCCACACCATGACTTTCTCTCCTTTTATCCCCATAGCAGCCATTGATGCAGAGGTATTGTCATGCATGAAGATGATTTTATTACGGAAAGCATAGTTCTTCCTTCTGTACCAGGGAAGGAAGTGGTCAGTCAGGAACTCCACATACTTTGCAGAGGTCATCTTCATCTTGTCAGACTTGTTGGAACAGGGTGGCCGTCCACCAACCATCCACTACTCCATCCATTTGGACCATCCAGGGTTGCACGGCACTCATCAGTGAACAGGACTGTTTGAAAAATAGTGTATTTTTCTGCCCAATGCAGCCATTTCTGCTTGTAAACATTGGTTAGTGGTGGCCGAATAGAAGGTTTATGCACAGTTGCAAGACTCTGGAGGACTCTACACCTTGATGTCCGTGGGACTCCAGAGGCACCAACAGTTTAAAATATCTTGCATAAATAAAAAAGGGAGAAGCGCTCAACCTGGGAACGAACAATAGCATAATAGCTTGTTCTATGGCTAGTTACCACCCTAGAAGCAGCCTCTTTTTGCTCAATATGTGCCTTTCAGAGAGAAGAACTTTCCTGTAGCATATCAGTCTGATCCTGACTTCACAGTACAGTCCAGCCCCGAAATACCAGGCAATCCCTCTCTGAACAAGAGAAACAGCAAAACCCCAGACGTACGTTTCGGCCTATTGTGGGCCTCGTCAGTGAGGTGCAGCCATATCCCTCTAGGCACACTGAGCAACGGGTCCACGTCTGGATTCCCGCATCACACTTAGGGAGACTTCCCCAAATGTCATAATTTGCATAAATAAAAAAGAGAGAAGCGCTCAACCTGGGAACGAACAATAGCATAATAGCTTGTTCTATGGCTAGTTACCACCCTAGAAGCAGCCTCTTTTTGCTCAATATGTGCCTTTCACAGAGAAGAACTTTCCTGTAGCATATCAGTCTGATCCTCACTTCACAGTACAGTCCAGCCCCGAAATACCAGGCAATCCCTCTCTGAACAAGAGAAACAGCAAAACCCCAGACGTACGTTTCGGCCTATTGTGGGCCTCGTCAGTGAGGTGCAGCCATATCCCTCTAGGCACACTGAGCAACGGGTCCACGTCTGGATTCCCGCATCACACTTAGGGAGACTTCCCCAAATGTCATAATTTGCATAAATAAAAAAGAGAGAAGCGCTCAACCTGGGAACGAGCAATAGCATAATAGCTTGTTCTATGGCTAGTTACCACCCTAGAAGCAGCCTCTTTTTGCTCAATATGTGCCTTTCACAGAGAAGAACTTTCCTGTAGCATATCAGTCTGATCCTGACTTCACAGTACAGTCCAGCCCCGAAATACCAGGCAATCCCTCTCTGAACAAGAGAAACAGCAAAACCCCAGACGTACGTTTCGGCCTATTGTGGGCCTCGTCAGTGAGGTGCAGCCATATCCCTCTAGGCACACTGAGCAACAGGTCCACGTCTGGATTCCCGCATCACACTTAGGGAGACTTCCCCAAATGTCATAATTTGCATGAATAAAAAAGAGAGAAGCGCTCAACCTGGGAACGAAAAATAGCATAATAGCTTGTTCTATGGCTAGTTACCACCCTAGAAGCAGCCTCTTTTTGCTCAATATGTGCCTTTCACAGAGAAGAACTTTCCTGTAGCATATCAGTCTGATCCTGACTTCACAGTACAGTCCAGCCCCGAAATACCAGGCAATCCCTCTCTGAACAAGAGAAACATCAAAACCCCAGACGTACGTTTCGGCCTATTGTGGGCCTCGTGTGATGCGGAAATCCAGACGTGGACCCGTTGCTCAGTGTGCCTAGAGGGATATGGCTGCACCTCACTGACGAGGCCCACAATAGGCCGAAACGTACGTCTGGGGTTTTGCTGTTTCTCTTGTTCAGAAAGGGATTGCCTGGTATTTCGGGGCTGGACTGTACTGTGAAGTCAGGATCAGACTGATATGCTACAGGAAAGTTCTTTTCTGTGAAAGGCACATGTTGAGCAAAAAGAGGCTGCTTCTAGGGTGGTAACTAGCCATAGAACAAGCTATTATGATATTGTTCGTTCCCAGGTTGAGCGCTTCTCTCTTTTTATTTATGCAAATTATGACACTTAGGGAAGTCTCCCTAAGTGTGATGCGGGAATCCAGACGTGGGCCCGTTGCTCAGTGTGCCTAGAGGGATATGGCTGCACCTCACTGACGAGGCCCACAATAGGCCGAAACGTACGTCTGGGGTTTTGCTGTTTCTCTTGTTCAGAAAGGGATTGCCTGGTATTTCGGGGCTGGACTGTACTGTGAAGTCAGGATCAGACTGATATGCTACAGGAAAGTTCTTTTCTGTGAAAGGCACATGTTGAGCAAAAAGAGGCTGCTTCTAGGGTGGTAACTAGCCATAGAACAAGCTATTATGCTATTGTTCGTTCCCAGGTTGAGCGCTTCTCTCTTTTTATTTATGCAAATTATGACACTTAGGGAAGTCTCCCTAAGTGTGATGCGGGAATCCGGACGTGGACCCGTTGCTCAGTGTGCCTAGAGGGATATGGCTGCACCTCACTGACGAGGCCCACAATAGGCCGAAACGTACGTCTGGGGTTTTGCTGTTTATCTTGTTCAGAAAGGGATTGCCTGGTATTTCGGGGCTGGACTGTACTGTGAAGTCAGGATCAGACTGATATGCTACAGGAAAGTTCTTTTCTGTGAAAGGCACATGTTGAGCAAAAAGAGGCTGCTTCTAGGGTGGTAACTAGCCATAGAACAAGCTATTATGCTATTGTTCGTTCCCAGGTTGAGCGCTTCTCTCTTTTTATTTATGCAAATTATGACACTTAGGGAAGTCTCCCTAAGTGTGATGCGGGAATCCAGACGTGGACCCGTTGCTCAGTGTGCCTAGAGGGATATGGCTGCACCTCACTGACGAGGCCCACAATAGGCCGAAACGTACGTCTGGGGTTTTGCTGTTTCTCTTGTTCAGAAAGGGATTGCCTGGTATTTCGGGGCTGGACTGTACTGTGAAGTCAGGATCAGACTGATATGCTACAGGAAAGTTCTTTTCTGTGAAAGGCACATGTTGAGCAAAAAGAGGCTGCTTCTAGGGTGGTAACTAGCCATAGAACAAGCTATTATGCTATTGTTCGTTCCCAGGTTGAGCGCTTCTCTCTTTTTATTTATGCAAATTATGACACTTAGGGAAGTCTCCCTAAGTGTGATGCGGGAATCCAGACGTGGACCCGTTGCTCAGTGTGCCTAGAGGGATATGGCTGCACCTCACTGACGAGGCCCACAATAGGCCGAAACGTACGTCTGGGGTTTTGCTGTTTCTCTTGTTCAGAAAGGGATTGCCTGGTATTTCGGGGCTGAACTGTACTGTGAAGTCAGGATCAGACTGATATGCTACAGGAAAGTTCTTTTCTGTGAAAGGCACATGTTGAGCAAAAAGAGGCTGCTTCTAGGGTGGTAACTAGCCATAGAACAAGCTATTATGCTATTGTTCGTTCCCAGGTTGAGCGCTTCTCTCTTTTTATTTATGCAAATTATGACACTTAGGGAAGTCTCCCTAAGTGTGATGCGGGAATCCAGACGTGGACCCGTTGCTCAGTGTGCCTAGAGGGATATGGCTGCACCTCACTGACGAGGCCCACAATAGGCCGAAACGTACGTCTGGGGTTTTGCTGTTTCTCTTGTTCAGAAAGGGATTGCCTGGTATTTCGGGGCTGGACTGTACTGTGAAGTCAGGATCAGACTGATATGCTACAGGAAAGTTCTTTTCTGTGAAAGGCACATGTTGAGCAAAAAGAGGCTGCTTCTAGGGTGGTAACTAGCCATAGAACAAGCTATTATGCTATTGTTCGTTCCCAGGTTGAGCACTTCTCTCTTTTTATTTATGCAAATTATGACACTTAGGGAAGTCTCCCTAAGTGTGATGCGGGAATCCAGACGTGGACCCGTTGCTCAGTGTGCCTAGAGGGATATGGCTGCACCTCACTGACGAGGCCCACAATAGGCCGAAACGTACGTCTGGGGTTTTGCTGTTTCTCTTGTTCAGAAAGGGATTGCCTGGTATTTCGGGGCTGGACTGTACTGTGAAGTCAGGATCAGACTGATATGCTACAGGAAAGTTCTTTTCTGTGAAAGGCACATGTTGAGCAAAAAGAGGCTGCTTCTAGGGTGGTAACTAGCCATAGAACAAGCTATTATGATATTGTTCGTTCCCAGGTTGAGCGCTTCTCTCTTTTTATTTATGCAAATTATGACACTTAGGGAAGTCTCCCTAAGTGTGATGCGGGAATCCAGACGTGGGCCCGTTGCTCAGTGTGCCTAGAGGGATATGGCTGCACCTCACTGACGAGGCCCACAATAGGCCGAAACGTACGTCTGGGGTTTTGCTGTTTCTCTTGTTCAGAAAGGGATTGCCTGGTATTTCGGGGCTGGACTGTACTGTGAAGTCAGGATCAGACTGATATGCTACAGGAAAGTTCTTTTCTGTGAAAGGCACATGTTGAGCAAAAAGAGGCTGCTTCTAGGGTGGTAACTAGCCATAGAACAAGCTATTATGCTATTGTTCGTTCCCAGGTTGAGCGCTTCTCTCTTTTTATTTATGCAAATTATGACACTTAGGGAAGTCTCCCTAAGTGTGATGCGGGAATCCGGACGTGGACCCGTTGCTCAGTGTGCCTAGAGGGATATGGCTGCACCTCACTGACGAGGCCCACAATAGGCCGAAACGTACGTCTGGGGTTTTGCTGTTTATCTTGTTCAGAAAGGGATTGCCTGGTATTTCGGGGCTGGACTGTACTGTGAAGTCAGGATCAGACTGATATGCTACAGGAAAGTTCTTTTCTGTGAAAGGCACATGTTGAGCAAAAAGAGGCTGCTTCTAGGGTGGTAACTAGCCATAGAACAAGCTATTATGCTATTGTTCGTTCCCAGGTTGAGCGCTTCTCTCTTTTTATTTATGCAAATTATGACACTTAGGGAAGTCTCCCTAAGTGTGATGCGGGAATCCAGACGTGGACCCGTTGCTCAGTGTGCCTAGAGGGATATGGCTGCACCTCACTGACGAGGCCCACAATAGGCCGAAACGTACGTCTGGGGTTTTGCTGTTTCTCTTGTTCAGAAAGGGATTGCCTGGTATTTCGGGGCTGGACTGTACTGTGAAGTCAGGATCAGACTGATATGCTACAGGAAAGTTCTTTTCTGTGAAAGGCACATGTTGAGCAAAAAGAGGCTGCTTCTAGGGTGGTAACTAGCCATAGAACAAGCTATTATGCTATTGTTCGTTCCCAGGTTGAGCACTTCTCTCTTTTTATTTATGCAAATTATGACACTTAGGGAAGTCTCCCTAAGTGTGATGCGGGAATCCAGACGTGGACCCGTTGCTCAGTGTGCCTAGAGGGATATGGCTGCACCTCACTGACGAGGCCCACAATAGGCCGAAACGTACGTCTGGGGTTTTGCTGTTTCTCTTGTTCAGAAAGGGATTGCCTGGTATTTCGGGGCTGGACTGTACTGTGAAGTCAGGATCAGACTGATATGCTACAGGAAAGTTCTTTTCTGTGAAAGGCACATGTTGAGCAAAAAGAGGCTGCTTCTAGGGTGGTAACTAGCCATAGAACAAGCTATTATGCTATTGTTCGTTCCCAGGTTGAGCGCTTCTCTCTTTTTATTTATGCAAATTATGACACTTAGGGAAGTCTCCCTAAGTGTGATGCGGGAATCCAGACGTGGACCCGTTGCTCAGTGTGCCTAGAGGGATATGGCTGCACCTCACTGACGAGGCCCACAATAGGCCGAAACGTACGTCTGGGGTTTTGCTGTTTCTCTTGTTCAGAAAGGGATTGCCTGGTATTTCGGGGCTGGACTGTACTGTGAAGTCAGGATCAGACTGATATGCTACAGGAAAGTTCTTTTCTGTGAAAGGCACATGTTGAGCAAAAAGAGGCTGCTTCTAGGGTGGTAACTAGCCATAGAACAAGCTATTATGCTATTGTTCGTTCCCAGGTTGAGCGCTTCTCTCTTTTTATTTATGCAAATTATGACACTTAGGGAAGTCTCCCTAAGTGTGATGCGGGAATCCAGACGTGGACCCGTTGCTCAGTGTGCCTAGAGGGATATGGCTGCACCTCACTGACGAGGCCCACAATAGGCCGAAACGTACGTCTGGGGTTTTGCTGTTTCTCTTGTTCAGAAAGGGATTGCCTGGTATTTCGGGGCTGGACTGTACTGTGAAGTCAGGATCAGACTGATATGCTACAGGAAAGTTCTTTTCTGTGAAAGGCACATGTTGAGCAAAAAGAGGCTGCTTCTAGGGTGGTAACTAGCCATAGAACAAGCTATTATGCTATTGTTCGTTCCCAGGTTGAGCGCTTCTCTCTTTTTATTTATGCAAATTATGACACTTAGGGAAGTCTCCCTAAGTGTGATGCGGGAATCCAGACGTGGACCCGTTGCTCAGTGTGCCTAGTGGGATATGGCTGCACCTCACTGACGAGGCCCACAATAGGCCGAAACGTACGTCTGGGGTTTTGCTGTTTCTCTTGTTCAGAAAGGGATTGCCTGGTATTTCGGGGCTGGACTGTACTGTGAAGTCAGGATCAGACTGATATGCTACAGGAAAGTTCTTTTCTGTGAAAGGCACATGTTGAGCAAAAAGAGGCTGCTTCTAGGGTGGTAACTAGCCATAGAACAAGCTATTATGCTATTGTTCGTTCCCAGGTTGAGCGCTTCTCTCTTTTTATTTATGCAAATTATGACACTTAGGGAAGTCTCCCTAAGTGTGATGCGGGAATCCAGACGTGGACCCGTTGCTCAGTGTGCCTAGAGGGATATGGCTGCACCTCACTGACGAGGCCCACAATAGGCCGAAACGTACGTCTGGGGTTTTGCTGTTTCTCTTGTTCAGAAAGGGATTGCCTGGTATTTCGGGGCTGGACTGTACTGTGAAGTCAGGATCAGACTGATATGCTACAGGAAAGTTCTTTTCTGTGAAAGGCACATGTTGAGCAAAAAGAGGCTGCTTCTAGGGTGGTAACTAGCCATAGAACAAGCTATTATGCTATTGTTCGTTCCCAGGTTGAGCGCTTCTCTCTTTTTATTTATGCAAATTATGACACTTAGGGAAGTCTCCCTAAGTGTGATGCGGGAATCCAGACGTGGACCCGTTGCTCAGTGTGCCTAGAGGGATATGGCTGCACCTCACTGACGAGGCCCACAATAGGCCGAAACGTACGTCTGGGGTTTTGCTGTTTCTCTTGTTCAGAAAGGGATTGCCTGGTATTTCGGGGCTGGACTGTACTGTGAAGTCAGGATCAGACTGATATGCTACAGGAAAGTTCTTCTCTGTGAAAGGCACATGTTGAGCAAAAAGAGGCTGCTTCTAGGGTGGTAACTAGCCATAGAACAAGCTATTATGCTATTGTTCGTTCCCAGGTTGAGCGCTTCTCTCTTTTTATTTATGCAAATTATGACACTTAGGGAAGTCTCCCTAAGTGTGATGCGGGAATCCAGACGTGGACCCGTTGCTCAGTGTGCCTAGAGGGATATGGCTGCACCTCACTGACGAGGCCCACAATAGGCCGAAACGTACGTCTGGGGTTTTGCTGTTTCTCTTGTTCAGAAAGGGATTGCCTGGTATTTCGGGGCTGGACTGTACTGTGAAGTCAGGATCAGACTGATATGCTACAGGAAAGTTCTTTTCTGTGAAAGGCACATGTTGAGCAAAAAGAGGCTGCTTCTAGGGTGGTAACTAGCCATAGAACAAGCTATTATGCTATTGTTCGTTCCCAGGTTGAGCGCTTCTCTCTTTTTATTTATGCAAATTATGACACTTAGGGAAGTCTCCCTAAGTGTGATGCGGGAATCCAGACGTGGACCCGTTGCTCAGTGTGCCTAGAGGGATATGGCTGCACCTCACTGACGAGGCCCACAATAGGCCGAAACGTACGTCTGGGGTTTTGCTGTTTCTCTTGTTCAGAAAGGGATTGCCTGGTATTTCGGGGCTGGACTGTACTGTGAAGTCAGGATCAGACTGATATGCTACAGGAAAGTTCTTTTCTGTGAAAGGCACATGTTGAGCAAAAAGAGGCTGCTTCTAGGGTGGTAACTAGCCATAGAACAAGCTATTATGCTATTGTTCGTTCCCAGGTTGAGCGCTTCTGTCTTTTTATTTAGTTTCAAATATCTGTTTGCTGCTATGCAATGGTATTTTAGCAGCTGCTCTCTTGATCCGATGCATGGATTTGGCAGAAATCTTCCTCAATGTGCCTTTATCTGCACAAACCCGTCTGTGCTCTGAATCAGCCACAAATCTCTTAATAGTGTGATGATCACGCTTAAGTTTTCGTGAAATATCTAATGTTTTCATACCTCGTCCAAGGCATTGAACTATTTCACTCTTTTCGGCAGCAGAGAGATCCTTTTTCTTCCACATATTGCTTAAAAATGGTGCTCTGCTTAATAATGTGGAACACCCTCCTTTAGTAGTTTTTCCTTTAATTGGGCTCACCTGGCAATCTAATTATCACAGGTGTTCGAGATTGTTTTCAGTGATCAAAAGAGCACTGAGACACAATGCCATCCATGAGTTAAACTGAAAAAAAAATAAAAAAATTTTGTGACACTGAAATAGAATTTGCATAATAATTTGGAACAGGGTGTATATAAAATATCTCTTTTACACCTATACGGCTAGATTACGAGTTTTGCGGTAAGCTAAAAAGCAGTGTTAACAAGAGTCTTGAAGGTTTAGGGTCACCGCACATTTTTTTGGCCTTACCGCAAAACGACTTACATAAAATTTGGAAAGTCTTTTTTGTATGGGACTTCCATAGCGCTGATATTACGAGTCTGTCCTGGGAGGCCAAAAAGTGAGCGGTACACCCTACCCCGTCAAGATTCCTACCGCATTGTAAAGTCAGTAGTTATGAGTTTTATGGTACAACGCCGTAACATATAACTCATAACTAAAGTGCTAAAAAGTACACTAACACCCATAAACTACCTATTAACCCCTAAACCGAGGCCCTCCCGCAACGCAAACACTAAAATAAATTTTTTAACCCCTAATCTGCCGCTCCGAACACCGCCGCCACCTACATTATATTTCGGAACCCCTAATCTGCCGCCCCAATGTCGCTGCAACCTACCTACACTTATTAACCCCTAATCTGCCGCCCCCGACATCGCCGACACTATAATAAACATATTAACCCCTAAACCGCTGTACTCCCGCCTAGCAAACACTAGTTAAATATTATTAACCCCTAATCTGCCACCCCTAATATCGCCGCCACCTACCTACACTTATTAACCCCTAATCTGCCGCTCCCAACGTCACCGCCACTATACTAAATGTATTAACCCCTAAACCTAAGTCTAACCCTAACCCTAACACCCCCTAACTTAAATATAATTACAAAAAATCAAAATAAATATTAATATCATTACCTAAATAATTCCTATTTAAAACTAAATACTTACCTATAAAAGTTACAATAACACCTAACACTACACTATAATTAAATAAATTAACTAAATTAAATACAATTACCTAAATTAAATTAAATTAGCTAAAGTACAAAAAACAAACACTAAATTACAGAAAATAAAAAACAAATTACAGATATTTAAACTAATTACACCTAATCTAATAGCCCTATCAAAATAAAAAAATGCCCCCCAAAAAACCCTAGCCTAAACTAAACTACCAATAGCCCTTAAAAGGGCCTTTTGCGGGGCATTGCCCCAAAGTAATCAGCTCTTTTACCTGTAAAAAAAAATACAAACAACCCCCTAACAGTAAAACCCACCACCCACACAACCAACCCCCCAAATAAAATACTATCTAAAAAACCTAAGCTCCCCATTGCCCTGAAAAGGGCATTTGGATGGACATTGCCCTTAAATGGGCAGTTAAATTTTTTGCAGGCCCAAACCCTAACCTAAAAATAAAACCCACCCAATACACCCTTAAAAAAACCTAACACTATCCCCCTGAAGACCGACTTACTGTTCTGAAGACCGGACATCCATCCTCAAGGAAGCGGCAGAAGTCTTCATCCAACCAGGCCGAAGTCCTCAACGAAGCCGGGAGAAGTCTTCATCCAAGCCAGGCGAAGTGGTCCTCCAGATGTGCAGAAGTCTTTATCCAGACTGCATCTTCTATCTTCATCCATCCGACGCGGAGTGGCTCCATCTTCAAGACATCCGACGTGGAGCATCCTCTTCATCCGGAGTCTTCTTACTGAATGAGGGTATCTTTAAGTGACGTCATCCTAGATGGCGTCCCTTAGATTCCGATTGGCTGATAGAATTCTATCAGCCAATCGGAATTAAGGTAGAAAAAATCCTATTGGCTGATGCAATCAGCCAATAGGATTGAAGTTCAATCCAATTGGCTGATCCAGTCAGCCAATAGGATTGAGCTCGCATTTTATTGGCTGTTCCAATCAGCCAATAGAATGCAAGCTCAATCCTATTGGCTGATTGCATTTTATAGGTAAGTATTTTGTTTTATAATTTGAATAATGTAGTTAATGATAGGAATTTTATTTAGATTTATTGTAATTATATTTAAGTTAGGGGGTGTTAGGGTTAAACTTAGGTTTAGGGGTTAATATATTTAGTATAGTGGCGGCGATGTTGGGGGCGGCAGATTAGGGGTTAATAAATGTAGGTAGGTGGCAGCGATGTTAGGGATGGCAGATTAGGGGTTAATAATATTTAACTAATGTTTGCAAGGCGGGAGTGCGGCAGTTTAGGGGTTAATATGTTTATTATAGTGGCAGCGACGTTGGGGGCGGCAGATTAGGGTTTAATAAGTGTAGGTAGGTGGCGGCGACATTGGGGACGGCAGATTAGGGGTTAATAAATATAATGTAGGTGGCGACGATGTCCGGAGCAGCAGATTAGGGGTTAATAAGTATAATGTAGGTGTTGGCGATGTCGGGGGTGGCAGATTAGGGGTTAATAAATGTAAGATTAGGGGTGTTTAGATTCGGGGTTCATGTTAGGGTGTTGAGTGTGTCAGTATATGGCCGTGTTATAACTCAATGTATATTTTAATAATTATCCTTTAAACTGAACCCTCAATCAATATGCATATACTAAAACCATAAAATTAATATAAATTTCTGAATTCTTTTTATTAGTTGATATCTATAAACACATTGAAATATATTTATAGGAACCAGAGTATGAGTCAATATTATACATGTTTAAAACTATTAAAGTATGCTATGCAAAGTTCATATACGTTTACCTTTAAAACTAGCCTTATTCAGAATAGCCTTTCATTCAATTAACACAATGAGATTCCAAGATTTTAGCTACTAACATTAAGACTGGTACAATCAACCATGCTAAGTTAAACAATAGGACAATATACACTCTTATTAAAACATCAGAAATTGTATATATTATCTGTGCAAACAACCAACTCCTATGTCTAAGCGGAAATAAATTCTTAATTACCTACAGTTAAGACAAATTCTAAGATATATATATATATATATGTTTTGCAAAGATAAACAACTTAAAATTTAGGATTAATTTAAAATATACAAGCTAAAATATAAACTGCTCTCTTTAATCTATTACTTACAATTTGACTATGGTTTTACCAATTACCTTTGTATACTTTACCCAGATAAAACAAATCAATATCCAATAATTCTCAACAGGTTCAATCTCATCTCAGAATACCAAAAATTGGAGTAGTGTCGCATATGGAGAATAAAAGTAGCTGTTTGCTTATAATAACTGCAGCAGTTATTTGTCCAGGGTTTTAGCAAAACAGTTTACCAGCCAAAGTTAACAAGAGTTTGCCAGCAGCCTCCTTTTCTCTCTCTATACTTGGGGTTAAATAATCTGATCTCACCCCTCCCCTTTTTTGATCAGTACCATCATTGGTGAGATTGGAAATGCCCAACGGAAGCTTGTCTCGGATTGGCCCTTTGAAACTGAACATGGATTGGTTCCTCTGGGAAGTATCTTTTAACAGTCAAGTTTTTTGGCTGTAATACCGGATTTTGGCCATCGAGGGGCAGCAGACAAACAAACAGATTCATTTAACAATTTCTAACATTTTTAACAATTTAATACATTTTTATAAAGTGATCATTTATCAGACCATAACTTTGTGCATCAATCACAACCTGAATTCCAGACAGGGTAGCATCATGTCAATTTCTTGATTAACTTAATATGAAACATCAAATTCTTTTTAATATCATATTACATCAAAATAATTTATACTGCTAACCATTCCAAAATTAATAGCATTTAAAATCCTGATATATATTCATATAAAAACCACAGCATATTTCATATTCAGTACTGCACTGCACCCCAGCATGGATATAATATATTTCATATATCTAATAAATCCTGAATGCATGAATCTTGTCTATGCAGATCTGAAATAAAAATGATAGTGTTATTAATCATTGCTTTTTAGGTCCACAAATATCCATTAATGTTCTCCCTGTCATTTTCCATTAGCTTCCTGGAATATAGATAAATTGTATTAATTTTGGAATAACTTAAACATTTTATATCTACTAATGCAGTTATTCATCTAATTCATTTCAATCTGAATTGCATTATAGACATGTAATACAGTCCAAGGTATATTACATGTGTGTGTGTATATATATATAACAATGGGTATAATTTAGAACATGTGCTTTTAGCTGGTCAAATTTTTACTGCCTCAATACACAGGCAGGGACTAATTAACAAGTCTATGCTAATCACTATGTAGTCAGAATTTTACCTGCTTATCTAGTTTATGCTCAGAATATCGTCTCCATACATTCCAGAATGTGTTTGACCATCGGTCCTTGTTTGCTAATTTGGTTGTTACCCCCTACAGAGCTGTGAGCTTCAAAAGCTATGTTATCTTTTAATTAGGATAAATGTGTCTCCTATCTTGAGAATCCTGTTCATAAGGAAGGGAAACTTCCATGCTTGATCCAAGATTTACACACACAAAATATACATGGTAATTTCCTTTAAAACAATTTGTCTTTCTTTGAAATGACAGTTTAAGTTAAGTAGACTAAATGTTTTATTGTCTTCACTTGGATGCATTTTAACTTTATATACTGAATGGGGGAAGATTGAACTTTGGTCTCAAGTCAAAGAATTTAATGTTTTATGAATGAATGAATCATTTGGTACTGATTAGCCAAATATATAATAATATATATATTAATCTTTACATATACCTTGACAAGTGTAAACATAAAATGTGTTTCCCCATAGGAATCAATGGGGCTGCGTTACTGAGTTTTACGCTGCTTTTTTGCAGGTGTTAGACTTTTTTTCAGCCGGCTCTCCCCATTGATTCATATGGGGAAATTGTGCACAAGCACGTTCCACCAGCTCACCGCTGAGTTAAGCAGCGCTGGTATTGAAGTGAGATTTGGAGCAAAATTTTGATCTACGCTCACTTTTTGTCTTTTAATGCCGGGTTTGTAAAAACTCGTAATACCAGCGCTGTATGTAAGTGAGAGGTGAGAATAAACTGCTTGTTAGCACCGCAACCCTGTTACCGCAAAACTCGTAATCTAGCCGAAAGTGTTTTGTGTGGTATTTCTTTAGGCATACTTGTTAAAACAGGAAATAATAAGGAGAATGGGTGTGTACTTCACAAAATCCTCAATGGTTATGAGGTAAAACAAAAACAGTCTCATTGCTCCACTCATGATTTCCCACAATCCTTCAGGATCATAAGTCTATGTCAAAATAAGAGTCCCATGCTCTCACAACAGAGAGTTGCATTTTCATAGTAAATTATTACAAACACCATATAAAACAAATATAATTAAACATCTTTCAATATGAAACATGAAAATTGCATAAAACATTATACAATTGTGCACATATATTTTATGTGTCACATTCTCCCTGACAAAATAAAATGGCTCCAGCAATATACACTCAGTCACAGTTTTATTACCCTGACGCAACTTTCTTAACTTAATATACTGTCACTGTTTGAATGTATGGTGCCACATTGTATGAGTTGTGATGTGTATGATATGAGAGTGGTGGCATATAATATTGTGTAGGCCATACAGGTAAGTGAGGAAAGGTATATGCTGCTACACTGTGGAGCATGGTCTGTGGTTGTAGTGATGGCTGACCCAGTGTTTCATATGTAAACATTTGCTTTGGCTTTCTCTCTCTTACAGATCGTCTTGGTTCGATATTGTTTTCTATTGCCAGACTTTCCACTTCATCAGGCTTGCCACTTTCACTTTCACTATCTACACTAGCCCTGGGTGGAAATGTTGGATTCAGGATCAGTTCATCTGGCAATTGATTCTCTGTCAAACTGTTTCTCTCCCTTAGTGGGACTTGTACTTGACCTCTTTCTTTTTCTTTTCTCTCAGGTGCTAATGATGCTGTTTTGACAAGAGGATTCCTCTGACCCAGTTCTGAACCTTGACGGTAAGTATTTTCTCTTCTATGCTCTGTCCAACTCTCAGGGATTCTCAACCAGTATCTTCCAGAGCTGTCCTCATCCGAAGAGGTCGTGTCACTGTGGTAAGAAGATTCTCTTATCTTTGACTACCTGTTGCCTTGTCTCTGTTTTGCAGGTTTCAGTGGATGTGGTGGTGTCTCCACAGGCAAGTCGTTCACTAATAACAGTAAGTTTCGGTGTAGGGTTCTGGTCCCTCTTTTGTTCCCATTCTCAGGACTCACCACATATACAGAATTCTCTGCTACCTGCTCTTTCCCCACATAAATGATCTTCTCCCAGTATGGCCTGAGTTTTCCTGGGCCTCCTCGCTCAAGTTTCTAACAAGGACTCTGTCTCCAGGCTTTAGAATCACACCTTTGACGTTTAGGTCATACTGAGCTTTGCCTTGTGCACTTGCTTGCCTGCTGTTTTCACTTGCTATTTTATACACCTCGGCCATCTTTCCAGCCCAATGGTCAGCAAATCCTTTGTGAGTCACCCCTCATCCTCTTCAATCAAACCAAATATCAGTTCAACAGGGAGTCGAGGATGGCGTCCAAACAGTAAATAGAATGGGGAGTACCCAGTGGACTCATGGCGTGTGCAGTTATATGCATGTATGATCTGAGGAGATCACCTTTCCATCTTGCCTTTTCTTTGTCAGCCAGGGTTTGGAGCATTTGGAGGAGAGTCCGGTTGAATTTCTCAGCTGGGTTACTTTGAGGGTGATAAGGAGATGTTTTCAAATGGCGTACTCCAGCAAGTTGCCGAAGATTCCGGAAAAGCTCATTCTCAAATTCCCTGCCTTGGTCATGATGTAGCTTTCCAGGGTAGCCAAACTGGGATGTAGTCATTAAAAAGATGCTCAGCTGCTGTACGGCCAGACTTATTTTTTGTTGGATAAGCTTGAGCAAATCTAGTAAAGTGATCTACGACCACTAGTATATACTCATACCCACTATGGCTTGACTCTAAGTGCAGGTAATCGATGCAAACAAGTTCTAGAGGTTAGCTGGATGCTATACTTCCCATGGGTGTTCTGACATGGGTTAATGGTTTCTTTTGCTTGATGCAGGGACACTTCTTTGTGACATACTCCTCTACTTCCTTTTTCATAAATGGCCAGTAGAATCTTTGTCTCATCAGATGAAGCACCCATTTTGTGCCCACATGCCCCATCTTGTCATACAAGTACTCCAAAAGAAAGTTGTTTATACTGAGCTGGGAGAACAAGCTGTTTGTTTTGAGCTGTTTTCCAATAGAGACATCCATCCTCTAGAATTAGCTTGCTCCATTCATGCAAGAGTTTCTTGGTAGCTCCAGTCACTGTTTTTTAGGCTCTCATCTGGTACCTTGACATCCTCTTTTATCTTCAATATCTTGGAGATCACTGGATCCTCCCTTTGAGCTTTGGAGAGTTTGTCTTTACTTATCTTAGGCAATAATGAATTGTGGGATGGTGGGTCAATTTCCATGGTGGACATACTGAGCGCTGCAATCCAAGCCACATCTTTCCTTTTGGCGGCATGTGCTCCATCCCAGACTGCTTGCACCACTTCAGATGTCAAGTGCTCTGTGCACTCAGCGGCATACTTCCATGTCAAGGGGGTTACACAACAGTGTATCAGCGTCAATATTTACTTTACCAGGCCGGTATTTGACATTGAAGCGGTAGTCGGACAATTCTCCCATCCAGCAATGGCCAACCCCATTTAACTTTGCAGTGCTCATGATATAGGTCAGGGGATTGTTGTCTGTGTAAATGGTAAAGTGTGGAGCGTAGAACAGGTAGTCTCTGAATTATTCACACACTGCCCATTTAAGTGTAAGAAACTCAAGTTTACCACTATGTAGGCAGTTATTTTTTTTGGCTGGGGAGAGTGTCCGGGATCCATACGCAATGACCCTCAACTTTCCATACTGATGCTGGTAGAGGATAGCTCCTAGGCCCCTTTCTGATGCATCAGTGTGCAGCGTGAATGGTAAATTAAAGTCTGGGTAGGCTAGAATTGGTGGTTTTGTCAATATGTCGATCAATTCGACTGGGCTGAACTGGTGCCACCCCAGGCTTTGCCTGGAGAAGCTCATAGATAGGCTTGGCCACACATGAAATTTTTTTAATAAATGAGCGATAGTGGCTTAGGAAGCCGAGAAGCCTCCTTACCTCACCGATGGTCTGTGGATTATGTTCTTTGAGTGACAGAACTACTTCAAAATCATTGGGATCAATCCCCACACCTTCAGCAGACACAAGACGACCCACATATCTGACTTCACTACGGAAGAGCTCAAATATTTCAGGTCGAAGTTTAACCCCATGACGTTAGAGGGCTTGGAGAACCTTGCAAATCCCTTCCACATGTTCATCAAAATACTTGGCATAACATAACACGTCATCAAGGTATGGTATGCAACATTCGTCCCTGAGGGAATCCAGCATTTCCTCCATGCTGCGCTGGAATGCTGCAGGTGCATTGGACAGGCCGAATGGAATTCTTACCCATTCATAAAGCCCCCAAATTGTTATAAAAGCTGTCATGTGCCTGGAACCTTCGGCTATGAAGCTCTGATGGTAAGCTTTTCCTTGGTCAAGAATACTGAACCATGCATAACCCCCCAGTGTATCAAGCAAGTCATGGATTCTCGGCAGAGGGTGCCTATGTGGTACAGTCTTTTTATTGAGGAGACAATAATCTATACACAGGCGGAGCGAACCATCCTTCTTTCGGGCATAGACTACTGGTGCAGAATAAGGGGACTTGGACTTCACAATCCATCCTTTTTCCAGGAGATCTTGAATATAGTCCTTGACTTCTTGTAACAAAGGCTTAGGTACCGAAGAGTATGACTGCTGCACTGGTATGTCATCTTTGAGATTAATTGACATTTGCAAGCTCGGGATGCAACCAAGGTCACTCTTATCACGAGAAAAGGCCATAGACTCTTCACACAGCATCTTTCTTACTACCTCCAGCTGTTTCCCACTCAAATGGCTGAGGTCTACAGGTGTGTGCCACAGTGTCAAGGTTTCTTGAGTAATTAAAGTAGTCACACCCTGGGCCCTTACACCAGACTTCATGTCTTCTCGTTGCTCTGCCTCCAGTACTTTTTCAATTGGCTGAATATAACCAAGAATTGTATTACCAGGCAATGTTTACATCACATGTGGAGTTGTTTCTGATTGGGACAGAAACATAAGGGCTTTGCTGGTTCTGGACTTCTAGGATCCCCTCCCCTATATCCAGCTTTTCCAAATATACATTGTTTTGTTCTTGTTCAAACAGTGTGACTGGGGAAGGTTGATCCATGGTGGTTGGTATTTTACACTTTACCCATGTTACTCGGCCTGCTGGAATGACAATGCCTCTCTTTACTTTCAAAAGTCCCTGCTGTTCATTAAGCTGAGGAGTTTGAACAAAGTTTACAAGCATTTGAGCTTTCTCATTTGACACAGAGATGGCTCCAGATAGCACGGAGACTAGAGTCGGTACAGTTCTATGCGAACAGAAGATAGCTTACAGATGGGGATTCCCTGTAATTATCATAGCACACAGAGGGGATAAGACAGCCACATACAACACTGTGAATGATCTACAATCTTTCTGTGATGCTCTAAAAATCAAAATCATCCCTCCAGAGACCCGTTCACTCGACAGTCGAAAGAGAGATAAAGGGGAATCTACCAGAACAACAACAAGAGATATCCAGCCCACACCCTTTGAGAGGGGCTCAAAAACAGAACTTCTCAGAGGATCCCCCACTAAAGAACAAACGGCATGGGCTTCCAGCAGGAATGAAACTCTTCTGAAGGGCAAGTACAAACACTCTCACACATCCATCTAGGCAGATAACTGCCGGGATAGTGGTATAATTATTAAGAGCCCTTGATTAGGACTTTCCTCACTTAATAAAGACTTGTTATATCATTTATAAGATTTTGAGCTACTGTTCAAATGTTGTTTTATTGCCTCATAGGTATAGTTTTCTCAGATAATAATCTCAATTCACATGCTGCCTTATAACAGTTTAAAAAAAAAAAGTATAATTCTGTCTAGAAGGTGTATTTTCTTATTGTTATAAATATTTTCTTGTTACTATCATTGCTGGAATGTTTATTTGAAATGTGATACTATCTTTAAATGCCCAAGTGATAGTGATATTACCCCCACTAGTACTTGATACACCCCCCTACGTGACCGCAGGTCATTCAGGTTACTTATCAGTGCCACCACTGTACTTGTTGAATACCTGCCCAGACTTGAACCAACATATTCTTCTCCTCTCCCACGTACAAAACTACACAAGACCTAATCACAAACTCAGTGCATACAAAACCCACCCTCCCTTTCCTCCTCCTCTCAACCCTTACCTCCCCCTCCCTATTGTTTTTTTCCCCCAAAAAAAATTATGGCAAACAGAACCAACATTGAGAAGATGGTGAGGTTGCTGCAGATCATAACAATCAATGCAAAGGGACTAAATGGTCCCAAAAAAGGTCCATTGCCTTTCGTGACATGTGTAAACACAATGGGGACATAATATACATATAGGAGACCCACTTCAAGAGGGGCAGAGAGCCGAAAAAACTCAATCACAGATATCAAACTGTGTATCTATCCTCGGGTACATCTAAAACTGGAGGAGTGGGAATACTGCTCAAAAATAATTTACAATTCCAAGCAACACATATTGAAAAAGACAATGATGGCTGCTTTCTTATAGTGATAGGAATTCTCTTTGGGCGGCCAGTCACGTTGGTAAACGTTTACATACCAAACACTAACCAACACATATTATTAAAAAAGGTCACACAAAAAATCCTGGAGCAATCAAAGAGCATAATAATATTGATAGGTGACTTAAATCTCCCTATGGATCCTAAACTGGACATGTCCAGTGTAAAATCCACCTACCCCAGAAAAGTGATAAAATCAGTTAACGTACAGTTATCCCAAATGCTTCTCCATGACGCATGGAGATACTTACACACTAATGATAGAGATTATTAATTCTTCTCCTACTGCCACAATTTATACTCAAGGATAGATTATCTAATAACAGACTCTCTGGGCCTGTCCCTCGTCCCTAAGTCTGAGATTCTTCCACAGACTTGGTCGGACCACTCCCCTGTCACATGTTCAATGCAATGGCCAAGCATGCCAATTACACAATATATCTGGAGGCTGGATGAATACCTCTTAAAGGAAAGCTTGCACCAACTACAACTTGAGAACACTCTAAAGGATTTCTTCACATGCAACACCCGAGACTCACATGCACCCTCCACCATATGGGAAACGCATAAGTGCGTTATTCGAGGTGAGCTCCTTCAGTTGAAAGCCAAACAAAAAAAACAACATCGGCAACATTTAAACTCTCTCATGTTGCAAATTGCATATTGGGAGTCTCAACACAAGAGGGATCCTACATCAAACACTGCATTTAAGGCACTAACACAGACCCGAAGGGATCTGAAATCACACTTGCTTAAACAAATGCAAATCAAAACTTCACATTTCAAACAACAATACTACAAGCAAGGGGACAAACCAGGCTCTCTTTGTCAGGGTTTTTTTCCTCTTTTGTTTGCCATGTGCTGCTGGCAGCCATTTTACTCACCTCTCTTGCTGACTTGGTGCATTGTGGGGGATGGTGCTCATTTCCTGCACTTCCTTTTATGGCCAGACTGGTGTGCATCATCCGTGTTATATTGAAACAATGTAGCGTGAAACACAGCACTCACCGCACAGCATGGAACAGGCTTATCAAGCCCAATGTCAATATAGAAAAAGCAGAGATGCTCCAGCTGGTGCAAAAAAACTTTTTATTGTGCAATATGGGATACAAAAGCAACGTTTCAGGCCAACAATTAGCCCTTTCTCAAGCCCTTGAGAAAGGGCTAATTGTTGGCCTGAAACGTTGCTTTTGTATCCCATATTGCACAATAAAAAGTTTTTTTGCACCAGCTGGAGCATCTCTGCTTTTTCTAAATCATCCGTGTGAGACAGGATGCAGTCTCAGAATTGTGATGTCATCACTTATTATTTAAAGCGCCTCTGTTCAATATGCTTTGCCTTTGCGTTGTCTCAGACCTGTTTGTGAGAGTTCCTGTGTATTACCTGGCTGCCTGACGTCCTTCCTGGTTCCTGATCCCTGGCTTGTTCCTGACTCTGCTGTTTTCCTTGTTCCTGATTCTGGCTCAGGGTTTGACTCCTGGCTTGTTATTTGACATGTGGACTTTTTATTATTTTTTGCTATTAATAAAGGTGTGATTATTTTTGCACTTCTCGTCTCAGTCTGATTCCTGGCACCCTGACACTCTTCTAGCGAAGACGCTAAAGCGCAAACAGCTTAAAACACATGTACTAGAACTCACAGATAAACAGGGAAGGAGGTTCAGGGACAGTAAAGAAATTGCGTACATATTTAAAGATTACTACTCCTCCTTATATAACATTAGGGGTGACTCACAGCAGCACAATAATGGTCAAAATAAAACACCACAAGAAAATCTCCTAGAAACATATTTCTCAGACATATCTTTGCCACACCTCACAACGGAAAATTTAGAATACCCAGTTAGCTTTAAGTTTGGGGATTTCCATCTCTTTCAGATGCAGCTCCTGTAGGAAGATTACATCAGGGCTGTGCTGTTTTAAAGTTTTTAATATATGTTTCTGTTTAATGGGGGAGGTAATACCTCCCACATTCCATGATACTATATTGAGAGATGCCTGCATTTTATTGCTATTCTACTCCTAGAAAAAATGAAAGATAACATAACCACTAACTTCCCAGAATCCCAATTAAAATCCCAAATACGCCATACTTTGGCGAAAGAGGAGAGGAGAAGGGGGAACACTTCCCCAGGCAGCCCAGAACACACAAAAAGAAAAAGAAAAACAAAAAGAAAAGAAAAAATAATATCCCAGTTATATTCTCTGTTCTCGAAATTCTTTATATGTCTTAAAATCATAGCTTCTTCAAAAAAGGAAACATGGTGGAGTGTTTCCACTTTTTTACAATTATCTTTAAGTTTACCCCACCTAATTCTTATCATTCATTATCTTGTATCAGTTTTTATATTCTTTTTTAGGCAATATGTTTCAGCCTCTTCTGCCGAATTCAAAATAGTGAAACCCTCTGCCTCTGCTATAACTATTTTTGCTGGATATCTTAGAGTGGCTTTGCAACCGGCTTTTAATAAGCCCGTGCAGTAAGGTGCCATCACCTTTCTTTTTGTTGAGGTGTCTACCGAAAAGTCTTGAAATATATGTATTTGTTTTGTGCCTATCATTAAGGGTTGCACTTTCCTGTGTTGTCTCATTATGTTGATTTTATCTTGGAAATTTAAGTATCTTATAATAACCATCCTTGGTTTAATGTTCCCATCTGGGTATTTCCTAGTACTACCAGTTCTATGCGCTCTTTCCACAATTAATTTATCTAGTGGTGCCTGAAACCCCAATAATTGAGGTAGTGTGTTTGCCCCAAATGCTATGAGATCTGTATATTCTGGGCTCTCAGGTAAACCGACTATTCTAATATTATTTCGACGAGATCTGTCTTCCAGATCATCGAGTTTAGCTTGGAGACTGTTAATTTTACCCGTATGCTTTAAATTAATCTCATCTTGTTCATTGCATTTGTCCTCTATTTCAGAGACTCTTGATTCTACTTCAATTATTCTTTTTGAGAATTGTTGGATCTCCAATGAGAGTCCAGCGATCTCTTTTTTAACTAGGTTGAATTGTGGTAGCAATAGGTCAGCTAATTGATTAAGTGTCATTTGATTTTCTGGATTAGTTGTTGTATGTATTTGTGTTTCTGAAGTAAACTCTGGGCCTGTGTCTAATACCATTTTGTTTTTTTTATCTTTTTTCAGCGGCATTGCCGGGGATCTGGGTTTTGTGCCCGTGATATATGTTTCCATAAATTAATTATGTGTTTGTGTCTTGTGTGTGAGAAAAAAAAAAAGAAAATTTAGAATACATTGACTCACCAATCACCAACAAGGAAATAGCCTTGGCAATTAAAATATGCCAGTTGGGAAGAGCCCGGGCCCAGACGGCGTTAGTGTCTATTATTAAAAAAAAGACTCAGCTTATACCTCAATTGTAACTGTTATTCAATACACTACTGGACACAGGGGGTTTCCCCCTGTGTTAGAAGCACTTATAACGGTGCTGCCAAAACAAGGCAAAACCCCAGATCGCTCAGAAAATTTTAGACCGATCTCGTTGTTAAATACAGACATCAAGATCTTTGCGAAAGTTCTGGCAAACAGACTAAACAAATTCATGCCCTCCCTCATACATTTAGATCAAGTAGGGTTCATACCAGGGAGGGAGGCGAGAGATAACACTCTCAAAGTATTACAACTTATGTCACATGCACAACTAACCACATCACCTCTGGCCCTCATCTCTACGGATGCTGAAAAAGCTTTCGATAGGGTAGTTTGCAAGAATGGCCAGCTCACCCTATCCCACATGAAATTTAGCAATAACTTCATTAATCTTATCTTTTATTTATACAGTGCCCCCACAGCACAAATAAAAGTAAATGGCCTATTATCAGAAAAGTTTGCCCCCTCTCACCCATATTATTTGCACTAACTATAGAGGTTCTGGCACACAAAATCAGAAACGATAGTTCCATAATTGGGATCAGAGTAAGAGAGAGTGAATACAAGCTGGCCATGTACGCCAACAATGTCTTAATGACACTCATTTAGGGTGATTCATGGTACTAATAGTTGGAAGAGTGAACAAGCGTGTCAGGGAGTGGATGTATGAATTGTTTGATGGGAAGTGTGGTGCCTACGTTTTCCAGAGCTCTGACATTGATACTCACAAGAGAAGATAGCATTGTGCAATATACTCACAGGAGGGGAGGGTACAAGAAGGGAAGGTAGAAAGGTAAGAATGAGTAGTAGACCGGTCACCTGTAACTGGTAAAGGAAAATAATAAAAAACACAAGTTATTGAGAAAGAAATGTAAGAATATTAAACAACAGATTCTTCTTAATAATAGTAATTTTAAACAATAATTCTTAGAACGGGTGAAACAAGGGTAAACAGGATATAAACCATTATCATTAAATTAATGTTTTGGGAATGTTATGTATTTTCCCCCTAATATTGTGTCCAACAAATAGGTGTCATTCTAGAGGAGGGGGAATAATAAGTGGGATATATGAAAACAAGAGATATGCGCCCATTTTGGTCCTAATAAGTATACCAGTAGTTAATGGAAAAGGGTCTCAGGAATTGGCCCATAATAAAAACAATATAATACTATAAATAATGTAAATTAAAGTAACTAACACCTTGGTGCTAGAGCAAACCAGAACATTTCAAAAATAAGAAAAAAGAAAAAAACATGAACATTTCAAAAAGATTAAGTGCAATAGGGAGTCTTATCTGATGTAGCACGAATTCAACTTAAGGTTGTGGAAGACTTCTCTAAACATACACCTTTGTGTAGGTCCAATTATCTGCCCACTATAGTGGGTTTCAGGTGTCTGGTTGTGAGGATGCAGATCCTTTCAAGGGCTCAGAGTTGATTCTGTTCCTCTTTCTGTTAACTTTGGTCCAGTTTTCACTACGATGCTTGGGTGTTGAGGCATTGAGGTGTTTTCCAATTTCAAAGTCTTCTTGAAACTTAGGAAGGGAAGGAACTTTTAAGCAGAAGGGGAATCCCCACCTGTATGGGATCTTCAGTTCTTGAAGGTGTAGAGTAAGGTACCTGGCCTCTCTTCTCTTTGATAGTGTTAGCAGACTGAGGTCTGCGAATCTCTGCAGCCTTGCTCCCTCAAATTCATGAGATTGAGATTTCCTGGCAGCAGCAAGGATTCTTTCTTTATCCTTGTACAGTTGGAATTTTAAGATTACATCTCTGGGTGGGTCAGACCCTTTTGGGAGAGGATGCAAAGCTCTCTCTAGTGGTATAGTGTCAGACACATCGGTACCTAGAAATGAGTGGAATAATTTATGTAAGTGTTCTTCCAGATGTTGTGGTTGGATACGCTCAAGAATACCTCTAATCCTGAGGTTGTGCCTTCTGCCTCTATTGTCGAGGTCTTCAATGTGCAACTGGAGGTTTTCTATAGTTGAGTGTTGCTGAGTGTTGTTGTTGTAGTTGTTTAGTCATTATGTCATGTTCAGTATTTATGTGCTTGGACCCTTCTTCTAGGTATTCCACTCTACTACCAAGGTCATTGATATCTTTCCTTACTTCTTTGAGTCCTTTTTTAATTAGCTGGCTGACTTATGTCTTAGCGCTGCAAATTCCTCTTTGGTGGGCAAGAAGTTTAAGTCAGCCCTGGTCAAAGGTATAGAGTGGTCAGTAGGTATGGATGATTGTACAGAGTCATCCAAATCACTAGAGTTTTCCTGCGTGCCAATTTGCAGTGATGGCGTGGAGTCTAGCGATTTGAAGAATTCTTTCATTGCCATTTTACAATTTTGCTGGGCTTTATCAGGCTTTCGTTCTTTGATCGCTCTAGGAGCTTTTCTAACAGACATTGGGGGGTAGTTATCAACGTGTCAACTTTCCTGCCTTCGCCGGCCCAATACGCCCGCCTAAGCTCGCCTACCTTCGCCGCCGCGGACCTGAAAAAATACGCCTAAGTTATCAAAAAAAGCTGTCAAAAAGCCGCGGGGCGATGAGCAGCGGACTGTGAGAGTTTTCACTCATCTGATCTCGCTGCTCTTTGGCTGTTTGACAGCTTTCTTGCTAGCCTGTCACTAAGCACTCACACTAAACTACACTGTTCTACCCCCTATACCGGCGCCCCCGGAGCCCCCCGCAACTAAATAAAGTTACTAACCCCTAAACCGCCACTCCTAGACCCTGCCCCAACTCTGATAAATGTATTAACCCCTAAACCGCCGCTCCTAGACCCTGCCGCAAGTCTTATAAATGTATTAACCCCTAAACCGCCACTCCTAGACCCCGCCGCAAGTCTTATAAATGTATTAACCCCTAAACCGCCGCTCCTACACCCCGCCGCAAGTCTTATAAATGTATTAACCCCTAAACCGCCGCTCCTAGACCCCGCCGCAAGTCTTATAAATGTATTAACCCCTAAACCGCCGCTCCCGGACACCGCTGCCACCTACATTATACCTAGTAACCCCTATCCTGCTGATCCCGCACCTCGCCGCAAATAAAAAAATAGTTTAACCCCTAAACCGCCGCTCCCTGAACCCGCCGCAACCTGAATTAAATTTATTAACCCCTATCCTGCCCCACCTACACCGTCACCACCTATAATAAATTTATTAACCCCTATCCTGCCCCTAACACTAACCCTAACACCCCCCTAACTTAAATATTAATTAAATAAATCTAAATCATATTTCTATTATTAACTAAGTTAATCCAATTTAAAACTAAATACTTACCTATAAAATAAACCCTAATATAGCTACAATATAAATAATAATTATATTGTAGCTATCTTAGGATTTATTTTTATTTTACAGGTACCTTTCAATTTATTTTAACTAGGTACAATAGCTATTAAATAGTTATTAACTATTTAATAGCTTACCTAGCTAAAAAGAAGAGATCAGCCAATCCGATTGAATTTGAATCTGATTGGCTGATTCAATCAGCCAATCAGATTTTTATAACCTTAATTCCGATTGGCTGATAGAATCCTATCAGCCAATCGGAATTTGAGGGACGCCATCTTGGATGACGTCACTTAAAGGAACCTTCATTCGTCGTCTAGTCATCGGGAGAAGAGGATGTTCCGCGCCGGAGGTCTTGAAGATGGAGCCGCTCCTCGTCGGATTTATGAAGTTAGAAGATGCCGCTTGGATGAAGATGTTTGCCGGTCCGGATGTCCTCTTCTGCCTGGATAGTATGAAGACTTCTGCCGCTCCGGATGTCTTCTTTTGGTCCATCGCTGCTCGGCTGAGTGAAGACGACTCAAGGTAGGGAGATCTTCAGGGGGGTAGTGTTAGGTTTATTTAAGGGGGGTTTGGGTTAGAGTAGGGGTATGTGGGTGGTGGGTTGTAATGTTGGGGGTGGTATTGTGTTTTTTTTACAGGCAAAAGAGCTGATTTCTTTGGGGCATGCCCCGCAAAAAGCTCTTTTAAGGGCTGGTAATAGAGCTGTTAACTATTTTAATTTAGATTAGGGTAGGGAATTTTTTTATTTTGGGGGGCTTTGTTATTTTATTAGGGGGCTTAGAGTAGGTGTAAATAGCTAGTGTAGTGTTAGGTTTAATTGTAACTTAGGTTAGGATTTATTTTACAGGTAATTTTGTAATTATTTTAACTAGGTAGCTATTAAATAGTAAATAACTAATAATAGCTATTGTACCTAGTTAAAATAAATGCAAAGTTGCCTGTAAAATAAATATAAATCCTAATATAGCTACAATATAATTATTTGTTATATTGTAGCTATTATAGGGTTTATTTTACAGGTAAGTATTTAGTTTTAAATAGGAAGACTTTAGTTAATAATATTTAATTTATTTCTTTAGATAAAAATTATATTTAACTTAGGGGGGTGTTAGGGTTAGGGTTAGACTTAGCTTTAGGGGTTGATACATTTATTAGAGTAGCGGCGAGGGCCGGTCGGCAAATTAGGGGTTAATACTTGAAGTTAGGTATCGCCGATATTAGGGAGGGCAGATTAGGGGTTAATACAATTTATTATAGGGTTTGCGAGGCGGGAGTGCAGCGGTTTAGAGGTTAATACATTTATTATAGTGGCGGCGAGGTCCGGTCGGCAGATTAGGGGTTAATAAGTGTAGGTAAAGTAGCGGCGACGTTGGGGAGGGCAGATTAGGGGTTAATAAATATAATATAGGGGTCGGCGATGTTAGGGGCAGCAGATTAGGGGTACATAGGTATAATGTAGGTGGCGGCGGTGTGCGGTCAGCAGATTAGGGGTTAAAAAAAATTATTAGAGTGGCAGTGATGTGAGGGGGCCTCGGTTTAGGGGTTCATAGGTAGTTTATGGGTGTTTATTAGAGCACAGTAGTTAAGAGCTTTCTGAACCGGCGTTAGCCCAGAAAGCTCTTAACTCCTGACTTTTTTCTGCGACTGGAGTCTTGTCGGTAGAGGGTCTACCGCTCACTTCAGCCAAGAATCTAAATACCAGTGTTAGGAAGATCCCATTGAAAATATAGGATACGCAATTGGCGTAAGGGGATCTGCGGTATGGAAAAGTTGCGGCTGGAAAGTGAGCGTTAGACCCTTTCCTGGCTGACTCTAAATACCAGCGGGCGGTAAAAAGCAGCGTTAGGACTCCTTAATGCTGCTTTTGACGGCTAACGCAGAACTCTAAATCTAGGCGTAAATTTGTACTTTTTGGGTTAGTGTGACTGAAGTTCTTGTGTAAAGGGTTAGGGCTAAAAGTTGCACCAAACACAACATAAATACAGTACATTAAAATTAAATTTGAGCTTTCGCTCACTTGGAAACATTTTCTTCTATGTGAAGAACATTGGAATGTAAAATATTCATAACTACTTTAGGGTTAGCATGCAAACGATGATTTTTTTTTTAACTAGTTCTCCATTGATGTCTATGGGGAGAAGAAGTTAACGCGTTTGCAATATCCAAAGTCCTCAAGATGGCATGCATCGACTTTGACTTGCCACTTGTAATTTGGCCCTATATAGTATAACTCCATGCCAAAACTGGTTCCCATGAAAGCTGTATCCCCAAATACCTAATACAAACATTCCATTAGAATGCCTATGTGACAAAAGGTTTATTTCAAAAAGAAGACAAAGGAGGGAGGCTGGACCGTCTTTTTTTATAAGTGGGATGATCAGATTGATATACTTAGTAAAATAGTAACATAGTAGATGAGGTTGAAAAAAGACAGTATTCCATCAAGTTCAACCTATACAAATCATAATATACTTACAAAAAAGCTCCAGTAGAGCTTAAATTAATCACATTACAAAATGTGACCCATTTAACACAAGCACGGACTTCCGGCGGAAGCGGTCACGCAGCAGGCAAGCAGTACGCGTCTGCACCGAAGCATCAGCTGCAAGCCAAGCTCCAGGGGTATATCTCTCTAGGCGGTCCTGGATACACGCCGAGACCTAACGAATTGGAGAGATACTCAGGTGTCCAGGTGTCTGTTCGGAGAGCACGAGGGGAAGGCACTGTACATAACGTTACAACCCTCAGCGCACCGTGCTAAAGTTCCCCCTCCTACACGTGGGCAGAGGACGCCAGGGTATCACTTGGTTGAAGTAAGCCTTTCGGACACGCACAGGTTCCCGAGGTATAAAGATCAGCAGACAAGCTCCAGCAGGGAACTCTGATAAACCCGCCGTCAAGTAAAGCTGGAAATTGGATCAGCAGTGCAGGTACACAGCTGTGTAAAGGAAAACGGGGACAGACTTGGATGGCGAACATTGGAAAACATATACCAGATAAGTACCCGGTTTAAAGTAATACAATTGTTTAAAAGGGTAACTGAGATCAAAGCAGATAAAAGGCTTTGTAAAGGCCGGTGAAGATAAACAGAAGGGGCAACCTGGGTGGACAATCCTTAGGAATGGATAGAGGGATTACCTGCTATATGTAGGGCCCAGAGTTGAAGGCACACTGTTAAATTTGTCAGAACACCTTTAACAAAATCTCGCTCTGGCTTGCTAATGAACACTGATAAGAGGTCAAAGAACATACTGGAGCTGCCATAAATAGTCTGTCCTGCACCAGCACATTGGCTAAAGTTAACACATAAGCTATATAAACTTTTATTAAGGAAAAGGAAAGAACACCGTTGTTGTAATCTACATATAAAGTGGGCCTATATTTACTGAAGCTAAACAAAGTAGTCTGACTAATGAATGATTTGAATGGACTCTCATGAGTAAAATACAAAAAATCCAGTCTCTATATTTAAGGATTTTACAAGACAAGGCAGCTATCCCCTTAAGACAATCTGAATGCAAAGAAAGGTGGAACAGAATTCCCTCCTTTTGCTGAGTATTAAAGGGACATACTGAAGTTAACAGTTAAAATATCTCTTCTGCCTGTACCCTAATAGAAATTTCCAGCAGTAAAAATTGGGGTTTGATTTGGAAAGCATCTGTTCTTTTGCTTTTGGGGTCGCTTTCTTTCCATCTATCTTTTTATATATATCTCATAAGATCTGATCAGAAGATAAGCTGTGTAAATACCCTGCAATCAAAAAGGAATACAAAACAGATCATAAGTTACTGACTGGGACAATTAAAAAGCTGTATCTAGGAAAATTAAAAACATAACTGGCTGATAAAAATAGCAATAAGCTTTATAAGGAAAAAGAGAAAGAAAGAAGCCTGAAACTGAACACTGAGCAATTTAAAGATATAAGAAGCATATCATATACCATATACTTTAAAGAGATGATAATGTCAAGGGCGCAATAATTTCGTGGGAATCTGTGTGTGCCCCTGCATATCTTTTTCTCACTTGTTTTGAAGTATTATTTTATGGCTGTTCTTAACGATGATTGTAATCTCATATACATTAATATACTTGATGTGATAGGAAGGGGGGAAATTGATTAACGTTGGAGGGATATATATATATAAAAACTCTGGACATATTGGTCCTCTTTCCCGGTCTTTTCTTTTCTTTTCTTCTTTTATGCTCTCTCTTTCTGGTTGATCTTGCTCTGACTCTCCCTCTTTGGCTATCCTTTTTCAGACTGGTATAAGATAATTGGCATAATTTCTTTGACTAGATCAGCATGCCTGTATGTATAAGTTCAATAAGCTTAGATCTAAATTGAAAAAGTGTTTGGAATTAATAGCTAATAACAACAGGATAACTCTTTATCAGAGAAACTAAGAGTAAATGGAGTGTTTATGAAAGGGTACACACTTAAATCAGGAATTCGCTGAATATTGTACATACTGATATTTAAGGCTCTCTCTACTCGTACATGGGCCCCTCTTTTCATAGATTAGAGAAGCACTATCTCTGATTATACAGTGGAAACAGAATTGGAACTTATAGTAAACAGCAGCAAGGGAACTCGCTATTGGAGTAATAGTGCCTAGAGTATAATAAAGAAATATATACAAAAGTTTGACGAGGTGGTACTAATGTAAATAGCTTTTTGAAGTAATATGTAAAACAAAAGAAAGAAGTAATAGAACATTAATACGAGAGAAGGAAAGGGTAGTAGGTAGGCACTCAGACACTTTTTTTTCTTCCCCCCCCCCCCCCAATAAAGCACTTAAAACACAAGGTAAAATTAGTTCACTAGGACATAACACTTTAAAACACCTGATATCTCACAACTAAATATATACACATAGATACAGGCACAAGATTGCACACATAGATTGATGGATAAATATATATCTAAAAATAAGTTAAAATCACCCACAATGTCATCCAGGAATAAAAATCAAGATAAAAAAAGTAACAAATCTAATTTAGAGGTTCTGGAGGATGTAGAAGAAAACACTGCACAAAATAATGGAGATTTAGTTAGGCAATTAAATGCACTCTTCTCTCCAAAATTTGATTCTATACAACATAGTATAAATGAACTCTCCAATGAAGTTAAATATTTTGCGACAAGGATTAGTCATGTAGAACAGAGGGTTTCAGATATCGAAGATAGAGAGCTACAAAAGGACCAGATAACACAAAATATGTCAACACAACTCGAAGCAATTAAAGCAAAACTGGAAGACTTGGAGAACCGCACAAGGCGGAACAACATTAGGTTAATCGGCTTACCAGAAAGCATAACAGATAGAGAACTCAAGGAGTTCGCAGAGAGGGAATTACTGCATATGCTAAAAATTGATAGAGCTGAATCTACAATTATAGTAGAAAGAATTCACAGAATAGGCCCAGTCAAAAAAACAACACAAGGAGAGAATCTTAATAGAGCAGTTATCATGAAGATGTTAAATTTTCAGGATAAGATAGCAATGTTCAACCCATATAGGAAACTAAATAACAAATTAATGTATAAAGGGAAAAAATTATTATTATTTAATGATTATTCAATAGAAACCTCCAATAAAAGACGCATTATGGCACCATACTGCACAAAGCTTATTCAAATGGGCTGGAAAGCCAGGTTACTATACCCAGCAAAGATAAATATACAATTGAAAGAGGGCAACAAATTGTTTACAGAAGAGGCAGAAGTAAAAAAATTTTTAGAAAATAATCATGGCAATGAAAAAGTATAATGTGAGGATAGTTGCTAGACAGTGGGTCTTACAAGCGGGTACAGGCAGGCAGTGCGCCCGCTTTCTTTCTTTTTTTTTTGAGTCTCTATTTCTTGAAGCAGGAATGCTGGTTTTATTACTGGGCTAGATGCCCAAGATTAAAAGATTTATTTTTAAATTATCACTCAAATAGAGTAAAATGTCTTTCAAAATTATATCATGGAATATAGGTGGAATTACTTCACCTATTAAAAGGAAGTCTGTATTGAAGCATGCAAAGAAACTGGGAGCCCAGATAATCCTCCTTCAAGAAACACACTTAAAAAGCGAGGAAGCAGCTAAATTAAAGGGGGGTTGGATAAAGGAAGTAATTTTTACCCCATGTAGTTCAAGGAAAAGAGGAGTAGCCATTTTATTTAGCAAGACGCTAGAATACACTATTAGCAAGATAATACTAGATAAAGAGGAAAGGTATATCATTCTGGCAGCTGTAATTCAAGGCAAGGAGTATATACTTTGTAATATATACGGCCCCAATAGTGAGGATCCAGAATTCTGGAGGAAGATAAGAGACCAACTGATGATATATTCAGATAAAAAACTAATAATTGGAGGAGATTTTAACCTTACCCCAAATTTACTCCTGGATAGACAGAAAGTAAGTGGGGGAAATAAAATAAAGGATGTGAGAGGTCAAAGGAATATGGGGGCTAAAAGGAAAAGGGAAAGCATAATACTTAAAAATTTAAAAAAAGATTTAAATGTACAGGATATCTGGAGGATTAAGAACCCAGATGGGAGGGAATTTACATGTCTTTCCAAAACTAAACATTCACTTTCAAGAATAGATATCTTTTTGGTATCAGAAAGCTTGATTAATCCGATACAAGAAGCCAAAATAGAGCAAATTACATTATCAGACCATGCCCCCATTAGCATCACCTTTAACATACCTCCTATGAAACAACCAGGTTCATTCTTTTTCCCAAAATATTTATTAAATAATCCTAAATTCATAAGCTTTTTGAAAGAAAAATGGAAGGAATATGATAGATTTAATAATAGCTACTGGAATAAAACCAACATATACTGGAATACTGAGAAAGCAGTACTTAGGGGAGAGATTACCTCCTTCGTAATTAAGATGAAAAAAAAATTAAACTATAAAAAACAACAAGTAACTAAAGCTTTAACTAATGCATATACTAAATTCCTAGATAATAGATCAAAGTTGAACTGGGAAAAATACGTGTTGGCAAAACAGAATAGGGATAATTTTCTTACCCAAAACGAAATTAAGGAGGATATGAAAAGATGTGCAAAGTTTTACAGATTTGGTAATAAGGCCGGAAGATTTCTGGCCCAAATAAATAATAATCAAAAGAAAAGCAAGTTTATATCTGGGCTAAAAATAGGGAGTAGGGTGGTAACTGACCCTAAAGAGATCCAAGAAACATTTTATGAATACTTCTCAAAGCTTTACCTATCATTCCCCATAGACAAGAATATAAAAGAACAGTTTTGGCAAACAGTAACGGTCCCAAAAATTAATACAACCCAGCTAAATAAACTTAATGAAATGATTTCTGAGGAGGAAGTAGTACAAACTATTAGAAACTTAGCTAGTAATAAGGCTGCTGGTCCTGATGGACTACCCCCCGAGTTCTACAAAATTTTGATTGCAGAAATCACACCCACAATAACATTATTACTTAATAAGTTCTGGACAGGGCAACTTATGCCCTCTACAGATTTTAATGAATCTGCGATAATTATTATACCGAAACCAGGGAAAGATCCACAATTAATAGAGTCGTATAGACCAATATCATTATTAAATACTGATTATAAATTAATTACAAGTATTATAGCTAAAAGAATGCAAGTCATACTTGGGGAGGTGGTCCATCAGGACCAAACAGGTTTTATGAAAGGACGCTCATCTAACATCAATTTAAGGAAATTGTATATAACATTGGCAGATGTTTGGTATAATAAAAAATTTAATAAGAAAATAAGTGAGGAAGACCTCTCTATAATAGCGCTGGATGCGCACAAAGCGTTTGATTCTATAGTGTGGGACCACATATTTATAACTTTAGAGAAATTCGGATTCTCTGGAAACTCATATAACATGATTGAACTATTATATAAAAAATCCCAAGCTACTCTAATTATAAATAAAGAAAAAACGAGGCACTTTCCACTTTTAAGAGGAACTAGACAAGGGTGCCCCCTGTCCCCCTTAATTTTTAATTTAGCCCTGGAACCACTACTTAATATACTTAGATCTAAGATTCCAGGAATAAGTTTACGAGGGAAGGAAATCAAACTAGCAGTATATGCAGATGATCTGCTAATTTTTACTAAACAGTCCCATAGAAACTTTAAACAAATATGTCAAATAGTGGATGAATTCGGAGCATTCTCTGGTTACAAAATTAATAAAAATAAATCAGAAGTACTATGGGTGCACAAGACAAAAGACTCAGATACCCAAACTTTTAAAGAAGTAAAACATACTTTAACTTATCTGGGCCTAAAATTCTCAGCAGACCGAGAGGAAATATACACATTAAATATAAAAGAAGCTGTCAAAAAATTTGCCGAAACTCTGAAGCACTGGGAAACCCTCCCCTTATCCCTATATGGGAAGATAAATTTATTAAAAATGGTGGCACTACCACGCTTATTATATATTTTTCAAAACATCCCCCTACTCTTGAAAAGTACAGAAAGGAAGAAAATAAGTACATCTATTAGAACATATTTATGGGGGGGAAAAAAAATAAGGCTAAATCATGGGAAACTAACACTCCCAAAGAATCGAATGGGAATGGCCCTACCTGACATTACTCTATATAACCTAGTGGCAGTAGGAAAAATCGCTATAGACTGGCTCCTAGACATAGGACACTTCTCCATATTGGATATAGAATCTCAAATAGTCAAACCCCTGTACTTAAGGAATATAGTCCACTTAGAAATTAATAAACTCCCCATATATATTAAGAGAATTAATTTATTTAAAGACCCAATAATAGCATGGCACAAAATCTGCAATAAGCTGAATATAAGATTTGCAGTATCACATTTTCTCCCAATCAGAGGGAACCAAGATTTCCAACTAGGCTTTCTAACAAACATTGGGGTAGAATGGGAAGAGTATGGCTTAATTAATATGACGCAAATTATAAATAGAGAAGGAGATAACGCTAGGATTATGGAATTCAGGGAAATGCAGGATAAATTTCAATTCAAGAAGGAGCACTATTACGCATACTTACAAATTAGAGACTACTGCTCGAAATTGATAAGATTACATGGGAAAATATGGGATCACTCATCCCTGACGCCAGTCTATAATGCATACAAAAATAACAAGTTCTCAATATCTCTATTATACAATACTATAAAACATACAGAATACGAGAAATATGTGGAGAAAATCACATCAAAATGGAAAGATATGTATTTTCCTGACCTGAACCCACAGATTATTTTTAAAAGTATAGGAAGGATTGAGAAGGCTACGTTAGCAGCTACATTACGCGAACAACATATTAAAATTATATGGATGACATATATTACACCTGAAACAATGTCTAAATGGGGGAAGGATCTCAATGGGTATAAATGTAAAAAATGCAGCGGAATTAAAGCCAACCTGATCCACTGCATATGGACATGCCCTAAACTGCAACGATTCTGGAAAATGGTAATTTATTGGGCTAATAAAATATGCAGTGAACAATTAATACTACAAGCAGACCATGTTATATTCCTGAATTTTAAAAAAACTGAAGTCATACACTCTAAACCTTTTTTTTCAATGCTAATTATAATAAGTAGAAATCTTATTTTAAAGGGGTGGAAGAATGAACGAGCACCAACATTGAATGCCCTAAAAAATATAGTGCATAAACAATTCTTGATTGAACAACATGATATTTGGTATAATTTGGAGGTAAATGTAAAAAGGTTCTTTGAAAAATGGAAATTCTGGATTAAGATACAAGATAGGGACACACAAAGTGAATTAATTACTAGATTTGAAAACACCACCTACATAATGGAGAGCAGGCTTAGAGAAGAGTGGTTATGAGGGTGGAAGATAAGCTGCAAGTTATGCCATAACAATGTTTCGCTATTGAAAAGTCTATAAGATATATGATTGAAAGAGAATATAATAGAAAGGAAAGCGTAAGGTACAATGTAGAATTAGACAGTATAATAGTTAAATGATGTTTAGAAACTGTTTATTTTCAACCTGGAGCTGCGTCTCCTAGACAAGCTGCGAACAAATTGGAGCTGTGTCTCCACAATCTGTGTCTATTTTTGTTATTCATCTTCTTTTCTATATGTATTGATTGAAAATAATAAAAAGAAATAAAAAAAAAAAAAAAAAAAACACAAGCAATTATATCCCTGAATTCTGTTTCGAGTCAGAAATTTTCTAAACCATTTTTAAATGTAGGTAATTAGATAATAATGAGTTCCACAATTTTATTGCTCTCACAATGAAAAAACATTTACGTTGCAGGAGATTGAATCTCCATTCCTCCAGCCTTAAATTGTGACCTCTTGTCACAAGACATTTTCTTGGAATAAACAGAGCTTCTGCCAACTTTGTTTATGGGCCTTGAATATATTTATGTAAACTAATCATGTCACCACTCAAGTACCTTTTTTCTATAGAAAACAGACCTAGTTTGGCTAACCTCTCCTCACAGCTTAAATTTTACATTCCACTTATTAGCTTTGTGGCCCTTTTCTGCAATATCTTTTTTCGAGATTGGTTTCCTGAACTGCACTCCATACTTAAGGTGATGTCCTACCAGGTATTTATATAGTGACAAAATGATGCTTTCCTACCTTGCATCAATGCCTCTTTTAATACATGCTAGTATCTTATTAGCTATAAAAGCCACTGCCCTGCTTTGTGCACCCATCTTTAGCTTGTTATCTATTAATACTCCCAAATCCCTTTCCTCCTCTGTTTTGCTAATTTCAGTCCCATTTAAATACAGTGGGTATTGAAAAGAATCACCCCCCTTGAAAATAATCACATTTTGTTGCTTTGCAGCCTGAAATAAAAACAGACACAGTTTTTGTTTATCCAATTGTAATTACTCAATGCAACTTCTAACATCCAAGTAAAAGATATAACACCAACATGTCAGGCAAAAATAAAGACAATTCAAAAACAGAATCACTGAGTTGGAAAGAGGATCACCCCCTCAATCCGGAGTAGCTAATCATCTTCTCAATGGCACACAGAAACTGTGATCAGCTGTAGGCATATTGATTAGCTCTGCATGAAAATAGCTTTCCTAGAGCATCTCAGTCCCTGGTAGAGCAACTGAAGCAAACAATCAACTATGGGTGGCAAGGCACTGTCAAACGATCTCCGGAATAATGTTGTAGAAAGGCACAAGTCAGAAGATGGATACAAGAAAATATCATAGGCTTTATCAATGCCTAGAAGCACAGTGAAGTCTATTATTAAGAAATGGAAGATATTTGCTATATATATACACACAACACAGACCCTCTCAGGACGTTGCTCCAAACTGGATGAAATAGCTAGGAGGAAACTGGTCAGAGAGGCTACCAAGAGGCCCACAGCAACTCTGAAGCAGTTTCAGGATTTTATGACAAAGAGTTCTCATTGTGTGCATGTGACAACAATATCACAACTTCTCCACAAATGTGGCTTGTGTGGGAGGGTTGCAAGAAAAAAGACACTCATCAAGAAAGGCCACATGCAGTCACAACTGAGCTTTGCCATAACACACCTAGGAGATTCTGAGGCCACATGGAAAAAGATGTTATGGTCAGATGAGACTAAAATTGAATTATTTTGGGGGAGGCGGAGTTAGATACAGGATGCGTCTCCATGAAGCTCCTCTCTACAAGGCAGCTTTTAGCTATTTCTTTCTAAATATATGACACTAATGTGATATGATCCCACATGTTACGGGTCTATACCTTCTCTGCAACCTTAAATGAGCTGATAAATTGACGGCACCCTGCCCAAGATTCGCTTCAATCACGCTATAGAGATCGGGCATCACGGATACCGTTTCTAAGATGGCAGTGATGACCACATGGGGAGTGAAAGTGTGACACACAATTGAACTCTGCTTGCAGAGAATCGAACAGAACTTAATGACTGAGATAACTTCTATTTTTGCAACGGCTGCCCGCAGTGATACCTGTCCAATGTCACTTGATTTGGGTCACCAGACACATAGCACTGTTGCGGCAGCCCTTGAGACGCAGCCAGCCTGGTCTGAGGGAATCACCTCACAGGCAGTAGATTCTCCTGCCTACACTGGAGTCAGTGACTACCGCTGGATCTATTCATCTTGGAGTGATATACTCGGTCCCTGGGAGACATACAGAGAGACAGTTCTAAGCTACCCTCCTGAGATTCCGATACCATCTCTCTGGTGGTCCGAGAACGAACCGGAGGGGAGCTACATAAGCCTTGGGGAGCTGCTGATTCAACCTACCAAAGTCGGGTTATCGCAAAACTCAAGCGGCGTTGGGAATCCTCCTTCACCACTCCATACTAACACGTTGCTGGTGGAAGCAGAGGATCCCATATATTTGAGAGTGTGGCGACAAACAGAGGACAGCAAAGGGAAGATCCTACACATAATACACGGCTCTGCATGGTTGGAGTTTTTGCAACCACTAACCTACCCACTATATAACAGCCCCCAACAAAGACGCTCAGGTGTCGGATAGACTATCTTAGCTGTGGCCTATATTACACAGTAACTCTGACTTCAAGGTGACTTCAATGCTGGCATTAGTTTGTTGAATTCTGCTGCAGACACAGGACTATATGATGGAGACTGATGAGATAACATTGTCTGATAGTGTTGGTCTTTGTTACATGGCACGTATAGTCTTGTTTTCCATAACGGTATAGGGAGGTGTAGATGGGTCCTCAAATCATTTTATGTTTTTCTTCCACCTGACTTCTAAATCTCTGTTGACACCTATGTGTAGATTACATGTTTATGTTTATTTGGAGTTGGCTGACACCGCTATTCTACACAATGCTGAGCTTATATTGCTCTCAGAGAATAGTGGTTTGCAAAGGAGACTACACAGATCTGATATCTATATACCCACATTATTTGTGACAGAAAAGCTCAATGCTCACAAGAAGAGTTTTGTTCTAAACATCTGCAAGGGGGAGCTCAAATACTTGTACAGGAGGCTAAAGAACAGTGTTAACCTATATTTTTTATTCAGAATGGTATTAATTATCAATGTTTATCTCATATGATAATTTAGTACAAGAGTGTCTCTTCATATACCGCATGTTTCTTATATATTGTATGTACTGGTACATTCTATTTAAGCACACGCCACTCACAAACCTCACGGAAGGGACTCTCATATATACCTCCTTGCCGTAGTTTACTGGCTAAGACACCTACATTAGCTAGACACCTCAAACGTTAAAACTTCTCACATATAGACCATAAACATGATCTCAACTAAATCCCCCACTAGCATGTGTACATAAAGGTCCATACAACTGGCAGGATTATATGGTATAAGTTTATATAGATGTTATGCAAGACTGAGGATGTGCTGCCTGCGGCCGGGACGGCAGATCTCTGTCAGTGATTACGTTTATTCTAACATTACCAATACCCCGGGACCTATTACCCTTCAACAGTTACATACAGCTCATAGTATATAATAAGACTGCATGGTATATTTTATTCTCCTACCTGATATTATTTTGTATTTGCTGAGTATAGTACCTCTTTTCTAGATATATAGGGTAAGCTAGCCCATACTTAACGTGGATTAAATATACATATTTAGTGGTATGCCATAGTTGGAAATTATCTCTTACATATGCCAATTTTTACACCCACATCAAGAAATAGTTTTTGAGCCCTGTTACCTTCCCTTTACTTTGATTTAGATGCGACTTTGGCAGTTTCTTTTTATGATATTCAGAGATGTTATGAGTCCTTAATATACCCATAGTGCATACCAATAACACATATGTTCCTATTTAGTATAATATCACCTGGTTTCTGGTTTATATAGCTATGCTAGCCCCCATAATATTTATCAGCAAACTATAACCCCCCCAATATTTCTTACCGGATAAGCACAGGAAAATGCATCCTACAAAATTTTTATTGTACTTTTTTCATATCCCCCCTAAACCTCTCATTAGGCGAAGTTAACGCTGCAAGAGTACATAAGATACTCTAGCTTAATGCTAGAGGGTACAGTTTACTGAGTGGTTTCATTATAGTTGAAGGGGATGTATGACCATAATCATATTTTGAGGCATTCCCACCCTTTAATGTATTGGGTTATTTACTGACAAATCTTATAGGGTGCCCTATTTTGCAACTTCTGTGTTGCTTCAAGAGATCTGTACATCTGACTGTATGTTAAATGTGAAAAATGTTTTGTTTTATGTGTCTGTTTCTATCATCTCAATGAAAAAATTATTTAAAAAAAAATAAAAAAATGAATTATTTGGCCTCAACACCAAACGATATGTCTGGAGGAAATCCAATAAAGCTCACCATCCAAATAACACCATACCTACAGTAAAGCACAAAGTGGTAATATCCTGTTATGGGGGTGTTTCTCTGCAGCAGGCACTGGAGCTCTTGTCAGGATAGAAGGAATAATTGATGGACAAAATACTGTCAAATTATTGAGGAAAATCTGCTGCCCTCTGCCAGGGAGTTGTCAATGGGAAGAAGGTTTTCCTTCCAACATGACAATGACGCAAAGAACACAGCAACAATGACCACACAGTGGTTGAAGGAGAAAAAGGAAAAAAGGTGAATGTCCTTGCATGGCATAGTCAGAGCCCAGACTTAATCCCCATTGAATATCTGTGGCATGGCTTTAAGACTGCAGTCCACAAACAGTCACCATCAAATGTAACGGAAATGGAGCAGCTCTGCAAAGAAGAGTGGGCAAATATTGCAGTGTCTAGATTAGGGTTGCCGCCGTCCCTTAAAATACAGGACACTTATAAGTTACACATACTGCAGGGTGTACAGGGAGGAATATGAATAGTGCTGTCCAGAAACACAATACATGTTCCTCTCTGCACACCCTGCAGCATGTGTAACTCATAAGTGTCCAGGAAAACTAGGCTGAGGTGGCAACCCTAGTCTAGATATGCAAAGTTGGTAGTGGTAGAGACATATCCCAACAGACTAAAGGCAGTAATTAAAGCAAAAGGTGGTTCAACAAAATACTGACACAAGGGGGTGATCCTTTTTCCAACTCAGCGATTCTGTTTTTGAATTGTCTTTATTTTTGCCTAACATATTGGTGTTATATCTTTCACTTGGATGTTATAAGTTGCACTGAGTTATTACAACTGGATAAACAAAAACTGTGTCTGTTTTTATTTCAGGCTGCAAAGCAACAACATGTGATTATTTTCAAGGGGATGATTATTTTAAATACCCACTGTAATAGGCTGCCTGCTTATTAAATGTAGAACCTTGCATTTTCCAGTAAATCTCATTTTCCATTTACCTGCCCATTCTTCTAATTTTTTTAGATCCCCTTGTAAAGCAAGTTTATCCTGCACGGACATAATGACATTACACATCTTTTTATCATCTGCAAAAATAGAGATGTTGCTATTTAATCTTTGTTCCAAAACATTAATAAAAATATTAAAAAAGAATATAATTCATAAAAAGTTATTCTTTGTGAAAGGCACATCTGGGCCAATTGACCACTTTTTTAAAGGGATATATTGGTCAAATATATTTTTAGCATTTATTTGAAAGATTAGCAAGTAAATATGTTAAAAAATAAGGCCTAGATTTAGAGTTCGGCGGTAGCCGTCAAAACCAGCGTTAGAGGCTCCTAACGCTGGTTTTGGCCGCCCGCTGGTATTTGGAGTCAGTGATTAAAGGGTCTAACGCTCACTTTTCAGCCGCGACTTTTCCATACCGCAGATCCCCCTACGCCATTTGCGTAGCCTATCTTTTCAATGGGATCTTCCTAACGCCGGTATTTAGAGTCGTTTCTGCAGTGAGCGTTAGAGCTCTAACGACAAGATTCCAGCCGCCTGAAAATAGCAGGAGTTAAGAGCTTTCTGGCTAACGCCGGTTTATAAAGCTCTTAACTACTGTACCCTAAAGTACACTAACACCCATAAACTACCTATGTACCCCTAAACCGAGGTCCCCCCACATCGCCGCCACTCGATTAAAATTTTTAACCCCTAATCTGCCGACCGCCACCTACGTTATACTTATGTAACCCTAATCTGCTGCCCCTAACACCGCCGACCCCTGTATTATATCTATTAACCCCTAACTTGCCCCCCACAACGTCGCCGCAAGCTACTTAAAATAATTAACCCCTAATCTTCCGACCGCAAATCGCCGCCACCTACGTTATCCCTATGTACCCCTAATCTGCTACCCCTAACATCGCCGACCCCTATGTTATATTTATTAACCCCTAATCTGCCCCCCTCAACGTCGCCGACACCTACCTACACTTATTAACCCCTAATCTGCCGAGCGGACCTGAGCGCTACTATAATAAAGTTATTAACCCCTAATCCGCCTCACTAACCCTATCATAAATAGTATTAACCCCTAATCTGCCCTCCCTAACATCGCCGACACCTACCTTCAATTATTAACCCCTAATCTGCCGACCGGAGCTCACCGCTATTCTAATAAATGTATTAACCCCTAAAGCTAAGTCTAACCCTAACACTAACACCCCCCTAAGTTAAATATAATTTTTATCTAACGAAATAAATTAACTCTTATTAAATAACTTATTCCTATTTAAAGCTAAATACTTACCTGTAAAATACATCCTAATATAGCTACAATATAAATTATAATTATATTATAGCTATTTTAGGATTAATATTTATTTTACAGGCAACTTTGTAATTATTTTAACCAGGTACAATAGCTATTAAATAGTTAAGAACTATTTAATAGTTACCTAGTTAAAATAATAACAAATTTACCTGTAAAATAAATCCTAACCTAAGATATAATTAAACCTAACACTACCCTATCAATAAAATAATTAAATAAACTACCTACAATTACCTACAATTAACCTAACACTACACTATCAATAAATTAATTAAACACAATTGCTACAAATAAATACAATTAAATAAACTATCTAAAGTACAAAAAATAAAAAAGAACTAAGTTACAGAAAATAATAAAATATTTACAAACATAAGAAAAATATTACAACAATTTTAAACTAATTACACCTACTCTAAGCCCCCTAATAAAATAACAAAGCCCCCCAAAATAAAAAATTCCCTACCCTATTCTAAAATACAAATATTACAAGCTCTTTTACCTTACCAGCCCTGAACAGGGCCCTTTGCGGGGCATGCCCCAAGAATTTCAGCTCTTTTGCCTGTAAAAAAAAACATACAATACCCCCCCCCCAACATTACAACCCACCACCCACATACCCCTAATCTAACCCAAACCCCCCTTAAATAAACCTAACACTACCCCCCTGATGATCTTCCTACCTTGTCTTCACCATGCCAGGTTCACCGATCCGTCCTGGCTCCAAGATCTTCATCCAACCCAAGCGGGGGCTAGACATCCACTGAAGAAGTCCAGAAGAGGGTCCAAAGTCTTCCTCCTATCCGGCAAGAAGAGGACATCCGGACCGGCAAACATCTTCTCCAAGCGGCATCTTCTATCTTCTTCCATCCGATGACGACCGGCTCCATCTTGAAGACCTCCAGCGCGGATCCATCCTCTTCTTCCGACGACTAGACGACGAATGACGGTTCCTTTAAGGGACGTCATCCAAGATGGCATCCCTCGAATTCCGATTGGCTGATAGGATTCTATCAGCCAATCGGAATTAAGGTAGGAATTTTCTGATTGGCTGATTCCATCAGCCAATCAGAATATAGTTCAATCCGATTGGCTGATCCAATCAGCCAATCAGATTGAGCTCGCATTCTATTGGCTGATCGGAACAGCCAATAGAATGCGAGCTCAATCTGATTGGCTGATTGGATCAGCCAATCGGATTGAACTATATTCTGATTGGCTGATTCCATCAGCCAATCAGAAAATTCCTACCTTAATTCCGATTGGCTGATAGAATCCTATCAGCCAATCGGAATTCGAGGGACGCCATCTTGGATGACGTCCCTTAAAGGAACCGTCATTCGTCGTCTAGTCGTCGGAAGAAGAGGATGGATCCGCGCTGGAGGTCTTCAAGATGGAGCCGGTCGTCATCGGATGGAAGAAGATAGAAGATGCCGCTTGGAGAAGATGTTTGCCGGTCCGGATGTCCTCTTCTTGCCGGATAGGAGGAAGACTTTGGACCCTCTTCTGGACTTCTTCAGTGGATGTCTAGCCCCCGCTTGGGTTGGATGAAGATCTTGGAGCCAGGACGGATCGGTGAACCTGGCATGGTGAAGACAAGGTAGGAAGATCATCAGGGGGGTAGTGTTAGGTTTATTTAAGGGGGGTTTGGGTTAGATTAGGGGTATGTGGGTGGTGGGTTGTAATGTTGGGGGGGGGGTATTGTATGTTTTTTTTTACAGGCAAAAGAGCTGAAATTCTTGGGGCATGCCCCGCAAAGGGCCCTGTTCAGGGCTGGTAAGGTAAAAGAGCTTGTAATATTTGTATTTTAGAATAGGGTAGGGAATTTTTTATTTTGGGGGGCTTTGTTATTTTATTAGGGGGCTTAGAGTAGGTGTAATTAGTTTAAAATTGTTGTAATATTTTTCTTATGTTTGTAAATATTTTATTATTTTCTGTAACTTAGTTCTTTTTTATTTTTTGTACTTTAGATAGTTTATTTAATTGTATTTATTTGTAGCAATTGTGTTTAATTAATTTATTGATAGTGTAGTGTTAGGTTAATTGTAGGTAATTGTAGGTAGTTTATTTAATTATTTTATTGATAGGGTAGTGTTAGGTTTAATTATATCTTAGGTTAGGATTTATTTTACAGGTAAATTTGTTATTATTTTAACTAGGTAACTATTAAATAGTTCTTAACTATTTAATAGCTATTGTACCTGGTTAAAATAATTACAAAGTTGCCTGTAAAATAAATATTAATCCTAAAATAGCTATAATATAATTATAATTTATATTGTAGCTATATTAGGATTTATTTTACAGGTAAGTATTTAGCTTTAAATAGGAATCATTTATTTAATAAGAGTTAATTTATTTCGTTAGATAAAAATTATATTTAACTTAGGGGGGTGTTAGTGTTAGGGTTAGACTTAGCTTTAGGGGTTAATACATTTATTAGAATAGCGGTGAGCTCCGGTCGGCAGATTAGGGGTTAATAATTGAAGGTAGGTGTCGGCGATGTTAGGGAGGGCAGATTAGGGGTTAATACTATTTATGATAGGGTTAGTGAGGCGGATTAGGGGTTAATAACTTTATTATAGTAGCGCTCAGGTCCGCTCGGCAGATTAGGGGTTAATAAGTGTAGGCAGGTGTCGGCGACGTTGTGGGGGGCAGATTAGGGGTTAATAAATATAACATAGGGGTCGGCGATGTTAGGGCAGCAGATTAGGGGTACATAGGGATAACGTAGGTGGCGGCGGTTTACGGAGCGGCAGATTAGGGGTTAAAAGTGTAATGCAGGGGTCAGCGATAGCGGGGGCGGCAGATTAGGGGTTAATAAGTGTAAGGTTAGGGGTGTTTAGACTCGGGGTACATGTTAGAGTGTTAGGTGCAGACGTAGGAAGTGTTTCCCCATAGGAAACAATGGGGCTGCGTTAGGAGCTGAACGCTGCTTTTTTGCAGGTGTTAGGTTTTTTTTCAGCTCAAACTGCCCCATTGTTTCCTATGGGAGAATCGTGCACGAGCACGTTTTTGATGCCGGCCGCGTCCGTAAGCAACTCTGGTATCGAGAGTTGCATTTGCGGTAAATATGCTCTACGCTCCTTTTTTGGAGCCTAACGCAGCATTTGTTTGAACTCTCGATACCAGAGTTAAATTTATGGTGCGGCCAGAAAAAAACCCGCGGAGCGTTAACAGCCCTTTTACCGCCGAACTCCAAATCTAGGCCTAAGTAAGGGCCGTTTAAATTTAAGATAAAACTAACAGGTAGTGGAGGGACTCCGCCGACCTACAAAAGTAGGTTTATTCAGCACAGGAACATTTGCTTTTCAATAAGCAAAACACTGTAATACATTTTATTTTAGATGGTACAATTATATTTTTTGAGTACAAAGTGCCAATATTTATCTGCATTTCCATTGAATTAATTAATTCAAATAATAATTACAAATTTATTGTTATATGAAATGGTTTATACTGTAAAAAACAATTTTTTTTATAGTAATTATGAATTGAATCTTATCTGAACCGAGTGTTCTTTCTAATACTGAAGACTGAAGCTCTCTATTTTACTAGTTACATATTTCATATTTATTGCAACAGAGCTTTTGGTTTATTAATACTAGCTTATAGTACTTTAATCGGTCAATAGACTCAGGAAGGATAAGTGCCCTTCACAGCACTCAGGTCTTGTTCACAGCACTTAAAGCACAAGATAAAGATAAAGTATAAAGTATAAGATAAGAATAACAGCAATAAGAATTAGCAATATTTAAAGGGACAGTTAACTGTAAAATAGTTTTTCCCTGAATGTATTCCCAGTAACTTGTTATATAGGGTATAAAATGTATGAGAATTGTTCATTTATGCTTCCTTTTGTCAAAGAAATAGCTGGATTTGCTGTTTGAAACCACAGCCCATCAAAATAGGCTAAGCTTGCAAAGCGATCAGATCTTGGCCTCCATTTCATATGCAGCGTAATTTTTGCGCTGTTTTGGTATCACATATATGGCGTAGCATACAAGTTATGCCCGTATATTTCACCCGTCGCTCGCAATTTTTACTCCCATAGGCTAACATGGGACCGCGTCGTAAATCGGTATCCAATATCCAGCGCAAGGCCTTACGTGGCGAAAATGGAGAAAACTTACTCCATTTTTACCTCGCCATAAAAGGCAGCCGTAGCAGGCCTTGCGCTGAGTATGGGAGCACCGTAACTCCCGAAAATGCCTGCAAAAATAAACTAACACCTAACGCATGCGCAATGTCTATCTACCTGTCAACCGCAATCCCCCAATAACTAATAAACTCTATTAACCCCTAAACCACCATAGCCCACACAGCAATAAACCTATTCTAGTATTAACCCCATAAACCGCCATAGCCCACACCGCAATAAATCTATTCTAGTATTAACCCCTAAACCGCCAGAGCCCACATAGCCTATTAAATGAATTAACCCCTAATCTGCCGCCGCCAATGTAGCCGCCACTATAATAAAGTTATTAACCCCTAAACCTAAGTCTAACCCTAACCCTAACACCCCCCTAACAACTATTATTTAAATAAATCTAAATAAATTTATTTAATTCATTAAATTATGTCCTAACGAAGAATGAAGGTTCCTTTAAATGACATCATCATTCTATCAGTCAATCGGAATTAAGGTAGGAAAAATCCTATTGGCTGATGCAATCAGCCAATCGGATTGAAGTTCAATCCTATTGGCTGATCCAATCAGCCAATAGGATTGATCTCGCATTCTATTGGCTGTTCCAATCAGCCAATAGAATGCGAGCTCAATCCTATTGGCTGATTGCATCAGCCAATAGGATTTTTCCTACCTTAATTCCGATTGGCTGATAGAATTCTATCAGCCAATCGGAAATTGAAGGGACACCAGCTTGGATGACGTCATTTAAAGGAACCTTCATTCTTCGTTAGGACGTTGTAAGAAGAGGATGCTCCGCGCCGGATGTCTTCAAGATGGAGCCGCTCCTCATTGGATGGAAGAAGATAGAAGATGCCGCTTGGATGAAGACTTCTGCCCGTCTGGTGGACCTCTTCTGACCGGATCGGATGAAGACATCTGCCCGGCTGGGTGAAGACGGCTCAAGGTAGGGTGATTTTCAAGGGGTTAGTGTTAGGTATTTTTAAGGGGGGATTGGGTGGGTTTTAGAGTAAGGTTGGGTGTGTGGGTGGTGGGTTTTAATGTTGGGGGGCTGTATTTCTTTTTTTACAGGTAAAAGAGCTGATTATTTTGGGGCAATGCCATGCAAAAAGCCCTTTTAAGGGCTATTTGTAATTTAGTATAGGGTAGGGAATTTTATTATTTTGGGGGGCTTTTTATTTTATTAGGGGGCTTAGATTAGGTGTAATTAGTTTAAACTTCTTGTATTTTTTTTTATTTTCTGTAATTTAGTGGGGGGGGGTTGTACTTTAGTTTATTTAATTTAATTGTATTTAATGTTAGGTAATTTTAGTTAATTAATTTAATTATAGTGTAGTGTTAGGTATAATTGTAACTTAGGTTAGGATTCATGTTACAGGTAAATTTGTATTTATTTTAACTAGGTAGCTATTAAATAGTTATTAACTATTTAATAGCTATTGTACCTAGTTAACTAGCGACTCCAGAAATTTGTATTTACGCTTATTTCTGGACATCGCTAGTTTATCAGACTTACGGCACTTTATAAACTATATGTAATACCCCGATGTGCGAGGTGAAATTATGGGCGGCGCAGGTTCCCGCGCTTGCGCCGAAACCTGCGCCGTATATGTGATCGTGCCCCTTGTTATCTTATCACTTAAATGTTTCCCTTTCTTATTGCTGTCTCTGTACAATACTTAGAAAGAATAATTGAAAATTAACATTTTAGAGCTTTATCTCTTCTACCTTCCAGTGTGAGTGTAATTTGTTTTGCTGGCTGTAGTTACTCAATAGCCTATACCTAGATATAGAAACGTTCAGTATAAGTAGGGATACTACAGGCTAAATCAGCTATATTAAATGCAAATATGAAGGCTAAAGAGCTATTTGTAAACAATTTAATACACTCCAGAAGGTAAACAAATTAAAGGAGAGAAAGTTTTGGTGTAAACTGTCCCTTTAACGGGACAGTAAACACCCTGAAATTTTAATATAAAATGATTAGTTATCCACAGTAAAACAACTTTGCAATATACATTCATTTTTTTACCCCATTTTCATGTAATTTAGCTCTAAAAATTTAAGCTTTTTAAATTCTAAGAAGTGGAAATGCACACTGCAGACATATCAAGGCTTACCCTGTTACATTTTCCCGAGTTGGCTTTCACAAATAACAACGGCAAAATAATTAACTTTGTACTAGAAGTATGTCAGAGGCTAGCGTTGATATCTGCAGATTAAAGCCTGGTTCTATACTCCAAATCTGGCAAGGCTGGATTTTAAAAACATATACAGCAAACAATATGTTAATTTGTTTTAAAAATGACTTGGCTAATATGTTATCGTATAGCAAGATAGCAGAAATGTCCTCTGATTGAAAAGGACTAGATTACAAATCGAGTGCGTTTGAGCAAAATTGCGCCTTTATGGGGGCACTCGTAATTTTACTAATATTACAAGTTGTGAGTAAACAAAAAGCTGGTGTTAACAAAAGCGTGAACTTAAAAAGTTGCACAAAATACATTAAAAATACATTGGACAGTCGCGTAACACTCAAATTAATCACTAAGGACACAGCTTCAGCTTGCGCAATTGTTCCATAACGGAACAATCATGGAAAGGTTCAAAGCTATGACATGTCAGGTGAAAAACAGCCTGAAAGTGATTTTACATACGTATCAATTAGGAAACATTTATTAATATTTATATTTCTTAAAATAACTTTGAACCTGTAATCTAGCGCTCAGTGTCGCTCACATAAAAATTTTTTTAGCACAGATTATGGGTTCGCGGCAGCGCAAAGTTGCGCTCCTTATGCCATCTAGCCCCAAATGATTACTGTCCCTTTAAAAGCAACAGTCCCCTAACTAGGTGACTTACCTTTTTATAAAGCTAATGTCATTATTTATAGGGGGGTACTAACAGAAGGGGAACATGTGTCAGTATTTACAGAAGTGTGTGTGTATCAGAATTTACAGCAGGGTACGTGTCAGTATTTACATAAGTATGTGTGTATCACTATTTACAGCAGGGTACATGTGTCAGTATTTACAGCAGAGTACATGTGTCAGTATTTACAGAAGTGTGTGTGTATCACTATTTACAGCAGGGTACTTGTGTCAGTATTTACAGAAGTGTGTGTGTATCACTATTTACAGCAGGGTACATGTGTCAGTATTTACAGCAGAGTACATGTGTCAGTATTTACAGAAGTGTGTGTGTATCACTATTTACAGCAGGGTACATGTGTTAGTATTTACAGAAGTGTGTGTGTATCACTATTTACAGCAGGGTACTTGTGTCAGTATCTACAGAGGTGTGTGTATCACTATTTACAACAAGGTACGTGTCAGTATTTACAGAGGTGTTTGTGTATCGCTATTTACAACAAGGTACGTGTCAGTATTTACAGAGGTGTGTGTATCGCTATTTACAACAAGGTACGTGTCAGTATCTACAGAGGTGTGTGTATCACTATTTACAACAAGGTACGTGTCAGTATCTACAGAGGTGTGTGTATCACTATTTACAACAAGGTACGTGTCAGTATTTACAGAGGTGTTTGTGTATCGCTATTTACAACAAGGTACGTGTCAGTATTTACAGAGGTGTGTGTATCACTATTTACAACAAGGTACGTGTCAGTATTTACAGAGGTGTGTGTATCACTATTTACAACAAGGTACGTGTCAGTATCTACAGAGGTGTGTGTATCACTATTTACAACAAGGTACGTGTCAGTATTTACAGAGGTGTGTGTATCGCTATTTACAGCAGGGTACTTGTGTCAGTATCTACAGAGGTGTGTGTATCACTATTTACAACAAGGTACGTGTCAGTATTTACAGAGGTGTGCGTATCACTATTTACAACAAGGTACGTGTCAGTATCTACAGAGGTGTGTGTATCACTATTTACAACAAGGTACGTGTCAGTATCTACAGAGGTGTGTGTATCACTATTTACAACAAGGTACGTGTCAGTATTTACAGAGGTGTTTGTGTATCACTATTTACAACAAGGTACGTGTCAGTATTTACAGAGGTGTGTGTGTATCACTATTTACAGCAGGGTACATGTGTCAGTATTTACAGAGGTGTGTGTATCACTATTTACAGCAGGGTACATGTGTCAGTATTTACAGAGGTGTGTGTGTATCACTATTTATAGCAGGGTACGTGTGTCAGTATTTACAGAGGTGTGTGTGTATCACTATTTACAACAAGGTACGTGTCAGTATTTACAGAGGTGTGTGTATCACTATTTACAGCAGGGTACATGTGTCAGTATTTACAGAAGTGTGTGTATCACTATTTACAACAGGGCACATGTGTCAGTACATACAGAAGTGTGTGTGTATCACTATTTATAGCAGGGTACGTGTGTCAGTATTTACAGAGGTGTGTGTGTATCACTATTTACAGCAGGGTACATGTGTCAGTATTTACAGACGTGTGTGTATCACTATTTACAGCAAGGTACATGTGTCAGTATTTACAGAAGTGTGTGTGTATCACTATTTACAGCAAGGTACATGTGTCAGTATTTACAGAAGTGTGTGTATCACTATTTACAGCTGGGTACATGTGTCAGTATTTACAGAAGTGTGTGTATCACTATTTACAGCTGGGTACATGTGTCAGTATTTACAGAAGTGTGTGTGTATCACTATTTACATCGGGGTACATGTGTCAGTATTTACAGAAGTGTGTGTGTATCACTATTTACATCGGGGTACATGTGTCAGTTTTTACAGAAGTGTGTGTGTATCACTATTTACAGCAGGGTACGTGTGTCAGTATTTACAGAAGGGTATGTGTATCACTATTTACAGCAGGGTACATGTGTCAATATTTACAGAAGGGTATGTGTATCACTATTTACAGCAGGGTACATGTGTCAATATTTACAGAAGTGTGTGTGTATCACTATTTACAGCAGGGTACATGTGTCAGTATTTACAGAAGGGTATGTGTATCACTATTTACAGCAGGGTACATGTGTCAGTATTTACAGAAGTGTGTGTGTATCACTATTTATAGCAGGGTACGTGTGTCAGTATTTACAGAAGTGTGTGTGTGTATCACTATTTACAGCAGGGTACATGTGTCAGTATTTACAGAGGTGTGTGTATCACTATTTACAGCAAGGTACATGTGTCAGTATTTACAGAAGTGTGTGTGTATCACTATTTACAGCAGGGTACATGTGTCAGTATTTACAGAAGTCTGTGTGTGTATCACTATTTACAGCAGGGTACATGTGTCAGTATTTACAGAAGTGTGTGTGTATATCACTATTTACAGCGGGGTACATGTGTCAGTATTTACAGAAGTGTGTGTGTATCACTATTTACAGCACACTGTCAGAAAAATGTGCAAAAATTGTACCTTATGGGGTACAACAGCTTGTCACTGGGGCAATACCCTCAAAGGTACACCTGGTGTACCCTTTAACATGGGTAAAAATTGGTACCCATGCAGATTGTACCTTTCAAAGGCAAATATGTACCTTTGGTGACATGATTGGACCTCAGTGCTATTGTACCATATTGTACCCTTACAAATGGTGCAAATCTGGCCTTTTAAGTCTACTGCCCCAGTGACAAGCCCTTTGTACCTCATGATGGCAAATTTGTACTCAACACAGCATATTAGAAATGCTGTTCCATTAAATGTATTATATAACATTCAAATACGCATTCCTATAATGTGTATTTTTCAGACAGTATTACAATAGCCACACTGCAGTTTTAAAAAAGTTTGTATACTGTAGCCAATTAGCAAATCCTAAGCCTCCTACAAAACCACCTGAAAGAACCAGGCTAAACAACCAGTTCCAAAAAGAGCTACTCAACATGTTTTATATAACTCTGTACTAGACTCTAAAAACACCCCATTTAATTTAGGGTGACATGCCACATAAAATAAATATATAGAAAACAACATAATAATAAAATATAACTAACGAAAAGAAGGGGGATTCGGGGGACGGGATAAATGATAAAACTCACAACCATATTTATTGCAAAATAAATGCAAATGAGTCTATTTCCCCAGTACACATTTTGGTGATGAACCTGCTACTGTCACGCTGCGCCGTTGCTAGGGGCGCGGCGTCCTCTCCATGCTCGTTGCCTAGGGCTGTGTCAGCTCTGTATGCGTCAGCTCCTGATGCTGGCTGGTCTCTTGGGATATTCCCTATCTTTCCGACTCAACCCCGGGATAACAAGACTACTGGCCGAATTCGGTCTTATAGAGGAGTATCCCACGAGCCTTACATTATACTTGGGCCATGGAACCAGATTAGGAGGCATGAGCTGTTTATCTCCAAGGACAGATGTTGGGAACCCATACTACACAATTGCAGAATATGGATTACAAGCTGGAGGCTATCACCGCTCAACTCTCCTTACTAGTCACTTCGAGGAGTACCACTCCTGTTGTTACACCGCCAGTCCCTGCTCCCAGTACTGTGGCTTCTCCCTCTGCTTCTGGAAGCATACCCCGGATACCTTTGCCTGACAAGTATGAAGGTACTACGTATTGCAGGGGTTTCCTTAACCAATGCAGGCTGCACTTCCGTAATGATCCCACACCTTTCAGTCTCCCCAGTCAAGGGTCACATTTATCATTTCCTTGCTGAAAGACAAGGCCCTAGCCTGGGTCTCTCCTCTTCTGGAACAGGACGTTCCACTCCTGCATGATGCTGATGATTTCATCTCTGCTTTTTCTGCTGTGTTTGGGACTTCTGGCTGTACCTCTGCTGCGGAATATTCCCTCCTAGATCTTCGGCAGGGCAACAGAACCGTGGCTCAGTTTGCCGTGGAGTTTCGCACCTTGGCACTTGAAACCACTTGGGATGGCAGTGCTCTCAAGGCAGCCTTTACGAGGGGTCTGTATGAACGCATCAAAGATGAACTCACCTATCGGGATATTCCTTCTTCTTTGGATGACTTTATAGCACTTTGTATCAGCCTGGACTTTCGCTTTCAGGAGAGACAAGCGGAGAGAGACTGAACAAGGAGGGTCCTCCCTTCCTGTCCCCCTGTTCGTCCGGCTCAGGTGATATCCTCTACCCCTTCTGCAGCTCCAGTTACCTCAGTGGAGGAACCCATGGACCTCTCCTCCCACCAACTAAAGGACTGTGACATTCGGCCGGGAAAAACCAATGCTTAGAGGATTACACAGGGGTACCTCTAAGCATGATCTCTACCAAACCCCCTCACTCCTCTCAGATCCTGGTACCTGTTACCTTACCTTCCTTCAGAATACTGTCCACACTCAGGCCTTCATTGATTCAGGGGCAGCTGGCAACTTCCTGGATCACCGTTTTATGATTCAAGCTGGTCTACCTCTTCTACAGAAAAGACATTGTCTCAAGATAACTACCCTGGATGGCTCCCCCCTTGGTTCAGGCTTGATCCATTTTGATTCAGCACCCCTGACCCTGACCGTCGGTGTTCTTCATACCAAACAGCTCCAGTTCAAGGTAATTCATTCCTCAGCTCAGCCTGTCATCCTGTGGCCTTTGCTTACACAAACCACAGTTCGACTGGGCTGAGGGACAACTGACTTCTTGGGGTGCCTCCTGTTTCCACTCCTGCCTTGCTAAAGTCACTCCTCTGCTCCACGTTCCCATAGCCAGCATCCAGACTCCCTCCATCCTTCCTTTGGTATATGCAGACTTTGCTGATGTGTTTGAGAAAAAAGCAGCAGATGTGCTGCCACCCCACCGTCCCTATGACTGCAAGATCGACCTCCTTCCCGGAGCCCCACTTCCTAAAGGCAGGACGTATCCACTCACCAAGGCTGAAACCAAATCCATGGAGGAGTACATCCAAGAGAACCTAGCTAAAGGTTTATTTCGCCCTTCTTCCTCTCCTGCTGAGCCTGGCTTCTTTTTTGTTGGTAAGGATGGTGGGCTCAGACCCTGCATAGACTACAGGGCGTTGAACAACATAACCATCAAGAATCACTATCCCATACCACTGATCACTGAATTGTATGACTCACTCCAGAATGCTCGCTTCTTCACTAAATTGGACTTACGTGGGGCATACAATTTAATTTGCATCTCTCCAGGCCACGAATGGAAGACTGCCTTCAACACAAGATCGGGGCATTACAAATACCTTGTAATGCCCTTTGGGCTGTGTAATGCCCCTGCAGTCTTCCAGGAATTTGTCAACAACGTCTTTCGTGACCTCCTCAGCCGCACTGTCATTGTCTACCTGGATGATATCCTTGTTTTCTCTTCCACTTTAGAGGAGCATCACAGGCACGTGAGACAGGTGCTTCTTCGTCTCAGGGATAACTCTTTGGTAGCGAAGCTAGAAAAATGTGAGTTTGATCAAGTCTGGATCCCTGCCTGTTTGGCGCCTATCCAAAGGTATGTAAACGGGTAGCAAACGACCTGTCACTGCCAAAGTATAGGTGCTACTTTGTGTGCTCCTGGGAGTGACAGATCGTTTGCTGGATTATACCTTGTTGCTGAATCCCTGCCTGTTTTATTATGCTAACTGGTTAACCCCTAATCTGCTGGACTGATATTTGTTACTGAACCCTGCCTGTCTTACTACGCTAACTGTTTAACCCCTAATATGCTGGACTGATACTTGTTACTGAACCCTGGCTGTCTTACTACGCTAACTGGTTAACCCCTAATCTGCTGGACTGATACCGTGTTACTGAACCCTGCCTGTCTTACTACGCTACCTGGTTAACCCCTAATCTGCTGGACTGATATTTTGTTGCCGAAACCTTGCCTGTCTTACTACGTTACCTGGTTAACCCCTCTGATGGTCTGATACATTGTTGCTAGCCCCTGAATTGCTGGACAGATTTTCTGTTGCCGTATCCTATCTGCCTAATTTGCCTTGTGCTGTCCTGCTTGTGGTGAGTGCCACTCTCCTCATTTTCCTGATATTCTCTGCTCTGGGATATTCCCTATCCTATTGCTGCAGTTAAATTACAACTGATAGATTTAAAGAGCATATTTATATTTTAGAATTATATGCATGCTAAATATTTAAAATCAACATTCATTGTTGCTGTAGGTAGCAGACTTAAAGGAATGAATTGTATTTTAACCTTGTATTTCATAGCCTGTGTATTTTAAAAACAAATCCTTGGTGCTAAGTAGTTTATCCTGGCAAATTCCAGTCGAGCAGGTGAAACGCGCGTCAGCATTGGTGGAGCCGACCAGGTCACGTGATACACGTGGAGCACCGCTGTGTTTGATGTTGGCGATGGAGATCGCTACCGGCATGGAATGCTAACAAGTGGGGATAGTACACACCTTTGTGGCTACTGGACACAAAAACATCTGAAAGCAAGGTCGTATAAGTATAACATGTTGACACCTGAAAAATACTGATATGGAATAGGTGACCATGTTGAAGAAACTAACAGCATTATGTTAAGTTGGAGAAGGCGCTGCTTTGTCTTATACTGAGACTGTTATTTTGATATCTGTCTTCGCTTGGAGTCATACATTTCTTGCTTAGACTGTGCTTTACAAACTACAACTTGACTCTTACTTGCCTGTATGTGGAAATACTAATCTACTTGAGACATCTTTATGCTAACATCTTTGCATCTTGCTTTGCAGACTTCTTCTGAGGATATGTGTGTGTATTTACACAATGTGAATTTAATCAACATTGCATGAATTGTGTTACCTTTACTATTGGTACCCACTTGTTTACTTATGTACATATTCAGGGGGCTCACCTTCTGGCTTGCTTAGATCCCGTTTGTAACCTGCGCAGCAACTAGCCCCATACTTGCAGGGGTGCTGTAAGCAGCTGGGTGTAGCTAAGCCAGAGGAGGTCTCACTTGATATAATAAACGATACTTTGTACATTACAGTATTTGTATACATTCCAAACAGTGTAACCATTCTCTACAAGGTGCCTGACACAGGTTTTGCAATGTCTACCACTTAGATCCCGGTCCATATATCTGCCCAGGATATACCTTCCATGACAATTGCGTGGGAGGTTCTGAGGCAGTTGGGTGTAGTGGTTCACTATACAACCCTGTGTTTAAGCAATATTATTGCTATCTATACTTTGTCACATATGTGCTTTTTCGTGTACCCCTGACCGGTCAGGTCCCTTTGAACTGTCATTCATGAGCCGAACTTGTATGCTTATGTGTTTTAATATTTGCATGGATTTATTCCCATGTTGTGTGGGATTTAACAGCCACAATTAAAGCTATTGAATTACATTTAAGTGATTTGTGAGTTTTTTCAAAAGAGTGCTGAAACCCTGTCTTTTTGGTACCAGGATTATATTCCAGGTACGTGTCTTTTGTGTACAGTCCTTTCCTAGTTGTTCTTGATTATATATATATTATCTTAGAACTGGTCTTAATAGTAAGTAACTAACGGATAGATTTAGAATTTGACGTTAGCCGTCAAAAGTAGCGTTAAGGGGTCCTAACGCTGCTTTTGGCCGCCCGCTGGTATTTAGAGTCAGCCAGGAAAGGGTCTACCGCTCACTTTTGAGTGAAGACGACTCAAGGTAGGGAGATCTTCAGGGGGTTAGTGATTTAAGGGGGGTTTGGGTGGGTTAGAATAGGGGTATGTGGGTGGTGGGTTGTAATGTTGGGGGGGTCTTGTATTTTCTTTTACAGGTAAAAGAGCTGATTACTTTGGGGCAATGCCCCGCAAAAAGCCCTTTTAAGGGCTGGTAAAAGAGCTGATTACTTTAGAATAGGGTAGGGAATTTTATTATTTTGGGGGCTTTTTTTTATTAGGGGGCTTAGATTAGGTGTAATTAGATTAAAATTCTTGTAATATTTTTTATTTTTTGTAATTTAGTGTTTGTTTTTTTTTGTATTATAGATTAGTTGATTTAATTATATTTTAGTTTAGCTAATTGTAGGTAATTTATTTAATTAATTTAATGATAGTGTAGTGTTAGGTTTAATTGTAACTTAGGTTAGGATTTATTTTACATGTAATTTTGTACTTATTTTAACTAGGTAGATAGTTAATAACTATTTAATAGCTATTGTACCTAGTTAAAATAAATACTAAGTTGCCTGTAAAATAAATATAAATCATAAAATAGCTACAATGTAATTATTAGTTATATTGTAGCTATATTAGGGTTTATTTTCTAGGTAAGTATTTAGTTTTAAATAGGAATTATTTATTTAATTATAGGAATATTATTTTGTTTAATTAAAATTATATTTAACTTAGGGGGGTGTTAGGGTTAGGGTTAGAGTTAGGTTTAGGGGTTAATAATTTTATTATAGTAGCGGCGACATTGCGGGCGGGAGATTAGGGGTTAATAATTGTAGGTAGGTGGCGGCGATGTTAGGGAGGGCAGATTAGGGGTTAATACATTTGTTATAGTGTTTGCGAGGCGGGAGTGCGGCAGTTTAGTGGTTAATACATTTATTATAGTGGCGGCGACATTTATTATAGTGGTGGCGAGGTCCGGTCGGCAGATTAGGGGTTAATAAGTGTAGGTAAGATAGCGGCGACATGGGGGGGGGCAGATTAGGGGGTAATAAATATAATATAGGTTTCAGCGATGTTAGGGGCAGCAGATTAGGGGTTCATAGCTATAATGTAGGTTGCGGCGATGTCCGGAGCGGCAGATTAGGGGTTAATAATATAATGTAGGTGTCAGCGATAGCGGGGGCGGCAGATTAGGGGTTAATAAGTGTAAGGTTAGGGGTGTTTAGACTCGGGGTTCATGTTAGGGTGTTAGGTGCAGACTTAGAGAGTGTTTCCCCATAGGAAACAATGGGTCTGCGCTAGGAGCTGAACGCTGCTTTTTTGCAGGTGTTAGGTTTTTTTCCAGTCAGCTCAGCCCCATTGTTTCCTATGGGGATATCGTGCACGAGCACGTTTTTCCAGCTTACCGCTACCGTAAGCAACGCTGGTATTGATGGTTGAAGTGGAGCTAAATTCTGCTCAACGCTCCCTTTTCTGAGCCTAACGCAGCCACTCAGACAACTCTAAATACCAGCGTTGTCTTAAGGGTGCGCTGGGAAAAAAAGCAGCGTTAGCTACGCGGGTCTTTACCGACAAAACTCTAAATCTAGGCGTATGAATTTATGTCAGCTTAGATAAATTGACATTTAAACTGACTGTTTACATATAGAATATATATATATATATATATATATATATATATATATATATATATATATATATATATCTTCTGGTGTTTCAATTAGAGTGTTTTTTGTCCTATTGTTTAACTAAGCACTGTTAAAATTGTACCAGTCTGAATATTAGTGGCTTATATCTTGGTCTTAGTGTGATATTTAAATGCAATTCAATTGTGAATAAGGTTAGTTATAAAGTTACAATTTGATTTGCTTTGTAAAGAGTATAGCATATTATAATAATTTAAACACTGTATATTCTGGTTCCTACAAATATATTTCGATGTGTCTATAGATATTAACTAATAAAAAGAATTTATATTAATTTTATGGTTTTGGTATATGTGTTTTTATTGGGGTTTATTTTAAAGAATAATTATTAAATATATTGTGTTATAACCTGGCCATATACTGATACTATTTACAGCCAGGAAAGGGTCTACCGCTCACTTTCTTTCCGCGACTCCAGGCTACCACAGATCCCCTTACATCAATTGCGTATCCTATCTTTTCTATGGGATTTGCCTAACGCTGGTATTTGGAGTCTTGGAAGAACTGAGCGGTAGACCCTCTACCGACAAGACTCCAGCCGCAAAAAAAGTCAGTAGTTAAGAGCTTTATGGGCTAACGCCGGAATATAAAGCTCCTAACTACTGTGCTATAAAGTACACTAACACCCATAAACTACCTATGTACCCCTAAACCGAGCCCCCCCCACATCGCCAACCCTCTAATAAAAATTTGTAACCCATAATCTGCCGACCGGACACCGCCGCCACCTACATTATCCCTATGAACCCCTAATCTGCTGCCCCTAACATCGCTGAAACCTATATTATATTTATTAACCCCTAATCTGCCCCCCAACATCGCCGCTACCTTACCTACATTTATTAACCCCTAATCTGCCGACCGGACCTCACCGCCACTATAATAAATGTATTAACCCCTTTAACCGCCGCACTCCCGCCTCGCAAACACTATAATAAATGTATTAACCCCTAATCTGCCCTCCCTAACATCGCCGCCACCTACCTACAATTATTAACCCCTAATCTGCCGCCTGCAACGTCGCAGCTACTATAATAAATGTATTAACCCCTAAACCTAAGTCTAACCCTAACCCTAACATAAATATAATTTAAATTAAATGAAATAATGTTCCTATAATTAAATAAATTAATCCTATTTAAAACTAAATACTTACCTAGAAAATAAACCCTAATATAGCTACAATATAAATAATAATTACATTGTATCTATTTTAGGATTTATATTTATTTTACAGGCAACTTTGAATTTATTTTAACTAGGTACAATAGCTATTAAATAGTTATTAACTATTTAATAGCTACCTAGTTAAAATAAGTACAAAATCCTAACCTAAGTTACAATTAAACCTAACACTACACTATTATTAAATTAATTAAATAAATTACCTACAATTAGCTAAACTAAAATACAATTAAATAAACTAATCTATAATACAAAACCCCCCCACTAAATTTCAAAAAATAAAAAAATATTGCAAGAATTTTAATCTAATTACACCTAATCTAAGCCCCCTAATAAAATAAAAAAGCCCCCAAAAATAATAAAATTCCCTACCCTATTCTAAATTACCAAGTAACCAGCTCTTTTACCAGCCCTTAAAAGGGCTTTTTGCGGGGCATTGCCCCAAGTAATCAGCTCTTTTACCTGTAAAAGAAAATACAAGACCCCCCCAACATTACAACCCACCACCCACATAACCCTATTCTAACCCACCCAAACCCCCCTTAAAAAAACCTATCACTAACCCCCTGCAGATCTCCCTACCTTGAGTCGTCTTCACTCAGCCGAGCCGAAGTCTTCATCCAATCCAGCAGATGTGGTCCTCCATCCGGGCGAAGTCTTGATCCAAGCGGCAAAGAAGAGGTCCTCTATCCGGGCGATGTCTTCTGTCTTCCGGATCCATCTTCATCCAGCCGACGCGGAACATCCTCCTTCCCCGATGGACTAACAACGAATGAAGGTTCCTTTAAGGGACGTCATCCAAGATGGCGTCCCTCGAATTCCGATTGGCTGATAGGATTCTATCAGCCAATCGGAATTAAGGTAGGAAAAATCTGATCGGAACAGTCAATAGAATGCGAGCTCAATCTGATTGGCTGATTGGATCAGCCAATCGGATTGAACTTCAATCTGATTGGCTGATTGAATCAGCCAATCAGATTTTTCCTACCTTAATTCCGATTGGCTGATAGAATCCTATCAGCCAATCGGAATTCGAGGGACGCCATCTTGGATGACGTCCCTTAAAGGAACCTTCATTCATCGTTAGTCCATCGGGGAAGGAGGATGTTCCGCGTCGGCGGGATGAAGATAGATCCGGAAGACAGAAGATAGAAGATACCGCTTGGAAGAAGACATCGCCCGGATGGAGGACCTCTTCTTTGCCGCTTGGATCAAGACTTCGCCCAGATGGAGGACCACATCTGCCGGATTGGATGAAGACTTCGGCTCGGCTGAGTGAAGACGACTCAAGGTAGGGAGATCTTCAGGGGGTTAGTGATTTAAGGGGGGTTTGGGTGGGTTAGAATAGGGGTATGTGGGTGGTGGGTTGTAATGTTGGGGGGGGTCTTGTATTTTCTTTTACAGGTAAAAGAGCTGATTATTTTGGGGCAATGCCCCGCAAAAAGCCCTTTTAAGGGCTGGTAAAAGAGCTGATTACTTTAGAATAGGGTAGGGAATTTTATTATTTTTGGGGCTTTTTTTTTATTAGGGGGCTTAGATTAGGTGTAATTAGATTAAAATTCTTGTAATATTTTTTATTTTTTGTAATTTAGTGTTTTTTTTTTTTGTATTATAGATTAGTTGATTTAATTATATTTTAGTTTAGCTAATTGTAGGTAATTTATTTAATTAATTTAATGATAGTGTAGTGTTAGGTTTAATTGTAATTTAGGTTAGGATTTATTTTACATGTAATTTTGTACTTATTTTAACTAGGTAGATAGTTAATAACTATTTAATAGCTATTGTACCTAGTTAAAATAAATACTAAGTTGCCTGTAAAATAAATATAAATCATAAAATAGCTACAATGTAATTATTAGTTATATTGTAGCTATATTAGGGTTTATTTTCTAGGTAAGTATTTAGTTTTAAATAGGAATTATTTATTTAATTATAGGAATATTATTTTGTTTAATTAAAATTATATTTAACTTAGGGGGTGTTAGGGTTAGGGTTAGAGTTAGGTTTAGGGGTTAATAATTTTATTATAGTATCGGCGACATTGCGGGCGGGAGATTAGGGGTTAATAATTGTAGGTAGGTGGCGGCGATGTTAGGGAGGGCAGATTAGGGGTTAATACATTTGTTATAGTGTTTGCGAGGCAGGAGTGCGGCGGTTTAGTGGTTAATACATTTATTATAGTGGCGGCGACATTTATTATAGTGGTGGCGAGGTCCGGTCGGCAGATTAGGGGTTAATAAGTGTAGGTAAGATAGCGGCGACATGGGGGGGGGGGGCAGATTAGGGGGTAATAAATATAATATAGGTGTCAGCGATGTTAGGGGCAGCAGATTAGGGGTTCATAGCTATAATGTAGGTTGCGGCGATGTCCAGAGCGGCAGATTAGGGGTTAATAATATAATGTAGGTGTCAGCGATAGCGGGGGCAGCAGATTAGGGGTTAATAAGTGTAAGGTTAGGGGTGTTTAGACTCGGGGTTCATGTTAGGGTGTTAGGTGCAGACTTAGAGAGTGTTTCCCCATAGGAAACAATGGGTCTGCGCTAGGAGCTGAACGCTGCTTTTTTGCAGGTGTTAGGTTTTTTTCCAGTCAGCTCAGCCCCATTGTTTCCTATGGGGATATCGTGCACGAGCACGTTTTTCCAGCTTACCGCTACCGTAAGCAACGCTGGTATTGATGGTTGAAGTGGAGCTAAATTCTGCTCAGCGCTCCCTTTTCTGAGCCTAACGCAGCCACTCAGACAACTCTAAATACCAGCGTTGTCTTAAGGGTGCGCTGGGAAAAAAAGCAGCGTTAGCTACGCGGGTCTTTACCGACAAAACTCTAAATCTAGGCGTATGAATTTATGTCAGCTTAGATAAATTGACATTTAAACTGACTGTTTACATATAGAATATATATATATATATATATATATATATATATATATATATAACTTCTGGTGTTTTTTGTCCTATTGTTTAACTAAGCACTGTTAAAATTGTACCAGTCTGAATATTAGTGGCTTATATCTTGGTCTTAGTGTGATATTTAAATGCAATTCAATTGTGAATAAGGTTAGTTATAAAGTTACAATTTGATTTGCTTTGTAAAGAGTATAGCATATTATAATAATTTAAACACTGTATATTCTGGTTCCTACAAATATATTTCGATGTGTCTATAGATATTAACTAATAAAAAGAATTTATATTAATTTTATGGTTTTGGTATATGTGTTTTTATTGGGGTTTATTTTAAAGAATAATTATTAAATATATTGTGTTATAACCTGGCCATATACTGATACTATTTACAACAGGGTACATGTGTTAGTATTTACAGAAGTGTGTGTATCACTATTTACAACAGGGCACATGTGTCAGTATTTACAGCAGAGTACATGTGTCAGTATTTACAGAAGTGTGTGTGTATCACTATTTACAACAGGGCACATGTGTCAGTATATACAGAAGTGTGTGTGTATCACTATTTATAGCAGGGTACGTGTGTCAGTGTTTACAGAAATGTGTGTATCACTATTTACAGCAGGGTACATGTGTCAGTATTTACAGAAGTGTGTGTGTATAACTATGTCAGTGTTTACAGAAATGTGTGTATCACTATTTACAACAGGGTACGTGTGTCAGTATTTACAGAAGTATGTGTATCACTATTTACAACAGGGCACATGTGTCAGTATATACAGAAGTGTGTGTGTATCACTATTTATAGCAGGGTACGTGTGTCAGTGTTTACAGAAGTGTGTGTGTATCACTATTTACAACAGGGCACATGTGTCAGTATATACAGAAGTGTGTGTGTATCACTATTTATAGCAGGGTACGTGTGTCAGTGTTTACAGAAGTGTGTGTGTATCACTATTTACAACAGGGCACATGTGTCAGTATTTACAGAAGTGTATGTGTATCACTATTTACAACAGGGCACATGTGTCAGTATATACAGAAGTGTGTGTGTATCACTATTTATAGCAGGGCATATGTGCCAGTATTTATAGAAGAGTGTGTGTATCAATATTTACAGCAGGGTACATGTGTCAGTATAACAGAAGTGTATATCACTATTTACAGTAGGGCACATGTGTCAGTATATAGCAGAAGGTGTGTTCATCACTATTTACAGCAGGACACATGTCAGTATATAGCAGAAGGTGTGTGTATCACTATTTACATCAGGGTACATGTGTCAGTATTTATAGAAGGAGAAGGGTGTGTGTATCATTGACAGAAGTGTACACATGTCAGTATTTAACGAAGTGTACATGCGTCAGTATTTACAGAAGTGTACACGCATCAGTATTAACAGAACTGTACGTGTCAGTATTTACAGTGTGGAAACATGTCAGTATTTACAGAAGTGTGCATGTGTCAGTATTTACAGAAGTGTACATGTGTCAGTATTTACAAATGTGTACATGTGTCAGTATTTACAGAAGTGTACATGTGTCAGTATTTACAGAAGTGTACACGCGTCAGTATTTACAAAAGTGTACATCTGTCAGTATTTACAGTGTGGAAACATGTCAGTATTTACCATACCTCCCACGGCAAAAATGTGAAATGTGGAGGGCAAGAGTGGGGCTTAAAAAAAATTATAAGACCAAAGTAATATAAATAAAATTCTAAATAAAGTCATATATTTGAATACTCTTAGGCAGCAAATCAAACACAAGCTCAAACCACTGGTATAGTTATGTGAGCTCTGTATTTAATTAACCTTTGTGAGACAGTGCTAAATATTTTTATCTTAATTGGACATTTAATAATAAATTCTTTAAACTGCTCTCTGCTTTACTCATTAATAGTCTAGTTTCTGGCCTTTAAAGTTAGCAAAAATGCACAGTAACACACTACATAGCATACACTTACACATGCACATACACAGACACTACATACCATACACTTACACATGCAGATACATACACACTACATTGCATACACTTACACATGCACATACACAGACACTACATACCATACACTTACACATGCAGATACATACACACTACATTGCATACACTTACACATGCAGACACACACTACATATCAAACACTTATACAGGCAGATACACACACACACTTATACATACAGATACACACACACCAGTGATGTGCGGTGACTTCAGAGGCTGGTGAGGAAGTGTCTAGGAATCGGATATGCCTTCATTCTTTAGATATCCTTTGTTGAAGAAATAGCAATTGCATATGGGCGAGCCAATATCTATATGCAGCCACCATTCAGTATCTACTGAGCATATTTAGATATGATTTTCAACAAAGGATATCTGATTTTCTTCATTATTTTGATATCCTTTGTTGAAAAGCATATCTAAATATGCTTAGAAGCTACTGAGCATATTTAGATATGCTTTTCAACAAAGGATATAAAAATAATGAAGAAAACCAGATATCCTTTGTTGAAAATCATATCTAAATATGCTCAGTAGCCACCGAGCATATTTAGATATGTTTTTCAACAAAGGATATCAAAAGAATGAAGAAAACCAGATATCCTTTGTTGAAATTCATATCTAAATATGCTCAGTAGCTTCTGAGCATATTTAGATATGCTGTTCAACAAAGGATATCAAAAGAATGAAAAAAAAATCAGATATTAGATGTAAATTGGAAAGTTATTTAAAATTGCATGCTGTTTCTAAATCATGAAAGAAAACATATGGGTTTCATCTCCCTTTCAATGGTGTCTTGGAAAACTGGTCAACTTAGTAAACATCTGTTTTTAGTCTAAAGGATTGTAACAGAAACTCTTGCCAGATAACAAAATGCTTGCTCTGATTATGAGATCTAGAAATCCAGGCACATTAACCCCTTAATGACCACAGCACTTTTCCATTTTCTGTCCGTTTGGGACCAAGGCTATTTTTACATTTCTGTGGTGTTTGTGTTTAGCTGTAATTTTCCCCTTACTCATTTACTGTACCCACACATATTATATACAGTTTTTCTCGCCATTAAATGGACTTTCTAAAGATACCATTATTTTCATCATATCTTATAATTTACTATAAAAAAAATGATAAAATATGAGGAAAAAATGGAAAAAAACACACTTTTTCTAACTTTGACCCCCAAAATCTGTTACACATCTACAACCACCAAAAAACACCCATGCTAAATCGTTTCTAAATTTTGTCCTGAGTTTAGAAATACCCAATGTTTACATGTTCTTTGCTTTTTTTGCAAGTTATAGGGCCATAAATACAAGTAGCACTTTGCTATTTCCAAACCACTTTTTTTTCAAAATTAGCGCTAGTTACATTAGAACACTGATATCTTTCAGGAATCCCTAAATATCCATTGACATGTATATATTTTTTTTTAGAAGACATCCCAAAGTATTGATCTAGGCCCATTTTGGTATATTTCATGCCACCATTTCACCGCCAAATGCGATCAAATAAAAAAAATTGTTCCCTTTTTCACAATTTTTTTCACAAACTTTAGGTTTCTCACTGAAATTATTTACAAACAACTTATGCAATTATAGCATAAATGGTTGTAAATGCTTCTCTGGGATCCCCTTTGTTCATAAATAGCAGACATATATGGCTTTGGTTTTGCTTTTTACTAATTAGAAGGCTGCTAAATGCGACTGCGCACCACACGTGTATTATGCCCAGCAGTGAAGGGGTTAATAAGGGAGCATGTAGGGAGCTTCTAGGGTTAATTTTAGCTTCAGTGTAGTGTAGTAGACAACCCCAAGTATTGATCTAGGCCCATTTTGGTATATTTCATGCCACCATTTCACCGCCAAATGCAATCAAATGAAAAAAAAAAACGCTAAATTTTTCACAATTTTAGGTTTCTCACTGAAATTATTTACAAACAGCTTGTGCAATTATGGCACAAATAGTTGTAAATGCTTCTCTGGGATCCCCTTTGTTCAGAAATAGCAGACATATATGACTTTGGCGTTGCTTTTTGGTAATTAGAAGGCCGCTAAGTGCTGCTGCGCATCACACGTGTATTATGGCTAGCAGTGAAGGGGTTAATTAGGTAGTTTGTAGGGAGCTTGCAGGGTTAATTTTAGCTTTAGTGTAGAGATCAGGCTCCCACCTGACACATCAGACCCCCTGATCCCTCCCAAACAGCTCCCTTCCCTCCCCCACACCACAATTGTCCCCGCCATCTTAAGTACTGGCAGAAAGTCTGCCAGTACTAAAATAAAAGTTTTTAAAATAAAATAAATTTTTAGCATATTTACATATGCTACTTTGTAGGATCCCCCCTTAGCCCCCAACCTCCCTGATCCCCCCCAAAACAGCTCTCTAACCCCCCCCTCTGACTTATTGGGGGCCATCTTGGGTACTGGCAGCTGTCTGCCAGTACCCAGTTTGCAAGAGAAATAGTTTATTTTTTATTTTTATGTTGTTTTTCTGTAGTGTAGCTTCCCCACAGACCAATCCCCCACCCCCTAACTAATGCATTTTAATTTCAATAGTTAGTACTTTTAAAACTTTTGAGTACATAATTTTTCTGTAGTGTAGCGGCTCCCACCCGCTCCCTCCCCGTGCACGCGCCCGCCCCCGCCCTCCCGTGCACGCGCGCGCGTCCGTGCGTGCCCCTGATCACCCCCGCCCACGATCCCGCCCCCCTCCACATCATCAGGGCCATCGATGGCCGCCACCCGCCTCCCGAACCGGCTCCCACCCACCAACGGATCTTGCCGGTGATGTCCGGTGCAGAGAGGGCCACAGAGTGTCTCTCTCTGCACCGGATTGCTAAAAAATGTTATTGCAGGATGCCTCGATATCGAGGCATCACTGCAATAACCGGAAAGCAACTGGAAGCGAGCATTAACTGTATTTTTTTTTAGGACGTGTGGCGTACGTCCTTGGTCCTTAAGGGGTTAAAATATGTTTCAAACATACTTTTTACTTCAATGCTGCAAATTATGCTTATAGTTTCCTTCATTATTCAGTAAATATAAAAATGTTGGCATCAATTTATGTGCCAAAAACACCATTGGGACAGGCTAAAAACAACTGTATGGCATGGAGGGGGATCTGCCCTATATATATTCATAGTGAAATCAGTGGCCCAATGGTTATTAACCCTTTGAAAGTATCTGTTACTTATTAAAAAAATGAGAATTATGTTATCTATGCCAGGGTTGGCATCAATTTCTGTGCCAAAAACACCTTTGGGCCAGGCAAAAAAACATTTGCATGGCATGGAGGGGGATCTACCCTGTATATATTCATAGTGAAATCAGTGGCCCAATGGTTATTAACCCTTTGAAAATATCTGTTACTTATTCAAAAATGAGAATTATGTCACCTATGACAGTGTTGGCATCAATTTCTGTGCCCAAAACACCATTGGGCCAGGCTAAAATCAATTGCATGTCATGGAGGGAGATCTAACCTGTATATATTTATATTGAAATCAGTCGCCCAATGGTTATTAACCCTTTGAAAATATCTGTTACTTATTCAAAACAAGCAATATTCACCTATGCCAGGGTTGGCATCAATTTCTGTGCCAAAAACACCATTGGGCCAGGCTAAAAACAATTGCATGACATGGAGGGGGATCTACCCTGTATAAATTCATAGTGAAATCAGTGGCCCAATGGTTATTAACCCTTTGAAAATATCTGTTACTTATTCAAAAATGAGAATTATGTCACCTATGCCTGTGTTGGCATCAATTTCTGTGCCAAAAACACCATTGGGCCAGGCTAAAAACAATTGCATGACATGGAGGGGGATCTACCCTGTATAAATTCATAGTGAAATCAGTGGCCCAATGGTTATTAACCCTTTGAAAATATATGTTATTTATTCAAAATAGTAATATTTGTAGTGGTGCCAACGTATGCCCTTTTTTCAAGTTTGTATATCTAATTGTTATATAAAGAGATTCCACCTCTATGTAACTACATTATATGAATCATATTATTATTTTAATAAAACCTATTTTTTTATTTTAAAGTAAATTTAAAGCAGTCTGACAAAAAAATTGAATAAGAAACCAACTTCCAATTTTATTGTTCCAACTTCCAACTTCTTATTTTTATTTTTAAAAAACTTCCAATAAAAGTCTTCCATGAATAAGAAACAGAATTTCACGAATAAGAAACAGCTTGAATAAGAAACCAACTTCCTTGTCGTGTGACTGAGCCTGCTGGGGCCCTGGGCCAATCTTTTCTTTTATTTTAGGCGGCACTAAGTTGAAGTTAGATAACTTGAGTTGAACTTGATATAAATTTATTACAACGAACTTGCAGCCTCGCTGCCTCTATAGTCAAGGGAAGTGACTTGACTATTTTGGCAGCGAGGCTGCAAGTTCGTTGTAATAAATGTATATCAAGTTCAACTCAAGTTATCTAACTTCAGTTCAACTTAGTGCCGCCTAAAATAAAAGATTGGCCCAGCCACCCAGGGCCCCAGCAGGCTCAGTCACTATAAAAGCTGGCTGTAGCCTGTTTTTTTTAAGTCATCAACACATTGTCACATCACAATCCTATCACATTGAATGAACACAACAACAGTCAACTTAGTTAGTTACAAGTAAAGTCTAACTACTACACTGTAGTTATAGTACTTTACTTGTATTAACTAACTAAGTTGACTGTTGTTGTGTCAGTCTGTCTCACACTGCCGCCAGGCTGAGGCCCGCCACCGCCACGGACACCTACCTAAAAAGATGCTGCAAATATTATAGATAACAAGTAGTCTTCTACGCTCCGGTAACGGTTGCTGAGTGCTGACTGTTAACGGTCGTTCAGTAAGAGAGAGCAGACGATCGATCGACTGACACCCACCACGTCTGACTCTAGTCTGCGTTGAGCTGCTCTGACACGTGACCGCACGCGGAAGGATCTATTTCATTCCCGCCCGGCACTCAGAGACAGCCAGCCCCAGTCAGATTCAGACGAGTTCTGAATTCTGAATCTGATTGGCGGAGACTAGTGTGACTGAGAGGCGGACAGGACGGAGGCTAGCCTCCTGTGGAAGCGTATGGGGCGCATTGAAGAGCACTGCATTAGCACCTTTTCTCCTCTGGTGGCAGTCTCTCAGCGTCCCATACACTTCCACAGTAGTCAATACATTCATATTGCGCAATGCAAGGACAGCCGGCTGTCCTTGTCTTGCGCAATATGAATGTATTGATGTAATAAGTATATTACGGTTTATTTATATAATAATTACTAAAATTTACAGTGTTGACACAAACAGAATCCTGATTTTGGTGAAGGGGTGGGGGGGTAGGGGGGGTCACCTTATTTTATTTAAAAAAAAAATATATGAAAAAAAAAAAATCTAATTAAAGGCTGTTATTACATAGATTGGCCAGGGGAGGCACTGCCTCACCTGCCTCCTGTGACTGCACGTCACTGACACACACACACTACATAGCATACACTTATACATACAGACACACACACACTACATAACATACACTTATACATGCAGATACACACACACTACATAACATACACTTATACATGCAGATACACACACTTCATAGCTTACACTTATACATGCAGATACACACACTACACAGCATACACTTATACATGCAGATACACACACTACACAGCTTACACTTATACATGCAGATACACACACTACATAGCTTACCCTTATACATACAGATACACATACACACTTATAGATACAGATAGACACATACAGTACATCATATATGGGTATCTGTAACTCATTGTATGGGGTCCTGGGGTTGACAAGCACATTAGCTGGCAGTCTGAGGCTGCCACTGTTCGTTACCCTGGTGTTAGCACTGCTGATCGTATAAAACCGAAGGCATGCTAGTATTATCACCAGGGGTAGACGTCATCACTACCAGGGGTTAGAGTTCATCATTACCTGAGGTCAGAGGGTATACAGACTTCCTACTCCTGCTTAACCCACACACAATTACTTTTCCACAAGGAATCTAACAGGTATATAAACACTGGGAGAGAAAAGCCAGCTGCTTCTGAGTATGTGCCCAATTAAGAATTTTTTTTTTTTTTTTTAAATGCATGGGGCAATGCGGGACAGATGGCTAGCAACCCGGGACAGACCCCTAAAATCTGGACTGTCCCACGAAAATCGGGACAGTTGGGGGGGTATGATTTACAGAAGTGTACATGTGTCAGTATTTACAGTTTGGAAACATGTCAGTATTTACAGAAGTGTACATGTGTCAGTATTTACAGAAGTGTACATGTGTCAGTATTTACAGAAGTGTACATGTGTCAGTATTTACAGAAGTGTACATGATGCGTCAGTACTTACAGTGTGGAAGCATGTCACTATTTACAGCAGAGTACATGTGTCAGTATTTACAGAAGGGTATGTGTATCACTATTTACAGCAGGGTACATGTGTCACTATTTACAGCAGAGTACATGTGTCACTATTTACAGAAGGGTATGTGTATCACTATTTACAGCAGGGTACATGTGTCAGTATTTACAGAAGGGTATGTGTATCACTATTTACAGCAGAGTACATGTGTCAGTATTTACAGAAGGGTATGTGTATCACTATTTACAGCAGGGTACATGTGTCAGTATTTACAGAAGGGTATGTGTATCACTATTTACAGCAGAGTACATGTGTCAGTATTTACAGAAGGGTATGTGTATCACTATTTACAGCAGAGTACATGTGTCAGTATTTACAGAAGGGTATGTGTATCACTATTTACAGCAGAGTACATGTGTCAGTATTTACAGAAGGGTATGTGTATCACTATTTACAGCAGAGTACATGTGTCAGTATTTACAGAAGGGTATGTGTATCACTATTTACAGCAGGGTACATGTGTCAGTATTTACAGAAGGGTATGTGTATCACTATTTACAGCAGGGTACATGTGTCAGTATTTACAGAAGTGTGTATCACTATTTACAGCAGAGTACGTGTCAGTATTTACAGCAGAGTACATGTGTCAGTATTTACAGACGTGTACATGTGTCAGTATTTACAGCAGAGTGCATGTGTCACTATTTACAGCAGAGTACATGTGTCAGTATTTACAGAAGTGTGTGTATCACTATTTACAGCAGGGTACATGTGTCAGTATTTACAGATGTGTGTGTATCACTATTTACAGCAGAGTACATGTGTCAGTATTTACAGCAGAGTACATGTGTCAGTATTTACAGATGTGTACATGTGTCACTGTTTACAGCAAGGTACATGTGTCAGTATTTACAGACGTGTACATGTGTCAGTATTTACAGACGTGTACATGTCTCAGTATTTACAGATGTGTACATGTGTCAGTATTTACAGAAGCGTACATGTGTCAGTATTTACAGATGTGTACATGTGTCAGTACTTACAGAAGTGTACATGTGTCAGTATATACAGAAGCGTACATGTGTCAGTATTTACAGATGTGTACATGTGTCAGTATTTACAGAAGTGTACATGTCTCAGTATTTACAGATGTGCACATGTGTCACTATTTACAGAAGAGTACATGTGTCAGTATTTACAGAAGTGTACATGTGTCACTATTTACAGAAGAGTACATGTGTCAGTATTTACAGAAGTGTACATGTGTCACTATTTACAGAAGAGTACATGTGTCAGTATTTACAGAAGTGTACATGTGTCAAGGAATAAGCCTGTAGAAAGAAATTGAAGAGAGGGTTATGTGACCCCACTAGGAAGCAGGGCATGGGGTGAGAGAAAGGACAAGGGGGTGGGCTAAGCAAAGGGTTGATAAGGTGCTGACAGGAAGTAGCAACAAGCATTTGAAAAATAACAAGCACTGATAGCAGGAGCAGCACGGTGGGCAAATTAGGACTGCAGTCTTTGCTTACCTGTCATGGAAGCTTTACTTGCTGAGCTCATGAAGGTGGCCAGAGAGAAGGGAGCAGGCTGGATTCAGGAGCACCTGGGTGCAGCAGAGAAAGCAGCAGGGAGGCCAAGTCCTAGCGTAGCTGGGCCCAGGAGGAGTGAGAGGCCCACAAGGAGATCCAGACCGCCTGAGCGTTTGAGCCCTGAGGCGGTAAGAAGGAGGTCGGGCAGAGGAGCCGGTGGGGCCTCAGGGAGGACGCCAGAAGTGGTCCGGCAAGAGGCGGGACCGGTGAGGACGGCCAGGCCCAGGGCAGGCTCGCGGCCTAGTGCGGCAGATGCGGGAGCGGAGACGGCCCGGCAGGCGCAGTCGGGGCCTCAGTTGCGGAGGAGCGGCAGGAGATCCGGGGACCTGCAGGATGGAGAGCGGGCCACAGCGGGACCGGAGGCGACGGCCAGGCCGGGTACAGGCTTGCGGCCTACAGCAACGCGGCCGGATGAGGCGACGGCCAGGCCGGGTACAGGCTTGCGGCCTACAGCAGCGTGACCGGATGACGTCACAACCCGGCGGTCGCAACCGGGCCTTGGGACCAGAGGAGTGAGCAGCGGAGGTCACCGGGCGCAGTCGGAGGGAGCAGGTGAGAGCGGGAAGGGGGGGGGGGAGGATCCGGGGGCTTAAGCCTACACCGGGGGGGCCGGGGGGGGCCCGGCTTCAGAGGGGGGTGCCCGTAGGCAATATGGGACACAAAGAAGGCATTGCCGGGCCAGGGGCTGACCAAGCAGGCTAAGGGCCACAAGGGGCGGCATCCAGAGGGGGGGTTGGTCGGTCAAATAGTTGGAGGCGGCAAGGGAATTTGAGAGGGGGGGGGTCCAATGCAGCAGGCAGGAAGGCATAAGGTGTAGGTGGGGATTAGCAGGTGGGGACAGGTTCAGAGGCCATAGGAAGTGAGGCGAATGGGAAGGAGAGATGAGTTCTGGGAGCGGGGTGCCTGGAGCCCACAGGTAATTATTGAGGGGAGAGGTGAGAGCCAGGGGGTGATACCCTTAACTAATGGATGTACTAGCAAGGAGGTAAGGGATGAGGGCCGGTAGGAGAAACAGTGAGTGGGGGGGGGGAGTAGGGGGAGATCTGAGGCAGGGATAGTTGGGAGGGGGGAGGGATGAGGACAGGGAGTCTGTTAAGGGGTGCAGTGTTGGGTAGGGGGTACCTATGTGGCAGGGAGGGGGTGTGGATATAAAAAAAAAAAAAAAAAAGGGGGGTGAATGAGTTGGCACAAGGGTGAAGGGGGGGAATCGAAGGGGTTTAGGGGGGGGGGGAGGGGGATAGGATGCTGGAGGTGTGAAGGGAATGATGTTGATGTTATGATTTGTTTTACAGAGGGAAGGGCCGCTACGGCCCGGGGAGAGGTGGCGGGCAATGCCACAAGGGAGATCGATGATATGGAGCTGTGGACGGAGCCACCGCTTGAGCTGGACGCCAGCGGTGACTTCGAGGAAGAGGAGGATCCGTTGGAGGGCACATCAGCAGGAACGGCGACGGCTGGCCAGGTAGGGGGGATGGATACACTGGCGCAGCTATTGAGGTTGTTGTCCCCACCACGGGGAGGGGTCAGGCCAGGAAGTGGTGAGGGGAGGCCAGAAAGGGGGGATGATGTGACGGGTTTGATCTCTTTACAGACGGCAAGACCAGGACGTGATACGGGGAGGGATCCCACTCCCCTGAGGAGGCAGGACACAGATAGGGGGCTCAGAAGGTCACGGTCGCCAAGGCGCAGGAGGAGCAGAGGAAGGGAGGCGTCGTCGCCCACCTGGGCCAGGTTGGAGAGGTCCAGAGACAGGAGCAGAGGCGGCAGGGGGAGGTCCCCTGTCAGGAGAGGGGCGGCGAGACGCATACTGGAGGTAGACGGAGCGGGGACGGCCGGGAGGCCTAGGGGCTCCAGTCCGGATGGACGCAACATGCCAGAGACGGGAGTCTCTGAGGAGAGGAGAAGACTAGGACCGGCAACAGCGGTGCAGTCGGCAGGTGAGGCTGCTGCGCTGCTCCCTAGGATGAATGAGGGTTTGTCTGGGGAGCGTGAGTTGATACTGACAGGGTTGAAGGGCTTGATTGCTACCTTGGAGAAGGAAAGGGGTTCGCCGGCGGCGGCATGGGCGCAACCGGCAGGTGAAGCGCAGAGCGGAGGGGCCCAGGCAGCACCTGGTACGGGGGCTGCAGTCGGTGGGGGGACTGGAGAGACGCTGAGGGTCCCAGAAGATGCATTAAGGAGACAGTGCCTATGTTCGGTGGGGCCTCTGGGAATACACCTCACCAGCGAGCTGAGGGAGAAGATCTGGAAACGGGAATTTCTGGAAATTTTCTCGCTGCTCCCCTTGGATCAGGTACTGGAGGTGAAGGAGGACGATAAGGAGAAAGGTAAGAAGGAAGACGAGGAGAGGAAGAAGCGATGGAGGAAGTTGCCGAAGACATTTGGGAATTGGTCCAGGGCATTTCGCATCATGGCGAGCGTGGTGTGCGAGAAATTCCCAGAACAGGGGTCGTCCCTTTTCTGTTACTATGATGAGATCGGGAATGCGTATGGGACATACGGGGGAACAGCGTGGTGGCGGTACGACGAGAGGTTCCGGCAGTGAATGGCGGTTAGGGCTGAGATGCGGTGGGACGATAGGGACATGGGCATCTGGTTAGAGATCATGACGCCCCTGAGAGGGGGTCAGTCCTTTCGGGCAGGCGGGCAGGGACCGGGGAGCGGGGGCGGGAGCGGAAACACAACAGCAGCAATACGGAAGGGGCAATGCAAATTCGGGGCATCATGCAAGTACAAGCATGAATGCTCGGGATGCGGGGGAATTCACTCTCTTGCCAAGTGCTTCAAGAAAGCGAGGCAGGGAGGAAAACCCGGGGAGGTGGGTAGTGCGAGCGCGGACCCCAGTGAGGGTCGAAAAGATGGTGCCATGGCTAAAGGAATACGCCAATAGGCGGAGGTTCGCGGCGGACGCCGAGTTATTGTTGACAGGGTTCAGTTCGGGTTTCGTTATTCCATTTAAAGACCAGGAGGTGGGAGCATTTGGGGGTAATCTAAAGTCAGCCAAGGAGTTCCCGGCAGTGGTGAGAGAAAAATTGGGCAAGGAGGTGGCACTGGGCAGGATGGCGGGGCCCTTCAATGGGCCCCCGCTGCAGGGGTTGCGGATTTCTCCGCTTGGGGTGGTACCCAAAAAAGGGGTGGGGCAGTTTCGCATGATCCATCATCTCTCTCACCCAAAAGGGCTGTCAGTGAACGATGGCATAGATCCTGAGTTGGTTTCGGTGAACTATGCGTCTTTCGATAGGGCAGTATCTTTGGTCCGTAGGGCGGGACCCGGGGCGTTGCTGGCAAAAGCAGACGTCGAATCCGCATTTCGGCTGCTGCCGGTTCACCCAAAATGCCATCACTTGTTGGGTTGTTGGTTCGAGGGCTCGTTTTTCATGGATCTATGCCTCCCCATGGGCTGTTCTATATCTTGCTCGTATTTCGAGAAATTCAGTTCTTTCGTGGACTGGGTGGTAAGGCAAAGAGCGGGGAAGTCTTCGTGGTCCATTACCTTGATGACTTCTTATTCGTGGGAGCGGCGGATTCAGGGGACTGCGAGGGGCTGGTCGAGGTCTTCGGGGAAGTGACTAGGGACTTTGGGATCCCGGTGGCGAGCGAAAAATCGGAGGGTCCGGTGTCTTCCCTGAGTTTTTTGGGGATACAGCTGGATACGATCCGTATGGAGTGTCGGCTCCCGGTGGACAAGCTGGTCGACCTCAAAGCGGTGGTGGGCGAGGTCTTGGCATCTAAAAAATTCACATTGCGGCAGATGCAGTCATTATTGGGGAAGCTCAACTTCGCCTGTCGGATTATCCCGATAGGTAGAGCTTTTTGTCGCCGGCTGTCGCTGGCGACGGCTGGGGTCTCGGAGCCTAGACATCATATCAGGGTCACGAGGGAGCTGAAGGATGACTTGAGGGTGTGGCTCACATTCTTGGAGGAGTTCAATGGGAGGTTGATTATGCAGGAAGTCGGTTGGTCTGATGACAACCTGAGCTTATACACGGATGCTTCGGGAGCGCAGGGTTTCGGGGCCTATTTGCAAGGACGGTGGTGTGCGGAGGCCTGGCCGGACAGTTGGAAAGAGGCGGGCCTAACGAAGAATCTCACATTCTTGGAGTTCTTCCCGTTAGTGGTAGCGCTCCGGGTGTGGTCCAGTACTTTGAGGGACAAGAGGGTTACCTTCCATTCGGACAACCTAGGGGTGGTTTTGGCTATAAACAGGCTGACGGCTAACTCCCAGCCGGTGGTTAGGTTGTTGAGAGTATTTGTGTTGGAGTGCCTGCACAATAACGTATCTTTCAGGGCTGTACATGTCCCGGGGAAGCTGAATGTGATAGCTGATTCTTTGTCCCGTTTCCAGTGGGACCGGTTCCGTGCGGCAGCGCCAGAGGCGGACGTGGAGGGAACATCCTGCCCGGAGGACTTGTGGAATCTGGGGGACGCGGGCTGATGGAGCTGGTCCGGGGTTCGCTGGCAGAGTCGACGTGGAGGGCCTACGTCCAGGTGTGGAAAAAACGGTGCAGTCTGGAGAGGGGGAGGCACCTACTGGAAAGTGGCGATGCCCAGTTGGGGGTGTTGCTTGCATGGGTAAGGCAGTGGGGTGAGGAGAGGCTATCCTCCTCAGAGATAAAGAAAAGGATGGCGGCATTGGCTTTCTGGTTCCAGCTGTTGGAGATGGGGGACTTAACGAAGGTCTTTGTGGTGAGGATGGCAGTGAGGGGGTTGTGCCGGGGTAGAAGGAGGCCAGACGGCAGACGGCCGGTATCGTTTGTAGTTTTGGTGAAGGTGGTGGAATGTTTAAAGGAGGTATGTTTGTCGAATTTTGAGGAGGTCCTGTTTAAGACTGCATTTACTTTGGCATTTTTTGGAGCATTCAGGATTTCGGAGTTGGTGGGACAGAACAGGAGGGACGAGGGAGGTTTGCACAGAGATGAGGTGACACTGGGGGAAGGAGTAGTGGAGATTTGGTTGAGAAGGTCCAAGATGGACCAGTTGGGGAAAGGGGTCTTGATCAAGCTGAGGGAAGTGGGGGGAGTATGTTGCCCAGTGGCCGTAGTTCAGCAGTACCTCAGTCTTTGCCCCAGGGGGGTGGGTCCACTGTTGGTGCATGAGGATGGGTCTGCTTTGTCCAGGTTCCAGTTTATGGCGGTATTCAGAAAGGCCTTGGGGAGAGTGGGGTTGGGGGAAATGGAGTTCGGGTCACATTCCTTCAGGATTGGGGCGGCAACGGAGGCGGCTGGCTTGGGTTTAGATGTGTCTGTGATTAAGAGGATAGGGAGGTGGAGGTCGGACAGGTATCGGGGGTACGTTAGGTTGGGGATGAGGGTGTAAGTGGAAGGGGCGGCAGCTGATACGGCTATATTTTGTTTTAACAGGTCCAGTGAGGTGTTGGGTGATCGGGCATTCGTACATTTACTGGGCCAGGAAGGCTGCCGCAGTCAAGGAGGATGGAGGCCAGCTGGGACTATCTAGGGATAAAGTTGAAGTAAAATGGTTTGGGGTCCAGGGCATGAAGTGGGGGCAGGTAGTCGGGAAAGTTGTTGTGTATGCCAGATTGTTTGCACCCCCTCAGATTTTGGTGCTTCATGTGGGAGGAAATGACCTGGGCTTCATGCCTCAAAAGGACTTGGTGGAGGATATTAAGAGAGGGATGGAGAGACTGCGGCAACTCTTCCCGGGCTTAGTTATTGTCTGGTCAGAGATAGAGAGCCGGGTAGTGTGGAGGTCAGCATGGGATGCTGGGAGGTTGGAGGCTTCCAGACGGAAGATCAACAGGATGGTGAGCAGTTACGTAAGAAAGGTGGGAGGAGTTGGATTGAGGCATGTTGAATTTGAAGGGGAATCGGGAAGGTGCTTCTATCTCAAAGACGGGGTCCACCTTAACGAGGTGGGTTTACACCTTTTTAATTTCACGTTGAGAGAAGGGATTGAGAAGGCCTTGGCTCTGGGTGGCGGTCCTCACCTAAGGGGTGAGGGGTGGCGGGGTGCTTGCCCTGGGTGGTAGAGGCTTACGCCTGTTATGATGTGATGGGACTTCCTGTTTCAACAGCAGGGGGTTGGTTTGATGGTGGTAGCCCCTCCCTTGGGTAGGGCGGGGCTTGTGGAACGTGGAATGGGGGCAAGCACTGTGTTGGTGTTTAAAGAGTTAATGTTATCTAATGTTATTTAATGTTATTTATGTTATAAGTTATGTTAATAAAGGAGCTGCGGCCTTTCAATCCCAAAGATGGTGTGAGGTGTTTTTGTGGGGGGGTTTGTTACAATGGCAACTTGACTATGTGGGGTCAAGGAATAACCCTGTAGAAAGAAATTGAAGAGAGGGTTATGTGACCCCACTAGGAAGCAGGGCATGGGGTGAGAGAAAGGACAAGGGGGTGGGCTAAGCAAAGGGTTGATAAGGTGCTGACAGGAAGTAGCAACAAGCATTTGAAAAATAACAAGCACTGATAGCAGGAGCAGCACGGTGGGCAAATTCCCGCCCTCCCTCCCTGGTGATAGGCTTCAAAACTGTCGCAGCTGTGGCGGGGTGCTTGCCCTGGGTGGTAGAGGCTTACGCCTGTTATGATGTGATGGGACTTCCTGTTTCAACAGCAGGGGGTTGGTTTGATGGTGGTAGCCCCTCCCTTGGGTAGGGCGGGGCTTGTGGAACGTGGAATGGGGGCAAGCACTGTGTTGGTGTTTAAAGAGTTAATGTTATCTAATGTTATTTAATGTTATTTATGTTATAAGTTATGTTAATAAAGGAGCTGCGGCCTTTCAATCCCAAAGATGGTGTGAGGTGTTTTTGTGGGGGGGTTTGTTACAATGGCAACTTGACTATGTGGGGTCACTATTTACAGAAGAGTACATGTGTCAGTATATACAGAAGTGTGTGTATCACTATTTACAGCAGAGTATATGTGTCAGTATTTACAGAAGCGTACATGTGTCAGTATTTACAGAAGCGTACATGTGTCACTATTTACAGCAGAGTACATGTGTCAGTATATACAGAAGTGCGTGTATCACTATTTACAGCAGAGTACATGTGTCAGTATTTACAGAAGCTTACATGTGTCACTATTTACAGCAGAGTACATGTGTCACTATTTACAGCAGAGTACATGTGTCACTATTTACAGAGGTGTGTGTATCACTATTTATAGCAGAGTACGTGGGTCGTGTCAGTATTTACAGAAGTGTATATGTGTCAGTATTTACAGAAGCGTACATGTGTCAGTATTTACAGACGTGTACATGTGTCAGTATTTACAGACGTGTACATGTGTCAGTATTTACAGACGTGTACATGTGTCAGTATTTACAGAAGTGTACATGTGTCAGTATTTACAGACGTGTACATGTGTCAGTATTTACAGACGTGTACATGTCTCAGTATTTACAGATGTGTACATGTGTCAGTATTTACAGAAGCGTACATGTGTCAGTACTTACAGATGTGTACATGTGTCAGTACTTACAGAAGTGTACATGTGTCAGTATATACAGAAGCGTACATGTGTCAGTATTTACAGATGTGTACATGTGTCAGTATTTACAGAAGCGTACATGTGTCAGTACTTACAGATGTGTACATGTGTCAGTACTTACAGAAGCGTACATGTGTCAGTATTTACAGATGTGTACATGTGTCAGTATTTACAGAAGCGTACATGTGTCAGTATTTACAGAAGCGTACATGTGTCACTATTTACAGCAGAGTACATGTGTCAGTATATACAGAAGTGCGTGTATCACTATTTACAGCAGAGTACATGTGTCAGTATTTACAGAAGCGTACATGTGTCAGTATTTAAAGAAGCGTACATGTGTCACTATTTACAGCAGAGTACATGTGTCACTATTTACAGCAGAGTACATGTGTCAGTATTTACAGAGGTGTGTGTATCACTATTTATAGCAGAGTACGTGTCAGTATTTACAGAAGTGTATATGTGTCAGTATTTACAGAAGCGTACATGTGTCAGTATTTACAGACGCGTACATGTGTCAGTATTTACAGACGTGTACATGTGTCAGTATTTACAGAAGTGTACATGTGTCAGTATTTACAGACGTGTACATGTGTCAGTATTTACAGACGTGTACATGTCTCAGTATTTACAGATGTGTACATGTCTCAGTATTTACAGAGGTGTGTGTATCACTATTTATAGCAGAGTACGTGTCAGTATTTACAGAAGTGTATATGTGTCAGTATTTACAGAAGCGTACATGTGTCAGTATTTACAGACGCGTACATGTGTCAGTATTTACAGACGTGTACATGTGTCAGTATTTACAGAAGTGTACATGTGCCAGTATTTACAGAAGTATGTGTATTACTATTTACAGATGTGTACCGTACATGTGTCAGTATTTAAAGAAGTGCTTATCAGTAGTTCTACTCCCTCAGTGTTCTCTATATCCTAGTTTCTCAACCTGTGTAAGTGTACCCCTGGGGGTACTTGGGGTATTGGCAAGGGGTACTCCAAGGACTGGCCTTCATTATTTTTTTCACTATTGTAAACATGGCCAGAGGCGTAACTAGAAACCACAGGGCCCAGGTGCAAGAATCTAAGAAGGGTAAAGTGCATCATACTGAAGTATGCTGCAGTAAAACGAGACAGATAAACTGTGCATGAAATGGTTATTAAAAATAAAAAGATGGTACCATAAATATTACTTCCATCATCAAGCAGAAAAGAGTTTATTTACCTTTTTTTTAATATAAGAAGCATATTAATTGCATGTAATTATTAATATCAATTGACTATATAGCTGTGTTTTATGTGTTTATTATTCTCTGTGGTGATATTGGCAAATATTAAATTCCGGAAAACATAAAATTTCTGATTCCTATATATTGACACATGATTAAGGGAACGTTGTGTTCTTTTTGATCCCCATGTTCTAAAATAAAGGGATTTTTAACCTGACACCTCTGTGCTGCTCTTATGATTTGATAGTGGGCTTGGCAGTGGCCCATGGATGTGTCAGCTCCTCTGGTTATACTGCTGGTTCCTGTTTTGATTTTGTCCTATATATTGACCCCCTACTTAGGCACTATGTTCCCAACCCAATAAATTAAAACACACACTGTAACTGGGGTTATAAGGCCGCAGCCAATTTGTAAACAAATAAATAACATATAAACCACTTGACAAGTCATTGACTAAGACAAGCCGTATTAGTGCTTGCTCCATAGGAGCTCAGTAAATCTTAAAACCCAAACAAGTAAACATCTTGTCAACCTCTCCAGCCCACAGGAGGTACCACATTTGACTTCCACCTTCTCAAACAGCAAGCACACCGCCAAATGCTCACACCACTGCCGTTATATCAGGGAGGGAGGGCGGGAGCTTCTCACCTGCTGGTCCGGAAATGAAGGGGCCACTACTTCCTCTCGTTCTTTATTTATACCCCTCCACCTACACCTCCCACGGACCTAACCGCTACCCTAACTAAACAAACAAAGGAGCCTGGCTAACAGAAAGGATACTTTCACAAATCTTCACCAACCTCTCGGTTCAGGGACATCCATGAAGGGAAAACACACACCGGTCAGTATACTAAAAACAGGATCTTTATTGGAGTGGATAAAAACAAAGTAGGAGACAAGGCTCCATTAAACAGGAGAAAAGGCTACAGCTTGACTGACTGCAGACATGTTTCGCGTGTGTCTACACGCTTGTTCACTGCTGTCTGTCAGCTGTACAATTTGCCTCTATTTAAAGAGGCCTGTCTCAATTAAAATCAAATTTGCATTTAACCCTTTCCCTTCTAGTTTGATTGATGGTACACAGAGTCAGATGAGAAACAAAGTCAGATACTAAGATCATATACATATAAATAGTTAACACTGGAAAGACTAAGAAAAACTCTATATGGGTAAATATTGGATGTTTTAAGGCTGTATAAGGTTAAAGAGCTCTTAATATTTTCTACAAATATACCTGATTGATGAATTCTTACTTGGATTTATTAAATAAATAAATTAACATCGCTCTCCTTATTAATACCATTAGGGTGACTGGTTTTTAACTCAAAAATCCACTTTGCTTCCTTGAAATTGAGTCTATATTCCCTGTTACCCCCTCTTTTATGTTTCTTCACATAATCAATTGCCTGTATACAAAGCAATGAGGCATCCCCCTGATGCATATTTTTAAAATGTCTTGAGACCGGTGTATCCCTGTCTGGGTCCTCAATGTCTCGTATATGTTCTAGAGCCCTATCTTTGACACAACGTTTCGTTCTACCAACGTATTGGATCTGGCACCCCCTACAGGTCAGGAGATATATGACATGTGTTGATTTACAATTTAGACTAAATTTAATGTCATATTCACGGCCTGTTACTGTAGACTTAAATTTGGTTCCCTCTTTTATGTAGTCACATGTTTTACATCTCTGTGCTTTGCATTTGAAGAACCCTAATCTATTAGGTAACCATGTTTTTTTATGTACAAAGGGTAAATCAGATGGGGCTACCATATTCCCAATGGTGAGACCCTTTCTTGATACAAATTTGCAGCCTTCTCTTGTGATCTCTTCTAAACCTGAGTCTACAGCTAAGATGGGTAAACTCTCCTTTATAATGTTGCAAATTTTATTGAACTCCAGACTGTAGGGGGTGCTAAAGACAATTTTATTTTTTGTAATTTTTCCCTTTTTGTATTTGTCTCCGTGCTGGTTTTTGTATTTTAAGAGATTTTCCCTAGGTATTCGATCTACCTCCTCTTTTGTTCTTTTTAATAGTGGCTCTGGATACCCTCTTTCTATTAATCTATTTTCCAAGATTTTGCATTGAGTATCATAGTTTTGTTCATTTGAACATATTCGTCTGGTTCTCAGGAACTGACCTTTTGGAATTGCCTTCTTGACATGTCTAGGGTGACACGATTTATAATTTAAAATTGTGTTGCCACCTGTGGGTTTCCTATATACTGTAGTATTTATTATATTTGCTTCTGGATCCACCACCAACTCCAAATCCAAGAATTTAATGGTGGTCCTGTTATACTCTGCTGTGAATTTTAAATTCATATCATTGGAATTGATATTCCTGATGAAATTTTGTATGGATGTTTCATCTCCATTCCACACCACCAACAAGTCATCAATGTACCTTCCATAGTATACAAAATGTTCCTTTAGAGGATTGCCATCTCCATAGACGTGGCACGCCTCCCACCAACCCATGAACAGGTTGGCATAGGAGGGGGCAAATTTTGCCCCCATGGCAGTGCCACGCCTCTGGAGATAGCAGTCCCCCTCAAAGATGAAAAAATTATGTTGTAACAAAAATTCTATAGCTGTAAGTAAAAAATAAATAATATCTTTGCTATAGTTAGAAAAATTATTCAGAAAATAAGATACTGCCGTCAGACCTAGGTGGTGTGGAATGGAAGTGTACAAAGATGTAACATCAATTGTAAGAAACCTATAGGATTCCTGCCACTTAATTTGATTTACTTTATTTAATACCTGGGTTGAGTCTCTGATGTAACTCATTAGTGTCCCCACTAATGGTTGTAGATAACAATCAACCAATTCAGATAATGGTTCGAGAAGGGAGCCCACCCCCGATATGATGGGTCTACCGGGGGGATTTAGGTTGTCCTTATGTAGTTTAGGAACAAAATAGAAAATGGGCGTGAGTGGAGTAGGCGGGAGTAAAGTGTCAAAATAAGTTTCCTTGAATGCACCTGCTTGTTTGCCTAGTTGCAAAATATCTTCCAATTTAGCTCTAAATTTTTGTGTGGGATTAAAGGTTAATTTGGTATAGATTTCTGGGTCATTTAATTGTCTTAGGGCTTCTGAGATGTAATACCCACGGTCCATGACCACTACATTCCCACCTTTGTCTGATTCTTTAATCACTATATCATGATTGCATTTTAGTTTGTTTAGAGCTCCTTTCTGTGTCAGTGTAAGATTGTGTAGATATTGACTTTTTGATGATTTTTGGGAGGTCAGATTTTCAGACAATTTTATTAGTTTTTGTTCCACTGTGCGCTGAAATATATCTATGCTTTTGCTTCTGCTATTTACAGGATAGAAAATGCTTTTCTGCATACTTGGTTTAAAAGTTAGTACCGTGTCTGTGGTCTCTATATCAGAGTTAGTATCAAGTAACATTGTCATGTCCATAACCAGACATTGTTCATTAAATGTTAATGTATCCTTTTCCAAATTCTGCTTTAAAGGTGTTATATGATTGGTCTGTTCAGCACCATCCATGGACCCAGAGAAATGTTGTTTCAGGGTCAATTTCCTGACAAATTTGTTAACATCATGGATGGTGCCGAACAGATCAAAGTGGGCCGTGGGGGTAAAACTAAGCCCTAAACTTAGAACTTCCTTTTCAATTTCTGTTAATTCATACTTTGAAATGTTGACTACATTTTTCATATGTATTTCCTTGATTGTGTGCGAGTCTGATACCTGGTTTTCCCTGTCTTTATATTTCCCTCTCCCCCTACTGCCCCTCCTTGTTTTTTTCTTTTTGTCTTGCTGTCTGTGCGCAATTCGTTTTTTGACATAGTGTCTTCTACCTGTATGGGTACATCTAGTGCTGATATTACTGTTGTTTCAATAGGGTCTTCATTGGAATCATGGTCTGAGGAATCCACATCATAATCAGTTTCTGCAAAGTGCACTTTTTTTGCATTTTTCTTAGGCTGTATATCTGCCTTATTTTTATTAAACTGATTCACATGACGTGCATTCCTCCCTGTGCTTTGCCACCTGTAAACTTTATTGAATTCGTAATCCCTTTTATCCCTAGACAATTTTTGCTTTTTAAACTCCCATAGTTCTTTTGTAAATTTACTCATATTCTCCTCAAATTTTTTATCATATGAGGGAAACTCCTTGTCTGTCTGGAACGCAACCTGAATGCACGGATCTCTGGAAGTGGTAAGCGCCAACCTTCTTTTCTCTTTTGTTCGCTACCCTAACTACTCTGGCTTGACCTGCCTTGGGGTCAAAAGCCCCTCCCTCCTATTCTTTACGTCCAGGGCTGCCTTTACTTTATTAACATTTCTGATACAAGCTTGTGAAATCAAGTCATACACATGATTTCCATTTCTGCTCATGTAAAAGATCAATACTATTTGTGCTACAGTTGGGGTACACAGAAATAATGGGAAAGCCTTCAGGGGTACTTGCTACAAAAAGGTTGAGAAACACTGCTTTATACTATTGCCAGGCTACAAACTTGTATCTGTATATGCTTAACCCTTAATGCTCATGGAACATAAACACTTAAAGATTATCTAAAGATCTATATGTGACTGAAGCAGCTAATGTTCCAATGGTAACCATGGCAACAAGCCATTTGGTACTGCAAATAGCAATCTTTACCTAAACCAGAGTTGCCAACTTTTTTTGAAGAAAATAAGGGAGAATAAGAAATCGACAAATTTCATGTAGGAAAACACAAATTTAACAGTAGTTACTGGAAAAAAACAAAAACTTTATTTTATCATTTAAAACAGTTTTAAACAACTTTCTAATTTACTTTTATTATCATATTTTCTTTGTTTTCTTGTTATCCTTATTTGAAAAACAGAGATGTAAGCTCAAGAGTGTGCACGTGTCTGTAGCACTATATACGGCAGCAGTTTTGCAACAATGTTATACATTAGCAGGAGCACTAGATGGCAGCACTACTTCCTGTCATGTAGTGTTTCAGGCATGTGCACGCTACCTACCTAGGTATATCTTCAACAAAGAATAACATGAGAATGAAATAAATTTGATAATAGAAGTAAATTGGAAACTTTTTAAAAATTGTATTCTCTGGGGTCAATTTATTATAATGCGGATGGACATGATACGATGTAGCGTATCATGTCCACCGCACATCAATAAATGCCGACAGCATACGCTGTTAGCATTTATTATTGCACAAGCAGTTCTAGTTAACTGCTGGTGCAATGCCGCCCCCTGCAGATTCGTGGCCAATCGGCCGCTAGCTGGGGGTGTTGTCAGGGTTTTTTCCCTGTTTTGTTTGCAATGTGCTGCTGGTAGCCATTTTACTCACCTCTCTTGCTGACTATGGTGCATTGTGGGGGATTTCCTGCACTTCCTTTTATGGCCAGACTGATGTGCATCATCTGTGTGAGACAGGATGCAGTCTCAGAATTGTGATGTCATCACTTATTATTTAAAGGGCCTCTGTTCAGTATGCTTTGCCTTTGCGTAGTCTCAGACCTATTTGTGAGAGTTCCTGTGTATTACCTGGCTGCCTAACGTCCTTCCTGGTTCCTGATCCCTGGTTTGTTCCTGACTCTGCTGTTTTCCTTGTTCCTGATTCAGGCTCGTCTGACTATTCGCTTTGGCTCCTGACTCGCCTCGTCTGACTACCAGCTCTGGTTTTGACTCCTTGCTTGTTATTTGACTTGTGGACTTTTTATTATTTTTTTGTTATTAATAAAGGTGTGATTTTTTTTGCACTTCTCATCTCAGTCTGATTCCTAGCACCCTGACATTACGCAAAAGGCCATGAATCCTGATGGTGCTAATAATCCACCTTTACCTGCCATCATTTCCAGGATGGATGAACAGGATCACCGCTTGGATCAATTTGCACTAGCACTGCAAACCCTGCTGACTCACACTGCACATTTGGACCAAAGTGTCTCACAAGTTATGACTGTTCTTGTTTCCGCTGATACACCTAGTCCTACCAGGAGCATGTCCAGTTCTGCACCTCTACCTCAATGATATAGAGGCGATCCTATTCAGTGCAGAGGGTTTTTGAACCAGGTGGGCATTTACTTTGAGATGTTACCTCAGGCGTTTCCCTCTGACAGAGCTAAGGTGGGATTTCTCATCTCGTTACTCTCTGACACAGCTCTTGCCTGGGCTTATCCCTTGTGGGAGACTAATACACCTGTGATTTCAAATTTCCCTGAATTTGTGGCCTCCTTTTGAAGGGTATTTGATGTTCTGGCTCGCTCCTTCTCTGCTGCTAAACGACTCATGTCCATTCAGCAAGGTACAAGATCTGTTGCTCAGTATGCTATTGAGTTCCGTACGCCTGCCGCAGAGGTTGGTTGGAACAATGAAGCCCTTGTTGCCGCCTTCTTTCATGGAATCTCTGATGCGATTAAAGACGAAGCTGCTGCCAGATATTTACCAGAGGATCTCGAGGCATTGGTGTCTTTTTTTATCCTAATTGACATCAGACTCAGAGAGAGGCCCTCTTTCAAGGAGCACTTGCGGAAGCCTCCTGTTCCGTTGTCTCCTACGTGTTCGTTCCCACCCATGCCTCCCTCTCCTCCCATGCTTCCTGGTCCTGAGTCACCAGGTACTGCTGAGCCGATGCAGTTGGGATTCACGCATCTCTCCATGGCGGAGAGGGCCTTTAGGAGGAGGGAGGGGCTCTGCCTCTATTGTGGGTTACAGGGCCACCTTTTGAAGTCTTGTCCTACACGGCCGGGAAACGCTCACACCTAATATCCTGTCGGGGGCAGACCTTGGGTGGTTTATCCTCATCCCCGGAATTGCTTAAGGAGAAACCTTTGGTCACGGTTGTCCTTTCCTGGGTGGACTCCTCCATAGTCACCCAGGCTCTCGTTGACTCCGGTGCTGCGGGCTATTTCATTGACAGTTCTTTTGTATCAAAGCACTCCATTCCTGTTTTGCCTTGGTCTGTTCAGCTTGCTATTGAGGCCTTTGATGGCAGGCCCCTTCAGCTCGCACTCGTTACTCACGAAACTGCTCCGTTGTCCATGGCTGTTGGGGCTCTCCATTTTGAAACCCTCCAGTTCCAGGTGATAAACTCTCCGCATTTTCCAGTTGTTCTGGGTTATCCCTGGCTCCAAAAGCACAATCCCAGTCTCCACTGGCGCAGGTCCGAAATTTTGTTGTGGTCCACGCAATGTATTTCCACTTGTCTTCAGAAACCAGTTAAAGTCTTGTGCACTTCTTCGGTATCTCAATTGCCAGAGGAGTACCGAGAGTTCCTAGACGTTTTTGACAAGGTGCGTGCCGGTATGTTGCCTCCTTACCGGTCTTACGATTGTGCCATAGACCTGCAAACAGGAGCCATTCCTCCTCGGTGCCGGGTTTACCCTCTGTCTGTTGCAGAGAATTCTGCTATGGAGGAGTATGTTGTCGATGCTCTGTTGCGGGGGATCATCCGCAAATCCTGCTCTCCTGCAGGGGCTGGCTTCTTCTTTGTGAAGAAAAAGGATGGTGAGTTAAGACCATGCATTGATTATAGGGGTCTTAATCGTCTTACCATTAAGAATGCTTACCCTATTCCGCTCATTACGGAACTCTTTGACCACCTCAAGGGAGCTACGGTCTTTACTAAACTTGATTTGAGAGGAGCGTACAATCTCGTTAGGATCAAGGAGGGCCACGAATGGAAAACAGCGTTTAACACCAGGAGCGGGCATTATGAGTATCTTGTAATGCCCTTTGGCCTATGTAATGCTCCTGCTGTTTTCCAGGAATTTTTTAATGATGTACTAAGGGATATGTTGCAACTGTGTGTTGTGGTGTACTTAGACGACATCCTCATACACTCACCCACACTTGAGGCTCATCGTTCTGATGTTACACGGGTTCTTCAGAGACTACGTGAGAACGGCCTGTTTTGTAAACTCGAGAAATGTGAGTGTCATCAGACTCAAGTAACCTTCCTAGGTTATGTTATCTCCGTTGCAGGGTTCTCCAAGGATCCTGACAGGTTATCTGCAGTTTTGCAGTGGCCTCGCTCAGTTGGTCTTCGGTCTATTCAACGTTTTTTGGGGTTCGCCAATTACTATAGAAAGTTTATTAAAAACCTATCACAGACGATGGGGGCGTGTCCAAGTAGCGGCTCTGAGCAGTCGCATGTTTCTGGAGCTCTGGGTGAGGAGATAATAATCCGCCGATTATAGCTCAATTTTCACAGCACTTATCAATATAACGAGTGACCCTGCACTCAATCTTCACTACTTTGCTGTGTTTATGACCCTTGAGCCGAAACTGGGCAATAGAGGCCTGCAGCGGCGGCAAAACTCGCAGGCAGCGTTCCCCCCCCGGGTAACCGGGGTGAACTACCAGAGCCGACTGAAGATTATACTGAAAGTGACTCCTCAGATCTTCTATAGACTTCAAGATCGCTTAGAGAAAACAAATTCTCACTACACACCACATCATAAGAGCAGTATGTCGCATAAGAATACCACCTCGTGGTCCAATTCTCTTCTTGACAAGATGGAGGCTAGATATATGAAACTGGAGGCTATGATACAGACTTTAATTGATAAAGCTCCATCACAAAGTGATCTGCAGCTCCTTATTAATAAAGTAACAGAGCCTAAGCAGGCAGAGCCGACAGATCAACAGCCCGTTGTATACAAAGCTAATACAGAGCCGTGGCGAGATGTCAGTGATCAGCTCAATGCTCCCAGGTGCAGAACAGACATACAATATAAGAATGTAATTATTCCAGCTAAGTCACAGCTTAAACACAGATACGCGGTTAAAGAGCCGGAGCTATGGGAAAAGGACAGAGACGCACTTCAGCACAGGTCACTAAGTTTTTCACGGAGTCAATATCCCACCTCTCACCCTAAAAGGGAGTACATTCAACGAAGCGACCGACAAGACAACATTAACTCCACTACACAGCTAGCTTGTAATGACGAGTGGGGCTCTGACCTCCTAGAGCATCAGATGAAAGGCAACACAGAATCTACGGTTCCCTCCTGCTGATCGGAGAGAACCCTGTTATGGGGAGGCCCTGTCGGGGACACGGGGGGGACCCCCGGTGGGGTGCAACCCCAGAGAAACCACATCCTTTGCCTCAATTCTTCATACCGGATGGCGCCCCGGATTATATACCATGGAGGGGAGCCCCATCTGCACTGCTCGGTTGTGGACGGGACCTGGTCATCACAGCATCGCATGGTAGCTATGCCGTTGCCAGACATCTTAAGCAAATGAAGGCTTTTGCCCAGGATCTGTCGGTTGCTGCCCGTAAAGATGCTGAAGCGGCCCAGACCCGGCTATTAGACTTTGAGAGAAGTTGATACACCCATAAGTAATAACCTAGCACTAATAGGCAATGTCTTATGAAACTTGTAAAGTTTATAACAGTTCAGTTTGTTTTCAATAATTATGTGTTCCGTTAATGTTTAATTATTTATTTTTATGTGGAGCTGGTGTGCATGCATTAAGTAAGAGAGTATTTATATATCACTTCGCATTAGCGTCTTGCACTACATGACATTATGCGCTATCACTGTAGAATACAGAAGCCATACCATTATACTCCGACACCACAATCATACCCCTGATAATTAGAAGGCGATGTAGTGCTGACGAATCCCTTATATATCATAGACAAAAAGGAATCAAATAAACAGAGCTAAGTTATACTGGCCCCCGTCTGCGGCCTACGGCCGGGGCTGCGACTGAGAGGTCAGTTACTATATACAGATACAGAGGGGAAAACGAAGTATATCGTAAGCGCATTTTTAGTCTTGTTTAATATAGCCCCAAATGCAGCACATGCCTTATTTGGAGGGCACATGTATAGCCATATAGTACACTTATAAATGAGAACATTGCCGGGATCACATCTGCAGGCCTTTGGTTGCTTGAATAACAGCCCTGTGTGTTGGTCCGCTACATCTGCACATTACTGAGTGAGTCATGTTAAGTAATAGATATATGTTTTGGTTTTGGATTAAGGCACCTAAATGACCTAGAGATAGGCATTGATATGTTTCATTATCGTATTTCAGATATATATCATCTTTTTTTTTATTTTCACCTGTTATATGTTCAAACTAAACCCCTGGACTTTTATTGACATTTCGAACAAGGTCCAAGAGCAGCCTATATCACAGTTTTTAGGGGTTGAAAAATGAGGACTATCATTATTTTTTTTGTGTGCATCAAATGTTTGCTGTTTTATTTTCTGTTCCATGATATGTACACACGTATTTTTCCTCAATAAAAAACTAATTGAAAAAAAAAAAAAACCTATCACAGACATGACACGTAAAGAGAATGATCCACTCCATTGGTCACCTACTGCCATTAAAGCCTTTGATAGTCTCAACGTCCTACGCCTGACAGTTCCTTGCATCCGTGTGGTTTCTTCTCTAAGAAATTGTCTCCAGCGAAGTGCAATTATGAAATTGGCGACAGGGAATTACTGGCCATAATTTTGGCACTCAAGGAATGGAGGCATCTTCTCGAGGGTACTAGCGTGCCAGTGCTCATTCTTACTGACCACAAGAATTTAACTTATCTATCTGAAGCAAAACGTTTGTCGCCCCGACAGGCCAGATGGGCGCTATTTTTGTCTCGGTTTAATTATGTGGTCTCCTACCTGCCTGGTAGTAAGAATGTTAGGGCTGATGCCCTCTCTCGACAATTTTCGCCTCTGTCCAAGAAGTAGTCTGTACCTACTCCTGTTATACCTCCTGACCATATTTTAGCTACCATACATACTAATTTGAATTCTCCCTTGGGGGAGGAGATCCTTGCTGCGCAAACCAATGCACCTCCTGAGAAACCTAGTGGTAAGTGTTTTGTTCCTGAGAATCTTCGAACCAAACTTTTGCACACTTCCTAAAGCCGCAGGTCACCCAGGCAAGAACCAAATGATTTGGTCTGTCACTCGACAATTCTGGTGGCCAGGTCTTCATTCGGATGTGGCTGAGTATGTTGCCTCCGGCTCAGTTTGTGCACAGAATAAGACTCCTCAACGTCTTCCTTTGGGTCTTCATTGTCGAGCTCCCTGTTTCCAATGGCAATACTGTTATCCTTATGGTGGTTGACCGTTTTTCTAAAATCCAAGAAAAAGTATTTTTCCAGCCACCAGTTAAACTTTAAAAAGACCTTTATTCGTTTCTTACAGGGTCCATCATATCAACAACAACGTTTCAAACCTATGCCAGGTTCTTAATCATGTCAGACATGATTAAGAACCTGGCATAGGTTTGAAACGTTGTTGTTGATATGATGGACCCTGTAAGAAACGAATAAAGGTCTTTTTAAAGTTTAACTGGTGGCTGGAAAAATACTTTTTCTTGGATATATATTGGGGTCTGGCTAACCCTTTTCCCGTGCCCCAAAAAGGAAAATAGGTGCTGTCTTTCACTATCATATTCACGTTTTTCTAAAATGTCACATTGCATTCCCTTGATGAAGTTGCCTACCGCTCAGGAGCTTGCTTCAATTTTTGCCCGGGAGGTCTTCCGTTTACATGGGTTACCCAAGGAGATAGTGTCGGACCGGGGTAGCCAGTTTGTCTCCAGATTTTGGCGTTCCTTTAGTGCTCAAATGGGGATCCAGTTTTTCTTCTCCTCTGCATATCACCCTCAATCCAATGGGGCTGCGGAACGGTCTAATCAAGCTCTTGAACAGTTCCTCCATTGCTTTGTCTCAGATCACCACAATAATTGGTCTGAACTGTTACCTTTGCTTGTAATAGTGCTATTAATGCTTCCTCCAAGTTATCTCCGATCATGGCGAATTATGGGTTTCAACCATCCTTGTTGCCCGATTCATTCATGTCTCAGGGTATTCCGGCTTTGGAGGAGCATCTCCAGCAACTCCGTTCCACATGGGTGCAGATTCAGGATTGCCTTCATCATTCTATGCAGCGACAAAAATTCTAGGCTGATCGTAGGCGTCTGCCCGCGCCTTCCTACCAGGTTGGTGAGAGAGTTTGGCTGTCCTCCCGCAACTTGAACCTTCGTGTGCCTTCCAATAAACTGGCTCCCCGTTATGTTGGTCCTTTTTGAATACTCCTATGGGTCAATCCTGTGGTCTACACTCGACCTTCCTCCTGCAATGCGCATCTCCAATGTTTTTCATGTCTCCCTCTGGAAACCATTGGTTTGTAATCGGTTTACCATTGTGTTGCCTCGTCCCTGTCCTATCTTTGTTGACAACCATGAGGAGTATGAGGTCAGCAGCATTATAGACTCTCGTATATCCAGGGGCCGTGTACAGTATTTGGTTCAGTGGAGGGGCTACGGTCCGGAGGAGTGTTCTTGGGTTCCCTCCTCTGATGTTCATGCTCCCTCCCTCCTCCGTGCCTTCCATGCCCATTTCCCCAATAAGCCTTTTGTCCTCCCGTGGGGGAGGGGTCATTGAGGGGAGGGTACTGTCAGGGTTTTTTCCCTGTTTTGTTTGCCATGTGCTGCTGGTAGCCATTTTACTCACCTCTCTTGCTGACTATGGTGCATTGTGGGGGATGCTGCTCATTTCCTGCACTTCCTTTTATGGCCAGACTGGTGTGCATCATCTGTGTGAGACAGGATGCAGTCTCAGAATTGTGATGTCATCACTTATTATTTAAAGGGCCTCTGTTCAGTATGCTTTGCCTTTGCGTTGTCTCAGACCTGTTTGTGAGAGTTCCTGTGTGTTATCTGGCTGTCTGACGTCCTTCCTGGTTCCTGATCCTTGGCTTGTTCCTGACTCTGCTGTTTTCCTTGTTCCTGATTCCGGCTCATCTGACTATTCGCTTTGGCTCCTGACTCGGCTCGTCTGACTACCAGCTCTGGTTTTGATTCCTGGCTTGTTATTTGACTTGTGGACTTTTTATTATTTTTTTGTTATTAATAAAGGTGTGATTATTTTTGCACTTCTCGTCTCAGCCTGATTCCTGGCACCCTGACAGGTGTCAATCAACCCGATCGTATTCGATCGGGCTGATTGCTGTCCGCCACCTCAGAGATGACGAATGAGTTAAGGAGCAGCGGTCTTAGGACTGCTGCTTCTTAACTTCTGCTTCAGGTGGAACTGAGTGGGTCGGAAGCAGCATCCACTGCTTCATAAATCGACCCCTCTATCTGAATGAAATGAAAAATGAAACTTTCATGATTCAAATAGAGTATTCCATTTCAAGCAACTTTCTAATTTAATCCTCAAATGTTCTTCGTTCTCTTGGTAGCTTTATTTGGATGTAAACTTAGGAGCCGGCCCATTTACGGTTCAGCACCTGGGTTGGTGGCTACATTTAGACACCAATCAGAAAATGCTACCCAGGTGCTGAACAAAAAATTGGCTAGCTTCTATACTTACATTCCTGTTTTTTCAAATAAAGATACCAAGAGAACGAAGACAAATTGTTAATAGGAGTAAATTAGAAAGCTGCTTAAAATTGCATGTTCTATCTGAATCATGAAAGTTTAATTTTGACTAGACTATTCCTTTAATGCATTCAACAACTTTCTGCAAATCTGTGAATTCTGTTTCTTATTTAAGATACAGTAGGAGTAAAGACATTAAACTGTCAGATACATCAAAATGATAAATTAAACAGGAGTACATGTTGTAAAAAATAAGGGAGAAAATGTCGTAAGAGCAGATAAATAAGGGGAGACTGTAAAAGAGTTCAGGCAAATAAGAGGAGTCCCTGGAAGGGAAGATTGTCAACCCTAATCTAAACAGTAGTGGTTCAGGTATGACTCAGTCACTAAAATATTAATTTTAAAAGCAGTGTTTGTAGTGCAATTTGCGCCTCCTGTAATTGTTTCTATGTGAACCAATCATGTAGGGAGGTACACCCGCTTTCCTTCCAGGAGCTTCGCTGTCCGGGCAAATGCTCTAGTTTCCAAGAACTATACCATCTTACCCTACAACACTCCTCAACTATGTTATTCCAGCCCTTTTTACACCCACTCAGCTATTGATACAGCTCCTACCTGCTGCTGCAGCTTCTGTCACTTCCCACAAATCCCCCTGTCCAACCTGTACAGTACAGTTATGGCTGAAATGTGTTCGATGCTTAGTTTCTTTTGTTTGCTTTTTTAATTTATATATAAATAAAGGCAGCCCTGAATGAAGAGAATAGGAAGAAAGGGCTTTTGACCCCAAGGAAGACAGAATGCAACATTTTAACAATGGAGGTGGTGGGAGGTGTTAGGTTAGGGCTACTTAAGAAGAGGTTTCAGGAAGTAATGATTCTGGTACAGCATATGGAAAGAAGCTCCCGAGAATTTTAACTAGGGTTCAGTTAATGTTAGCGGAGTGCTTGCCAATTTCAAGGGTAGTTCTTGAAGTGGGCTACCTCCTGGTGGGTCAGGAAAGGGTTAAGTGGATGTTTGGGGTAGCACTTAAGGAAGTGTTACTGGACAATCACTATTGGGGTTTAAAAGATGTTCAGTAATTGTATTTATACCGTTATTAATTATTATGTTGTAGCTAATAAAATAGCTGCAGCATTTATAACCTAAATTATTTGTGTGGTTGTCTTTTTGTTATATGAATGGTTGAGGGTGGAATGTATTGCCTAATTATGGGGTCAAATAGAATATATATTTTGCAGTTCATTTTCTCCAGTATAAGGCCTAATCATTCAATGCTTTTATTCTGATTGCTGCTACCCCAGAGATTTTGAGCATTCCCCCAATATTGGCTTTTACATTGGATTCATGCACCAATTATACTGAGGAACAGTTTCCACCGTGGACATAAGCAGTAACTTGGAATCCAGCTGGAACAGTATTTTGTGAATGCTTATTCTGTAGCAAGTGAGTTTGTCTTTTGAAAAGTACCAGACCAGTGTTGTTAGTCACCACATTATCAATTCAGTTGTAACCTTGAGTAATTATTGGGTTATTTCGCATTGAGGTTACATTTTTTTTATTTTAAGCATAAGGATTTTTACACAAGCAAATTTGCATTGCAGTTAATATAGCCCTTTCACAGCAACTGATGTATGTTACACAGTCTCTGAATACAGCCTGAAGTCACCTTGATGTAAATAGAAAATGGCTGACTACTGCCCATTCTTAAACAGGTTAAAGGGATATAAAACAGTCTGTTTCATTGTTGTAATAAAAAATGCACTGAGCAGATGGCATATTATGTTGTTCGTTATTTTAAAAGGATTTTACCTTTTATTTCTTTTTTAAACTTCATTCCTGTTCACAGCCCCAGAAAAAAACCCACCAAGCTGGCTTGATTTGGCCCCAGGCCATAGTTTGCCAACCCCTATTCTCTATGGTGAATTTTTAATTCAATGAAGGCGTTTAATATACTCATTCTAGAACCAGGAAGGGTCACATTGGATGTTTTTTTCTTTCACTTGGAGGCTTATGTAAGTTACATTGGCCCAGATTAAAAGTTATGTGCTAATGCTCGCATGGGATGTGACAAGTAGTGTAGCTGGACAGTGCTTAAATTAACGTGCAACTTGATATTACAAGTCAAAGGTAAATCAGGTTTAGCAAAGAAGGTTTAGTGCAGCCAACATTACCCAAATAGCTTAAGAAGAATTAGTGCGACCTGAAGTAAAATGTAAGGGTTCAAAAAAAAGTTTCACAAAGCAGATTTAAAATATATTAAAATATATACATATTTTTAATAATAATAATATTTTTTTTGATAAAAATGTTTTTAAAAGGGTTAAAAAGGAATATGGTATATGACAAGGCATTTGACTGAGAAGGGTTCCAAAATATATATATATATATATATATATATATATATATATATATATATATATATATATATATATATATCACACAGAGAAAACCCAGCACTCACTTACAAGCTCTCAGCTAAGATTTAAAAGCAAAAATGGAAAGGTTAGTCACTGCATCTGGCCAAATGGGACAAGCTCAGGTACCACGTCAAGGTCCTCTCCAATACCTGAGACCCTAAAACAGCCACACAATGCAAGCTTTCAAATCCAAACAAACTGAAAACAAAAAAAGGGTGCACAGGAATATGTAATCACCCTAGACATATACAAAACACGGAAGGGAACTGCACTCTCATACCGGACCGGGTACACATCCTATAACCCTGCAACATGCTCAGCCCTGGGTGCCACTGGCACTCACAGGAAGCTGTGCTGTCCCCAGAGCCACAAGCAGTTAACCCCAGACAGGTCTGGGTGCAAGAACCATAGGGAAAATTACAAAACAAATTAATACAACACACAGAGAAAACCCAGCACTCACTTACAAGCTCTCAGCTAAGATTTAAAAGCAAAAATGGAAAGGTTAGTCACCGCATCTGGCCAAATGGGACAAGCTCAGGTACCAAGTCAAGGTCCTCTCCAATACCTGAGACCCTAAAACAGCCACACAATGCAAGCTTTCAAATCCAAACAAACTGAAAACAAAAAAGGGTGCACAGGAATATGTAACCACCCTAGACATATACAAAACACGGAAGGGAACTGCACTCTCATACCGGACCTGGTACACATCCTATGACCCTGCAACATGCTCAGCCCTGGGTGCCACTGGCACTCACAGGAAGCTGTGCTGTCCCCAGAGCCACAAGCAGTTAACCCCAGACAGGTCTGGGTGCAAGAACCATAGGGAAAATTACAAAACAAATTAATACAACACACAGAGAAAACCCAGCACTCACTTACAAGCTCTCAGCTAAGATTTAAAAGCAAAAATGGAAAGGTTAGTCACCACATCTGGCCAAATGGGACAAGCTCAGGTACCACGTCAAGGTCCTCTCCAATACCTGAGACCCTAAAACAGCCACACAATGCAAGCTTTCAAGTCCAAACAAACTGAAAACAAAAAAAGGGTGCACAGGAATATGTAATCACCCTAGACATATACAAAACACGGAAGGGAACTGCACTCTCATACCGGACCGGGTACACATCCTATGACCCTGCAACATGCTCAGCCCTGGGTGCCACTGGCACTCACAGGAAGCTGTGCTGTCCCCAGAGCCACAAGCAGTTAACCCCAGACAGGTCTGGGTGCAAGAACCATAGGGAACACACACACATATATATATACACACACACATATATATATATATATATATATATATATATATATATATATATATATATATATATATATGTTTATAAAGTCAAAAAGGTGTATGCACTCTCACCATCAGTGGCAACTGCCAGGGTGTTATAGTATGTAATGCAAATAGGAGAAAAAATAAGCACTCACTGGTCTTCTGGCATCTGTGACAAAGAATTATTTATTCAATAGTGATGTTTCGGGACAAACAGCGTCCCTTCCTCTGACAAACAACAAGTGCAAAAAATACTAACTTTTAAAGGCCTGTAACCCCTCCCCTTCCTGACTGGGTTACCAATCAATGATAACCGGCTGTGCGTGTAAATGTATCAACAGTGTAATTAGGATTAAACACAGTGCTAATGTACTGATGTGTGAACAATACCGTGTGCGCCAAGAAAGTGAATAAAAAAGACCAATGCATCCCCTGCGTGTGTGGACGATCCATAAAAAATTATGTCATAACTCTAACAGGCGTGTCATATTGGCACTAACATCTGTTCATGTAAATAAAGATGTCTAGTGGCCATTCTTCTAAACAAATATGTCTATTGGCCGTCATGGCCGCCGCCCTGATCACTGATAGGCTGACAAGACTGATAGAGTGTCAAACCACACCTACCTCGCTCTGAGCTTGATCGCAATTGCCCAACTAACTAAATATCATGTTAACACCAGACAAGTATAGCAAGCACTCCACAACTGTGTTAAGCATCGCAGTTACTAGGCTTGCAGTGGGCGAAAGCCCCCTACACCCATATCAGTATCACACAGGATGTTAAGCCAAGGCGTAATGCCCATAGCCCATCACCTGAAAAACTCAACGTAAGGCACTCCCCTCATACCGCATCATCATCAGCTGGAATAGATAAACAAACACGTCCACAGTTCAACAATGTCCATCGGATCATCACCAGCTACTGTTGTGATACCCCATGATCATACAAGTCAAATACATACATAAGTAGATGATAATACTAATAATGTTGTTCTGTTGAAAGTGAGCAAGAACGATATGTGTGTATAGCGTGTACAACGAGATCACTCAGTCAATCACGCCCACCAGCTGTCATGCCTGTCACTCGTTACTAAAAAAGGAAACCTCAAAACCACACATATTCGCGCTCCTGCATCATCTAAAGATGCATACAACAATCTAATCAACAAACCTTAACAGCCATCTCAATGCAGCTAACCTGCCGGCAAACTAACAATTAAATAACCCAAACTCGTGTGTAGATGTATTACCCATTAAAAATATCACTACTGCTCAAGCAGTTGAAACATACAATCTGCTATATGAAATATGATATAAATTATACTACATACCTGATTGGGCATGAAATAACATTCCAATGTAACAGTATTTGCTGGAAAAATGCTAAGACCCATGCTCAGAGCGTGAACCTATGCATCAGCCTATTACCTCTTGCCTCCATTTGTAAGTGAAAATTGATCGGTACTACAGTCCCATCATCTTGTCAATATGGATCTAACTTAGAAACATCATATTAAACCAAAACAGCAATATCAACATTAGCTCCACTTACTATGGATCACCAACCGCAGGGGAAGATCGCACTGACCCTCCACTCACAACCCTCAGACGCCCACACCACCATACACACACCTCGTGATTAAAAAGTAGATATATGCGATTAGTTTCGTTCCGAATTTGAATTCGTCCGAATTTGGTAGAATTCGGAGCTTCGGATCGATTCGAATATCCAAATGAAATGCATTCCGAAAGAAACTAATCCGAATGCATTTGTTCCGAAATCTTCAAATCGTTCGGACGTATTCGTTGTCATTCGGATGTGTGTGGCGCAGTTTGATTTTATTTTAGTTACATCGTGACTACTAATCCGAATGCATTTGTTCCGAAATCTTCGAATAGTTCGGACGTATTCTTTTTCATTTGGATGTGTGTGGCGCAGTTCGATTTTATTTTAGTTACACGTGATGTGACTACTAATCCAAATGCATTTGTTCTGAAAAATTTGAATCGTTCCGATATATTCGTTTTCATTCGGATGTGCGCGTGGCGCAGTTTTAAAATTATTTCTTCAAATAAATCTTATTATTAAATCCAAAGAACCACAAAATAGTTAGAAGAAAGTGAGATCTGAATGATTATGTAATTATTTATTGAACAAATGAAAAGATAAAATATTTATTTAGGTTTTTGGACTAGCATGGTATACTACTAATAACGAGTGACTGACAACAAATCGATTCAAATTCATTCGTTTATTAAAATGAGTGTAGTGTCATATATCTTCTTGTCCAATCAGATCATTCCTTTTGTTTTGGGGGTTGGATTACTGTCACAGTGATAGTTTTCTGGTCCAATAATTATATTATTTAAATGTTGTGGGTTCAATTACTGTCACACGCAGTGCAATGTGCTATAGTTTTTCCTCAAGGGCTGTGCTTATCTGTGCTGTTGTGTTAATCAGAAGGCAGACATTATCAGACTTCCATTCTGTCAGCATTGCAGCAGAAGACAATCCCTGAACTTGTTGTGAAGTTGAACAGTTACAGAAGAAGAGAAGAAGGCACAGTGTCCTAGAGATTTACTGGTCTGCATATTTTTGCTTATTATATTATTATTTTTGGCTGAAATTGTGACTCAAGGGAGAGGAGAAAGTTTTACAACAGTCAAATATATATTTCTTTATCTTATAGTTCTTGCATTAATAATTGTTATTATTTTGAACTTCTCACTAGAGTACTAGTTAGTAGTTAGTTAAAAAAAAATATTATAATTGTGTACTAGTGTATTGATTGTCTTGTGTGACTTTTTTGGAGTTCTATCTGTATGAGCTGAGCTGAGCTGAGCTCACTGCAATTTTTTTGTTTTTGTTTAAGACAGAGATTTAGTTATAGCTGTGTGTGCTGTCTTAAACTTAGATAACAGGCACACAGGTTGGTAAATGATGATAGGATTTTTTTGATTTTTGAACACATCAGCAAAAGACACAGACATCACCCTTATTTACTCTTTGTGGATAAATCTAATTATTATTTGTTGTGTGTTTGTGTGTGTGTGTGTATGTATGTATACTATTCATCATTGTAGATAGATATCCCCACACAGAATTTAATTACATATTTTTTTTTGTTTGTTTAACTGTAGTTTAATTTATTTGCTGTGCTGTAAACCTATATTACTTTACAGGCACACTTGTCCTTTACCATAGGATTTTTTTTTTGTGTGTGTGTATGTATACTATTCATCATTGTAGATAGATATCCCCACACAGAATTTAATTACATTTTTTTTTTTTGTTTAACTGTAGTTTAATTTATTTTCTGTGCTGTAAACCTTACAGGCACATTTGTTCTTTTTGCATAGGATTTTTTTTGTGTGTGTGTGTATGTATACTATTCATCATTGTAGATAGATATCCACACACAATTTAATTACATTTTTTTGTTTGTTTATCAGAGTTCTTTATTTTCTGTGCTGTAAACCTATATTAGATTACAGGCACATTTGTTCTTTTTGAATAGGACTTTTTTTGTGGGTGTGTATGTATACTATTCATCATTGTAGATAGATATCCACACACAATTTAATTACATTTTTTTTGTTTGTTTATCAGAGTTCTTTATTTTCTGTGCTGTAAACCTATATTAGATTACAGGCACATTTGTTCTTTTTGCATAGGACTTTTTTTTGTGGGTGTGTATGTATACTATTCATCATTGTAGATAGATATCCACACACAATTTAATTACATTTTTTTTGTTTGTTTATCAGAGTTCTTTATTTTCTGTGCTGTAAACCTATATTACATTACAGGCACATATGTTCTTTTTGCATAGGATTTTTTTGGTGTGTGTGTATGTATACTATTCATCATTTTTGATAGATATCCACACACAATTTAATTAATTTTTTTTTGTTTGTTTATCAGTTCTTTATTTTCTGTGCTGTAAACCTATATTACATTACAGGCACACTTGTTCTTTTTGCATAGGATTTTTTTGTGTGTGTATGTATACTATTCATCATTTTTGATAGATATCCACACACAATTTAATTACATTTTTTTTGTTTGTTTATCAGAGTTCTTTATTTGCTGTGCTGTCTTCCTATATTACATTACAGGCACACTTGTCCTTTAGCATAGTTTTTTTTTTTGGAACACATCAGCATCATCAGAAGACACATTATCCAATCTCTATTATTGGCTAAATCTATAGTAATAATTAGTATGATTTCATTTTTCAATTTTTATTTTTTAAATATATATAATTAGTAGACAACTACCTAACTATTTGTAATGGATAGTCCTCCCCCACCTCATGTTCCTCAAACAACCAGTAACAGTGACACAGTAACCACCAGTGACACCACATGTGTACCGTTACTGTCTGTGTCAAATCCTTACACAGAATCCACATCCTCATTGCCAGGCACAGACATTTGTCATCCACCCTCCACACGTGAAACATCATTTACAAAGGAGAGGCAAATGAAGCAGCAGAAACTGCTGCCCTGTGCGGTTTCTGTGCCTCAGGTAAAGTTTATTGGTTCAAGCAGAGCTAGCAGCAGCAGTAGTCAAAGCACTCGTAGACTCACTAGCGGTAGTACTAGTAGTCATCTCAGTCCACCCTCTAAATTTCAAAGGTCTGTAAGTAAAAATTCAAGTTCACAATCCTCTAGCAGGGTTGATAAGTCCTCCTCTGAGACCAGGAAGCAGTCCGCATTTCGGCGGCGTCTTAATTTTCTGGATCTTACCCCCAAAACAACTAGTACAATCACTAGTGCCAGTTGTGTCACCACCTCTGCTATGTCCAGTTCTAGTACCGTGTTGCCAACTAAAATGTTTTACAGTAGAAGCCAAACAGTACCAACGCAGGCTTTTTCCAGTGAACATTCATTTAAGCAGCCCAAACGTGAAGTATTTCAGTATGAGGAAGAAAAAATTTCTCATGCTGATACTGCCGCCACCACCACTGCTACTGCCAGTGCCAACATTACTGATAGCCCATCTGCTATTGATATACGTGAAGAGGGCACCAGTAGTCACCAAGGAGAAGAGGGCTCCCCAACATATGTCGCTAGTGATAAATCCATGTTTACTGACATGGACGAATCAGCGTCATCTTATAATTTTGAGCCAGATGATCAAATTCACTATTCACCTACCCAGAATTCACAGTATTCTATAGATTTGTATTCCTCTCCGTCTCCAACATCTTCACCACGAGTGTCACCGAGCTCTCCAATAGCTTGTGTTGAGTCTCCCAGCCAGATTGTAGTTAGTGCACCCGCCACTACTGGTAGGCCACTAACCTCCTCCATTCCCACCATCCCTTCAATGTTTAGGCCTCCTAATGTTACGTCACAGAGAGAAGGCCATGAAATAACAAAAACAAAAGAAGTTGTTACAGCATGTGCGGCCAAAGAAACTGTCACAAAAGATTCTTCACTGCACAGTGGCAAAGGTATCCGTCGTGCACAAGTGTGGGAGGCTATTGGTGATGGTCGCCAAGCCAAATGCAAATTGTGTGGTAGGGAAGTGAGCCGGGGTAGAGTGTTGGGGCATCTGACCAATTCAGGAATGAACCAACACCTTCGCACCCATCACAAGCCAGTGGTGTTAAGGGAAGATAGTGGTGTCTCTGCTCCAGCCAGCACTACTAGGGGAACTACTACTAGCAGTGTCACAGTCACCACCAGTAGGAATCACAAGGGGCAGGGTGATCATGCCTCTTCTGGTGCAGCTGCTATCAGTGTCAGCCAACATCCCATGAAATCCACCCAGCCCACAATGGAGCAATTTGGTGTATTTCATTCCAGTCGGATGTCAAGACAGCAGGTGCGAAAAATTACACGCCTCATTGGCCAGCTCATAGCGGTTGGAGGGGCTCCTTTTAATATGGTGGAAGGGGACCCCTTTAAACAACTTATGGAGGCAGTTGCACCACATTATAATGTTCCTGCTCGTACCACATTCAGTAGATCTGTAATTCCCTCACTTTACCGATCATGCGTTGTTGTTTTGAAGGAGGAGCTGGTAAAGGCTGCTGGACAGTCAGTGCACTTCACCACTGACCTATGGAGTGCTCCTAGTGGTCAACATGCCTTCTTACCCAGCTCTCAGCTTTGATTCTGATTAAAAAAATAAAATAAGGGGGGGCGGAGCCGGCTAGCAAAGAGAATGGACGCATCTCTGTTGTGCTCCCACATATAATAATATATAGGAGCCAAAAAATAGCTATTACAGGTGCAAGTTACTAGACAAATGTAACTGGGACAGTGGCAGATCCAAGACGAGTAAGATCTTTATGAATCTCGACCCTTTTGCCACCTTCCCAACATTAGATCGCATCCTGCTAGGTGAGCAGACCAAAGACGATGAACAACGAGTACCAAAGATATATTGGACCTCCATACACCCCAAGAATGCTACAGGCCGGAAAATAATTCTGCACAAAAGGAGTGACATATGGGAGTAGAGCGGTGTCTGCTCAGGATCCACAACTGGCTAGCAAGTTAAAGGAACTTACGGCGCGAAAACCGCCATTGCTACAAGTGACGTCACTAGCTCTGTAGAAGACGGAGGCCTATCCAGCGCAATCAAGATGAAGCTCATTGCTTTACTTTTAGAAGATTTATCTCTCCGTCTAGATGGGCACTACATGGCCTGCATCGAAGCGCTACATGACAGAGACTACTCAGCGTCAGAAGCTGCTTCTCCAACTACACAAGATCCCACCATTGAAGCCCTTGCTACTCGGAGTGACGGAGTGCGGTCCTGGGGCTATTCTCGGGAGGCGGACACTCTGAATCCCCAGCGCACACGATGGAGAGAGCCTGACCATAACCTTTCTGATCCTACCTTAGCTTACAAAGAGGAAGTGGTAGTGTTTTTGGAGATCTCACCTGCTACTAGCGGTACGGAACCGCTAATGAACACAGAGACAGCTCTGGTCCTTGGGGACACTCGGCAACCGGACCAACTACCTAGACTGGCTACACTACCCTGTGCCAACGATATCTATGTCACGCAAATTGAAGGAGATTCTGGTCTGGGTTGGCCGGGGCCCTCTCCTGTCCTGCCGGTGTCTTCATGGATTTTGAAAGATACCGGTCCCCAGAACCACGCATCTGCAAAGCTACGGAACACAATCTGCAAACTGTCTCTCGTTGCTAGTTCTATTAGAATGCATACCATGAGAACGGGAGTGGGATGACTCAGATTAGACTTTAGTTTGGCGATGGGCTAACGGTTAGTTGGATGCCCTGTGAAGCCTCACTATTCCATATATGTTTTCAGACTTTGGACTCTGCTTGCTTTAGACGTTTATATATATGCCGCATTTGTGAATTATTAGTACTTTAAATGAAGGCTGGCGGCCTGATAACTAGGTTACAATAATTTATTCTATAGCTTAGCGGTGTCCGGCTTTAGCTCTGTTTCATATGTTAAAACATGTTAGGCTGCCACGCTACACCCACTATATCTGGCTGTACAGTTCATTTTATTTAGTCTTTGTCTCCTATATCTACACAAATTTGTACTAGCCTGAAAACTTCCTACTATAGTCAAGTTTAAAACTACGCATTAGAAAGATAAAAACTTAACCGATTGCTGCATAATATAGTGGAGTAAGAGGCAACTCCCCAGGGATAAAGAAGCTTGATCTCTCATAGTATCACTGAATCTAAACTCTACTTATATATAAATAATTTTGGAAAACTATTGGAGTTTCCTACTGCTTCTTATGACAAGTAATGTTAGACATCATTTGGTTTACAAGTTATTACTTGGTTTTGGGTTGTATTGTAGCCTTATTGCTAGTAACCAGCAAACTGGGGTTCCTATGCTAGGTAAGGTTTACTCTACAATATTAAAATTGGGAATGGGTTGCTTACAGACAGAGCAGTATAATGTAGTATTTCAGTAGTAGTTGTTTTCTAATAGCAACCACTCATGCTTTGCATACATAACATTAGATTTACAACCCTCCAAAAGGGTCTCACAGGATTGACATAAGATTTCCAAGTGAGTGACTGAGACTACTGTGAGATGCCGGACTCTGATAACATCCAGATTGGAACTGTGTTGCATATTATTGTTCTTCGATGCATGTTATATATTAGGTTACTATGTACAGATTGTTTACATGCACAGTTAATGTAGGGTTTTTCAGAGTGTGTTTTCTACATGTCTAGTATAGCTCTAGTATAGCTCTCGATTTATTCCTTCTCCTTAGTTGGTGTCCACAGCGTAACATCCCTGCGGTATCTAATACCTAATTTCACAGCATCTACAGTGGGCTTATTGTTCAAAGTCAGCTCAACTATCTGAATTGTTACTTCATATATTATTGTAAACTGACCCTAAGGTACACTCAATCATTAAGTACGTCTACAATTACTGCAGTATTTCACGCCCTAACTTATAAGATTCTTATAACTCCCAGGTGCAATGTATTCATCCTTTACATTTGGGCTGGCAACATGTTCTAGGTAAGCCTGTTTACTGTTATTATATAAGTCTTATAAGCTGATTTATATATTTCACTCAGGCTAGACATGAGGGGTTCATGGATATGTATGGGTGAAAAATTCTCCAATTTAACTTATTTATGGTTGTATTTTTTGCATAAATTTTTTTTAGGCTTGAGCCATTTATTCCTATATATTTCATGTATGCAGGGAAATTTCCCAATAATACTCCTACTGTCTATGCTTACTAGACTAGATTATTTGTAGTAGGTGAAAGCTCAAAGTATTTAAGATACCTATATTTCATATTAGCAGCTAGTAAGATGACTTTATTCATTCCTAATTTATCTCCTGCTCATATTACTAGTACATAATAGTTGTTTTGATTGAGCCTCTCTCCTCCCTTTCCCGCCGGTACTTATACCTGCGGGTCATATCCCTTCTCCTTTTTCCCACATCGCCTATAGGTGGCACTTCCCTAGGAGAGGGGCTCATCCAGAGGTCCCCCAGGCCCCCCAGTCCCCAACTATTCTAACGTCCCCCCTCCACTTGATAATATATTATATACTTCCAGGCCCCCTCTATAGGATTACAAAAGATAGATGACACTCCCCTAGGAGAGGGGCTCATCCGGAGATTCTCTATATCCCGAACATTCTACAGCCCCCTTCTCCACATAATACTGCAGAGTGACTAGTGAGGCTCCTTACTTCCCATAATTGAGCTCTGGTTTTACCCTGGTCGTATATTCTACGCATCTTGTCATTATTTTCTCATTATATAAGCATAACACTATATTTAGATAATTACTTCGCTCTGATGAAGCCATGCCCATCCCAGTAGTCATGTAAATAACAGGTCCCCCCTGAGAAGCCCACCCTTATATCCATCCAATAAGTCTTTCCATACCTGCTCTTATGTCCTATTTGGCTCCGCCCCCCCCCCCATTCCCCTCCCCACTCCCCTTTGAGCGGCTCTTGCCCGCTGCGCCCCCTTATCCCTCTCCCCGCTAATTTGGTCCATAAGTGGCCAAACACAAGCCAATCCATGTTTATCTTACTTTTACTAGTTTATATGACGCTATAAATGCTTCTCATGATAATGTGGAGAATATACGCTATCTTCCCCCTCCCTCTACCCCCCATAAAACCAACCCTTCCTTGCTTTTATATTTTCTAAATTAATATTTTATGGTGTATTTATCCATCACAAGGTGGGGTCACTTCTAGTTTACATATCATATAAAAAATAAAAACAGGTCTCAATTTGGATAGTCCAAACTCTTTACTAATACCTTTAATAAACGGGATTTATATGCCCCTTCTATTTAGATTTATTGCCTAGTAAACATCCATGCTCCTTCATAACACTAACCAGCTATAGCTTCTCCATTCTTTTACCACCCACCTTAGAGTACTACTCTTTAAATCTTTGAATGTATACAATGTTGGCATAACTTGTGTTGTTTACCTGGCAAGATCATGGTATTAGTAATGTACTATTCTCCTTTGTTACTATTGTTGGACGTTTCATTATTGTTATATTTGTTTATGACTTCAATAAAAAACTATTTAAAAAAAAAAAAAAAAAAAAAATAATCTCCTGCTGACCCACTTGTGCAGTGTGCCAGTCAGTACTGGACTGGGAATTAAAATCATCCCTGGAAAATTGGGCAAACAGCCCTATTTTCCATTCACTCAGTATAATGCACACATTCAATTTTTCTCAAAGGTGATATTACTGGGATACTCCTTCCACCCAATATTTAGTTTCAGAATTATAGTATATTATTTTTTAATTATTTTTTTTCCCCATATTCTTGCTATATGCACTGTAAAGCCCAATTACATCCATTAATCAGCACTTTAAATTGTAGCTTTTCTAGCCATAGCTGCTGCCGCCCACCAATACATTTCCTGGTATCCCGTTAGGCTAATCCGGCTTTGCTGGTTGTCATTACATGACAAATCATCATGGCTCCTAAACCAAAAGATCTCTTATTTTGATGATATTTTGTAGTTAGCTAGAGGTCATCAATCAAGTAACTTCCCAAATTCAAAATTTTCTACCCCTCTTTGAGACATAATATATTTTATTCCCACTACAGCAGGGTATCTTTCCAAAAATGTAAAACAAATTCCAAATAATTTAAACTTAAAAGCTAAGGCCAAAAAATACAATTATTTTGATTTATATTAGTAATTTGAAGGTAACGTCATGTGACCTTCAACCTTAAATATTTCATAAGAAACATTGAAATGTTATGTGATGATTTGTCATTGAATGGCGACCAAAAAATTACTTTCTATGTCACAGCGATTTTACTTCCCAAGGGTGTGATGGTTGATTTTATTACAATTTCAACTTTGTATTGACTTTCTTTATATTTTTTGTTATCATTTTTTTTTACATCTTGATTTAGCCTAAACAAGCTTGCTCAAGCATTTGTATTAGTGTATACAATTTTTTTAAATCGTTTATAATTAAAAAGTGCACCTTAATCATAATTTTACAATTGTAAACACATATTTACACGTTACACGAAAAGTTTCTGTTGTAAGCATTGTCACACATTAGTTACAGTTCGAGTTAAGCCACAACTCCAAAAAGTGGGAGTTTTGGAGACTGTTATCCAAAATTATTGTCTTAATTTTTAATAAAAAAAAAACTTTGAATTACAACTATGAATAATATTTTTGGGCAATAAGATAAAATATTAGTGCTACAAACAAATATAGATTTAACAATCAGCCAGCTGCTACCATACGCAAAAAAATACGGTTAATCTCTAGGACAGTGTTGTCATTCTGGAAGTCTGCTCCTCATAAGAAAAAAATACCATAATATTAATGCTTTGCACAGAGGCACAAACAAGTGAGTGACTTTTAAATTTACCACTTAATCCACATTCCATCATTTATTTCCATTTATTAATAAAATATTCTCTGTTTCTTTCTAATATTTTTAAAAGAATACTAAAGAAAAACTGTTGACTTTACTTTTAGGGAGAAGTAGACAGACCTTAAAAAAGAGGATGCTACAAGGAGTTCACGGGTAAGTATTATCAATAAATGTGTACTTCTAAATAATTTTTATAAAACCGGCATGGAATGCTGCTCATATATGTCTAAAGAAGGTTTTAATTTAACTTTCAATTGAAACCTCTGTAAAATAATAAGTATCAGAGCTAGTAATTGTGAGACATAAAATTAAGTAATATAATAAACTTCTATCTATGTTTCATGTGATGAAACATTGTGTTGATGTAGATAAATTGCATCCAAAATGGATTCATGCATGTGATCTATTGCCTGCCTCTGTTCTTTGTTGACACGGGCTAATGCCCTTTCTCATATTGTTGACCGCTTTTGTCAATTTTTTTGTTGCTAGTAAATTTTCAAGAAGTAATTCTTCCGTCCGGCTATACCGACGTTGTGTTTCCGGTTCTGTTGGCTTGTCTTGTTCCGGTTGAGGTGGTTGATTCTGGGCTGTCTGCTCATCCACAATGGGGGCATGATGTTGTGTTGATGGTTGGACAACGCTGACAGATGATGATGTTGAGAAGCATGTTTGTTCAATATTTACTCCAGGACTTTCCTCTACACTAATAACTGGTGAATGCAGTTGACTGGTATGGCTTCCACCTGCAGACATGCCTCGTAGTTCTGAAATAGATGAAACAGTAATCAAATGTTATTATTTTGTTGTATGAAAACCAATTTATTTGTGGACATGTTGTACAGACATAGAAAGACTCTCGCTTCTTTCATAATATCTAAGAAAAAGACAGCAACAGACTATCCACAAACTTTTATTATACATTATTCGCTCAAATATATTTTAATATCCACTGACCTTTACCACGGATTTTTAGAGTTTTAAAAAGTTATATTATAGAGATGGATAGATTTATATATATATATATATATATATATATATATATATATATATATATATATATATATATATAAATTCACAGGTTATTGTTGTTTTATATGCATGTAAAATTTAGTTATGTAACAAATATTTTTTTTTTTTTTTAAAGTTAGTACAGTGTTTGCTTATCTGGTATACATTGAAATGGACTATAAAGTCAAAATAAAGTTTTATGATTCTGAATCAGCTAGATCAGATAATTGGAAAGTTAAAGGGACATGAAAAGAAAACCAAATATTTTGCATGATTCAGATAGAGGATATCATTTTCAAAAAATTTTGCATTTACTTCGATTTTCTAATTCATTTCATTCTCTTGGTATCATTTATTGAAGGAGCAGCAATGCACAAATAATTTCTAACAAAACACCTGGGTGAGCCAATCAAAATTGAAATATATGTATATGCACTGTGCAGCCACCAATCAACAGCGAGAAAATAGCTTCTCTGCTACTCCAAAGCTTGCCTAGAAAAACATTTCAACAAATGATAACAAGAGAAGGAAGATAATGAAATAATATACGTTATTTTGAAAGTTATTTAATTAAAATTAAATTATCTATATGAATCGTGGAAGAAACATTGGTTCATGTCCTTTTAAGTATATACATTTAATAATTTACTTCATTTATATAAATTTACAGTCTTTTTATGTAATAACTTCCTGAGCATGTGCAGAAGCTCACAGGGAATACATATAGGGCATATTTATCAAGGTCTGGCGGACCTGATCCGACAGTGCGAATCAGGTCCGACAGACCTCGCTGAATACGGCGAGCAATACGCTCGGCCTATTCAGCATTGCACCAGCAGCTCACAAGAGCCGCTGGTGCAACGCCGCCCCCTGCATACTCGCGGACAATAGGACGCCAGCAGGGGGGTGTCAATCAACCCGATCGTACTCGATCGGGTTGTATTGTTGCGAGTTTTGTCCGCAGGCGGACAGGTTATGGAGCAGCGGTCTTTGTGACCGCTGCTTCATAACTGTTGTTTCTGGTGAGCCTGCAGGCTCGCCAGAAACACGGGGCATCAAGCTCCATTCGGAGCTTGATACAACATATGCCCCATAGTCTGTGATTGGATGATATCTGTCACATATACAGGTGACCATAAACAAATAATTGGTATAAAAATAATTATATACATTTTAATGAAGTGTTAGAATTGCATTGTATTTTTATTAGCTATAGCTACTTCTTAATTATGTTATTTATTAAACAGCATGAGCGGTCCTTTAACAATAAGATATTTATATTATAAGGACAGGTATGTTTGGCTGATGCTGTCATGCACATACTAGAAAGAGTGAGACTGCAGCATGAGAAAAACATACCTGGACTTAAAAAATATTACAACCAACGCTGAATGTGCAGTGGAGAGTAGAGGAAACTGCGCGAGAAAAGCATGAGGACGGCGCTGCTCAAAGTGAATTTGATAATAAATTGATAAGTATAATTTTTTTTATAAATGAATATTTAAAGGCACACTGAAATCAATTTTTTTCTTTCACGATTCAGGTAGAGCATGGAATTTTAATAAAATTTTAAATGTAATACTATTATTTTTTTTTCTTTAGTCAGTCTCCTTGGAGCTTGATTTGAAAAAGAAGGAATGTAATTGTAAAGCTTAAGAAATGGAACAATTTTTGGTTCAGCATCTTGGATAGCGATTGCTGATTGGTGGCAACATTTAGCCAACAATCATCAAGCACTACCCAGGTACTGACCCAAGGATGGGCTGGCTCATAGGCTTACATTCATTCTTTTTCAAATAAAGATAGTTACCAAGGGGTTAATTTATCAAGCTCGATACGGGGCTTCATGCCCCTGAGGCTCGCCGCAAAAGTTATGACGCAGCTGTCGTCATTTATCGATGTGCGGCGGACATGATACGCTACATCGTATCATTTCCCCTCGCACATTAATACATTGACCCCCAAGAGAACACAGAAAATTTGATAATAGAAGTAAATTAGAAAGTTGATAAAAAAAAACATTGATGCTCTATCGGAATCATGAAAGAAATAATTTGGGTTAAGTGTCCCTTTACGTTTGAATCTGACTTTGTGCCCCATAAAGTTGATTAAAGTTTATCCCTTGCCTTTATTTATAAATCATGAGAAGACACATATATACAATCCAAAAAATTAATATATTTGGTCTTGGTTGGGCAAAGTTTCCATCTTTAATTCTGTAAATATTATAAAAAAGGCCTTAAATGGATAATAAACAGTAAACACAAACATTTTATTTCAAGATAGAGATGAAAATTTAAACAATTATATTATTTAATAGTAAGTAATTATTTCTTCATTCACATGGAATCTTTATTTGAAAGCAGGAATGAGCAATTTTTAGGTGCAGAACCTGGGTTGCACTTGCTTATTGGTTTGTTAAATGTTGCCACCAATCTCAAAAGCTCGCCAGAGTACTAAAACAAAAAATGGCCAGGCTCTGTCCTGTCCTTAACTTATCAAACTACAATTTCAAATAAAGATAACAAGAGAAAAAAGACAAATTAATAATAAAATAGGAGTAATTTAGAAAGTTGATTAAAAAATAAATGCTCTAGCAGAATCATGAAATAAATTTTCAGAGTTTACTATCCCTTTAAGCTTGACTTACATTCCTGCTTTTTCAAATAAAGATGCCATGACAATGAAAAATAATATTAATTGAATGTATTTCTTTAGTTTACACATTTTGGCCTGTGTAGTATGTACACACAGGCTAACACACACTAGAGTTAGTTTTTTACTATAAAAGAAAATTGTTTTTGAAAACTTACCAGTGCTTGACACAGGCGGCTGTCCGCTCCACTGCTCCAACTGCAAAGACAGCATCACGAACAGTGTTCCATGCCGCTTGCTTTGCTGAGGAGGAAACACTGGATGAAAACAAGATGTGCCGGACTTTCAGCACAGCAGACACAAGACACAAATTTTCCTCTGGCGTAAACATTGACCCTCTATGCCTTGGTGATGTTCAGCAGCACTAGAGTCAGACTCCTCAGAGGTTGTAAGTGGCCTCCTCCTCTTACATTGTTTTTTGGCACTGGTGTGCTTACCATGCCTCTCCTTGTCCCTACCTACCCTCTCCCCAGTACCAAGGTCCCTATCCTTATGTAGTGATGTCGCGAATAGTTCGCCGGCGAATAGTTCCCGGCGAACATAGCTTGGTCACGTTCGCCGCGGCGGGCGAACATATGCGATGTTCGATCCGCCTCCTATTCGTCATCATTGAGTAAACTTTGACCCTGTATCTCACAGTCTGCAGACACATTTCAGCCAATCAGCAGCAGACACTCCCTCCCAGACCCTCCCAGCTCCTGGACAGCAGCCATTTTAGATTCATTCTGATCCTGCATTCTTAGTGAGAGGAGGGATAGTGTAACTGCTGCTGATTTTATAGGGAAATTCATAGCTAGGCTAGTGTATTCAGTGTCCACTACAGTCCTGAAGGACTCATCTGATCTCTGCTGTAAGGACAGCACCCCAAAAAGCCCTTTTTAGGGCTAGAACATCTTCTTTTTTTTTGCCTGTGTAATTTTGACTGTGAAACATCAGTCTGCTAGTATAATCTAATTGCAGTTGCCTGCCTGCCAGCATGTGTGCCAGGCCCACTTGCCAAGTGCCACCACTCATATCTGTTGAAATTGAGTGGTGCATGTCATAAAGAATTTGAGCTCGTATAGCTTCCTGCGATCCGGATGCTGGAAATGTGTGCCTGTAAGCATACTGTTGCAGGTCACACAGCTCGTGCATCGAAAACATCCCCTCTTCTTCTTCAGCCAGGTGTTCTGTGAGGTATCAGGCATGATGTCAGTTTTCATTAACACATCTCACAGACTTCTGCCCCTCCTATAGGCTATACGTGGGGACCCCATCCCTTAAATGGCAGAGTGGGGTCGGCCTCAAGTAATTTCCACCCATCTTTGACTGCTCTGGTGATAAGGTAGTTATCAGGTGTGTATGTAGTGACGAACGTCATATGCTGACTGTTTTGCTCCGCATTAGGGCTTGTAGACTCAGTTGCCAAGGCTCGCATCATGGATAGGTTCCTTTTCTTGTACCCCCTATCCAGGAATCTTTGTGTCATCTCATCTAGTTGTATATTACAGGTCTCCTTCTTGGTATTATTTCTGATGACCCTTTGAAATTGTGCTTTGGGTATATTTCTAATTAATGAAGGATGGTGACAACTGTTTGCGTGTAGTAATGAGTTGGGATCCGTCTTTTTGCGGAACTAAGAAGTCTCTAAGGGACCGTCTTCCTTGAACACACGTACATCAAGATAATCAACAGAGCAGGAGTTAAACGTGTACGTGAAATGGATAGTACTTTCAACTGTGTTTAGACCACTGACCCAGGTGTGTAGAGAGTTTTCATCGCCACTCCATATAAGGAACAAGTCATCTATGTATCGACAATAGAATCTTATCTGTTCAGTTTCATATACTTTCATCTTGGCCAGGGATGGGGCCACATTTGACCCCATGGCTGTTCCAGAGATCTGTAGATAGTAGGTCTTATCAAATCTGAAATAATTTTTGGTGAGACATAAGTTCAACAGTGTGATAAGGACCTCCTCAGAAGGTCCAATAAAGGCAGCATGTCTTAGGCTCTTGGCTACCGCTGCTGCTCCAGCTGCATGAGGGATGATGGTATACAAACTAGATACGTCTAGAGTTACCAAAAGATCAGAGGGATTAATGTTATTAAGCTCAGTGACACGTGTAATAAAATCAGTAGACTCCTGAACATAAGACTTCATTGCCTTCACCATAGGTTGTAGGTAGAAATCAACGTATTGTGCTAAGGGTTGTAGTAATGAACCCCTCGCCGAGATGGGTCTCCCTGGTGGTTTCTCCAAGTTCTTATGAATTTTAGACAGAGTGTATAAAATCGGTATCACTGGATAATCCTGCTTTAGGAACTTCAAGTTGGATGTATTGATCTGTGCACATTCATTCCACACATTGAGTATGTTATCAATTTTTCTTTTAAGTTGATGTGTGGGATCCCCCCGTAAGGGTAAATACGTCTCAGCATCTGAAAGTTGATGTAAAATCTCAGCCTTGTAATCGGTCAGATCCATGATTACTACGGCACCACCCTTGTCCGTTGGACGGATTACTATAGTTGTATCTTCACGGAGGTTTTTTATTGCCGTTCTCTCTTCCTTACTTAAATTGTCATATCCCCTTCTTGATGCTGTATTGGGAATTTGCTGAGTTAAATAAGCAGTAGTAGTATGTATTGTAGAGTTGTTTAACCCAGGGTCAAAAGTGCCCTTAGTTTTAAAACTCATAGAGTCACCAGAATCAGTTTTATAGAGTTCTTTCAGACGTAAGTTCCTGCCATATTTCCGAATGTCGATGAAAGTCCCAAATTCATTGAGTCTGACAGTGGGAACAAAAGAGATACCTTTATTCAGTAGCCTTTCTTCAGTCATAGTTAGTTGTCGGGAACTGATGTTGACCACGTTGCTTTCTACCTTCTCTGGTATGGGAGACGGTGGGTTTCAAGTACACGTTTAACTCCTGCTCTGTTGATTATCTTGATGTATGTGTGTTCAAGGAAGACAGTCGCTTAGAGACTACTTTGTTCCGCAAAAAGACGGATCGCAACTCATTACTACACGCAAACAGTTGTCACCATCTTTCATTAATTAGAAATATACCCAAAGCACAATTTCAAAGGGTCATCAGAAATAATACCAAGAAGGAGACCTGTAATATACAACTAGATGAGATGACACAAAGATTCCTGGATAGGGGGGTACAAGAAAAGGAACCTATCCATGATGCAAGCCTTGGCAACTGAGTCTACAAGCCCTAATGCGGAGCAAAACAGTCAGCATATGACGTTCGTCACTACATACACACCGGATAACTACCTTATCACCAGAGCAGTCAAAGATGAGTGGAAATTACTTGAGGCCGACCCCACTCTGCCATTTAAGGGATGGGGGACCCCACGTATAGCCTATAGGAGGGGCAGAGGTCTGCGAGATGTGTTAATGAAAACTGACATCATGCCTGATACCTCACAGAACACCTGGCTGAAGAAGAAGAGGGGATGTTTTCGATGCACGAGCTGTGTGACCTGCAACAGTATGCTTACAGGCACACATTTCCAGCATCCGGATCGCAGGAAGCGATACAAGCTCAAAATCTTTATGACATGCACCACTCAATTTATTGTGTACTTATTGAATTGCCATTGTGGCAAGTTCTACACAGGAAAGACCACTGATGATGCGAGAACAAGAATGGAGAACCACAGGTCTAGTATTCGCACAGCTATATCTAATGGCAAATCCGATCAACATGTGGCCCGTCACTTTTTAGAGGCAGGTCATACTGTAACAGACCTTAGATTTTGCATCATTGATCATGTACCAAGTTTAAGGAGGGGTGTTAACCGAGCAATGATTGTTTAATTTTTTCATGCTGAGAGTCCACTGGTTCCATTCGCAAGTTGAGTCGGGCTGGAACACAGGGGGGCATCCTCCTGAATTACCTTTATTATTTTCTAAATGAATGTGAGTCCATGCAGTCCAATTTAAGATACCAATTATTGGACACAATGAAGTTTGTAGGATTGTTCTCCACAGTGGAGTAACTTCATACATAAATGGTTGTTTATATACTGAGAGACATATGTGTATATATACATTGCTTCAAATGTACGATGACATTTAGCTGAATTCATGTGTGTGAAGTAAGAAGATTTCGCTATTGAGTTACACACACATCATGTTGATTGATGGTTAATTTATGTAGTATAGATATATACTGGCTTAGCTTGCTGGGTACATATATGTTTTTGATTTTAATGTTAGCTTAATTTTTATATTATATTTTTAATCACAAGGTGTGTGTACGGTGGTGTGGGCGTCTGGGGGTTGTGAGTGGAAGGTCAGTGCGATTTTCCCCTGTGGTTGGTGATCCATAGTAAGTGGAGCTAATGTTAATATTTTGCTGTTTTGGTTTAATATGATGTTTCTAAGTTAGATCCATATTGATAAGATGATGGGACTGTAGTACCGATCAATTTTCACTTACAAATGGAGGCAAGAGGTAATAGGCTGAAGCATAGGTTCACGCTCTGAGCATGGGTCTTAGCACTTTTCCAGCAAATACTGTTATATTGGAATGTTATTTCATGCCCAATCAGGTATGTAGTATAAATGATATCATATTTCATATAGCAGATTGTATGTTTCAACTGCTTGAGCAGTAGTGATATTTTTAATGGGTTATACATCTACACACGAGTTTGGGTTATTTAATTGTTAGGTCGCCGGCAGGTTAGCTGCATTGAGATGGCTGTTATGGTTGGTTGTTTAGATTGTTGTATGCATCTTTAGATGATACAGGAGCACGAATATGTGTGGTTTTGAGGTTTTCTTTTTTAGTAACGAGTGACAGGCATGACAGCTGGTGTGCGTGATTGACTGAGTGATCTTGTTGTACACGCTATACACACATAGCGTTCTTGCTCACTTTCAACAGAGAAACATTATTAGTATTATCATCTACTTATGTATGTATTTGACTTGTATGATCATGGGGTATCACGACAGTAGCTGGTGATGATCCGATGGACATTGTTGAACTGTGGCCATGTTTGTTTATCTATTCCAGCTGATGATGATGCAGTATGAGGGGAGTGCCTTATGTTGAGTTTTTCAGGTGATTGGCTATGGGCATTACGCCTTGGCTTAACATCCTGTGTAATACTGATATGGGTGTAGGGGGGCTTTCGCCCACTGCGAGCCTAGTAACTGTGATGCTTAACACAGTTGTGGAGTGTTTGCTATACTTGTCCGGTGTTAACATGATATTTAGTTAGTTGGGCGATTGCGATTGAGCTCAGAGCGAGGTAGGTGTGGTTTGACACTCTATCAGTCTTGTCAGCCTATCAGTGATCAGGGCGATGGCCATAACAGCCAATAGACATATTTGTTTAGAAGAATGGCCACTAGACATCTTTATTTACATGAACCGATGTTAGTGCCGATATGACACGACTGTGAGAGTTATGACATAATTTTTTATGAATCGTCCACACTATTCACTTTCTTGGTGCACACGGTATTGTTCACACATCAGTACATTAGCACTGTGTTTAATCCTAATTACACTGTTTATACATTTACACGCACAGCCGGTTATCATTGATTGGTAGCCTAGTCAGGAAGGGGAGGGGTTACAGGCCTTTAAAAGTTAGTATTTTTTGCACTTGTTGTTTGTCAGATTAATGGACGCTGTTTGTCCCGAAACGTCACTATTGAATAAATAATTATTTGTCACAGATGCCAGAAGACCAATGAGTGCTTATTTTTTCTCATATATATATATATATATATATATATATATATATATATATATATATATATATATATATATATATAAAACACAGGAATGGACCGCACTCACAGACTGGACTGGGTACACATCCTAAGCCACTGTTAACTCCAAAGCCCTGAACACTAACAGACAGCTGCAAAGTTCCCAGCAACCCAGGCGGTTAACCCCAGAGCAACCTGGGTGTCAGGTCCGCAGGGGAGCATTACAAACATTAACACAAAACACAAAAAAACCCAGCACTCACTAGCAGATTCACAGCAGTGTTTAAAAGCAAAACTGGGGGAAGTCAGTTACATTTGGCGCCAAAGGATCAAGCCCAGGACCACGACAAGGTCTCCCCCTTCCTGGGACCCTAAACCAGCACCCATACAATGCATACTTCCAAACAAACCAACTGGGGACCTCCCAGGGTGACACAGGCTTTTGTAACCTCCCCTATGTAAATACAAAACACAGGAATGGACCGCACTCACAGACTGGACTGGGTACACATCCTAAGCCACTGTTAACTCCACAGCCCTGAACACTGACAGACAGCTGCAAAGTTCCCAGCAACCCAGGCAGTTAACCCCAGAGCAACCTGGGTGTCAGGTCCGCAGGGGAGCATTACAAACATTAACACAAAACACAAAAAAACCCAGCACTCACTAGCAGATTCACAGCAATGTTTAAAAGCAAAACTGGGGGAAGTCAGTTACATTTGGCGCCAAAGGATCAAGCCCAGGACCACGACAAGGTCTCCCCCTTCCTGGGACCCTAAACCAGCACCCATACAATGCATACTTCCAAACAAACCAACTGGGAACCTCCCAGGGTGACACAGGCTTTTGTAACCTCCCCTATGTAAATACAAAACACAGAAATGGACCGCACTCACAGACTGGACTGGGTACACATCCTAAGCCACTGTTAACTCCACAGCCCTGAACACTGACAGACAGCTGCAAAGTTCCCAGCAACCCAGGCAGTTAACCCCAGAGCAACCTGGGTGTCAGGTCCGCAGGGGAGCATTACAAACATTAACACAAAACACAAAAAAACCCAGCACTCACTAGCAGATTCACAGCAATGTTTAAAAGCAAAACTGGGGGAAGTCAGTTACATTTGGCGCCAAAGGATCAAGCCCAGGACCACGACAAGGTCTCCCCCTTCCTGGGACCCTAAACCAGCACCCATACAATGCATACTTCCAAACAAACCAACTGGGAACCTCCCAGGGTGACACAGGCTTTTGTAACCTCCCCTATGTAAATACAAAACACAGGAATGGACCGCACTCACAGACTGGACTGGGTACACATCCTAAGCCACTGTTAACTCCACAGCCCTGAACACTGACACACAGCTGCAAAGTTCCCAGCAACCCAGGCAGTTAACCCCAGAGCAACCTGGGTGTCAGGTCCGCAGGGGAGCATTACAAACATTAACACAAAACACAAAAAAACCCAGCACTCACTAGCAGATTCACAGCAATGTTTAAAAGCTAAACTGGGGGAAGTCAGTTACATTTGGCACCAAAGGATCAAGCCCAGGACCACGACAAGGTCTCCCCCTTCCTGGGACCCTAAACCAGCACCCATACAATGCATACTTCCAAACAAACCAACTGGGAACCTCCCAGGGTGACACAGGCTTTTGTAACCTCCCCTATGTAAATACAAAACACAGAAATGGACCGCACTCACAGACTGGACTGGGTACACATCCTAAGCCACTGTTAACTCCACAGCCCTGAACACTGACAGACAGCTGCAAAGTTCCCAGCAACCCAGGCAGTTAACCCCAGAGCAACCTGGGTGTCAGGTCTGCAGGGGAGCATTACAAACATTAACACAAAACACAAAAAAACCCAGCACTCACTAGCAGATTCACAGCAATGTTTAAAAGCAAAACTGGGGGAAGTCAGTTACATTTGGCGCCAAAGGATCAAGCCCAGGACCACGACAAGGTCTCCCCCTTCCTGGGACCCTAAACCAGCACCCATACAATGCATACTTCCAAACAAACCAACTGGGAACCTCCCAGGGTGACACAGGCTTTTGTAACCTCCCCTATGTAAATACAAAACACAGGAATGGAAAGCACTCACAGACTGGACTTGCTTTTAAACATTGCTGTGAATCTGCTAGTGAGTGCTGGTTTTTTTTGTGTTTTGTGTTAATGTTTGTAATGCTCCCCTGCAGACCTGACACCCAGGTTGCTCTGGGGTTAACTGCCTGGGTTGCTGGGAACTTTGCAGCTGTCTGTCAGTGTTCAGGGCTGTGGAGTTAACAGTGGCTTAGGATGTGTACCCAGTCCAGTCTGTGAGTGCGGTCCATTCCTGTGTTTTGTATTTACATAGGGGAGGTTACAAAAGCCTGTGTCACCCTGGGAGGTTCCCAGTTGGTTTGTTTGGAAGTATGCATTGTATGGGTGCTGGTTTAGGGTCCCAGGAAGGGGGAGACCTTGTCGTGGTCCTGGGCTTGATCCTTTGGCGCCAAATGTAACTGACTTCCGCCAGTTTTGCTTTTAAACATTGCTGTGAATCTGCTAGTGAGTGCTGTTTTTTTTGGTGTTTTGTGTTAATGTTTGTAATGCTCCCCTGCGGACCTGACACCCAGGTTGCTCTGGGGTTAACCGCCTGGGTTGCTGGGAACTTTGCAGCTGTCTGTCAGTGTTCAGGGCTGTGGAGTTAACAGTGGCTTAGGATGTGTACCCAGTCCAGTCTGTGAGTGCGGTCCATTCCTGTGTTTTGTATTTACATAGGGGAGGTTACAAAAGCCTGTGTCACCCTGGGAGGTTCCCAGTTGGTTTGTTTGGAAGTATGCATTGTATGGGTGCTGGTTTAGGGTCCCAGGAAGGGGGAGACCTTGTCGTGGTCCTGGGCTTGATCCTTTGGCGCCAAATGTAACTGACTTCCCCCAGTTTTGCTTTTAAACATTGCTGTGAATCTGCTAGTGAGTGCTGGGTTTTTTTGTGTTTTGTGTTAATGTTTGTAATGCTCCCCTGTGGACCTGACACCCAGGTTGCTCTGGGGTTAACTGCCTGGGTTTCTGGGAACTTTGCAGCTGTGTGTCATTGTTCAGGGCTGTGGAGTTAACAGTGGCTTAGGATGTGTACCCAGTCCAGTCTGTGAGTGCGGTCCATTCCTGTGTTTTGTATTTACATAGGGGAGGTTACAAAAGCCTGTGTCACCCTGGGAGGTTCCGAGTTGGTTTGTTTCGAAGTATGCATTGTATGGGTGCTGGTTTAGGGTCCCAGGAAGGGGGAGACCTTGTCGTGGTCCTGGGCTTGATCCTTTGGCACCAAATGTAACTGACTTCCCCCAGTTTTGCTTTTAAACATTGCTGTGAATCTGCTAGTGAGTGCTGGGTTTTTTTGTGTTTTGTGTTAATGTTTGTAATGCTCCCCTGCGGACCTGACACCCAGGTTGCTCTGGGGTTAACTGCCTGGGTTGCTGGGAACTTTGCAGCTGTCTGTCAGTGTTCAGGGCTGTGGAATTAACAGTGGCTTAGGATGTGTACCCAGTCCAGTCTGTGAGTGCGGTCCATTCCTGTGTTTTGTATTTACATAGGGGAGGTTACAAAAGCCTGTGTCACCCTGGGAGGTTCCCAGTTGGTTTGTTTGGAAGTATGCATTGTATGGGTGCTGGTTTAGGGTCCCAGGAAGGGGGAGACCTTGTCGTGGTCCTGGGCTTGATCCTTTGGCGCCAAATGTAACTGACTTCCCCCAGTTTTGCTTTTAAACATTGCTGTGAATCTGCTAGTGAGTGCTGGTTTTTTTGTGTTTTATATATATATATATATATATATATATATATATATATATATATATATATATATATATATATATATATACAGGGAGTGCAGAATTATTAGGCAAATGAGTATTTTGACCACATCATCCTCTTTATGCATGTTGTCTTACTCCAAGCTGTATAGGCTCGAAAGCCTACTACCAATTAAGCATATTAGGTGATGTGCATCTCTGTAATGAGAAGGGGTGTGGTCTAATGACATCAACACCCTATATCAAGTGTGCATAATTATTAGGCAACTTCCTTTCCTTTGGCAAAATGGGTCAAAAGAAGGACTTGACAGGCTCAGAAAAGTAAAAAATAGTGAGATATCTTGCAGAGGGATGCAGCACTCTTAAAATTGCAAAGCTTCTGAAGCGTGATCATCGAACAATCAAGCGTTTCATTCAAAATAGTCAACAGGGTCACAAGAAGCGTGTGGAAAAACCAAGGCGCAAAATAACTGCCCATGAACTGAGAAAAGTCAAGCGTGCAGCTGCCAAGATGCCATTTGCCACCAGTTTGGCCATATTTCAGAGCTGCAACATCACTGGAGTGCCCAAAAGCACAAGGTGTGCAATACTCAGAGACATGGCCAAGGTAAGAAAGGCTGAAAGACAACCACCACTGAACAAGACACACAAGCTGAAATGTCAAGACTGGGCCAAGAAATATCTCAAGACTGATTTTTCTAAGGTTTTATGGACTGATGAAATGAGAGTGAGTCTTGATGGGCCAGATGGATGGGCCCGTGACTGGATTGGTAAAGGGCAGAGAGCTCCAGTCCGACTCAGACGCCAGCAAGGTGGAGGTGGAGTACTGGTTTGGGCTGGTATCATCAAAGATGAGCTTGTGGGGCCTTTTCGGGTTGAGGATGGAGTCAAGCTCAACTCCCAGTCCTACTGCCAGTTTCTGGAAGACACCTTCTTCAAGCAGTGGTACAGGAAGAAGTCTGCATCCTTCAAGAAAAACATGATTTTCATGCAGGACAATGCTCCATCACACGCGTCCAAGTACTCCACAGCGTGGCTGGCAAGAAAGGGTATAAAAGAAGAAAATCTAATGACATGGCCTCCTTGTTAACCTGATATGAACCCCATTGAGAACCTGTGGTTCATCATCAAATGTGAGATTTACAAGGAGGGAAAACAGTACACCTCTCTGAACAGTGTCTGGGAGGCTGTGGTTGCTGCTGCACGCAATGTTGATGGTGAACAGATCAAAACACTGACAGAATCCATGGATGGCAGGCTTTTGAGTGTCCTTGCAAAGAAAGGTGGCTATATTGGTCACTGATTTGTTTTTGTTTTGTTTTTGAATGTCAGAAATGTATATTTGTGAATGTTGAGATGTTATATTGGTTTCACTGGTAAAAATAAATAATTGAAATGGGTATATATTTGTTTTTTGTTAAGTTGCCTAATAATTATGCACAGTAATAGTCACCTGCACACACAGATATCCCCTAAAATAGCTATAACTAAAAACAAACTAAAAACTACTTCCAAAACTATTCAGCTTTGATATTAATGAGTTTTTTGGGTTCATTGAGAACATGGTTGTTGTTCAATAATAAAATTAATCCTCAAAAATATAACTTGCCTAATAATTCTGCACTCCCTGTATATATAAAGTTGAAATGAGCACTCACTGGACTTTAGCCGTCTGTGACAAAAATATTCTTTAATTCGTGACGTTTCGGGACAAAAATACAGTCCCTTCCTCTGACAAACAACTTGAGCAGAAAACAATCTTTTAAAGATCTTTAGAACCCTCCCCCTTTATTACAGCCAATCCCGGCTGTCCGTGTGCAAACACATAGTTACCTCATAGGATAACATATAATCAGCCAGATTACGAGTTTTGAGCGCTATAGGGAAATTAACGACTACAGCATTTGTGGCGTTATTTCACCTACCTATAGCGCTGGTATTATGAGTTTAAAAAAAGCTGGCGTTTGCGGGCGATATGGCAGCATTGAGCTTGATACCACACACGATTTCCCCATAGACAACAATGGGGAGAGCCGGCTACAAAAAAAAAAGCCTAACACCTGCAATCACGTAGCGTAAAGCTCCGTAACATTGATGTCTATGGGGGAACACCCCTAGTCTGCTGCCCCCTAAAATTGCTGCCACCTACATTACAGTTATTAACCCCTAATCAGCTGCCCCCAGCATCGCCGCCACCTACATTATAGTTATTAACCCCTAATCTGCTGCCCCCAATATTGCCGCCACCTACATTACAGTTATTAACCCCTAATCTGCTGCCCCCAAAATCGCCGCAACCTAACTACACGTATTAACCCCTAATCTGCTACCCCCAACACTGAAGGTTCCCTTTAAGGGGCGTCATCCAAGATGGCGTCCCTTGAATTCCAATTGGCTGATAAAGGGTAATTCTATCAGCCAATAGGATTTTTTACCCTTTAATTCCTATTGGCTGATAGAATTACCCTTTAATTCCTATTGGCTGATAGAATTCTATCAGGTAATTGGAATTCAAGGGACGCCATCTTGGATCACGTCCCTTAAAGGGAACCTTCATTGTACGGCTGGGACCGTATGAAGAGGATGCTCCGCGGCGGATTTCTTGAAGATGGACCCGCTCCGCAAGGATTAAGATAGAAGATGTCGTCTGGATGAAGACTTCTGCCCGCCTGGATGATGAATTCTTGCCGCTTGGATGAAGACTTCTCCCGGCTTCATTGAGGACTTCTTGCCGCTTGGATGAAGACTTCTGCCGGCTTCATTGAGGACTTCTTACTGCTTGGATGAAGACTTCTCCCGGCTGGATGAGGATGGATGTCCAGTCTTCCAAAACTGTAAGTGGATTTTTGGGGGTTAGTATTAGGTTTTATTAAGGGTTTATTGGGTGGGTATTATTTCTAGCTTAGGGTTTGGGCAGTAAAAGAGCTGAATGCCCTTTTAAGGGCAATGCCCATCCAAATGCCCTTTTCAGGCTTAGGTTTTTTAGATAGAATTTTATTTGGGGGGGTTGGTTGTGTGGGTGGTGGTTTTACTGTTGGGGGGATGTTTGTATTTTTATTTACCAGGTAAAAAACTTGATATCTTTGGGGCAATGCAGCGCAAAAGGCCCTTTTAAGAGCTATTGGCAGTTTAGTTTAGGATAGGGGTTTTATTATTTTGGGGGGCTTTTTAATTTTATAGGGCTATTAGATTAGGCGTAATTAGTTTAAATATTTGATCATTTCTTTTTTATTTTGTGTGATTTAGTGTTTATTTTTTTTGTAATTTAGTTAATTGTATTTGATTAATGTAATTTATTTAATTTTAGTGTAATGTTAGGTTTTACTGTAAGACAGGTTAGGTTTTATTTTACAGGTAAATTTGTATTTTTTTTTTTTTTTTTGAAACAGCTTTATTAAGAAATTAGTAGAGTTTGTACAGACAGTGCATGTTACATTTCGTTAGAGAAAAAAATCACATTGATGGTATCAAGTACAGGGTATACTGACTGTTGACAAAGAATAATGCTGTCAGTTAGAATTTAAAGCTTTAAACAAACAAACAAACATACAGTAAAATGAAAAATATATTTGTGTGAGAAACAACAATGTCTGAGTGATTAATTTCATTGTGAAACTGCGTGAGAAACTTCTTACTGTGGAACCTGGGATCTGGAGTTCACATAGTCCTCCCATATCACTTTCATATCACTTTCATTTGGGCATATGAAATGTTAGTCAAGTAGGAGTACTCCTCTAGCTCAAGAATTTGATTAAAAATGTGTAGCCATTGTGCTATATCTGGTACTATTCTGCTTTTCCAATTTTTTACCATTAATTTTTTGAGACTGTTGCTACCAATAAATAGTAAATTCCTTCTATCCTTTGAAATCTTGCATGGGATGATATTAAAGAGCCACAGTAGGGGGTCCACAGGCAAAGAAATACCCAACATAACCGACATCTCACGTGCTACTTCCCTCCACATTCCCACTATTAGGGGACATGTCCACCATATGTGGGACATAGTACCTAAATGTACTCCGCATCTCCAACATCTATCGCTATGAGTGGGGAATAGTTTATGGAGTCTGGCAGGGGTAAGGTACCATCTCTGAATTATTTTTAAATTCATCTCAATCAATCTGCTGGATGCAGAAATTCTAGTTACTGTCGAGAATATTAGTGTTCTGTCTGTGTCGGTCAAGTCGATCCCCAATTCTTTCTCCCAACTATCAATATAATATGGGCTATTTGTTGTGGACTGTAGAAGGGCATAAGTTAGTGAGAGAGCTCTTCTAATGGGAGCCTTAGAGTTGCATAAGGCCTCAAACGGGGTTAGTGTGCGTAAAAAGTTATTCCTTTCTTTATGTTTATAAATATAAGAGTGGCACTGTCTCAAGACAAACCAATTACTGAATGCCATGAGGCCTGACTCCATCAGTTCGGGGCTAGTATAAAGATGCTGTTCGTTCTCTAAATGCACCATCATGATTACTCTATTATTTTCTGTGGCAGGGGCTTGTCTGAGGAGGCCCGTCCCCGGGGGAAAGTCTATATTATCGGTAAGCGGAGTCAAGGGTGAGAACCTGGATGTGATGTGCGGATATTCAGTCAGGATCCTATCCCACGCTTTCAACGTTTCTAGAATGAGTGTATTTTGTGTGATCTTATCTGGAAAGGTCGCCCGTCTCTGCCAACATAGTGCCCCCAGGTGTCTCTGTTCTGTGATATCATGTTCCAACCTCACCCATGCCTTGTGTTCATAGTTTGTATACCAGTCTATCACCCTTTGCAGGAAGACAGCCTGTCTATATTTCGTCAAGTTAGGAACTCCCAAGCCTTCATCCTTAACGTGCATGCACATAATTTTTTTATTTATTCTAGCTTTTCTTCTATCCCAAATATAATCGAATATTACTTTCTGGAGGGTGTCTAAGAAATTAGAAGGGATAGTAATTGGTACTGTCTGGAGTATATATAGTATCTGTGGCAGAACATTCATCTTTGTGGCCTGGATTCTACCTAACCACGTTATGTGTTGGGAACGCCATGAAGACATGTCTGCAGTGAGGGTTCTTTGTAAAGTTTTGTAATTAAGTGCAAACATCTCCTTTTCGGAGGGGGCTAGCATTATCCCTAGGTATTTTAGGCTATTTCTCTGGATTCGGAACGGGCATAACTCCCTAATCCGTTCCAGTGTATGTCCTTCACACTGAATGGGTAGCATTTCAGATTTGTTTTTATTAATCAAAAAATTGGATGCCAAATGGAAGCTATCCAACTCTTCCAACAAATGGGAAATAGTCTCGGCTGGGGAGGTTAGGAAAAACAGCACATCGTCTGCGAATAGTAAAGTCTTATGTTCCCTATCTGCTATTGTGATGCCTAGGATGTCCCTATTTAGCCTTATCTTTGCTGCCAATGCTTCTACTACGCACGCGAACAGCAGGGGCGACAATGGGCATCCCTGCCTCGTTCCATTGGAGATGTCTAGTTTCCCTGAGAATATACCATTCACCCTAACTTTAGCTGTTGGAGAGGTATACAGGGCCATTATTTTTGAGATAAAACTATCACATATACCAAATTTCTGGAGTATCCTCCTAAGAAAAAGCCAACTGACGCGGTCGAAAGCTTTCTCCGCGTCAGTGGAGACCACCACTGTTGGTATTTTGTTACTTTGTACATAGTTGACAAGATGAATTGCCCTTACTGTGTTATCTTTCGCCTCTCGGGCCTGTATAAAACCCACCTGATCGTTACTTATGATGGACGGTAGGACTAATCCTAATCTGTTAGCCAATATCTTTGAATATATTTTCAAGTCAGTGTTTAACAACGAAATTGGGCGGAAGTTCTCAGGTCTATCTGGTGGTTTGCCCTGTTTCGGGAGCACCGTAATATATGCTTCTAAATTAAGCTGCGGAAATGGGACCTCCTCTGTTATATCATTGAACAAGGACACCATGTGTGGGATCAGAATATCTCTAAATTTTTTAAAATAGTTGTTAGTAAATCCATCGGGACCTGGAGCTTTATTTGATGGGAGTTGGGAAATAACTTCCTTTATCTCTTCGAGGGTTATAGGCGCTTTAAGAGTGTTATTCTGGTCTTGCGTTAGCTGAGGTAAAGGAATATTTCTTAGATAGTTCTGAATATACCTGTCATGGCCAGGGCTATCAGTATGTAAGCTTTCCAAGTTGTATAAACGTTCGTAATATGTCCTAAAGGCTTCTGCTATTTTGTCTGAGGTATATACTTCCTTATTGTGGTTATTTTTAAGTGTCAGGATATAACTCCTATTTATTTTTCTTTTTAATTTCCTGGCTAGAATTGGGCCACATTTGTTATCCCCTTCATAGTATTCGTGTCGCAATCTAAATGTCTGTCTCTTGCATTCCTTTCCCACGAGTGAGTTAACTGCCTCCCTACATTCAGTTATTTTCTGCTGAAGAGCTAAATCTGTGGAGTCTGACTCTCTTTGTTTTTCTAGTGTCTCTAGTTGCTGTAATAACTCGTTGAGGGCCCTATTTGTCTGTTTGGTTTGGTGGGATTGAATACTAATTATCTCCCCCCTTATTACAGTCTTGTGTGCCTCCCATACCATTCTGATGTCTGTCTTGGGGGTCGCGGTCGTGTTAATAGTAAAATATTCCGTTATTGATTTTTCTAAGCGTTGGATAATGGTTGGGTCCCCCAGTATGCCTTCCTCCAATCTCCATGAGTGTTGTCTGCAGGGGATATGTGGCCAGTTAAACTCGCAGCTAACTATAGAATGGTCAGACCATGAATTTGGTAGTATTCTTAGTCGTGTGACTCTAGCTAGGTTAGTGACATCTACCATTATGTAGTCAATGCGTGAGTGTCTTTGATGTGGGTTGGAGAAAAAAGTATATTCTTTCCTATCGGGATAGAGTACCCTCCAGGCATCATGTAGGGCAAGATCTTTCAGTTGTACTTTAACAGAGTTAATCACCCGGTGAGGAGTAGAAGAGGTATGGTTAGAGTTATCCAGTATGGGATTCATTGTAATATTAAAATCCCCCCCCATGACCACCGCCCCCTTAGCTAGTTGCAATAACAGATTAGATAATTGTTTAAAAAAGTTATCTTGTTTTAAATTTGGGGCATAAACATTCACCAAGGTGACTACTGAGTTATAAAGTTTCCCTATTAAGATGAGATATCGCCCCTGTTTATCCGCGATTTTCTTAGTTAGTGTGAATGGGATACCCCTCTTTATTAGGATGGCAACCCCATTTGTTTTGGCAGTGTTCGAGGCGTAGTATGAGTCTCCAAATTTATATGTAAAGGTCCTGGGTTCCCTACCTCTAATAAAATGTGTCTCTTGTAAAAAGACCACCTCTCCTTTTTTCTGTTTGAGGTCTTTCAGTGCTATATTTCTTTTGTACTGGCTGTTAAGTCCCTTTGTGTTAGTTGTAAGGATGTGGAGATTGCTCTTTGTGTATAACATTTTAACTAGTTTCCCTTCCTCCACCCATTCTCAAGGTTTGAAAAGTGACTATGCTATGTGGGGGCTTCTTAAGTGATGGTATGACATTCCCAGAAAGAGGTACAAGTGTGCAGCATTGTATATATTCCCAGTTCCATTCAACTATCATCTTATCACTTACGCAGCTATATTTGTATTGCAGTTGATTCACTCCATGACATTTGATTATAAGATTAAAACTAAAATTTAAGCATAAAAATAAATAACAATAAACAGTAAACAAAATCTTTGTCCCTTTGAGAGAACCGTCTCTCAGGGCCATAATATGGATGGGGAGTGTGTCCAGGACCACTCCTTAAACATGTAAATTTCTGAATTTCTTTCAACCTAAGGGTATGTGAAAAAAAAGGCAGAAAAATGTAAACATAAACATTAACGTTAATTTTAAACTTTAAACATTAAACATTAAACATGGTCACAAGACTATTGTCCATAATGGGAGGTTCATTGGGTGAGCTGTCTGTGCTCGCTAAGTAAGCACAGCAGTGTAATTGTTCTTCCAACGGGCACCTGGGAGGTGAATGTCAATTTGGAGCTACGAATAAAGCCCTGGCCCGGGGAAGTCATTGTCTATTATAATGAACGCTCCATAACATCTGGGAATGTTTATAATCTTTTAGTAAAGGAAAAAAGGAAGAGTAAATTAGATTGATCTCACTCATTACTTGGTCAGTTCACCAGAGCTGAGAATTTAAGAGTCCACTTCCACTTCAGGGCTTGATGGTTGATCCAGTTCCTTTGCATTCTTTCTCTTTGGTGGTACTTTGGTCCACCTCTGAATTGAGTTCTGATTAGGCTGTATGCGTTGTCTGGTTTCTTCCTTCTCTACATCTGAAGGATGCGGCCGTCGAAAAGAGAGTTTCAAATCTTCTGCTAGGGCAGGCAGATCCTCTTCTGTTTTATAGATAATTGTACGCCCCTCATGAGTCACTATTAAACTGAACGGATAGCCCCAGCGGTATCGTATTCGTTGCTCCTGCAACACTTTAGTAATAAACCTTACTTCTCTTCTTCTTTGTATAGTAGCTGGGCTGAGGTCCATGAATATTTGTAGCTTTTGGTCCACATATTGGATAGTAGGGGTGGAACGGGCTGCCTGCCAAATCTTTTCTTTTTCTGCGTAGCGTAGGAATCTTAGGATTATGTCTTGTGGCGGGGCGTTTGGAGGCGGGGGCGGTCTGAGGGCCCTATGCGCTCTGTCCAGTTCTATGTCAGGAATTGATTGATCATCCAAGAGAAGTTTAAACAGACCCTGTAGATAATTAGGGATATCTGAATGTGAAACGGTTTCAGGGACGCCCCTGATCCTCAGGTTATTACGGCGCCCCCTGTTGTCCAGCTCCTCTATCTTATCTTGCAGGGTCTCCATCTGAGCTTGGTGTATATTAACCTGTGTGGTTACGCCATCAAATAAAGTATTCATAGTCTCTTGTGTTTCTTCTACATATTCAATTCTCTGCCCCATTTCATTTAAATTCTGCTTCATATTTGCTAGATCTTTTGTTATTAAATCCTTAAGAGCATCAAAGTCAGCTTTGGTGGGTAGGTTAGCTATGTCTGCTTTAATCTGTGTGGCATAAGACCATGAGATGTCTGTGGTTGGATTCGCAGAGGTTTCTATGCTTGGTGAGTCTTGGCTATGTGAGTCTCCCTCTTTTTGATTATTTGTAGGGCATTGGAAAAAATTGCTCACTGAAGTGGTAAGCTGTGAGTGCGATTTGGCCGCTTTGTCAGCTTTATTTTTAGCTTTAGATGTCATGTTGAATTTGTGGTAAGGCCTCTGCAAATTGTATGCACGTGGGAGAGGATTACAACACAATAAAAATTAATTCACTGTTTGCGTTACTGACTCGCTCTATCTTCTCTGCTCCTTTATATCAAAGAATTTATGAAAAGTGTCCTGCATGGGGGCAGTGATAAAATCAAGGCCTCTCTCCTCTAAGTTATTTCCCAAGTCTGCTTAGTTTTTCTGCATTTTCCTGTGACCGGATTATGGGGTGCCTTCTCTACACATTGTTCAGTGTAGGGGGACTTGCTTCAGTTATTAAGAGGCTTGAACGCTCCATTGTGAGTGAGCCTGCCTCCGCTCCAAATACTTCAGTATCACCTTTTAGCTAGGCCGTAATGGCGGCAAAACTTTAATTTTGTCGTCTTTAGTAAACAGCTGCCGCAAGGTTTGACGGCCGTCAAAATCAGTATGCCTGGTGTTTGGGCTTTAGCAGCGCTTATTGTCCCGGTGTAGTCAGTGTGTCAGTTCTTACCAGATGGCGATGCCCTTAAGTATCGGTGACGACTTTTAGCGTTGTGACGGATCTGCTCAAGTGCCCATGTCGGATCTTTCGGTCACCTCCACCTTTGCCGGGCATATCCTTGTCCACAATCTGTACAAAATAATCTTTGGTAGAGGTCTGTAACCCTTAGTTAGTGCACAAAAGGAGTAGTCCCGGTGCCGGAGCTTCACACACAAGCGGCCATTCACCTGCGTGGCCAGGCTCCGCCCCAAATTTGTATTTATTTTAACTAGGTAGTTAGTAAATAGTTAATAACTATTTACTAACTAATCTACCTAGTTAAAATAAATACAAACTTACCTGTGAAATAAAAATAAAACCTAAGATAGCTACAATATAATTATTAGTTATATTGTAGCTAGCTTAGGTTTTATTTTACAGGTAAGTATGTATTTAGTTTTAGAGGTTAATAATATGTGTTTGCGATGCGGGAGTGCGGCGGTTTAGAGGTTAATATGTTTATTATAGTGGTGGCGATGTCCGGAGTGGCAGATTAGGGGTTAATCATTTTATTTTAGTGTTTGCAGTGCGGAAGGGCCTCGGTTTAGGGGTTAATAGGTAGTTTGTGGGTGTTAGTGTACTTTTTAACACTTTAGTTATGAGTTTTTTTTGGTACAGCTTTGTAACGTAAAACTCATAACTACTGACTTTAGATGGCGGTACTAATCTTGTCGGTATAGGCTGTACCGCTCACTTTTTGGCTTCCCAGACAAAATTCGTAATACCGGTGCTATTGAAGTCCCATTGAAAAAGGACTTTTGAAAAAGTGCGGTACTTAAGTTGCGTGACGGCCAAAAAGGTGTGTGGTACAGCTATACCTTCAACACCTGTAATACCAGCGGTAGTGAAAAAGAGCCATAACAATGCTTTTTCACTCATAACGCACAACTCGTAATCTAGCTGAATGTTAATTAAGGAAAAGCAAAACTGTGTTCAACATATACAAAGTGCAATATTGTTCATATTTTACAAAGTGCTTAGTACATAGAAATATGTGTATCACCCTACAAGGGAGCTATACTCGGCTAATCTTGCTAAACAAAAAATAATAATCTCTGCCTCTAAGAGCAGCCAGTAGGGAGCAGAAAGGCCTGTCGTGCCCCTTTCAATGCTCCAATCATATAAGTTTATACCATTGTCCAATTGGTGGATCAAATTCACACCCTCCTGATTACCTAATACACTGAAATCGTCAGCCTACCATATAAATGACTGCGTTGTCATTTGATCCACCAATTGGAGAAAAAAAAAACCTATCACTAAAACCTATCACTAACCCCCGAAGATCTACTTTCAGTTTTTGAAGTTCCGGTTGAACGATCTTTATCCCGGCGGAGAAGTCCTCATCCAGGTGGCGAGAAGTCTTAATCCACATGGCCTCTTCAACCTTCATCCTGGTGGCGAAGTTCTCATCCAAGCGGCGAGAAGTTTTCATCCAGGCGGCCTCTTCAATCTTCATCCAGACGGCATCTTCTATCTTGATCCTGGTGGCACGGAGCGGGTCCATCCTGAATATATCCGGCACGGAGCATCCTCTTCATACGGTCGTCGCCATACACTGAATCTTCAATGCAAGGTACGCGATTCAAGATGGCGTCCCTTGCATTCCTATTGGCTGAAAATTTTGAATCAGCCAATAGGAATTAGAGCTGCTAAAATCCTATTGGCTGTTCAAATCAGCCAATAGGATTTAAGCAGCTCTCATTCTATTGGCTGATTCGAATCATTTAATTTTTTTATGGGGTGTTTTTTTTGTTTTGTTTTTAGGAAAAGAGCTATTATCTTTAGGGCAATGCCCTACAAAAGGCCCTTTTAAGTTTGAGGGGTGGGGGTTTGTATACTGTTAGGGGGTGTTTGTTTTTAGTTTATATTGTAGCTAGCTTAGGTTTTATTTCACAGGTAAGTATATTATTTAGTTAATAATTGTAAATTTAATTTAGATCTATTTTAATTATGTTAAAGTTAGGGGGTGTTAGGGTTAGGGGTAAGGTTATGGGTAAGTTTAGGGGTAGGTGTAGGGGTTATGTGGTTAATAGGTATATTTAGTTAATAATTGTAAATTTAATTTAGCTCTATTTTAATTATGTTAAAGTTAGGGGGTGTTAGGGTTACGTTAGGGTTAGGGGTTAATCGTTTAATTTAGGTTGTTGCGATGTGGGGGCTGGCGGTTTAGGGGTTAATAGGTTTATTTAGTTGTAGTGATGTGGGAGGCCAGAGGTTTAGGGGTTAATAGCTTTATTTAGTTGCTGCATTGTTGGGGAGCGGCAGAATAGGGGTTAATAACTTTAGTATAGTGGCGGCGATATTGGGAGCTGCAGATTAGGGGTTAATACCTTTATTTAGGTGGCGGCGATATCGGGAGCAGCAGATTAGGGGTTAATAACTGTAGGCAGGCGTCGGCGATGTCGGGGGCAGCAGATTAGCAATGTTTAGACGTAGGGTTTATGTTAGGGTGTTAGGTTTAAACTGTATTTTCTTTTTCCCCATAGACCTCAATGGGGCTGCATTACGGAGCTTTTCTTTCCGCGATCGTAGGTGTTTTTTTCTGACCCGCTCTCCCCATTGATGTCTATGGGGGAAGTGTGCACAAGCACATCAAATACAGCGCTTGTTTTTGGTGCGGTATGGAGCTCAACGCAACCATATCGCCCGCACAAGCCTGGTTTTTTAAAACTTTCGTTGCGTTCATTAATTTCCCTATAGCGCTCAAAACTCGTAATCCAGCCGATATTTTTTTATGAATTTTAATGGTTTAATGTTTTTAATAGAAATATATGTCTATGCTCTTTAATCAGAAAAAAATGTTCTTTTAATCTAAAATATATATTTCTATATATATCTGTATATGCAATATATGTCTATATCTATATTTGTGTATATTCATATAGATAGTGTATATAGGTATAGATATACATTTTCCTGATTGTAGTAAAATGTACACACACCCTCACATACATTGCACACACATCCTCTCATACGTTGCACACACACTCTCACATACATTGCACAAACACCCTCACATACATTGCACACACACCCTCACATACATTGCACACACACCCGCACACACGCCCTCACATACATTGCACACACACCCTCACATACATTGCACACACCCTCTCATACATTGCACACACACCCTCACATACATTGCACACACACACCCTCACATACATTGCACACACACACCCTCACATACATTGCACACACACCATCACATACATTGCACAAACACCCTCACATACATTGCACACACACCCTCACATACATTGCACAAACACCCTCACACACACCCGCACACACACCCTCACAAACATTGCACACACACCCTCACATACATTGCACACACACCCTCACCTACATTGCACACACACCCTCTTATACATTGCACACACACCCTCACATACATTGCACACACACACCCTCACATACATTGCACACACACCCTCACATACATTGCACAAACACCCTCACATACATTGCACACACACCTTCACATACATTGCACAAACACCCTCACACACACCCGCACACACACCCTCACATACATTGCATACACACCCTCACATACATTGCACACACACCCTCTTATACATTGCACACACACCCTCACATACATTGCACACACACACCCTCACATACATTGCACAAACACCCTCACATACATTGCACAAACACCCTCACATACATTGCATACACACCCTCACATACATTGCACAAACACCCTCACACACACCCGCACACACACCCTCACATACATTGCACACACACCCTCACATACATTGCACACACACCCTCTTATACATTGCACACACACCCTCACATACATTGCACACACACACCCTCACATACATTGCACAAACACCCTCACATACATTGCACACACACCCTCACATACATTGCACAAACACCCTCACATACATTGCACACACACCCTCACATACATTGCACACACACCCTCACATACATTGCACACACACCCTCTCATACATTGCACACACACCCTCTCATACATTGCACACACACACACCCTCACATACATTGCACAAACACCCTCACATACATTGCACACACACCTTCACATACATTGCACAAACACCCTCACACACACCCGCACACACACCCTCACATACATTGCATACACACCCTCACATACATTGCACACACACCCTCTTATACATTGCACACACACCCTCACATACATTGCACAAACACCCTCACATACATTGCACAAACACCCTCACATACATTGCAAACACATACTCTCATACATTACACACACACCCTCACATACATTGCACACACATCCTCTCATACATTGCACACACATGCTCACATAGAGTACATTGCACACACACCCTCTCATACATTGCAAACACACCCTCACATACATTGCACACACATCCTCTCATACATTGCACACACATCCTCTCATACATTGCATACACATCCTCACATACATTGCACACACACCCTTACATACATTGCACACACATCCTCTCATGCATTTAACACACACCCTTACATACATTGCACACAGATCCTCTCATGCATTTAACACACACCCTCACATACATTGCACATACGCCGTCACATACATTGCATACACCCCTTCTCATACATTGCACACACACTCTCACATACAGTGCACACACGCAACCTCTTATACATTGCACACACACAACCTCTCATACAGTGCACACACAACCCTTATACAAAACACAGAGCACACACCACTCATACATATGTTTATCTTTACAGGATTATGAAAACACTGTTAATGTGACAGATTCCCTTTGGCTTTTAAAGCATTGCAGTCAACGGGTTGCTGCACTGATATTTTCCAGATATGGGTCCAAAGATACATTAGCAGCACTTACCTAATTATAAAATATGCACCTCACTAACTAGCATTTGATATCTGTACCGCTTTGGATGCCTCAAGATTCATTTTGAACCTAAAAGCCCTCATAAGTGGAAACCCCACCCCCGCTGCCATAAGATCTCAAGCAATTAGCGCTGCGGAATCTGTTGGTGCTCTACAAATAACTGATAATAATAATAATAACTGAATACAATGATAAGTAATGCAGCACTACACTTCACATACGGTGACCATATTGCCGCTTCAAAAAGGAAAACAAATATGAAAAATACATATGTCAGGGGCTGTTTTCATGGCTGTTTAAAGAAATGTTTTGTATAAGAACCCTGACATATGTATTTTTCATATGTGCCCCTTTTTAAAGCGGCAATATGGTCACCCTAACTTCACATCGCTTGCACTAAGGACAAAACAAACTTCAAGCTATCTCAGACACCTTCCAAAGCGTATTCAGCTGTGCATCGGTTTATCTGTCCCATTCTTCTGGCACAGATTGATACATACTCCGCAAGCCCCATAATTGCGCACCTTACCACCAGACTTACCTTCCCCATAGCCCAATCCTTTAACGCAATCAGGAGCAAACACTGCGTTCAGCCGACAAAACTACACCCGCCCCTTTGTGGTGTACAGTCATTTGGTAGGGCCAATCAGCAAGCAAGGCATCATGTGCAGATTTCAGCGCTGCCAAAACAGTCAGGTAAAGCTTGGCTCTGGTTACCGTAGCTCATTATGTAAGTGTAGTGTGCAGGTAGGGAATGGCTGGTTCTGCACACTCGGTTCTCATTAGCTGGCTGCTGTTAAGTTTATGCCTTTAGCGTAAGTCAAGCAACATCATAGTCTGTATATCGATGATGTGGTCTAGATCTAGAGGCCAATTTATCAAGCTCTGAATGGAGCTTGAGGGCCCGTGTTTCTGGTGAGCCTGCAGGCTCGCTAGAAACAGCAGTTATGAAGCAGCGGTTTAAAGACCGCTGCTCCATAACCTGTCCGCCTGCTCTGAGCAGGCGGACAGAGATCGCCACAATTCAACCCGATCGAGTACGATCGGGTTGATTGACACCCCCCTGCTGGCGGACGATTGGCCGCGAGTCTGCAGTGGGCGGCGTTGCACCAGCAGCTCACAAGAGTTGCTTGTGCAATGCTGAATACGGAGAGCGTATTGCTCTCCGCATTCAGCGAGGTCTGGCGGACCTGATCCGCACTGTCCGGTCAGGTCTGACAGACCTTTAATAAATAGGCCTCCTAGAGTCTAGGGAATTGTGCTTGCGACCCAGTAAACACTGTGTTGCAACCCAGTAATGGGTTGGGACACGTGGTTTGAAGAACACTGCTTTAGATGCTCTGACTGCTGCTCTCCCTATAAAGATCCCTGCTGTGCGCCACTTACCCACACCTCTAATCCTGAGCCCAACTACGACTTCTCTTTAAAGGGACAGTAAAGTGAAAAATAAACTTAAATGGATTCTATAGAAAGGAAATTTTAAGCAACTTCTTTTATCAATGTTGCTTACTTCTATTGGTTTCCTTTAATAAAGAGTAATCCTAGGTGAACGCAGGAGCGTGCACTTGTCTTTAGCATATGGCAGCAATGTTTGCAACAATGTTTATACCAGTGTTTTACATAGTTAGGAACACTGATGCCATAAAGCAGGGTTCTTCAAACTTTTTTCCTAAGACCTAGTTCAATGATACCACATACCTTTGCAACCCTGTATGCTTGGTCTGACATTTTTTGTAGTAATATACAACAAAATAGCTACAATATTTGTCAAAGTGGCTATACCACATACTCCCATACATCACACACTCTCATACAACACACACACACTCTCATACTACACACAAACACACACCACAAACACTCTTATACAACACACACACTCTCATACAACACACACACACACACACACCACAAACACTTTTACAACACACAGTCTCATACAACACACACACACACTCTCATACAACACAAACACTCTCATACAACACACACGCACACACCACACACTCTCATACAACACACACACTCTCATACAACACAAACACTCTCATACAACACACACGCACACACCACACACTCTCATATAACACACACATTTTTATACAACACATGCACACACACTCTCATACAACACACACACCACACACTCTCATACAACACACACACACTATCATACAACACACCCACCACACACTATCATACAACACACACCACACATGCACACTCTCATACAAAACACACCACACACATACACTCTCATACAACACACACATATACTCTCATAGAACACACACACACACACTCTCATACAACACACACCACACACTCTCATACAACACACATACACATACACACACTCATACAACAACACACACTTCTAGAACACAGACACCTTTTAATAACTATCATATTTTTGCTTGTGTGTGTGTGTTTGTGTGTTTCTATTTATTTTTTTCCAAATATTTTAATATTTAGGGCCAGATTACGAATGGCACGTTAACAGTTATGCGTGAGCGATAAGGGGTTTATTGTGTCTTTTTTTTGCGTGCCAGGTTTTCTGCTCGTATTACAAGTTGAAAATAAATGAGATCGCTTGAACGCAATTGAAGTTAACACACGTCAGGTTAGCGCAACCTGAGAGCTCTGGTTAACTGTTTCGCAAAACAAAAATGTAAAGTACAGTTACAAAGTCCAAGACCCTGTAGCACCAGTGTAACAACCAACGTGCCCGCTGTAAGGCCTCACACCACCAAAGCCTTAAGAGTATCTAAAAAGCAGGGTACAGCAGCAAGTTTCCAATATCAATAATTTTATTGCAGCCAGATAAAAGTTACAACGTTTCGGACCAAGTCCTTAGTCATGTATAATATAAAACACACTAACGCCTAGATTTAGAGTTCTGCATTAGCCATAAAAACCAGCGTTAGGGGGTCCTAACGCTGGTTTTTACCGCCCGCTGGTATTTAGAGTCAGTCAGGAAAGGGCCTAACGCTCACTTTCCAGCCGCGACTTTTCCATACCGCAGATCCCCCTACGCCAATTGCGTATCCTATCTTTTCAATGGGATCTTTCTAACGCCGGTATTTAGAGTCTTGGCTGAAGTGAGCGTTAGAAATCTAACGACAAGACTCCAGCCGCAGGAAAAAGCCAGGAGTTTAGAGCTTTCTGGGCTAACGCCGGTTCATAAAGCTCTTAACTACTGTGCTCTAAAGTACACTAACACCCATAAACTACCTATGTACCCCTAAACCGAGGCCCCCCCACATCGCCGCCACTCTATTAAATTTTTTTAACCCCTAATCTGCCGACCGCACACCGCCGCCACCTACATTATCCCTATGTACCCCTAATCTGCTGCCCCTAACACCGCCGACACCTACATAATATTTATAAACCCCTAATCTGCCCCCCCCCCCCCAACGTCGCCGCTACCTACCTTCAATTATTAACCCCTAATCTACCGACTGGACCTCACCGCTACTATAATAAAGTTATTAACCCCTAATCCGCCTCACTCCCGCCTCAAAAACCCTATAATAAATATTATTAACCCCTAATCTGCCCTCCCTAACATTGCTGACACCTAACTTCAAGTATTAACCCCTAATCTGCCGACCGGACCTCGCCGCTACTCTAATAAATGTATTAACCCCTAAAGCTAAGTCTAACCCTAACCCTAACACCCCCCTAAGTTAAATATAGTTTAAATCTAACGAAATAAAATAAATCTTATTAAATAAATTATTCCTATTTAAAGCTAAATACTTACCTGTAAAATAAACCCTAATATAGCTACAATATAAATAATAATTATATTGTAGCTATTTTAGGATTAATATTTATTTTACAGGCAACTTTGTATTTATTTTAACCAGGTACAATAGCTATTAAATAGTTAATAACTATTTAATAGTTACCTAGTTAAAATAATAACAAAATTACCTGTAAAATAAATCCTAACCTAAGTTACAATTAAACCTAACACTACACTGTCAATAAATAAATTAAATAAACTATCTACAATTATCTACAATTATATCAACTAAACTAAATTACAAAAAAAACAAGACACTAAATTACAGAAAAAAACAAACACTAAATTACAAAAAATAAAAAAATATTACAAGAATTTTAAATTAATTACACCTACTCCAAGCCCCCTAAAAAAATAACAAAGCCCCCCCAAACTAAAAAAATGCCCTACCCTATTCTAAAATAAAAATTGTAAAGCTCTTTTACCTTACCAGCCCTTAAAAGGGCCTTTTGCGGGGCATGCCCCAAAGAATTCTGCTCTTTTGCTTGTAAAAAAAAACATACAATACCCCCCCCCCAACATTACAACCCACCACCCACATACCCCTAATCTAACCCAAACCCCCCTTAAATAAACCTAACACTAAGCCCCTGAAGATCTCCCTACCTTGTCTTCACCACGCCGGGTATCACCGATCCGTCCAGAAGAGGGTCCGAAGTCTTCCTCCTATCCGGCAAGAAGAGCTCCTCCAGAGGGTCCAAAGTCTTCCTCCTATCCGGGCAGAAGAGGACATCCGGACCGGCACACATCTTCATCCAAGCGGCATCTTCTATATTCTTCTTCAAGCAGCCGACGCAGAGCCATCCTTCTTTACCGACGGACTAACGACGAATGAAGGTTGCTTTAAGGGACATCATCCAAGATGGCATCCCTCGAATTCCGATTGGCTGATAGGATTCTATCAGCCAATCGGAATTATGGTAGGAAAAATCAGATTGGCTGATTGAATCAGCCAATCAGATTCAAGTTCAATCGTATTGGCTGATCCAATCAGCCAATCAGATTGAGCTTGCATTCTATTGGCTGTTCCGATCAGCCAATAGAATGCGAGCTCAATCTGATTGGGGGTTTGGGTGGGTTAGATTAGGGGTATGTGGGTGGTGGGTTGTAATGTTGGGGGGGGGTATTGTATGTTTTTTTTTACAGGCAAAAGAGCTGATTTCTTTGGGGCATGCCCTGCAAAAAGCCCTTTTAAGGGCTGGTAAGGTAATAGAGCTATTAACTTTTTATTTTATAATAGGGTAGGGCATTTTTTTATTTTGGGGGGCTTTGTTATTTTTTTAGGGGGCTTAGAGTAGGTGTAATTAGTTTAAAATTCTTGTAATCTTTTTTTATTTTTTGTAATTTAGTGTTTGTTTGTTTTTGTAATTTAGTGGGTTTTTTTTTGTAATTTAGTTTAGTTGATTTAATTGTAGGTAATTGTAGGTAGTTTATTTAATTAATTTATTGATAGTGTAGTGTTAGGTACAGGTAATTTTGTAATTATTTTAACTCGGTAGCTATTAAATAGTTAATAACTATTTAATAGCTATTGTACCTAGTTAAAATAAATACAAAGTTGCCTGTAAAATAAATATAAATCCTAAAATAGTTACAATATAATTATTCGTTATATTGTAGCTATATTAGGGTTTATTTTACAGGTAAGTATTTAGCTTTAAATAGGATTAATTTATTTAATAAGAAATAATTTATTTCGTTAGATTTAAATTATATTTAACTTAGGGGGGTGTTAGGGTTAGGGTTAGACTTAGCTTTAGGGGTTAATACATTTATTATAGTAGCAGTGAGGTCCGGTCGGCAGATTAGGGGTTAATACTTGAAGTTAGGTGTCGGCGATGTTAGTGAGGGCAGATTAGGGGTTAATAAAATTTATTATAGGGTTTGCGAGGCGGGAGTGAGGCGGTTTAGGGGTTAATACATTTATTATAGTGGCGGCGAGGTCCGGTCGGAAGATTAGGGGTTAATAAGTGTAGGTAAGGTAGCAGCGACATTGGGGGGGGACAGATTAGGGGTTAATAATATAATCCAGGTGTCAGCGATATTGGGGCGGCAGATTAGGGGTTAATAAGTGTAAGGTTAGGGGTATTTAGACTCGGGGTTCATGTTAGGGTGTTAGGTGCAGACTTAGAAACTGTTTCCCCATAGGAAACAATGGGGCTGCGTTAGGAGCTGAACACTGCTTTTTTGCAGGTGTTTTTTTTTCAGCTCAAACTGCCCCATTGTTTCCTATGGGGGAATTGTGCACGAGCACGTTTTTCAAGCTGGCCGCTACCGTAAGCAACGCTGGTATTGAGAGTTGAAGTGGCGGTAAATTATGCTCTACGCTCCCTTTTTTGAGCCTAACGCAGCCCTTCAGAGAACTCTAAATACCAGCGTTATTTAAAAGGTGCGGGGGGAAAAAAACACGTGCAGCTAACGCACCCCTTTGTCCGCAAGACTCTAAATCTAGGTGAGTGTGTTTTATTTTATAACTAAGGACTGTTAGGTCCGCAACGTTGTAACTTTTATCTGGCTGCAATAAAATTGATATTGGAAACTTCAGTGCTGCTGTACCTTGCTTTTTAAAGTACAGTTACACTCATAACTTTTTAGTACAATATTAATTTTTTTGATAATTTTTATTAAATTGTTTTATTATAAGGGCTCAAAGATATGAGATCTCAGGTGTTAAAAAAAAAAAGGCAGACAAAGGGCTTTAACATAGAGATACATTCAAATAAATCTCTTAAGATGGATATGTATGTAATTATATATAACCTGATGAAGAGGCGTGTACCTTGAAACGCGTAGTGAGGCTTGTGTACGAGTCGACCGTCTGCGTTTGTCCAGCAACCACTTGCTTTTATCACGGACATTTTTGTCATCTTTTTTAAGTGCAAGTATCTTTGTTATTTTCAAATATTTTATTTTACTCTATATATTTGTGTTATTTTGTGAGATAGCTGCTTATACTTATATATTTTATTTTAATTTATGACTAATAGAATAAATACTATTAAATTCTGTAGGCAGATATATTATTGCCTAAATTTTACAGCATTGGGTGCGCTCTGAGGTATATATACTTACCTTTTTCTAGCTTTATACATGTTTTCAGCTACTTAATTGCAAAGGGCTCCAATGCATATATATATATATATATATATATATATATATATATATATATATATATATATATATAAATGAATGATGGAAAGCACTCTCTGGTCTTTTAGTGAAGAATATTTAATAATTCAAGCGTGACGTTTCGGGGACACACTCCCCTTCCTCAGACAAACAAAAAATTGCATTCAACTGAACATTTAAACATGATAAGCCCCTCCCCCAGTGAGAAAATTGCGCCAAAATTCAAAATAGTTGTCATGGTGATCCTCAATAAACAAGTACTGGCTAGCTAGAGCCTAGTGTAAAGTACAACCCAGAAGAGCTCTGTATACATAAATTAAATCATTATAAGAGAGCAATGAAAGTGAACAGTAAGACATAAAAATGCATAAATCCTTATACTGTGCTAAATTATAATGGCATCAACACATTATCGACACACACAAGTGTAAATATACGTCTATTGTACCGCTGACACCTTGGTTCAAGTGAATTATACCAAACTTGTGATACATACATTATCCAGTGATACTAATATTAAAACAGAACAGCCTAGATGGACACAATATACTTTTAAACTTCACGGACTGTGTACGGGCGCAACTAGAAATAATACCAACAAGGAGACCAAGAAAATACAGCTCCAGGACATGGCGGTGAAATTCATGGCCAGAGGATACAAGTGGCAATACCTACTGGAATGTATGGGCGAACAAGATGACGCCAAAGAGAAGAAGGAGAGAATGGCCATTAAACGAATGACCTTTACAACAAAATATTGTCCGGACACTAAGCGTAATGGACACAACCTTAAGGAACATTGGCATATCATTCAAAGTGACCCCACACTACCATTTGGAGATTGGGATAGCCCGAGAGTAGGGTTCAAAAGAAATCGAAACCTAAGAGATCAACTGGTGGTGACCGACCCAGTACACTGTTACGATAACAAGACTTGGCTATCTCACAATAAGAAGGGATGTTTTCGATGTATAGGGTGCACTACGTGTCACTCCATGATCCCTGGAGCCACCTTACGCCATCCAGATACGAACCATAATTACAGGATACATCATTACCTCACTTCCACTACACCCTTTGTGGTCTATCTCATTAATTGCCCATGTGGGCTGTTCTACGTGGGAAAAACGGTGGATGATGCCCGCACTCGCATGGCCAACCATAGATCAGCGATTAGAGCTGCAATTAGGAACGGAGGCATCGATCAACCCGTGGCACATCATTTTGCCAGCAGTGGACATAGTGTCCAGGACTTGAGATTTAAGATCATTGACCATGTACCTGTACCCCCGAGAGGAGGTGACAGACATCGGAGATTACTTCAACTAGAATCCAAATGGATGTACAAGTTGGACACATTATGCCCGAGGGGCCTTAACGTCAGCTTGGACTGGCATTGTTTTCTGTGAACTCAGGGGACTCATGACTCAGATGAGTCTACCTAGATGATCTCACCAGATGGACGTTGGGGATTCCAGATGGACATATATTGATCCCTGCACTATTCTTGAGTAACTGAGAGTCCATGACCCATTTATACTTGTTCACTCTTGTCCATGACCTTTGCTACATGTTTTTCTTTACTTGGTTTCTTCTTTTCTTCTCTCTCACACTTTTCTGTGCCCTGAGGTTTGTCTGGTTCTCCTTTTCCTCATGATTCTGGTATTTATCTCTTGTGGCTTTGTCTCTACTGCTATTTCTGGGTCTTGTATTGCTATCTTCTGACCACACTTCTTCTTTACCTTTTTCTCTGGTTTCCATTTTCTATTTGTATTTTTATCCATGTATTATTTATTTATTATTTATCATCTTCACTTCTTACTCTTATTTGTACTTTATTATTATTTTTATTTATTTTTATCTTTATTTTTATTTTTTATTTATTATTATTTTTATTATTACTTTTATTTATATTTATATTTATTTTTATTATTTATTTATTATTTTTTATTTGTATTTTATTATTATTTATTTATTTTATTTATTTTATTTATTTATTTTTATTTATTTATTTATTTTTTTACTTTTATTATTTCTATTTTTATTTTTATTTATTTATTTTTATTTTTATTACTTTTATTATTCTCATTTTATATATTTATTTTATTTTATTCTATTATTATATATGTTTTTTGTATTTACTTTTTCATCTTATTTAATGTATTATACTGCTCATTCCCCTATGATTCTACCAGGGCCATTACTCTAACATTTATAACATTTATTCTACTTGTTCTAGTGAGTCTTATATGTTAGATGCTAGTAAGGTTGTGTATTGTTAACTCCGCTGGGTTTGGTTCACATATTCAGTATCTCCTATATAGAAGGTGACTGTGAGCTAGCCGTAACCATGGGATAACAGAATTATTCTAACTCGTGCCAAACTCAGATTTTCATTTGCGGTTGCTATGGCAACTAATAGTGTATACGTTATGTTGATTCTGTGAGGAAGCTTGAAATTGGCGTAATGATGAGCAAGCCACATTCAACTTTATTAGACCTGACAAATTGATTGTTGTATAGTTCCATTAAAGCATTATGGAGTTTATGCAGTCATTGTAAGGATTTCCCCTCTGGCGACCTAGCGTACTAGGGTGCTATGGCAACCAAACTTATGTGTAAGCTATGGCGCGTAGGGATTGATGCATAAGGTTGCTATGGCAACGTATCTTTGAATGAGACAGGGCGCCCAGCACTGACGCTACAGCATGGCCGCAAGGAGCGCGTCTCTCGCCTTAAACCATACAGGTAACGGACCAAATGGATAGAGCTGCATAATTTAGCTAATCGCAAGAAATAGGATGTTTTGGTAAACTATGATTCCGGGGTTGCGCCCGTACACAGTCCCTGAAGTTTAAAAGTATATTGTGTCCATCTAGGCTGTTCTGTTTTAATATTAGTATTACTGGATAATGTATGTATCACAAGTTTGGTATAATTCACTTGAACCAGGGTGTCAGCGGTACAATAGACGTATATTTACACTTGTGTGTGTCGATAATGTGTTGATGCCATTATAATTTAGCACAGTATAAGGATTTATGCATTTTTATGTCTTACTGTTCACTTTCATTGCTCTCTTATAATGATTTAATTTATGTATACAGAGCTCTTCTGGGTTGTACTTTACACTAGGCTCTAGCTAGCCAGTACTTGTTTATTGAGGATCACCATGACAACTATTTTGAATTTTGGCGCAATTTTCTCACTGGGGAGGGGCTTATCATGTTTAAATGTTCAGTTGAATGCAATTTTTTGTTTGTCTGATGAAGGGGAGTGTGTCCCCGAAACGTCACGCTTGAATTATTAAATATTCTTCACTAAAAGGCCAGAGAGTGCTTTCCATCATTCATTTATATATCCATATCTGCTAGCACCCTGGCACTTAATATTTTGGAAGTGAGAGTGCTCTAATTGAAACAGTATATATATATATATATATATATATATACACTGTGTGCAGAATTATTAGGCAAATGAGTATTTTGACCACATCATCCTCTTTATGCATGTTGTCTTACTCCAAGCTGTATAGGCTCGAAAGCCTACTACCAATTAAGCATATTAAGTGATGTGCATCTCTGTAATGAGAAGGGGTGTGGTCTAATGACATCAACACCCTATATCAGGTGTGCATAATTATTTGGCAACTTCCTTTCCTTTGGTAAAATGGGTCAAAAGAAGGACTTGACAGGCTCAGAAAAGTAAAAAATAGTGAGATATCTTGCAGAGGGATGCAGCACTCTTAAAATTGCAAAGCTTCTGAAGCGTGATCATCGAACAATCAAGCGTTTCATTCAAAATAGTCAACAGGGTCGCAAGAAGCGTGTGGAAAAACCAAGGCGCAAAATAACTGCCCATGAACTGAGAAAAGTCAAGCGTGCAGCTGCCAAGATGCCACTTGCCACCAGTTTGGCCATATTTCAGAACTGCAACATCACTGGAGTGCCCAAAAGCACAAGGTGTGCAATACTCAGAGACATGGCCAAGGTAAGAAAGGCTGAAAGACGACCACCACTGAACAAGACACACAAGCTGAAATGTCAAGACTGGGCCAAGAAATATCTCAAGACTGATTTTTCTAAGGTTTTATGGACTGATGAAATGAGAGTGAGTCTTGATGGGCCCGTGGCTGGATTGGTAAAGGGCAGAGAGCTCCAGTCCGACTCAGATGCCAGCAAGGTGGAGGTGGAGTACTGGTTTGGGCTGGTATCATCAAAGATGAGCTTGTGGGGCCTTTTCGGGTTGAGGATGGAGTCAAGCTCAACTCCCAGTCCTACTGCCAGTTTCTGGAAGACACCTTCTTCAAGCAGTGGTACAGGAAGAAGTCTGCATTCTTCAAGAAAAACATGATTTTCATGCAGGACAATGCTCCATCACACGCGTCCAAGTACTCCACAGCGTGGCTGGCAAGAAAGGGTATAAAAGAAGAAAATCTAATGACATGGCCTCCTTGTTCACCTGATCTGAACCCCATTGAGAACCTGTAGTCCATCATCAAATGTGAGATTTACAAGGAGGGAAAACAGTACACCTCTCTGAACAGTGTCTGGGAGGCTGTGGTTGCTGCTGCACGCAATGTTGATGGTGAACAGATCAAAACACTGACAGAATCCATGGATGGCAGGCTTTTGAGTGTCCTTGCAAAGAAAGGTGGCTATATTGGTCACTGATTTGTTTTTGTTTTGTTTTTGAATGTCAGAAATGTATATTTGTGAATGTTGAGATGTTATATTGGTTTCACTGGTAAAAATAAATAATTGAAATGGGTATATATTTGTTTTTTGTTAAGTTGCCTAATAATTATGCACAGTAATAGTCACCTGCACATACAGTTATCCCCCTAAAATAGCTATAACTAAAAACAAACTAAAAACTACTTCCAAAACTATTCAGCTTTGATATTAATGAGTTTTTTGGGTTCATTGAGAACATGGTTGTTGTTCAATAATAAAATTAATCCTCAAAAATACAACTTGCCTAATAATTCTGCACTCCCTGTATATGTGTGTGTCTATATATGTTTACATATGTATTTTTGTATTTATATGTGTATATACAGTATGTATTTACAGTCATATATACACATATAAGTGCATAAATACATATGTAGACATATATATAGTGCATTGGAGCCCTTTGCAATCAAGTAGATGAAAACATGTAAAAGCATATTTATGCAATATTCATCTATACTATAATTGCGTTTGTAATGTCCGTCACCGTGGGCAGTTGCGCACGCATCCTCAATGGAATGTTGGCAGCGCGAGACACCCTGCCATTTTCAGAATCCATTGGGATGCAGCGAAGGCAAACGGAGCATTACAAAAAAAAAAACACACCGCCAGCACGAAGTATAACAAAAAACAAACAAACCTCCCACACAAAGTATTAACACATACACCGCAAACCCACACATAGCAAAATAATAAAGTAATTAACCCCTTAATCTTCAACCACCCACATCGCAAACAACCTAATTACTCTATAAACTCCTAAACCGCAAAACCCCCACATCGCAATAAACCTAATTACCCTATTAACCCCTAAACCGCAAAATCCCCACATCGCAATAAACATGATTAACCTATTAACCCCTAAACCCCCACATTGCAATAAACCTATTTACCCTATTAACCCCTAAACTGCAAAACCCCCACATCGCAATAAACCTAATTACCCTATTAACCCCTAAACTGCAAAATCCCCACATCGCAATAAAACTAATTAACCTTTTAACCCCCCCAAAATAAAATACTAACACTAAAAAACCTAAACTACCAATTGCCCTGAAAAGGGCATTTGTTGGGCATTGCCCTTAAAACTTTTACAAAATGCCCACCCTAATCTAAATAAAAAAAAATGTTTAAAAAACCCTAAGTCTAACCCCTAGGTTGGTACTCGCCGTTCCTGAAGTCCGGCGGAAAAGGTCCTATCCCATGCGGTGAAGTCTTCTAAGTGGCGACCTCTTCTTTCTTCTTCCAGGAACAATCCGGTGCGGAGAGGAGCTGAAGACCGATGACCGCAGAGCTGAAAACCGGCGACCCTGGAACTGAAGACCGGCAACCCTGGAACTGAAGATCGGCGACCACAGAGCCATGGAGCATGGAGGATCCTCTTCATACGATCGCCGCTGTACACTGGATAGTGAATTCAAGTTACGCGATTAAAGATGGCGTCCCTTGAATTCCTATTGGCTGATTTGATTCTTTAAATTCAAATCAGCCAATAGGATGAGAGCTACTGAAATTCTATTGGCTATTCAAATCAGCCAATAGAATTTTAGTAGCTCTCATCCTATTGGCTGATTTGAACAGCCAATAGGATTTGAGTAGCTCTCATCCTATTAGCTCTCATCCTATTAGCTGATTTGAATTTGAATAATCAAATCAGCCAATAGGAATTCAAGGGACGCCATCTTTAATCGCGTAACTTGAATTCACTATCCAGTGTACAGCGACGATCGTACGAAGAGGATCCTCCATACTCCATACTCCATGACTCCACGGTCTTCAGTTCCAGGGTCGCTGGTCTTCAGTTCCATGGTCGCCGGTTTTCAACTCCGTGGTCATCGGTCTTCAGCTCCGCTCCGCACTGGATTGTTCCTGGAAGAAGAAGTCGCTGCTTGGAAGAAGACTTCACCGAATGGGACAGGACCTTCTCCACCGGACTTCAGGAACGGTGAGTACCAACCTGGGGGTTAGACATTTTGTAAAAGAACTAAATATCCTTTTAAGGGCAATGCCCAACAAATGCCCTTTTCAGGGCAATGTGTAATTTAGGTTTTTTAGTGTTAGGTTTTTTATTTTGGGGGGTTTGGTGCGTGGGGGGTTTTACTGTTAGGGGGGACTTTGTGTATTTTTAATGTAAAAGAGCCGTTTATCTTGGGGCAATGCCCTGCAAAAAGCCCTTTTAAGGGCTACTGGCAGTTTATTTTTAGAGTAGGGGTGTTTTTATTTTTGGGGGGGCTTTTTTATTTTCCTAAGGATTAGGTATAATTTTTTAAAATGTGATAATTTTTGGTTTTTTATTTTCTGTAATATTATATTTTTTTATTTTCTGTAATTAGTGGTCGCGAACCTAAGAATTTCGGTTTGCGAACAGCGAACGCGAACTTCCCCAAAAGTTCGCGAACGGGCGAACCCCCATTGACTTCAATGGGAAGGCGAATTTTAAAACCCACAGGGATTCTTTCTGGCCACAATAGTGATGGAAAATTTGTTTCAAGGGGACTAACACCTGGACTGTGGCATGCCGGAGGGGGATCCATGGCAAAACTCCCATGGAAAATTACATAGTTGATGCAGAGTCTGGTTTTAATCCATAAAGGGCATAAATCACCTAACATTCCTAAATTGTTTGGAATAACGTGCTTTAAAACATCAGGTATGATGTTGTATCGATCAGGTAGTGTAAGGGTTACGCCCGCTTCACAGTGACAGACCAAACTCCCCGTTTAACGCACCGCAAACAACCGCAAACAGTCCATTTGCACAACCGCAAACTCCCCATTTGCACAAGGTTGGATACCAAGCTAGCCATGTCCTGTTCCTTGTCCTCACTGATGTCATTGAAGGTCTCTTCCTCCACCCAGCCACGTACAACACCAAGGGTCCCGAAAGGTGACAACAAGCTTCCTGGGACGCTTGCTATGTTTGGTCTTCCACCTCCTCAAAGCCACCTTCCTCCTCTGACTCCTCTTCTTCAGACTCCTCTCTCTGCATTGCCTCTCTCTGCGTTATTATAAGGTGTGTTGTGTTAAGTAGTACTATTCCTATCAGTTTAATCCCTGATAGGGGACGTGTATATGGCATCGATTTTAGGAACCGGGAGATGGAAAAAGATGCTTGGTCGGTCCTCCTACTTCAAATTTGGGGCACTGCGCGTGCAATCTAATGTGCCACCAGATAGGAGTGGTGTGTTAAGTAGTACTATTCCTATCAGTTTAATCCCTGTTATGTGCCTTTTTTTGTTTGGTTTTTGAAGCCACAGTGCAGCACCAGAGGCCAGAAAAATTAGGCATGTACACATGCCTGAAAAATTAGGTATTGTTGCAGCCGCTGCTGTAGCAGCGGTCAGAAAAATTGATGTTTGTTTCCCAGGCAGAAAGTGCCCTAAAACATTGCGGCTTGAACCCTAGTTGGTAGTGGATAAGTCACGCAAGTCATCCGGCATTCAGAGACAAAATACAGCAGCGTGTGGACCATTTTTAGCCCAAGGCAGCTCATCTCATCAGGCCTTTTTTAGTCGAATGTATCGCCCACTGTCAGTCCCTTCGGGATCCATCCCTCATTCATCTTAATAAAGGTGAGGTAATCAAGACTTTTTTGACCTAGGCGACTTCTCTTCTCAGTGACAATACCTCCTGCTGCAATGAAGGTCCTTTCTGACAGGACACTTGAAGCGGGGCAGGCCAGAAGTTCTATAGCAAATTGGGATAGCTCAGGCCACAGGCCAAGCCTGCACACCCTGTAGTCAAGGGGTTCATCGCTCCTCAGAGTGTCGATATCTGCAGTTAAGGCGAGGTAGTCTGCTACCTGTCGGTCGAGTCATTCTCTGAAGGTGGACCCCGAAGGGCTGTGGCGATGCGTAGGACTTAAAAAGCTCAGCATGTCCTCCATCAACAACACGTCTGTAAAGCGTCCTGTCCTTGCCGGCGTGGTCGTGGGAGGAGGAGGATTACTTTCACCTCTTCCCCTCTTAGATTCCCGTTGTGCTGTGACATCACCCTTATACGCTGTGTAAAGCATACTTTTTAAATTTTTTTGGAACTACTGCATCCGTTCCAACTTGCGGGAATTCGGTAAGATTTCAGTCACTTTATGCTTATACCGGGGGTCTAGTAGCGTGGACACCCAGTACAGGTCGTTCTCCTTCAACCTTTTTATACGAGGGTCCCTCAACAGGCACGACAGCATGAAAGACCCCATTTGCACAAGGTTGGATGCCGAGCTACTCATGTCCCGTTCCTCGTCCTCACTGATCTCACTGAAGGTATCTTCTTCCCCCCAGCCACGAACAACACCACGGGTACCAGATAGGTGACAACGAGCACTCTGGGATGCCTGTTGTGGTTGGTCTTCCTCCTCCTCCTCAAAGCCACATTCCTCCTCTGACTCCTCTTCCTCACAGTCCTCTTCCAGCGTTGCCGTAGGTCCAGCAAGCGATGCTGATAAGGCTGTTTCTGGTGGTGATGGTGACCACAACTCTTCCTCTTAACGCTCATCTACGGCCTGATCCAGCACTCTTCGCAGGGCACGCTCCAGGAAGAAAACAAATGGTATGATGTCGCTGATGGTGCCTTCGGTGCGACTGACTAGGTTTGTCACCTCCTCAAAAGGACGCATGAGCCTACAGGCATTGCGCATGAGCTGTCCTAGCACCCCGGTCATACAAATAGTCGTTAATGGCTTTTTCTTGTTGGATCAGGCAGTCAAACATTAGGAGTGTTGAATTCCAACGTGTGGGGCTGTCGCAAATCAAGCGCCTCACTGGCATGTTGTTTCGCTGCTGGATATCTGAAACGTGCGCCATGGCCGTGTAGGAACGCCTGAAATGGCCACACACCTTCCTGGCCTGCTTCAGGACGTCCTGTAAGCCTGGGTACTTATGCACAAAGCGTTGTACGATCAGATTACACACATGTGCCATGCACGGCACATGTGTCAACTTGCCCAAATTCAATGCCGCCACCAAATTTCTTCCGTTGTCACTAACCACTTTGCCGATCTCCAGTTGGTGCGGAGTCAGCCACTGATCCACCTGTGCATTCAGGGTGGACAGGAGTGCTGGTCCGGTGTGACTCTCTGCTTTCAGGCAAGTCAACCCCAAGACGGCGTGACACTGCTGTATCCGGGATGTGGAATAGTACCTGGGAAGCTGTGGGGGTGCCGTTGATGTGGAGCAAGTCGCAGCAGCAGAAGAGGACTCAGCCGAGGAGGTTATGGAAGAGGATGGAGTAGGAGGAGTAGAGGAGGTGGCAGCAGGCCTGCCTGCAAGTCGTGACGGTGTCACCAACTCCTCTGCAGAGCCACGCATTCCATGCTTGGCAGCCATCAACAGGTTTACCCAATGCGCAGTGTAGGTGATATACCTGCCCTTACCATGCTTTGCAGACCAGGTATCAGTGGTCAGATGGACCTTTGTCCCAACACTGTGTGCCAGACATGCCATTACTTCCTTTTGCACAATCGAGTACAGGTTGGGGATTGCCTTTTGTGCAAAGAAATTTTGGCCGGGTACCTTCCACTGCGGTTTCCCAATAGCTACAAATTTTTTGAATGCCTCAGACTCCACCAGCTTGTATGGTAAAAGCTGGCGGCCTAAAAGTTCAGTCAAGCCAGCTGTCAGATGCCGGGCAAGGGGGTGACTTGGTGACATTGGCTTCTTACGCTCAAACATGTCCTTGACAGACACCTGACTGTGGACAGATGAGCAGGAACTGCTCAAGGCGAGACATGGAGTGGCGGATGGTTGAGAGGGGGCAAGGAGGACAGCAGTGGTTGACGTGGCTGAAGATGCTGGACCAGGAGGAGGATGGTGGCTTTGAGTTTGTGTGCTGCTTGTACTCATGTGTTGATCCCATAGGCATTTGTGATGTGCGATCATGTGCCTTCGCAAAGCAGTTGTACCTAGGTGGGTGTTGGACTTCCCACGACTCAGTTTCTTTTGGCACAGGTTGCAAATGGCATCGCTGTTATCAGAGGCAGACACACACAAAAAATGCCACACTGATGAGCTATGACGGCATTCTGGTGGTGGCAACAGCATGCGTTGATTGGCGTGCTGTCTGGCTGACCCCGGGTGCCGATGCATGCTGTCTGACTGTGCCACTAGCTCCTTGCGATGACCTCCCTATCCTTCCAACTCGTCTCCTCCTCCTCTCTGTCTCCCCATCTGAACTTTCCCCCTCTTCTTCTTCTCTTCTAGCGGGCACCCACGTGATATCCACGGACGCATCGTCATCATCAACCGCTTCACTTGTATCTGACAACTCAGCAAAGGAAGCAGCAGCGGGTACAACATCATCATCATCACACCGTACGTACATGTGTGTAATGCTGCCTGACTGAGACATATCCCTGTTATCTACATCGTCTGGCAATAATGGTTGCGCATCACTATCACTCATTTCTTTCAACTGATGTGTAAATAACTCCTCTGACAGATCAAGTGAAGCGGCTGTGGTGCTAGTGTTGGTGGTGGCGGCAGGTGGGCGAGTGGTAACTTGAGAGGTGCCCGAAGCTAAGCTGGAGGAGGATGGTGCGTCAAGGTTCCGAGCGGAAGCTGTAGAAGATTGGGTGTCCTGTGTTAGCCAGTCAACTATGTCCTCAGAAATGTTCGAGTTCGGGGTACGTGGCCTCTGAACACTGGGCATTATTCTAGGGCCAAAGGGAATCACAGCACCACGAACACGACGGCCCCTGCAGGGTGGCCTGCCTCTGCCTGTCATTTTTTTTCCGATTGGTGGTACTATGCGTGCAAGCTACTGTGACAACAGATATGAGTAGCACTGTGCACTGGCAGAAGTTGGCAGAGTAGACGCTGTAGGCCTGACACACACGCTTGCAGACAACTAACTGCTATTCAATCTATTACAGTCAAAATTGTATTTTTTTTTTAAATGTACACTACTGTTACACCAGATATGAGTTGCACTGGTATGACACTGTGCCCTGGCAGGCCCTGAAATGCACACGTGTGAAGGAAACTGACTGCTATTATTTAACACTGTCAAAAAAGTGTTGTTTTTTTTAAATCTACACTACTGTTACACCAGATATGAGTTGCACTGGGGTGACACTGTGCCCTGGCAGGCAGGCCCTGAAACGCACACGTGTGAAGGAAACTGACTGCTATTATTTAACACAGTCCAAAAAGTGGGTTTTTTTTCTACACTACTGTTACACCAGATATGAGTTGCACTGGGGTGACACTGTGCCCTGGCAGGCAGGCACTGAAACGCACATGTGTGAAGGAAACTGACTGCTATTATTTAACACAGTCCAAAAAGTGTTGTTTTTTTAAAATCTACACTACTGTTACACCAGATATGAGTTGCACTGGGGTGACACTGTGCCCTGGCAGGCAGGCTCTGAAACACACACGTGTGAAGGAAACTAACTGCTATTATTTAACACAGTCAAAAAAGTTTTTTTTTTTTTTTTTTTTAAATCTACACTACTGTTACACCAGATAAGAGTGGTGGCACTGGGCAAGTGGGCACAGTATACGCTGTGAGCCTGACACACACGCTGGCAGGCAGGCAGGCAGGCAACTGCAATTAGATTACACAGGAAAAAAACAAAAAAAGCAGACTGATGTTCTAGCCCTAAAAAGGGTTTTTTAGGGTGCTGTCCTTACAGCAGAGATCAGATGAGTCCTTCAGGACTGTAGTGGACACTGAATACACTAGCCTAGCTATCAATTTCCCTATTAAATCAGCAGCAGCTACACTGTCCCTCCTCTCACTAAGAATGCAGCTTCCAAATGAATCTAAAATGGATGCTGTCCAGGAGGTAGGAGGGTCTGGGAGGGAGTGTCTGCTGCTGATTGGCTGGAATGTGTCTTCTGACTGTGAGGTAGAGGGTCAAAGTATTACTCAATGATGACAAATAGGGGGCGGATCGAACATCGCTATGTTCGCCGGGAACTATTCACCGGCGAACTATTCGCGACATCACTATCTGTAATTTTAGATTAATTTAAATTTAGGTTTCATTTTTTTTTTTTTTTAGATTAGGGATAGGCAGCATAATAACTGAATGCCCTTTTAAGGGCAATGCCCATACAAATGCAATATTCAGTGCAATGGATACTTTAGGTTTTTTAGTGTTAGGTTTATTTATTTTGGGGGGTTTGGTGGGTGGTGGGTTTTACTGTTAGAATTTTTGGTAACTGCAAAAGAGCTGCTTAACTTAGGACAATGCCCTACAAAAAGCTCTTTTAAGGGCTATTTGTAGTTTAGCATTAGATTAGCATTAGATTACGTATCTACCCTCAGCCATTAATGCATGATCTTATCTGATTGGTTGTGCATCCAGTGACCTCACAGAGACACGGACCAATCAGATCATGCATTAACGGCCAAGGGCAGGTACGCTCCAGAAAGTTCTGTTCTAATCAGAGCCTCGGGCGCCGCAACCACCTCTGGGAACCTAACAATGGGTCCCACCCCGCAATGTGTTTTTAAAGTTTCTTGAACAGACAGTCTATCCAAGAACACAATAACACAAAAATGTTTAATTTCCAGTTGTTGTAAAAATCATGGTAGAAAACATATGAAAATTAAAAATGTTTATTTATGAAAAATTAAAAAATTTAAATGTTTAATTTTGAAAAATAAAAATGTTTAATTTTGAAAAATAAAAATGTTTCATGTTGTTTAATTTCCAGTTGTTGTAAAAATGTTTAGTTTCCTGTTGTTGTAACAAAACATTGTACAAAACATATGAAAAATCCACATATGAAATATAAAAATGTTTAATTTCCTGTTGTAACAAAAACATTGTAAGAAACATAAGTGTTTGTGTAATCCAAAAAATAAATGTTTCATTTAGTGTTGGTGTGTTTTCCTAGCATTACCCAGGTAAAGCACAATTAATGATTTTATTAGCTTTATCCAGAAGCATTTGGGTAATCCTAGGATTATCCGGGTAAAGTCAAAAGTATGATCTTATTTTGGGTTTTACCCAAAGCCACTGGGTAATCCTAGGATTATCCGGGTAATCCTAGTATTACCCGGATTTCTGGCTTTACCCGTAACATATATATATACATATATATATATATATATATATATATATACACACACACACACACACACCTATACCTATATATAATCATATATATATATATATATATATATATATATATATATATATATATATATAGATATATAATGTACCAAAATACCATCAGATATACCGTATGTAGAAATATGTATTTATAAATAAATAGAACATATTCTGCTATGTGCAGAACATTTGAATGTGAAATATTCATATTTTCATGTCGGGTTAGAGCACTTGAGAATATGCGACCGTGTTTGCTTGCGAGTAGGATATTATAAGTTCGGGCTTTTTATGCACGTCGGGTTACTGCGCAAGCAAAAACAGTTTAATTTCAACTTATAATATGAGTGCAACCCAACGTGCACAAAAAGCTTACTTCTAGCGCAGTTAACGCTCCAGAGGGAGCATTAAATAGCGCTCTACTTGTAATTTAGCCCTTAATGTGTTCTATATATGTGTACTTTGAGTAATTTTAATTTACAAGAATAATTTTGTACTAATATTCTGTTACATAAAATACTAGTAAAGTACTTACTTTTGCAGTACTCCCCAAAGTAGCTCCTTGCTCCAAAGCACAGAACTGTGTTTGCCATAATGAGCAATAAGGAAAGTTTCATTAAAATCAATAAAGTCTTCCTTCAGCTCTGTGCTCAGCGTGCGTGATTTGAATTATTCAGTCTATCACACTGCTGGGCTGAATAGCACCTGCACAAATATGGATATTGGCAGAAACCATTCAGAGAAAAAAGCTTGTATCATGGTAACAATCTGTGCACAGGGGAAAGGGATATAAAATTGGAAAAAGAAAATGTTCTGATATGTTAGAGCATTTTATTATTACGCTATTGCTTGTGAACAACTGTGGGGTTGATTCCCATCTTTCAGATATTTTATCCCAAAGTATGAAAAACCAGAACTACCTTATTTTTTTTTCATTAACAATGTGATCACAATAGTTCTGAGTCAAATACAGCCGATATTGTTAACACAAGATTTGATCTCCAGTTCTCACAATGTCACTCATATCTGTGTTTTGAAATTGGATACAGAGGTGTTTATGAAACAATATGAATTACATTTTTATATGGGCATTGTGGGTATAGTGGGCATGTTAGGTTAATTATGTTTTTTCCCCTGAAAAGTATTTTGTAAAAATATTTTGAAAATGTATTTAGAAAATGTTTTCCTATAAATCAAGAAAAACAGTACAGTATATTAATTTAAACCTCATTCACATTATACAGAACAGGGTTTCTCTTTGCTGCATTTTTATAACTGCGGTTTTAAACAAACAATGGTGAATAGCGAACAAATGAAGGGATAGTAAACAGTGTTTCTTTAGTAAAAAAAGAAAACAAATAAAAAGAAAAAGAAACAGATTGTTTAAAAAATAGCAAACAACTTGCTTGTTTTCTTGCAAATTAGAAATTCTCAATGTAGCCCCTGCCCTCAGGGAGTTAAGAGAGATGTCAACATAGGTTGTATTCTGCCTCTACGGAGCCATGGGCAAATCTGACTCACTGTCTACTATTCACTTAACCAAACAAAATAAGCCTTCCTGTAAAGACCACAGCCTCCTTGTAGGACTGTGACAGATAGTAATTGACACTGTACAAATGAAGTTTTAAAAAATAAAAATAAATACCAGATAAAATTATTTTAAAATGATGAATAATAATTATAGCAATGATTTATATTAAAGGGACAGTCTACGCCAAAATTGTTATTGGTTAAAAAGATAATCACTTTATTTCCATTACCCAGCTTTGCACAACCAACACGGTTATATTAATATACTCTTTACCTCTGCGATTACCTTGTATCTAAGCCTCTGCAGACACCCCCGTATTTCAGGGCTATTTATTTATTATCTATTGACTTGCATTTTAGCCAATTAGTACTGTGTCCGGCAAAACACCATGGGAGTGAGCACAATTTTATCTATATGGCACATATGAATTAGCAGTGTTTTGTTGTGAAAAGCTAATAAAAAAGCAAGTGATAAGAAGCTGTCCGTAGTATCTTAGAAAGTGACATAAATGAAGAGGTTTAAATGTTATAAAATATGTTGGCTGTGCAAAGCTGGGGAATGGGTAGTAAAGGCATTATCTATCTTTTTAAACAATAACATTAACATTTTTGGTGCAGACTATCCCTTTAAGTATAAGCCACTGCATAGTGCTTTTTTATTACAACAAGGAAACAGACTGTTTTATATCCCTTTAGCTCACAATCACAACATGGGATTGGCAAGAGAAACCTCATTCCTAAAGACGAGAATCTATACTATACAATCCCAAGATACTAAGGGTGCAATTGTTATATGCCATTCTTGTATTTCCTGCAGATAAACGGCCAGATTACGAGTTTGATCGACTCGGTAATAATTTGCAAGTTATTTCCACCGCTCACCTCCCTATAGCACTGCTATTACAGGTTTTCAAAAACCCGGCGTTAGCAGGCAATATGGCAGCGTTGAGCTCCATACCACACACAAATACCAGCGCTGCTTTGAGCTGGTTTTACGTGCTCATGCACAATTTCCCCATAGACATCAATGGGGAGAGCAGGCTAAAAAAAGCCTAACACCTGCAATAAAGGAGCGTAAAGCTCCGTAACACAGCCCCATTGATTCCTATGGGGAAAGAAAATTTATGTTAACACCTAACACCCTAACAAAATATGTGATGAATGGGACATATATAACGTCTCACTGAGAATAGGACGTCTACAGATAGTTAGTCAGAGATATATAGGTATAAATAAATATGTAACGTATGTGTCCACAGAGATAGATAAAACCACAATGGATAATAATAGATCTTAGCTTACTTAAAATAGTATAACATTTATTATTTAAAATAGTATAACATTAATTACAAACAAATGCATGGATCCATGACAAAATATAAAAAACATAAAAAACACTTAAAACCACTTAAGAACAATGAGAGAAGCGGTCAGTGATATAAAATGTCAACAAATAGATATCAACAGTAAATGAGTTGCAGCGCTGAATTAAAAAATTGATGAATAAAAATGAGGAAAAAAAAGCTTAATTAATAGTCCAATCTGTTCAATAGTTCATCATGGGAAATAAATAAATAACAGTCCTCCAAATGTGGTGTGAAAAATTAGCCAAAAAAATAGTGTAAAAAAATCAGATATAAAAATATAAAAATATGAAAATATAAAAATGTGGTCGTGAAAAAAACCCAATAAAATGCAAAAATAAGTGTCATGTGAGTCAATCCTGGGTAAAAAGAGTGACTGTGTATGGATTAGTGAGTCCAAATTAACAAAAATAGTTCCTTGGTGTAAATAATAATCCGAAGAATCCTTGTAAATTTATAGAAGATCCTCAATTCCTATAAATAAAGAACAATAGTAACATAGAACAGCATTGTTTAAAACAAACATAAAGTAATTGAAACAGAGCTCACCATGTAGTGTCAACGCGTTTCGGCCCGGTATTGGGCCTTAGTCTTGAAAAAAGCCCAATACCGGGCCGAAACTCATTGACACTACATGGTGAGCTCTGTTTCAATTACTTTATGTTTGTTTTAAACAATACTGTTCTATGTCGCTATTGTTCTTTATTTATAGGAATTGAGGATCTTCTATAAATTTACAAGGATTCTTCGGATTATTATTTACACCAAGGAACTATTTTTGTTAATTTGGATTCACTAATCCATACACAGTCAATCTTTTTACCCAGGATTGACTCACATCACACTTATTTTTGCATTTTATTTGATTTTTTCACGACCACATTTTTATATTTTCATATTTTTATATTTTTATATCTGATTTTTTTTACACTATTTTTTGGCTAATTTTTCACACCACATTTGGATTAATCACCACTCAGGGGACTGTTATTTATTTATTTCACATGATGAACTATTGCACAGATTGGACTATTAATTAAGCTTTTTTTCCCCCTAATTTTTTTCATCAATTTTTTAATTCATCGCTGCAACTCATTTACTGTTGATATCTATTTGTTGACATTTTATATCACTGACCGCTTCTCTCATTGTTCTTAAGTGGTTTTAAGTGTTTTTTATGTTTTTTATATTTTGTCATGGATCCATGCATTTGTTTGTAATTAATGTTATACTATTTTAAGTAATAAATGTTATACTATTTTAAGTAAGCTAAGATCTATTATTATCCATTGTGGTTTTATCTATCTCTGTGGACACATACGTTACATATTTATTTATACCTATATATCTCTGACTAACTATCTGTAGACGTCCTATTCTCAGTGAGATGTTATATATGTCCCATTCATCACATTTTTTGTGCACCTATATATGATAAGTCTTTGCCTACTATAGGCACTCCTTCAGATTTCACCTCTATCTGTATCTATCTCTTGGGTGTCTAGGGACCTAATCTCTTTAGGAGCTACATATCTTTAGGTCAAGCGCTGTTAGATATTTTTCTTTGTCTACCTAACACCCTAACATAAACCCTTAGTCTAAACACCCCTAATCTGCTGCCCATGACATTGGCGACGCCTACATTACACTTATTAAACCCTAATCTGCCATCTCCAACATTGCTGCACCTACATATAGTTATTAACCCCTAATCTGCCGCCCCAACATCGCCAACGCCTGCCTACACTTATTAACCCCTAATCTTCCGCCCCCAATGTTGTTGCCACCTACCTACACTTATTAACCCCTAATCTGCTGCCCCCAACATCGCTGCCCCTATACTAAAGTTATTAACCCCTAAACCTAACCCTAAGTCTAACCCTAACGTAACCCTAACCCTAAGACCCCAAACTTTAACATAATTAAAATAAATCTAAATAAAAATTATAATTAATACCTAAATAATTCCAATTTAAAACTAAATACCTATAAAATAAAACCTAACCTAGCTACAATATAACTAATAGTTACATTGTAGCTATCTTAGGTTTTATTTTTATTTCACAGCTAAGTTTGTATTTATTTTAACTAGGTAGACTAGTTAGTAAATAGTTATTAAATATTTAATAACTACCTAGTTAAAATAAATACAAATTTAATTGTAAAATAAAACCTAACCTGTCTTACACTAACACCTAACATTACACTACAATTAAATAAATTACATTAATTAAATACAATTAACTAAATTACAAAAAAAATAAACACTAAATTACACAAAATAAAAAAGAAATGATCAAATATTTAAACTAATTACACCTAATCTAATAGCCCTATCAAAATAAAAAAGCCCCCTCAAAATAAAAAAAAACCCTAGCATAAACTAAACTGCCTGTTAGGAATTGTTAGCAAGACCAGCGCCATTTTGTTCTTAGTGGCAGATATCTGTAGGAGCAGAAGAAAAAGAGAGGCGCCTTATGGAACAGTATCGTGGTGTCGCTAAGATGCAGGATAGAGCGAACAGCACACACAGATGGCAAGATACTCACAAGTGAGATGGCATAAACGTATGCCAAACTAGACAGGACGGAACCTTAGTCGTCCGCCAGACGGTCCAATAGGAAGAAAGCTCTAGCACTCCAATGGTCCAATCCGCAACGGCGGAGAAACACAGACGTCAGAGACCCACAGCGTCTGTGGGAGGATTAATGGCTCAGAGTCCTTGGTGTAAGAGGCAGGATACCGCACCAAACATAGGATCGAATGTTAGTTGTTCTCAGGTATTTGGGTCCTATTCAGTGAGTTTTCTATACCGTGGCAATTTTGTCTTAAGGCATCCATCTTGTCTAAGTAACATTTATTATAGCAGTTATTATGTAGTGAGAAATATGCTGATTTTAGTAAGAATTGTATAAGTTTTATTGGCCTCTCAAATGTTCTTGACGATGCGCCTGGAAGTTGTTATCTCTATAAGATGCCCACACGGCCTTGCTTTGGGCCCAGATGTACTTTTTATTATGGTTATAAGAAACACTGTTTTTCACAACTCTGCTTTACCTAATTATAATAAGGAGCTTATATTTTTCCTGACAAACACTGTGTAAAATGACGCGGTCATGAAGTGTCATCATGTTAACCCTATAGGCTGTCATGACTGCCTATAAGACGTGTTGTTCATCTTTCAATAAACAGAATAGTTTTTAGACTCATTGCTGTGTGGTCTGACTTCTGTTCTCTAGGATATCCTAATCAAATGCATTCATTTCCAGCTGATAAGGTGTGCTCCAGGCCAAGCCCTGACTGACACGCTCTCTGAAAACAACATCTAACACTGCCAATAGCCCTTAAAAGGGCCTATTGCGGGGCATTGCCCCAAATAAATAAGCTCTTTTACCTGTAATAAAAAATACAAACAACCCCCCAACAGTAAAACCCACCACCCACACAACCAAACTCCCCAAATAAAATCCTATCTAAAAAGCCTAAGCTCCCCATTGCCCTGAAAAGGGCATTTGGATGGGCATTGCCCTTAAAAGGGCATTTAGCTCTTTTCCATTGCCCAAAGTCTCTAATCTAAAACTAAAACCCACCCAATAAACCCTTAAAAAACCTAACACTAACCCCCGAAGATCCACTTACAGTTTTTGAAGACCGGACATCCATCCTCATCAAGCTGGGAGAAGTCTTCATCCAAGCGGGCAGAAGTCCTCAACGAAGCCGGGAGATGTCTTCATCCAAGCGACAAGAAGTGGTCCTCCAGGTGGGGAGAAGTCATCATCCAGACGGCATCTTCAATCTTCATCTTTCCGACGCGGAGCAGCTCCATCTTCAAGATATCTGGCGCTGAGCATCCTCTTCTTTCGACGGCTACTGAAGAATGAACGTTCCTTTAAGGGATGTCATCCAAGATGGCGTCCATTTAATTCCGATTGGCTGATAGAATTCTATCAGCCAATCTGAATTAAAGTTGAAAAAATACTATTGGCTGATCCAATCAGCCAATAGGATTGAGCTTGCATTCTATTGGCTGATTGGAACAGCCAATAGAATGCAAGCCCAATCCTATTGGTTGATTGGATCAGCCAATAGGATTGAAGCTCAATCCTATTGGCTGATTGCATCAGCCAATAGGATTTTGTCAACTTTAATTCCGATTGGCTGATAGAATTCTATCAGCCAATCAGAATTCAAGGGACACCATCTTTGATTACATCCCTTAAAGGAACCTTCATTATTCAGTAGCTGTCGAAAGAAGAGGATGCTCCGCGCCGGTAGTCTTGAAGATGGAGCCACTCCGCATCAGAAGGATGAAGATAGAAGATGCAGTCTGGATGAAGACTTCTGCCCGCCAGGAGGACCACTTCTTGCCGCTTGGATGGAGACTTGTCCTGGCTTGTTGAGGACTTCTGTCCGCTTGGATGAAGACTTCTACCGGCTTCGTTGAGGACTTCTGCCCGCTTGGATGAAGACTTCTCCCGGCTTAATGAGGATGGATGTCTGGTCTTCAAAAACTGTAAGTGGATCTTCAGGGGTTAGTGTTAGTTTTTTTTAAGGGTTTATTGGGTGGGTTTTATTTTTAGATTAGGGACTTTGGGCAATGGAAAAGAGCTAAGGCCATTGGCAGTTTAGTGTATGCTAGGGGTTTTTTATTTGGGGGGGGGGGGGCTTTTTTGTTTTGATAGAGCTATTAGATTAGGTATAATTAGTTTAAATATTTGACAATTTCTTTTTTATGTAATTTTTCTATTTTGTGTAATTTAGTGTTTATTTGTTTTGTAATTTAGTTAATTGTATGTAATTAATGTAATTGATTTAATTTTCGTGTAGAGTTAGGTGTAAGACAGGTTAGGTTTTATTTTACAGGTAAATTTGTATTTATTTTTACTAGGTAGCCAGTAAATAGTTAATAACTATTTACTAACTAGTTTACCTAGTTAAAATAAATACAAACTTGCCTGTGAAATAAAAATAAAACCTAAGATAGCTACAATGTAACTATTAGTTATATTGTAGCTAGCTTAGGGTTTATTTTACAGGTAAGTATTTATTTTTAAATAGGAATTATTTAGTTAATGATAGTAATTTTTATTTAGATTAATTTTAATTATATTAAAGTTAGGGGTGTTAGGGTTAGACTTATGGATAGGGTTAGGGGTTAATAACTTTAGTATAGTAATGGCGGTGACGTTGGGGGCGGCAGCTTAGGGGTTAATAATATTTAACTAGTGTTTGCGATGCGGGAGTGCAGCGGTTTAGGGGTTAATATGTTTATATTATAGTGGCGGCGATGTCCGGAGCGGCAGATTAGGGGTTAATAATTTTATTTTAGTGTTTGTGATGCTGGAGGGCCTCTGTTTTGGGGTTAATAGGTAGTTTATGGGTGTTAGTGTACTTTGTAACACTTTAGTTATGAGTTTTATGCTACAGATTTGTAACTTAAAACCCATAACTACTGACTTTAGATAGTGGTACGAATCTTGATGGTATAGGGTAAACCGCTCACTTTTTGGCCTCCCAGGCAAAACTCGTAATACCGGCGCTATGGGAGTCCCATTGAAAAATGACTTTTTGAAAGGTTACGTTGCGTTACGGCCAAAAAAGTGTGCGGTATAGCTGTACCTGCAAAACTCGTAATACCAGCGGTAGTGAAAAAGCATCTTTATGAAGCTTTTTCACTCATAACGCAAAACTCGTAATCTAGCCGAAAGTTAGTTTTTAGAAGAGAGAGAGCCGCACTCCTGAGATAGAACAAAAGCTAGAATAACTTCCATGCCTGTTCATTTCCATTGCAACTCAGGGTGCACACTCTTTTAGCACACCATGCCTTTTCACAGAGAAAAAATTATCCTGTAGCATATAGGTCTGACCCTACCCAATGACAATACAGCGCCAAAATACCAGGCAATTCATCTCTGAACAAGAGAAACAACAACCCCAGAGGAAATCCCTATGGGTGATGGGGGAAACCAGACGTGGACTCCTTGCCCAATGTGCTTAGAGGAATATCGCTGCACCTCACTGACCCCTGGCAGACTGCTTCTCTTTCTGTTTTGCATATGTAAATATGACCCTGGGGATAGTCTCCCAATGGGTGATGGGGGAAAGCAGATGTGGACTCCTTGCCCAATGTGCTTAGAGGAATATGGCTGCACCTCACTGACGAGGCCCACAGAAGGCCGAAATGATTGTCTGGGCTTGCCTTTTCCCTGTCCAGAGGAGAATTGCCTGGTATTTCAGGGCTGGACTGATATGCTACAGGAAAGTTTCCCTCTGTGAAAAGCACAATTGGGCAGAAAGAAGCTACTTCCAGGTGGTAACCAGGCCATAGAACAAGCTATTGATGCTGCTGTTTGTTCCTGGCAGACTGCTTCTCTTTCTGTTTTACAGATATTGTTAGTTGTATGGAATATAACTTATCTGTCTAATAAATACACATGTAAATGTCTGCCTGCCCATTACTTAGGCACTATACAATATAGCTTAATATAGGTTTAAAGTGACTGTAAAGTTGAATGTTTTTAAAAAATACTTTTAAAAACAGGGGCACTTTCATTCATTAAACTTTACATTGCACTGAATATTACCAGTGGGTGTTTGGCAACACATATACATCTGGCTGCTATAAAATTTGCCGCAGTGTTTTTGCGGTGAAGGAGTATTATCTCACTTGCAACGTGAGTGGACACTAAAAGATAACAGGGGTCGGAGGTGTTGGAGCTTCCCTTATATAATCTGCTGTGGAACCCCAGGAGCATTTAAAAACCTTGCAAGATGGGAGGGCGTATGAAACTTTAGATGTATTTATATATACAGGAAGACTGAGGTGCTGGATCTAAGATATTACTGCCTCATAAAATTATATGGATAAATATCTCATCCAAGCGAAAATGTCTCCAAAAATGAAACAAGCAGAGAAAAAAGGTAATAAATCTGTCATCTCAATTAGCTCTCCTAACAAATCCACACTAGAAGATAAGAATTCTGATACCTCTTATGCTGGTGAGATTGCAACTTTGGTCTCTGCTTTAATTAGTCCAAAGATAGAGGAAATATACACAAGATTAAATACAATACTGGAAGAGTTGAAAAACCAAGCAGAAAGAATAAAAGAAATAGAGCAGAGGATTTCAAACTGTGAAGACACTCAGAATACTTTACAATTGCAAGTTGAATCTCTTCTAAAACAAAACGTAAGCCTGGCCAGTAAAATAGATGATATGGAAAATAGGTCAAGGCGAAATAACCTGCGGTTAATTGGAATCCCTGAATCTTTAAGACCTCAAGATCTGAAAAAATTTGTGGAATACTCCATTCCTGAGCTAAATCCAGGGGACAACATCTTTATAATTGAAAGAATACACAGATTGGAGAGAGAGAGAGGGAAGATTCAGCACTCAACGCCAGAAAACCAAGGCCAGTCATAGCAAAATTCTTAAATTTCCAAGGGAAAAGTGAGATCCTGAGAGCCTATAGGAAACAACAGGCCTTTCAAGGAGCAAAGATCCTGCTCTTTCAGGATTTTTCTATTGAAACTTCAATAAAAAAAACAGTTTTTGCCTATATGCTCTCGCTTAGTGGCTGAAAATAGATTCTTCTCATTAATTTATCCAGCTAGGCTGAAGATAAAAGCTGGCAAGGATTTTGTTTTCTTTGACTCTCCGGAAGCAGCATTAACTTTCTTGGAAATGGAATCAAAGAACTAAAAGATATAATGAGAGTCCTCTTTCCAGTATTTAGATATTCTATGTTTATATTGTTTGTTGTGTGTATAATGTTTTTATCTGTCTTTTTTCTTTTGGTTGGTAGTATGTTTTCTTTTTTTTTTTCCTCCTCCTCTATACTTAAAGTGTGAAAACAACTGAGAACAGTGTGATATATGGTAGCCGCTCTGGTCTCTTTATATTGAGTGGTTTAATATTCCATTACACAAAGCACATATTAGAGAATGCTGGTTATATGCACTACACAAATTTTGCATAGATTTTTTTACAAATTGGTTTAAGGTTGCACTGTGTATTGTATAGATTTTCCCTTTTTTCTCCTCTATATAAAGCACATATTAGAAAAGAAAATGTTTTTTTTTCCTTGGGAACTCTATATCTCATTTATGGGAGTTTCCTTATATTTGTCATGTGACACTTAATATTACAATATATAATGTTTAGTAAAAAAAAAATATAAGAAAAGAAAATGTTGATTATATGCTAAACAAATCTTGTTGCAGGTGTCTTTTCAAAATGGTTTGTGCACTATATATGTGGGTGTCTTTTTTTAAATAATTGACAATTGAAAATATTGTTATACACAAAGAGTGATTAGATATATTCTTGCCCGCAAAGGTAAAGATATATGCTACACAGGTTTATTGGCTTAATAATTTACCTTATAAAGCACTTACTAGAGAATGTTGGTTATATGTACTAGAGAATATTGATTATATGCACTATACTAAGTGGTATAATTTTTTATTTTATTTTTATATTTTATTATAAAAAGCACATATTAGAAAAGAAAATGTTGATTATATGTTATACAAACTTTGTGCAGGTGTTTTTTCAAAATGGCTTAAGGTGTATTGTGCACTATATATGTGGGTGTCTCTTTTTTGAAATAATTGACCATTGAAAATATTGTTATACACGAAGGGTGGTTAGATATATTCTTACCCGCATAGGTAAAGATATATGCTACACAGGTTTATTGTTTTAATAGTTTACCTTATAAAGCACTTACTAAAGAATGTTGATTATATGTATTAGAGAATATTGATTATATGCACTATACTGAGTGGTATAAAATTTTTCTTTTCTTTTTCTTTGTTAGATATATTACTGTTCTTACGGGAAAAGACATATACCATATAAGATTACTATTTTATTACGCAAAATACATTTTGGAAAAAGTTGTCTATTTGTGCAATACTAATTGGCACAATTTTCTCTTAAACTTGAATGGGACCAAAGTTTCATTATGTATTATATATGTCCTTTTTAGTGAGATTAATATTTCACTGTGTATAGCACGTATTAGAATTAGTGATGTCGCGAACCTAAAAATTTGGGTTCGCGAACTGTGAACGCGAACTCCCGCAAAAGTTTGCGAACCGGCGAACCGGGCGAACCCCCATAGACTTCAATGGGCAGGCGAATTTTAAAACCCACAGGGACTCTTTCTGGCCACAATAGTGATGGGAAAGTTGTTTCAAGGGGACTAACACCTGGACTGTGGCATGCCGGAGGGGGATCCATGGCAAAACTACATAGTTGATGCAGAGTCTGGTTTTAATCCATAAAGGGCATAAATCACCTAAATTCCTAAATTGTTTAAAATAATGTTTTTTAAAACATCAGGTATGATGTTGTATCGATCAGGTAGTGTAAGGGTTACGCCCGCTTCGCAGTGACAGACCAAACTCCTGCAGCGGGTACAACATCATCATCATCACACCGTACGTCCATGTGTGTAATGCTGCCTGACTGAGACATATCTCTGTTATCTACATCCTCTGGCAATAATGGTTGCGCATCACTCATTTCTTCCAACTGATGTGTAAATAACTCCTCTGACAGATCAAGTGGAGCGGCTGTGGTGCTAGTGTTGGTGGTGGCGGCAGGTGGGCGGGCGAGTGGTAACTTGAGAGGTGCTGCCCGAAGATAAGCTGGAGGAGGATAGTGCGTCAAGGTTCGGAGCGGAAGCTATAGAAGATTGGGTGTCCTGTGTTAAAAAGTCAACTATGTCCTCAGAACTTTTTGAGTTCATGGTACGTGGCCTCTGAACACTGGGCATTATTCTAGGGCCAAAGGGAATCACAGCACCACGACCAAGACGGCACCTGCGCGGTGGCCTGCCTCTGCCTGTCATTTTTTTTTAAATGTACACTTACACTACTATTAAACAAGATATGAGTGGTGCCACTGGGCAAGTGGGCACAGTATATGCTGTGAGCCTGACACAAAAAAGCAGACTGATGTTTCACAGTCCAAAAAGTTTTTATTTTTTTAAATGTACACTTACACTACTATTAAACAAGATATGAGTGGTGGCACTGGGCAAGTGGGCACAGTATACGCTGTGAGTCTGACACAAAAAAGCAGACTGATGTTTCACAGTCCAAAAACTTTTTTTCTTTTTAAATGTACACTTACACTACTATTAAACAAGATATGAGTGGTGGCACTGGGCAAGTAGGCACAGTATACGCTGTGAGCTTGACACAAAAAAGCAGACTGATGTTTCACAGTCCAAAAAGTTTTTATTTTTTTAAATGTACACTTACACTACTATTAAACAAGATATGAGTGGTGGCACTGGGCAAGTGGGCACAGTATACGCTGTGAGCCTGACACAAAAAACCAGACTGATGTTTCACAATCCAAAAAGTTTTTATTTTTTTAAATGTACACTTACACTACTATTAAATAGATATGAGTGGTGGCACTGGGCAAGTGGGCACAGTATATGCTGTGAGCCTGACACAGAAAAGCAGACTGATGTTTCACAGTCCAAAAATTTTTTTTTTTTTATAAATGTACACTTACACTACTATTAAATAGATATGTGCATGATCGAAAAATTCGGCAAAATTTGAATGAATTAGTTTTGGATTTATTCGGATTCGAATAAATTCGGCTGAATTCGGTTCGATTTGGTTCGGTTCCGAAATTCGGAATTTCGGTATGTGTTAGGTGGGATATGCTGTGTATTAGACTAGTATTATGTACTGTATATTAGGTGTAACCCATAGCAGAGTGATATAACCTAAAACCTAATATACTGTACAATACTAGTGTAATACACGGCCATCCGAATCTACCGAATAAAGTCAGTAGTTAAGAGCTTTATGGGCTAACACCGGAATATAAAGCTCTTAACTACAGTGCTACAAAGTACACTAACATCCATAAACTACCTATGAACCACTAAACTGAGGCCCCCCCACATTGCAAACACTATCATAAAATTATTTAACCCCTAATCTGCCGACTGGACACCGCCGCCACCTACATTATAGCTATGAACCCCTAATCTGCTGTCCCTAACATCGCCGACACCTACATTATAGTTATTAACCCCTAATCTGCCCCCCAACGTCGCCACAACCTAACTACAAGTATTAACCCCTAATCTGCCGACCGGACATTGCCGCCACTATAATAAATGTATTAACCCTTAAACCGCCGCACTCCCGCCTCGCAAACACTATAATAAATGTTATTAACCACTAATCTGCCCCCCCCCAATGTCGCCGCAACCTAACTACAAGTATTAACCCCTAATCTGCCGACCGGACCTTGCTGCCACTATAATAAATGTATTAACCCCTAAACCGCCGCCCTCCTGCCTCACAAACACTATAATAAATTTTATTAACCCCTAATCTGCCCCCCCAATGTCGCCGCAACCTAACTATAAGTATTAACCCCTAATCTGCCGACCGGACATCGCCGCCACGATTAATAAATGTATTAACCCCTAAACCGCTGTACTCCCGCCTCGCAAACACTATAATACATTATATTAACCCTTAATCTGCCCTCCCTAACATCGCCGCCACCTACCTACAATTATTAACCCCTAATCTCCCGCCCCCAACGTCGCCACTACTATAATAAAGTTATTAACCCCTAAACCTAAGTCTAACCCTAACACCCCCCTAACATAAATATAATTTAAATAAAACTAAATAATATTACTATAATTAAATAAATTAATCCTTTTTAAAACTAAATACTTACCTGTAAAATAAACCCTAATATAGCTACAATATAACTAATAGTTACATTGTAGCTATTTTAGGATTTATATTTATTTTACAGGCAACTTTGTATTTATTTTAACTAGGTACAATAGTTATTAAATAGTTAATAACTATTTAATAACTACCTAGCTAAAATAAATACAAATTTACTTGTAAAAATAAATCCTAACCTAAGTTACATTTACACCTAACACTACACTATCATTAAATTAATTAAATAAATTAATCCTATTTAAAACTAAATACTTACCTGTAAAATGAACCCTAATATAGCTACAATATAATTATTAGTTACATTGTAGCTATTTTAGGATTTATATTTATTTTACAGGCAACTTTGTATTTATTTTAACTAGGTACAATAGCTATTATAATTACAAAATTACCTGTAAAATAAATCCTAACCTAAGTTACAATTAAACCTAACACTACACTATCATTAAATAAATTAAATAAATTAACTACAAGTACCTACAATTAAATACAATAAAATAAACTAAAGTACAAAAAAACCCAAACACTAAATTACAAAAAATAAAAAAATATTACAAGAATTTTAAACTAATTACACCTAATCTAAGCACCCTAATAAAATAACAAAGCCCCCCAAAATAAAAAAAATTCCCTACCCTAATCTAAATTACAAAAGTTAACAGCTCTATTACCAGCCCTTAAAAGGGCTTTTTCCGGGGCATGCCCCAAAGTAATCAGCTCTTTTGCCTGTAAAAAAACCCACAATACCATCCCCCAACATTACAACCCACCACCCACATACCCCTACTCTAACCCAAACCCCCCTTAAATAAACCTAACACACTACCCCCCTGAAGATCTCCCTACCTTGAGTCGTGTTCACCCAGCCGGGCCGAAGTCTTCATCCGATAGGGCAGAAGAGGACATCCAGACCGGCAGAAGTCTTCATCCAAGTGGGGCAAGAAGAGGTCTTCCATCCATCAGAATCAGCCAATCAGATTGACCTTGCATTCTATTATCTATTCCGATCAGCCAATAGAATGCTAGGTCAATCTGATTGGCTGATTGGATCAGCCAATCGGATTGAACTTCAATCTGATTGGCTGATTGAATCAGCCAATCAGATTTTTCCTACCTTAATTCCGATTGGCTGATAGAATCCTATCAGCCAATCGGAATTCAAGGGACGCCATCTTGGATGACGTCACTTAAAGGTACCGTCATTTAGTCATCGGATCAAGAAAGAAGAGGATGCTCCGCGTAGGATGTCTTCAGGATGCTGCCGCTCCGCTCCGGATGGATGCCGATAGAAGATGCCGCCTGGATGAAGACTTCTGATGGATGGAAGACTTCTTCTTGCCCCACTTGGATGAAGACTTCTGCCGGCCTGGATGTCCTCTTCTGCCCCATCGGATGAAGACTTCAGTCCGGCTGGGTGAACACGACTCAAGGTAGGGAGATCTTCAGGGGGGTAGTGTGTTAGGTTTATTTAAGGGGGGTTTGGGTTAGAGTAGGGGTATGTGGGTGGTGGGTTGTAATGTTGGGGGATGGTATTGTGGGGTTTTTTTACAGGCAAAAGAGCTGATTACTTTGGGGCATGCCCCGGAAAAAGCCCTTTTAAGGGCTGGTAATAGAGCTGTTAACTTTTGTAATTTAGATTAGGGTAGGGAATTTTTTTTATTTTGGGGGGCTTTGTTATTTTATTAGGGGGCTAAGATTAGGTGTAATTAGTTTAAAATTCTTTATTTTTTGTAATTTAGTGTTTGTTTTTTTGTACTTTAGTTTAGTTTATTTAATTGTATTTAATTGTAGGTACTTGTAGTTAATTTATTTAATTTATTTAATGATAGTGTAGTGTTAGGTTTAATTAACTAACTTAGGTTAGGATCTATTTTACAGGTAATTTTGTAATTATTTTAACTAGGTAGCTATTAAATAGTTATTAACTATTTAATAGCTATTGTACCTAGTTAAAATAAATACAAAGTTGCCTGTAAAATAAATATAAATCCTAAAATAGCTACAATGTAACTATTAGTTATATTGTAGCTATATTAGGGTTTATTTTACAGGTAAGTATTTAGTTTTAAATAGGATTCATTTATTTAATTATAGTAAATTTATGTCGATTTATTTAAATTATATTTAAATTGGGGAGTGTTAGGGTTAGGGTTAGACTTAGGTTTAGGGGTTAATAACTTTATTATAGTAGCGGCGACGTTGGGTGTGGGAGATTAGGGGTTAATAATTGTAGGTAGGTGGCGGCGATGTTAGGGAGGGCAGATTATGGGTTAATAAAATTTATTATAGTGTTTGTGAGGCGGGAGTGCTGCGGTTTAGGGGTTAATACATTTATTAATCGTGTCGGCGATGTCCGGTTGGCAGATTAGGGGTTAATACTTGTAGTTAGGTTGTGGCGACGTTGGGGGGGGGCAGATTAGGGGTTAATTCAATTTATTATAGTGTTTGAGGCGGGAGTGCGACAGTTTAGGGGTTAATACATTTATTATAGTGATGGCGATGGCCGGTCGGCAGATTAGGGGTTAATACTTGTAGTTAGGTTGCGGCGACATTGGGGGGGCAGATTAGGGGTTAATAAATATAATTTAGGGGTCGGCGATGTAGTTAGGTTGCAGCGACGTTGGGGGGGGGGCAGATTAGAGGTTAATAAAATTTATTATAGTGTTTGCAAGGCGGGAGTGTGGCGGTTTAGGGGTTAATACATTTATTATAGTGGCTGCGAGGTCCGGTCGGCAGATTAGGGGTTAAATAATGTAGTTAGGTTGCGGCGGTGTCCGGATTGGCAGATTAGGGGTTAATAGTATAATGCAGGTGTCAGCAATAGCGGGGGCGGCAGATTAGGGGTTAATAAGTGTTAGATTAGGGGTGTTTAGACTTGTGGTTCATGTTAGGGTGTTAGGTTTAGACACTGGGGGGTAGTTATCAACGTGTCTATTTTACCTGTCTTCGCCGGCCCAATACGCCCGCCTAAGCTCGCCTCACATCGGCGCCGCGGACCTGCAAAAATTCGCCTAAGTTATCAAAAAAGCTGTCAAAAAGCCACGCACCAAGTACGGGGCGATGAGCAGCGGACTGTGAGAGTTATCACTCATCCGATCTCGCTGCTCTTGAATCAGCCAATCAGATTGAAGTTCAATCCTATTGGCTGATCCAATCAGCCAATCAGATTGAGCTCGTATTCTATTGGCTGATCAGATCAGCCAATAGAATGCGAGCTCAATCTGATTGGCTGATTCAATCAGCCAATCAGATTTTTCCTACCTTAATTCCGATTGGCTGATAGAATCCTATCAGCCAATCGGAATTGAAGGGACGCCATCTTGGATGACGTCCCTTAAAGTAGCCTTCATTCGTCGGTAGTCCGTCGGGAAAGAAGGATGTTCCACGTCGGCGGGATGAAGATTGAAGATTGAAGACCCCGCTTGGAAGATGACATCGCCCGGATAGAAGACTTCTTCAGCGCCGCTTGGAAGATGACATCGCCCGGATAGAAGACTTCTTCAGCGCCGCCTGGAGGATCTCCTCTTCAGTTCCATCAGTGGCTCGGCTGAGTGAAGACGACTAAAGGTAGGATGATCTTCAGGGGATTAGTGTTAGGTTATTTTAAGGGGGGTTTGGGTTAGATTAGGGGTATGTGGGTGGTGGGTTTTAATGTTGGGGGGGTTGTATTTTTCTTTTACAGGCAAAAGAGCTGAATTCTTTGGGGCATGCCCCACAAAAGGCCCTTTTGAGGGCTGGTAAGGTAAAAGAGCTTTGAACTTTTTTAATGTAGAATAGGGTAGGGATTTTTTTTATTTTGGGGGGCTTTGTTATTTTATTAGGGGGCTTAGATTAGGTGTAATTAACTTAAAATTGTTGTAATATTTTTTAAATGTTTGTAACCTATTTTTTTATTTTTTGTAACTTAGCTTTTTTTATTTTTTGTACTTTAGTTAGTTTATGTAATTGTATTTAATTGTAGTTATTTGTATTTAATTTATTTAATTTATTTAATGATAGTGTAGTGTTAGGTTTAATTGTAACTTAGGTTAGGATTTATTTTACAGGTAATTTTGTATTTGTTTTAGCTAGGTAGTTATTAAATAGTTAATAACTATTTAATAGCTATTGTACCTGGTTAAAATAAATTGAAAGTTACCTGTAAAATAAAAATAAATCCTAACATAGCTACAATATAATTATTATTTATATTGTAGCTATATTAGGGTTTATTTTATAGGTAAGTATTTAGTTTTAAATAGGATTAAATTAGTTCATAATAGAAATATTTTTTAGATTTATTTAATTAATATTTAAGTTAGGGGGTGTTAGGGTTAGACTTAGGGGTTAATAATTTTATTACAGTGGCGGCGGTGTAGTGGGGGGCAGGATAGGGGTTAATAAATGTATTATAGGTGGCGACGGTGTAGGGGGGGCAGATTAGGGGTTAATAAATTTAATATAGGTTGCGGCGGGGTCAGGGAGCGGCGGTTTAGGGGTTAATATGTATAGAGTAGCTTGCGGTGGGCTCCGGGAGTGGCGGTTTAGGGGTTAACATATTTATTATAGTGGCGGTGGGCTCCGGGAGCAGCGGTTTAGGGGTTAATCAGTTTATTAGAGTGGCGGTGGGCTCCAGGAGTGGCGGTTTAGGGGGTACCACATTTATTTAGTTGCGGCGGTGTAGGGGGGACAGATTAGAGGTCTTTAGACTCGGGGTACATGTTAGGGTTTTAGGTGTAGACAGCTCCCATAGAAATCAATGGGATGTCTGTCAGCAGCGAACTTGTATTTTCGCTATGGTCAGACTCCCATTGATTCCTATGGGATCCGCCGCCTCCAGGGCGGCGTATTGAAAACCAGGTACGCTGGGCCGTAAAAATGCCGAGCGTACCTGCTAGTTTTTTGATAACTAGCAAAAGTAGTCAGATTGTGCCGCACTTGTGTGCGGAACATCTGGAGTGATGTAAGAATCGATCTGTGTCGGACTGAGTCCGGCGGATCGAAGCTTACGTCACAAAATTCAAGTTTTGCCGGTCTCTAGCCTTTGATAACTAAGGCGAATCAGCCTCGCCACAAATACGCTGCGGAATTCCAGCGTATTTGAGGTTGACGGCTTGATAACTAGGCCCCTTAGTGTTTCCCCATAGGAAACAATGGGGATGCATTAAGAGCTGAACGCTGCTTTTTTGCAAGTGTTAGGTTTTTTTTCAGCCGAAACTGCCCCATTGTTTCCTATGGGGGAATGCCGAATTTACCGAGCTAATTCAGATTTATTCGGTAGATTCGGCAGCTAATTTGGATTCATTTGGAAATATTTTAATTCGGAAATTCGAATCGATCCGAATCTCCGAATTTACCGAATTTTACGAATTTCCGAATCAATCCGAAACAAATCGCACATGTCTACTATTAAACAAGATATGAGTGGTGGCACTGGGCAAGTGGGCACAGTATACACTGTGAGCCTGGCACACACGCTGGCAGGCAGGCAACTGCAATTAGATTACACAAGCAGACTGATGTTTCACAGTCAAAAAAGTTTTTTTTTTTATAATTTACACTACTGTTACACCAGATATGAGTGGTGGCACTGGGCAAGTGGCTTGGCAGGCAGGCAACTGCAATTAGATTACACTAGCAGACTGATGTTTCACAGTCAAAAAAGTTTTTTTTTTTATAATTTACACTACTGTTACACCAGATATGAGTGTTGGCACTGGGCAAGTGGCTTGGCAGGCAGGCAACTGCAATTAGATTACACTAGCAGACTGATGTTTCACAGTCAAAAAAGTTTTTTTTTTTTTTAAATTTACACTACTGTTACACCAGATATGAGTGGTGGCACTGGGCAAGTGTGCCTGGCACACACGCTGGCAGGCAGGCAAATGAAATTAGATTACACTAGCAGACTGATGTTTCACAGTCAAAAAAGTTTTTTTTTTATAATTTACACTACTGTTACACCAGATATGAGTGGTGGCACTGGGCAAGTGGATTGGCAGGCAGGCAACTGCAATTAGATTACACAGGAAAAAAAAAAAAAAAAAAAGCAGACTGATGTTCTAGCCCTAAAAAGGGCTTTTTGGGGTGCTGTCCTTACAGCAGAGATCAGATGAGTCCTTCAGGACTGTAGTGGACACTGAATACACTAGCCTAGCTATCAATTTCCCTATTAAATCAGCAGCAGCGTCCCTCCTCTCACTAAGAATGCAGCTTCCAAATGAATCTAAAATGGATGCTGTCCAGGAGGTAGGAGGGTCTGGGAGGGAGTGTCTGCTGCTGATTGGCTGGAATGTGTCTTCTGACTGTGAGGTAGAGGGTCAAAGTATTACTCAATGATGACGAATAGGGGGCGGATTGAACATCGCATATGTTCGCCCGCTGCGGCGAACGCGAACATGCTATGTTCGCCGGGAACTATTCGCCGGCGAACTATTCGCGACATCACTAATTAGAATTTGTTGGGTAGAGGCTTTTTTTTTTTTTTTCTCTTTCTCTTTCTCTTTTCTGTATGTATTTTGCCCCTTTGTTCCTCCCTCTCCTCTCTCCTCCCTTCTTTTTTTTCTCTCTCTTGATTGAATGATTAAAATTTTAACATGGAATATAGGGGGGGATTCATTCCCCAGTAAAAAGAAAGGCGGTTTTGAATTACTTAGGAAAAAGAGATTTTGATATAGCTTGTTTACAAGAAACTCACTTGTCAGACAAGGAACATAGAAAGATTAGAGCTAGGTGGCTGGGGGAATCATTTTTTTCATCCTATATAAAATCCTCTAGAGGAGTTATTGTTCTATTTCATTCAAGATTTGACTATAAAATTCTAAATACTCTAACGGATAAAGAGGGAAGATACTTAATTATTAGATTCTCTACTCAAAATGAGGAATATCTGCTAGTTAATATCTATGGCCCGAATAACCCCAATGAAAGATTCTGGAATTTGTTAGTAAAAAAATGTTTATTTAATTCCTGAAAGCTAAGATATTAATACTAGGGGACTTTAATGTCACTCCTAACTTGTATTTGGATAGAAGGAAAGTGGGGGCCAAAACTTCTAAAGTGAAATATAAACCTTTCCAGCTGAACTTTGAGAAAAAATTTTTTTAATTTACTTTATAATTCACTAAATTTAGTTGATATATGGAGATTGCTAAATCCTAGTAATCTGGAATACGCATGTTGTTCCAAGACACACAATACGCTTTCAAGGCTAGATCTTTTCTTGATTTCTGATCAATTGGTTCCTAAAGTAAAGAATTGTAAGATCTGCGATTCAGTATATCGGATCATGGCCCGGTCATTTTAACACTCAAAGTGAAAAATAAATTTCTATTTAACTCTTTTTTTTTCCAACATATCTCCGGGATTCTCCTAAATTTAAAAATTTTCTAACTACAGTGTGGGGAGAATTTAAAGTATTTAATAATCATTGTAGAGATGATGTTCAGTTATTTTGGGAAACCGCTAATGCCTATCTGAAAGCAGAAATTAATACTTATGTGGCAAGATTAAAAAAAGAGAATCAGGTACTTCTATATATAAATGTTGCCAGATTCTCAAAATTTGGTAATAAGGTAGGCAAATGTATGGCTTCAATGTTTAAGAGGCAAACCAGGAGGAAACCAGTGGCAGCTTTAAAATTAAAAGATGCAATCTATACAGATCAAGACCAAATCTCACAATTATTTCAAAAATTCTACACTGATTTATATGCATCCCAATGTCCAGGCCCAGAAAATATTAAAACATTTCTAGATGAGGTTCAACTTCCTAAAGTTTCAGAAAAAGAGTGTGAAGCCCTGAACCAACCAATAACAGAAAATGAGGTTAAAAAAATAATTAACTCTATGGCTAGAGGGAAAGCTCCAAGCCCGGATAACTTACCTCTTGAGTTTTACCAAATCATGCGAGCAGAAGTAGGGCCTGTACTGACTGACTTATTTAATGCATACTTTAGAACAAACTATAAGATATCTGAAAGTTTTAAAAGAGCTAATATTATCTTAATCCAAAGACTAATAAAGATCCTTTAGATATGACTTCATATAGGCCTATCTCTTTGCTAGGCCTGGATTATAAAATTCTTATGAAGTAATTAGCTGAAAGATTGAAGCCTTTATTACCAGCGATTGTTCACCAGGACCAAGCAGGGTTTATTACTGGAAGAGCCTCAGAGATGAACATAAGAAAAATACTACAAGTAGTCTGTCGATATTGGGGAGACCGCTCTGGCCTGCCTGAGGCCTTCTTGCTATCTCTGGATGCAGAGAAGGCCTTCGACAGGGTGGAGTGGCCCTTCTTGATTCAGGTTTTGGATTTGTAGGCTATTTTAAAGAATTTATTGTTAAGGTTTATTCAGATATTAAAGCCTCTATATTGATTAATAACTGTATTTCAAACTCTTTCACATTAACAAGAGGGACCCGCCAGGGTTGTCCGATGTCCCCCTTATTATTTGACTTGATAATGGAGCCCCTAGCCATTAGATTGAGGAAATTGTTGATTGGAATTAATATTGGTCAGGCAAGATTTAAAACGGCCTTATTCGCGGACGATCTTTTGCTTTTTGTTGCGGATCCAAGGAGTCAAATTGATGCGATTGTGAATCTACTTGACCAATATAGTATGGTTTCAGGTTACAAAACTAACTTTACAAAATCTAAAATCCTTTGGCTTAAACAAAACCCAGAGGGTTCACCGTCTTATCAATTTATAGAAACTAAAACATTAGAGTATTTGGGGTTAAAAATCTCTGCAAATACAGCTGATTGGTACAAAGATAATTTTTCAACAATCTTGAAATCATGGTCATTGCTCCCAGTCTCCTTATTGGGTAAGATAGCTCTTTTTAAAATGTTTTTTTTTTTTTTTTTTTTACGATAAATCTTTTTATTGAAATCGCAAATAGTACAGTTACATAATCAGTCAGCAAAAAGAAATTTCTTTTACAATTATAACTCAACAACTAACACAAATAAGAACATTAGTACAAATAGAAAACAGGAGCATATGATCACAGTACATTCTGGCACAATCAATTAACACAACCAGCACCTTAGTTCGGCTCAGCTTAGTGTAATTAGCATAAATCTTGTTCCCAAAGAAATATCACATCTGCAATGAAGTCCTTTTTACCAACATAAGTGTAATGAATTTTCTCCAATTCTAAAATATGATTAACTTCTCTCATCCACATCTCACATGATGGAACTATATCTTTTTTCCAAAACCTGGGTATCAGACGTCTAGCACAATTAAGCATAATCTGCAAAAGTTTCTTCCTATATAGACATGGGATTTTTGGTATATCGCCCAAAAGGACCATAGTAATTGTAAGTTTGATAGTGTTTCCTATAGTTTTCGTGAGTTTATCGCCAACAGCCTTCCAGTATGTCTGTAAGAGTGGACAGGACCACCAAGTATGGGAAAGAGTGCCAATCTCGCCGCAATGCCTCCAGCAATAGGGGGATGAGTTAGGATAAATGCTGTGAAGACGGCGAGGTGTTAAATACCATCTTGACATTAGCTTGAAGTTCATTTCTATTAAAGTTAGTGAAAGGGAAGCCTTTTTATTTTCCCTGAAGATACGACTCCAATGAGTATCAGGTAGATTTATGCCAATCTCTCTTTCCCATTTACCAATAAACGCAGGTTTTTTAGAGGGAAAAGATCCCCTAAGTAATTTGTAAATTATTGAGATATGGGTTAAAATGTTTTTTATCCCTAAAATTCTCTATACCCTGAGGATGCTTCCCTTTCTGATAAATAAAAATTATCTCTGGTGCTTTAATCAATCATTGAGAATTTTTTTATGGAGTGGGAGAAAACCAAGAATGTAACTAGCTAAGCTATATCAACCTTATGGTAAAGGAGGCCTGGCTCTACCGAATTTAGAATGGTATAATTATGCTTCTATTTTGCGATTCCCTATGGATTGGCTATCAAGATCCTTTTTATGTTCGGATGAGGTCTTAGAGAACCAGGTGTGTTTCCCGCTTTCCTTAAATTATGTTATGTTTGCATCAAATAAGGATCTGGGGGAAGAATTTTGGAACACCCTTTATATAAGGATATATTATGGGTCTGGAGAAATCTGTCTAAGCATATTGGTTTTATGCAAAATATTTCAAAGTGGCTGCCGGTAAGTGGTAACACTCATTTTCCCTTAGGTAATACGGTGGACATCTTTAAAAGATGGTCGCCAGAGAAACCACTGATAGTGAGGGATTTATGGGACACCAATTCGGGCAAACTATACACATTTGATAAATTTCAAGAAAACTTCCCTGCAGCACAAAGAAAACACTTATTTTTTTCATACAAGTAAAAAATTATATTCTTAAATTAATAAATTTAGCCCCCCAGATATGGGGACATCACCCGCTTGTTGATTCAGTAAAAATAGGGAAAGGTTCACTGTCTTTAATCTACAAAATGTTGCTATCCTTAGAAGAAACCTCCTCGGTGTCAGAGTTGGCATCTGGCTGGGTAACAACGGTAGAGCTTGCTGATTTAGATAAAACACTGTTAAAAAGTTTAAATACTATCCAAAAACTTTTTCCCTCATCCTATTATAGAGAATCTCAATTTAGAGTAATACATAGGGATTACTTAATCCCACGTAGAGTGGCCAAATGGAATAAAACTGTGTCTAATTTTTGTCCTAAATGTCGTTTTTACGACCCAGACTTAGGCCACTTACTATGGGATTGCCCTAAACTGAATCAGTTCTGGGCAAAGATGGAATATTTTCTTTCAAACATAGTTAAAAGGAAAATACAGCTGACGAAAAACTCTGTTCTTTTTTGATGACCCATACTTCTTGGGATAGTAATGTGAACTTTATATTAACAGCAATAATAATTGTTAGGACACTTATCTTTAAGAACTGGATTACCTATAAAACACCTTCCATTGCAGAAGCAAAGAAACTGTTACTAGACTCAGCAATTAAAGCGGCTTATGAATTTAAACTAGAGGGGGTATCAGGAAAATCTTTTTATAAGACGTGGAAAGATTTTGTATGCTCCCAGGGTAGGGATGTTGTACTTTATATAGAACAAATTGTCAATATGAAGCTGAATTAGGGAGGGATAGAGGGAGGAAGAGGCGGAGGAAAGAGGGGGCTTCTTCTTCTTTCTCTTCTTTTTTTTTTTTAGGATAATAAATATAAGGAGGGGAGAGGTACGGATGGACTAGATTAGTCCAGGCTACTGAATTGGATTTTTTTTAGGAAACCCAGACCGGTGATCCCCCGCCGCAGCTCCTCTGTACTTAGCATATTGATGATGAAACAGGCTTCCCTTAATCGTTGCATGGCCTCATGAGATGGACGCTCTGGTGTACAAGCTGTGATTGGAGAAAGCCGGTTTCATCATTGCTGAGGTAAATACAGAGGAGCTGCGAGCAGAGGATCGCCAGTCTGGATTTCCTAAAGAAAAAGGTAAGTATTTAAAAACAAAGCTGCAATGTTACGTTTAATGAATTAAAATGCTCCTGTTTTTATAGTATTTTAAAAAAACGGGCACTCATTAATTTAACTTTACATTCACTTTAATTAATCTATTCCATATATTGAGATATATATATACACACATCTAAAATGGCATCTGTTCCTGTTTCAGAGTTTATTGCATATGTGCAAGATAATAGAATTATTCCAAATTGTCTTGGAATGCTCTCAAACATGTTGAAATGTCCAGTCTGCAATTCATTAAAGGGGCACAGAACCCACATTTTTTTATTTTGTGATTCAGAGAGAGCATGCAATTTTAAGCAACTTTCTAATTTACTCCTATTATCCATTTTTCTTCATTCTCTTGTTATCTTTATTTGAAAAGCAAGAATGTACGTTTTTTCTCACTGTTCACTTATCTACAGCGCTGGTATTACAGGTTTTTACAAACCCGACGTTAAAAGGCAAGAAGTGAGCGTAGAGCAAAATTTAGCTCCACACTGCACTCCAATACCAGCGCTGCTTAAGTCAGAGGTGAGCTGGTCGTACGTGCTCGTGCACGATTTCTCCATAGACATCAATGGGTAGAGCCGGCTGAGAAAAAGTCTAACACCTGCCAAAAAGCAGCGTATAACTCAGTAACGCAGTCCCATTGATTCCTATGGGAAAACAACATTTATGTTTGCACCTAACACCCTAACATGAACCCCGAGTCTAAACACCCCTAATCATAAATTTATTAACCCCTAATCTGCTGCCCCCGACATCGTCGCCACCTACATTATATTTATTAACCCCTAATCTGCCGTCCCCAATGTCGCCGCAACCTACCTACACTTATTAACCCCTAATCTGCCGCCCCCAACGTCGCTGCCACTATATTAAATTTATTAACCCCTAAACCTAAGTCTAACCCTAACCCTAACACCCCCTAACTTAAATATAATTATAATAAATCTAAATAAAATTCCTATCATTACTTAAATAATTCCTATTTAAAACTAAATACTTACCTATAAAATAAACCCTAAGCTAGCTACAATATAGCTAATAGTTACATTGTATCTAGCTTATGGTTTATTTTTATTTTACAGGCAAGTTTGTATTTATTTTAACTAGGTAGAATAGTTACTAAATAGTTATTAACTATTTAATAACTACCTAAAATAAATACAAATTGACTTGTAAAATAAAACCTAACCTATGTTACAATAACACCTAACACTACACTACAATTAAATAAATTCCCTAAATTAAATACAATTAAATAAATTAAATTAGCTAAATCACAACCCCCCCACTAAATTACAGAAAATAAAAAACAAATTACAGATCTTTAAACTAATTACACCTAATCTAAGAGCCCTAACAAAATTAAAAAAGCCCCCCCAAAATAAAAAAAAACCCCTAGCCTAAACTAAACTACCAATAGCCCTTAAAAGGGCCGTTTGCGGGGCATTGCCCCAAAGAAATCAGCTCTTTTACCTGTAAAAAAAAATACAAACACCCCCCAACAGTAAAACCCACCACCCACACAACCAACCCCTCAAATAAAATACTAACTAAAAAAACCTAAGCTCTCCATTGCCCTGAATAGGGTATTTGGATGGACATTGCCCTTAAAAGGGCATTTAGCTCTATTGCGACCCAAAGTCCCTAATCTAAAAAAAATAAACCCACCCAATACACCCTTAAAAAAAGTCTTCATCCAGACAGCATCTTCTATCTTCATCCTTCCGGCACAGAGCGGGTCCATCTTCAAGACATCCGACACGGAGCATCCTCTTCAAACGACATCTTCATCGTAATGAATATCTCTTTAAGTGACGTCATCCAAGATGGCGTCCCTTAGATTCCGATTGGCTGATAGAATTCTATCAGCCAATCGGAATTAAGGTAGAAAAAATCCTATTGGCTGATGCAATCAGCCAATAGGATTGAGCTTGCATTCTATTGGCTGTTTCAAGACGTCATGTGAAAAGGATGCTCCGTGTCGGATGTCTTGAAGATGGACCCGCTCCGCGCCAGAAGGATGAAGATAGAAGATGCCGTCTGGATGAAGACTTCTGCCCATCTGGAGGACCACTTCTGCCGGCTTCGTTGAGGACATCTTGCCGCTTGGATGAAGACTTCTCCCGGTAAGTGAATCTTCGGGGGTTAGTGTTAGTATTTTTTTAAGGGTGTATTGGGTGGGTTTATTTTTTAGATTAGGGACTTTGGGCCGCAATAGAGCTAAATGCCCTTTTAAGGGCAATGCCCATCCAAATGCCCTTTTCAGGGCAATGGGGAGCTTAGGTTTTTTTAGTTAGTATTTTATTTGGGGGGTTCGTTGTGTGGGTGGTGGGTTTTACTGTTGGGGGGTGTTTGTATTTTTTTTTACAGGAAAAAGAGCTGATTTCTTTGGGGCAATGCCCTGCAAAGACCCTTTTAAGGGCTATTGGTAGTTTAGTTTAGGCTAGGGTTTTTTTTTTATTTTGGGGGCCTTTTTTAATTTTGATAGGGCTCTTAGATTAGGTGTAATTAGTTTAAAGATCTGTAATTAGTTTTTAATTTCCTGTAATTTAGTGTTTGTTTTTTTTGTGTGATTTAGCTAATTTAATTTAATTTCTTTAATTGTATTTAATTTAGGGAATTTATTTAATTGTAGTGTAGTGTTAGGTGTTATTGTAACATAGGTTAGGTTTTATTTTACAGGTCAATTTGTATTTATTTTAGATAGGTAGTTATTAAATAGTTAATAACTATTAAGTAACTATTCTACCTAGTTAAAATAAATACAAACTTGCTTGTAAAATAAAAATAAACCCTAAGCTAGATACAATGTAACTATTAGTTATATTGTAGCTAGCTTTAGGGTTTATTTTATAGGTAAGTATTTAGTTTTAAATAGGAATTATTTAGGCAATGATAGGAATTTTATTTAGATTTATTTTAATAATATTTAAGTTGGGGGTGTTAGGGTTAGACTTAGGTTTAGGGGTTAATAAGTATAATGTAGGTGGCGGTGATGTTAGGGGCGGCAGATTAGGGGTTAATAATTTTTAACTAGTGTTTGCGAGGCGTGAGTGCGGCGGTTTAGGGGTTAATATGTTTATTCTAGTGGTGGTGATGTTGGGAGCGGCAGTCAAGGGGTTAATAATTTTATTATAGTGTTTGTGTTGCAGGAGGGCCTCGGTTTAGGGGTTAATAGGTAGTTTATGGGTGTTAGTGTACTTTTTAACACTTTAGTTATGAGTTTTATACTACGGTGTTGTAGTGTAAAACTCAACTACTGACTTTAAAATGCGTTAGGAATCTTGACGGGATAGGGTGTACCGCTCACTTTTTGGCCTCCCAGGACAGACTCGTAATACCGGCGCTATGGAAGTCCCATAGAAAAAAGGGTTTATGAAGTTTACGTAAGTCCTTTTGTGGTCAGGCCAAAAAAGTGTGCGGTGCCTCTATACCTGCAAGACTCGTAATACCAGCGGTAGTGAAAAAGCAGCGTTAGGACCTGTTAACACTGCTTTTTCAGCTTACCGCAAAACTCGTAATCTAGCCGAAAGATAGCAAGAGAACGATGAAAAATTGATAATAGGAGTAAATTAGAAAGTTGCTTAAAATTGCATGCTCTATCTGAATCCTGAAAGAAAAAATGTTGGTTTAGTATCCCTTTAACACTATTTGTATGTTGAATTTGATGTGTCCACTTTATTGCTGATGTGTGTGACCACTCAGAACTTGAAAAACAGGAATCGCTGATAAATCAGATAGGAAGGATTAAAATCGACCTCTATAAAGGGATTACACCCACAGGTAAATTCAGCTCTGAAGTAGCAATGCACTACTGGGAGCTAGCTAAAAACATATTGTAAGCCAAATACATGAGACAGATATGTATAATCACTAATCACCAGCTAGCTGCCAGTAGTGTAGGATATGTACATGACGATACCAAGAGAAACAAACCGAATTTAGTTTTCGGTCAAATTTCCGAATCGGCACCATAACTAAAATCTCGAAATATTCTGAAAATTAATAAATCAGTTTCCGAATTTTCAGATGCATTCTTTATTCATATTCAGAATTTTTCATTGTTCTAATCTAAACCGCAGTTCCCCGACAATGCCAAAACTAAATCACTAACTAAACCTATTAACCCCTAAACCGCAGTTCCCCGACATCGCCGACACTAACTAAACCTATTAACCCCTAAACCACAGTTCCCCAACACTAACTAAACCTATTAACCCCTAAACCGCAGTTCCCCGACATAGCTGACACTAACTAAACCTTTTAACCCCTAAACTGCGGTTCCCTGACATCGCCGACACTAACTAAACCTAGGAAAAGCACTAATGGCACTACTAGTGGTGTAGTCAGGAATTCCCCAGTAGCCTAAATTTCTTATTGTGCTATTAGATTTTTGTACAAGAGTTATACATTTTGGGGTGGTGGTACTGGGTAGAGAAAACTTTATTTAATCAGTCCTGGACTGATGTACACGTAGAGAGCATTCACATTCCTTATATGTTATATTAAGTTAAGTATAGAGCAATGAGATTATAACAGAGATACGCTGTTTAAAATATAACCTTTATTAAGATGATAAAAAAATGTAAAACACACACACTTAAAAACACAAATGAGTTAAAGCTGGTACGTAAATCATGTGTTAATCGTCAGTAAGCTTAACTAGGGGGATTTTTATAAATCCACAAATCATTACAGACCTAGGCTGTGCATTTAAACCATGGTCTGTAAATAAATGTGGTTATAAGCAAGTCTGCTCGTTAGTGAAATACACATGAGTGCAATAATTATGTTGCTAAATGGAGGTAGAATATCTCATATCCCAGAACATCAGAGTTAAGTAATAACCTTATTGTATTGGTTGCAAAGCTTTTCTGTCTGCAATATTAAAATTAGGCTCTTTAAATGCCAACTGTTTAAATACATTCGGTTATATTCACTGCTACCATTGAAGAGACAAATGTAATCATTAGAATATTATATGCTGCATTCGCTGGCTCCCTGCGTAACTGCTCATGACACTAGCTGCTTAATCACCTCTACTTACAAACATGCACATCTATAGATATACAGCGCTACACATTCCAGCACACCTAGTTATAAGTTAACACTGGGCATGCCCATACATTCACAGCGTGTCTACTTAGAATATTATTATCAATGTTGGTTTGTGTTGAGCAGATTTACCAGCAGCTCATTGCTAGGGGACAGGAGGGAATCTGTGTAGATTTTAATGTACAATGACAAACCAATGTCCATACAAATGCCCTTTTCAGGGCAATTGGTAGATTAGTTTTTTTTTTACATTTTTTTGGTTTGGGGGGTGGGGGTTTGTAATGTTAGGGGGTGTTTTTGTAATTTTTTAGCAAAAGAGCTGTTAAATTTAGGGCAATGCCCTACAAAAGGTCCTTTTAAGTAGGTTATTATAGATAAGTTTTTTTTATTTTGGGGTGTTTTTTTTTTTTTAAACGGGGTATAAGAATAGGAATAATTTTTATTGTTTTGGATAATTTCGTTTGTTATTTTTTGTAATGGTATATTTTTTATTTTTTGTAATTTTAATGTTTTTTTATTTTTTGTAATTGTAGTTTTAATTTTTTAGTAATCCTAGTTTTTTTTTTATTTTTAGCAATGTTAGGTTTTATTAGTGTAAGATTAGGTTTGTATTTTTATTTCACAGGTAAGTTTGTATTTATTTTAACTAGGTAGTTAGTAAATAGTTGTATTGTAACTAGCTTAGGTTTTATTTTAATTTCACTGGTAAGTTTGTATTTATTTTTAAATACGTAGTTAATAATTGTAACTTTAATTTAGGTCTATTATAATTATGTTAAAGTTAGCGGGTGTTAGGTTTAGGGGTTAATATAGTTTAATTTAGGTTGTTGCGATGTGGGGGTGACGGTTTAGGGGTTAATAGGTTTAGTTAGTGTTGGCAATGTGGGTGTACGGCGTTTGGGGGTTAATAGGTTTATTTAGTGTTTTAGTTAGTGTTGGCGACGTGGGTGTACATCAGTTTAGGGGTTAATAGGTTTAGTTAGTGTTGGCAATGTCGGGGAACTGCGGTTTAGGGGTTAATAGGTTTAGTTAGTGTTGGCAATGTTTGGGAACGGTGGTTTAGGGGTTAATAGGTTTATTTAGTGTTTTAGTTAATGTCAGCAATGTCGCGGAACTGCGGTTTAGGGGTCAATAGGTTTAGTTAGTGTCGGCGATGTCGGGGAACTATGGTTTAGGGGTTAATAGGTTTAGTTAGTGTCGGTGATGTTGGGGAACTGTGGTTTAGGGGTTAATAGGTTTAGTTAGGGTCAGCAATGTCTGGGAACTGCGGTTTAGGGGTTAATAGGTTAAGTTAATGTTGGCTATGTGGGGGGATGGCGGTTTAGGGGTTAATAGGTTTAGTTAGTGTCGCCAATGTTGGTGGAGGCGGCAGTTTTAGATAATTTTTTTAGCCATTCGGCGGCATATTAGTTACGCTAAGTTAAATCGTTTTTTTTAGATGTTGACTGGTTTTTTTAGATGTTGACTGATGGTGTTGACTGTCTCTTTAAACCAACATCTGATACAATACTTTCATTGCTCACTTACTATTCTTGGGTTAAAATATAAAACTTTTTTATGAATAGCTAATCTGGTGACACGCACAGGATACAAAATTGTGGTGATACCTGGAGAAAACATTTTGAAACTTTATGGGGTCTCTGCCATAGGTCACAGGTTGATTGGTTGTCAAAAAGAAATTCTTAATAGTAAATGTGTTATGGAAAAGCCTACACCAATGTAAAATATCATGTGAAGACACACAGTGGATATAGATAGACAAATAGAAAACCGCAAATTAAACTCATTTTTCATAAAAATATTATTACAAATGCCTCTTGGCAATTGGCCTCTTGTTTTGTCAAACTCACACAAGTTTGATTGTGGTAATGAGTATTTAAATATGACCTCTATCTGAATCATGACAGAATAATGTTAGGTTTTATGAGCCTTTAACAATACATTTAGGTGGAGTTTATATTGCAGGTCACAGTGTTATAAAAGAACCATAAAGAGTTAAGCTGTTCAGCTGGTGTAAAGTATTATTGGCTCCTGTTTTTCACTAGATTTACATACTTCCTCATTCCAATTTACAAGTGTAACAACATTTTGTCAGGTGTTAAGTGTTACCATATCCCAATTTCATGTTAATGTTAATCAACTTTACTTTTTAGAAGCAGTTTAGTGCATATTGTTTAGCAACTCTGTCACAATAATTTTACATTCTCCTATGATCAATTAAACTGCAATAGACACACAAAAATATATGTATAATAAACTATTTAACATCTAAGTTAATATAAGCATCTTTATGGTTTCAAACTATATCTAATTTATATTATTATTAATTATTTATTACTTTAATATATACTATTTGAAAATCATATTAATAATTGCCTTTTATGTATTAAATATTAAAGTTATACATAATACTTAAAGTGACAGTAAACACTAATATTGTTATTGTTTAAAAAGATAGATAATGCCTTTACTACCCATTTCTCAGCTTTGCACAGCCAACATTGTTATATTAATAAACTTTATAACATTTAAACTTCTAAATTTCTGCCTATTACTAAGCCACTGCAGACAGCCCATTGTCAAATGCTTTTTTATTAGCTTTTTACAACAAGAAACTGCTTATCTATGGGGGCCATATAGATAACGTGCTCTCCCGAGAAGTTGTGGCTGACACTGCACTAATTGGCTAAAATGCCAATAGATAATAAATAAATAGCCATGTGATCAGGGGCTGTCAGAAGAGGCTTAGATACAAGGTAATCAAAGAGGTTAAAAGTATATTAATATAACCATATTGGCTGTTCAAAACTGGGGAATGGATATTAAAAGGAATATCTATCTTTTTAAACAATAACTATTTTGGAGTTGATGGTCCCTTTAAATATTCCTATGATTTTATTAAGTATGTGTGTGTTTTATAAATTTTAAAAAAGTTTCACATTTTTTAATACAAGTTGTAAATGGAATTTAACCCCTTATACCCAGTACAGGAAGCGAAAACCTGAGCAAGTATACAACAAGCCATTACTGGACTCAATGTAAATTATGGGCACATTATTGTTTTCTGACTCCGTTGACTTCAGTGATAGGCAGAAATAAAATTCTAGTGCTGTAAGTTGGCTAGTGCTTAAGAAAATTATCTTTTTTGGGAGCCTTTTTAATTGCCTGGCCTAAAAAAAATGAACAACATAAACTTGACCTTAAACGAGCATTAAACACCCCTTGCCTTTCTCTAAAAACATTTAGGCTTTATCCATTGCGCCCTGTAAATGCCAGAAAGCAAAACCTGTTACCTAGGTACTGCAAACTGCCTAAACCAGCTATTGATTTGCAGCATTTGCAGGTTGCTTTTTGGTTTCTCTCTAGGGAGTGTGGGACAAAACACGATTTTGTACACAAAAACAATATGTGTTTTATTTCCTTTAATATGAACAACATACTTATGTTTAGAACCTTTTGTTGCTCATTGTATATATGAGATAATTAGATAAATAATCAGTGAAACATTGTAATTACGGACAGGGCTCAATATTTTCTATTTTATCCCTACTGTTATTATTTAAATACGATTAATATTCAGTAAAAATAATACAGGAAAAGATAAAGCTCATTTGAAGTTAGATATAAGAATATATATAACAAATCAAATATTTGTGTACTTTATTTTGAGTGGTTCAGCACAACTTAGCAAACAGGATTTGAAATACCTGCTGGCTTCATTTGAATGTATTGTCAGATCATTCTAAGCATTCACCATGCCACACCCCATTGCTTTGTACATCACGTCCCAATCTGCTGTTCTGCATTTTCCTGATAAAGATTTTGGTTGTCACAGCTACAAATAAGTGCCATTTCCTGGAATTTAAAAGATCAGTTTGTGGTCTTGATTCAGATCCAACATAACAGAATTTCTGGGTTTGAAGAAAACACATTACGCTCCCTAAGAAGCAGTTTGGGGATATACACAGGAACGCATGAATAAATACTATTAAAATATTTTGGAAAACTTTTTTTTTCGTCATAAACATGGCCCCTGTAATATCTTATTATTTTTATTCTTCTTATTACTATTATTATAATAAATATTATTGTAATTATTATTAGATAATCTGAAGATCTGAATATGAAGTAGAATTTTTATGTACAGTAAAATAATAAATCTCTAGGAAACATCATTTGAAAGAGTTGATTTTTCAACTCAGAGATGCAGGTTTACCTTTTTCTATGAATTAATTAAAATGTGCAGATATGGGTAGGTAGCTAAAGGTAAGGCGCAAGCAGGGGTTAATTAGCCAGGAGATCAGTCAGTATAGCAGCAGAAGTACCTGAGTATAATCCAAGAGTGTAACCATATTTTGTGAGCCAAAGTTCATAAACCAGGGAATCAGGTGTACAAACATTGTTCAAGGCAAAAAACAAAGTCCAATAATCAGCACAAAATGAAAGGAACTGCAGGTTTTTAAAGGGTACTTGATCAGTAACAAGCTCCAGCTGAAAATTCTGGTGAGCAAGAATAGGAGTCAATTAAATATAATTATCACAGTGCATAAATTAATTTAGTAAGTTTATTTCTAGTTCTATTCTCAATGCAGCTTGAGGAGAAAGACTTGGTAGAAATCTTATATAGCCTTCTTCCTAAGTGTGACATTTAGATGGACTAGGATGAGCTGTATGCATCCAATGAAATTGTTTGAGCAAAGCAGGAACATGCAGATAAGAAGCAGGTTCCCAGAAACGATCCTCAGGGCCATAACCCTTCCAGTAAACCATGTCCTGAAGATGTCCCCTATAGATGCATGAATCCAGGATGCTTTCAACCTCATATTCATCCAAAACATGCACAACCACTGGGGAGATATGGAGGATGTCATCCAGGATTTTCTTAAAATAAACTGCCACAGGGTTTAAGATCTGGACAATGGGAAAGGGGCCCACGTAGCAAGGACCTATCTTCTTGGTAGAAGCAAAAAAATAAAAGTGTAGGTACTGTTCCAAGGTCTGGTTGGTTCTTTCACTCTGTCCATTAGTTTGTGGGTGGTATCCTAATGTAAGAGAAGGGGTGATGCAAAGGTTTGAACAAAAATGCTTCCAGAATAGTGTCGTAAACTGGGATCCTCTGTCCAAAAATACATTTCAGGGTAGACCACAGAGCCAAAAGACATCTCTCAAGAACAGTGCAGCTGTAGCATAAGGCGATAGGATTCCAATATTAAAAAGAAACTCCTGCTCAAAGAAAATATATAGCAGCTAAGTGGCAATAAGTAATAGAAAACAATTTAAAAAAAAAAAAAAAAAAGCACCGTTATAGCACACTTGTCTACTGCCAAAAAAGTTAAAAAAAACAGTTATTAGAAAAAGACACTGTTAATCCAGCAGTATCACATTAAAAATATAAACCCATATGGTGAAACATATGCAGGCGTGTCCTTATGTTAAAGGGACATTAAACACTAAACAAATGCTAGATAGAATGATGCATTCAAAGAAAAGCTTAGTCTGAGAATAAGACATACGCCTAGATTTAGAGTTCTGCGTTAGCCGTCAAAACCAGCGTTAGGGGGTCCTAACGCTGGTTTTGGCCTACCGCTGGTATTTAGAGTCTTGTAGGTAAGGGTCTAACGCTCACTTTCCAGCCGCGACTTTTCCATACCGCAGATCCCCTTACGTCAATTGCGTATCCTACCTTTTCAATGGGATCTTTCTAACGCTGGTATTTAGAGTCTTGGCTGAAGTGAGCGTTAGAACTCTAACGACAAGACTCCAGCCGCAGAAAAAAGTCAGGAGTTAAGAGCTTTATGGGCTAACGCCGGTTCATAAAGCTCCTAACTACTGTGCTCTAAACAAGTACACTAACACCCATAAACTACCTATGTACCCCTAAACCGAGGTCCCCCCACATCGCCGCCACTCTAATAATTTTTTTTAACCCCTAATCTGCCGACCGCACACCGCCGCCACCTACATTATCCCTATGTACCCCTAATCTGCTGCCCCTAACATCGCCGACCCCTATATTATATTTATTACCCCCTAATCTGCCCCCCCCAACGTTGCCGCTACCTACTTACACTTATTAACCCCTAATCTGCCGACCGGACCTCACCGCTACTATAATAAATGTATTAACCCCTAATCCGCCTCACTCCTGACTCAAAAACCCTATAATAAATAGTATTAACCCCTAATCTGCCCTCCCTAACATCGCCGACACCTAACTTCAAGTATTAACCCCTAATCTGCCGACCGGACCTCACCGCTACTATAATAAATGTATTAACCCCTAAAACTAAGTCTAACCCTAACACTAACACCCCCCTAAATTAAATATAATTTAAATCTAACGAAATAAAATAAATCTTATTAAATAAATTAATCCTATTTAAAGCTAAATACGTACCTGTAAAATAAACCCTAATATAGCTACAATATAAATAATAATTATATTGTAGCTATTTTAGCATTTATATTTATTTTACAGGCAACTTTGTATTTATTTTAACTAGGTACAATAGCTATTAAATAGTTAATAACTATTTAATAGCTACCTAGTTAAAATAATTACAAAATTACCTGTAAAATAAATCCTAACCTAAGTTACAATTAAACCTAACACTACACTATCAATAAATTAATTAAATGAACTACCTTCAATTATCTACAATTAAATCAACTAAACTAAATTAAAAAAAAACCAAACACTAAATTACAAAAAAACAAACACTAAATTACAAAAAATAAAAAAAGATTACAAGAATTTTAAACTAATTACACCTACTCTAAGCCCCCTAAAAAAATAACAAAGCCCCCCAAAATAAAAAAATGCCCTACCCTATTTTAAAATAAAAATTAAACAGCTCTTTTACCTTACCAGCCCTTAAAAGGGCCTTTTGCGGGGCATGCCCCAAAGAAAACAGCTCTTTTACCTGTAAAAAAACATACCATACCCCCCCCCACATTACAACCCACCATCCACATACCCCTAATCTAACCCAAACCCCCCTTAAAAAACCTAACACTAAGCCCCTGAAGATCTTCCTACCTTATCTTCACCACGCCAGGTATCACCGATCCGTCCAGAAGAGGGTCCGAAGTCTTCATCCTATCCGGCAAGAAGAGGTCCAGAAGAGGCTCCGAAGTCTTCATCCTATCCGGCAAGAAGACGAGATCCGGACCAGCAAACATCTTCATCCAAGCGGCATCTTCTATCTTCATCCATCCAACGAGGAGCGGCTCCATCTTCAAGACCTCCGGTGCGGAACATCCTCTTCTCCCGATGACTAGACGACGAATGAAGGTTCCTTTAAGGGACGTCATCCAAGATGGCGTCCCTCGAATTCCGAATGGCTGATAGGATTTTATCAGCCAATCAGAATTAAGGTAGGAAAAATCTGATTGGCTGATTGAATCAGCCAATCAGATGCAAGTTCAATCCGAAGTTCAATCCGGACGCGGCCAGCTCAAACTGCCCCATTGTTTCCTATGGGGGAATCGTGCATGAGCACGTTTTTGAAGCTGGCTGCGTCCGTAAGCAACGCTGGTATTGAGAGTTGCAGTGGCGGTAAATATGCCTGTACGCTCCCTTTTTTGAGCCTAACGCTGCCCTTCAGACAACTCTCAATACCAGCGTTGTTTAAAAGGTGTGGGGGAAAAAAACACGGGTAGCTAACGCACCCCTTCTAACGCAAAACTCTAAATCTAGGCGATAGATTTATTTTTTAAATTTTCATTGACAAAATAAGTGCAAAGTGTAAGTGTCTATAAAACAATGGGAGTTGCCATGTTTTAACTTAGTTTACCTTATTTGCTGTGGCAATTTAGAGACACTTATAAATAGTTCACTAGATTGTGCAGCCAATAGATGTGTGGAATATAGCAGTGGTCTGCACTTCCATTTCTATAGGGAATTCAAAAGCTCACAATTTCAGAATGGAATTACAGGAAAAGGTGACACAATAAATAATAAAAGTATAATAAAAGTATAGTATAATAAAAGTATAATAAAAGTACATTGCAACAATATATAGTTTGTTATTAAGGAGCAGGGAGTAACTGACACTATACTTCAGTAACCGGTCCTTAATACAGCTTGTGTCCAGTTTAGGATATCTATACTATAAGGCAGGTGCGTTGTACATAGGGGGAGGCATTTTGGGTGACTGTGGTGAGCTTGTGTATATACATCTGTAGGAAGTGTACACAAGGTTTATACTTAGCATCAGAGGCAGCTTTAGAATAAAGGAGGTCTTAGGCAAGACTAAATCATGAGGCCCTTCTTAAAGGGACATGAAACTTTAAATTTTCCTATCATGATCCAGTTACAACTTTCAAATTTACTTATAATACCAAATTTGCTTCATTTTCTTGATATCTTTTGTTGAATAAGCTGTAATGCACTACTATAAGCTAGCTGAACACATGGGGTGAGTCAATAACAAGAGTCATATATGCAGGGCCAGCGCTTGCTAAAGGCAACAAGGCAACCGCCATAGTGCGCATCAGCAGGGGGCGCAATTTAGAGCAGCCTGATTTTTTATTAAGTTCCTAATCTTTTTTGGCTCAGCCTCTAATCTCTAATGGGTAAACGGTAATAGACTTATAGTGCATGCAAACGCAGCGCAGCACATGAACACCCCCCACGGACCCGACCAACCAACACTGCCCCCCCCGCACACCCACCCAGACCATTGCAACCAACCATGTAGACGGCCTCCATTATTTAACAGGTGCGTCTCCGCACCAGGGTTTCAGGAGGCTGCACCATACTCCAACAACTCCCCCATATACTGGCTTCAGGGCCGGCTCCCTCTGTTCTCTTCTCTATATGGGTCGGGTGCAATAGAAGCAGCCAACGGCACACACGATATCGCTCTGAATGTATTTATTTTTCTTATTTAAAACTAAATTTCAAAGCCCGCACCCGTGTGCAGCATAGTGATGGCTGGTGCACGGGCTTTTACAAATTGAGACTGAATGGAAATTGTGATCCCGGCTGCTGAGGCATAGGACACATCGTTGCAGGCAGCTCCCTTAAGACCGGCACAGAGATTCCTTTGTGAACGGTAAGTAAGGACTGTTTAAAGCCCATTTAGACTCCATCAGTAGATTTACCATTAGCTGATTACCAGAGAAAGATGGTTGTCATGACAGGAACTGTTTATGGTTATGTTTACAAACATGATGATTAGATATCATTATACTTCTCTTTATGTGAGCATATTATAGTCCTTAGCACTCTGAGTTTTGAAGAATGTGCTGCGGAACTCTTTATCTTTATACATGTGTAGCAGCCAATCATCAGCCAATCAGGTAGCATACACGTGTAACCGCCAATCACCTGCCATGTTCAGAGCAGCACTGGCAATGTGTTTCTGCTAAATGGACTCCAAACACTGTGTGACAGGAGGACAGACTGCAGGGCAGGGCAGGACAGTCCCCAGACTACTACATAAGGTCTGTAAGTGATAGTGATTCATTCTGGTGAATGCTGCTGCCCTTTCTCTGCAGGTCTATATGTGTTGGTACATGTATGCAAGTCTGTGAATGTGTGTGTGTATATATATATATATATATATATATATATATATATGTGTGTGTGTGTGTGTGTATATATATATATATATATATATATACACACACACATATATGCAGCACTACCACTGTCTGATTTGCTATGCAGCACTACCAGAGTCTGACTTGCTATGCAGCACTACCAATGTTTGCTTTGCTATGCAGCTCAACCACTGTCTGATTTGTTATGCAGCTCAACCACTGTCTGATTTGCTATGCAGCACTACCACTGTTTGATTTTCTATGCAGCACTACTACTGTTTCATTTTCTATGCAGCACTACCACTGATTTGCTGTGCAGTACTACCACTGATCTGCTATGCAGCACTACCACTGATTTGCTATGCAGTACTACCACTGATTTGCTATGCAGCACTACCACTGATTTGCTATGCAGTACTACCACTGATTTGCTATGCAGTACTACCACTGATTTGCTATGCAGCCCTACCACTGATTTGCTATGAAGCACTACCACTGATTTGCTATGCAGCACTACCACTGTCTGATTTGCTATGCAGCACTACTACTGTCTGATTTGTTATGCAGCATAACCACTGTCTGATTTGCTATGCAGCACTACCACTGTTTGATTTTCTATGCAGCACTACTACTGTTTATTTTGCTATGCAGCACTTCCGCTGATTTGCTATGCAGCACTACCACTGTCTGATTTGTTATGCAGCACAACCACTGTTTGATTTGAATTTAGCCACTAATCAGCAAGTGCTACCCAGTTGCTGAACCAAAATGGGCTGGCTCCTATGCTTACATTCCTGCTTTTCAAATACAGATACCAAGAGAATGAAGAAAATTGATAATATGAGTTAATTAGAAAGTTGCTGAAAATGTCATGCTCTTTCTGAATCATGATATAACAATTTGGGTTTCATATCCCTTTAACTAGCAATGGGATGGTACATAATCGGGGAAGGGGGGGAGCGGCAAAATGTATCCTTGCCTGTGTAGCCAAAAATCCTTGCAGCGGCCCTGCGTATATGAGCAACCACCAATCAGCAGATAGTTCCCAGTAAAGTGTATTGCTGCTCCGGAGCCTACATAGATATGCTCTTCAACAAAGGATATTAACAGAACAATGGAAACTAGATAACAGAAATAAATTAGAAAGTTGTTTAAAATTGAATATGTTTGTTTCACTTTTTTGGCAGTAGGCAAGTATGCTCTTAGAGGGTCACCTGTTTGTCTTTTTTTTATAGGATTCCAATATATGCAGCAAGGGAAGTAAAACACCTGCTAACCCCAGAGCCAAATATGGGGACAATCTGTACCTTCTTTGATGCCTATTGCAAAGGTAAGATACAACAGCAATGTTTTAAAAAAAAAATTACAATGTGCTGTCCATTTAACAACATTTTCACCCCTTGTGGGTGCTAAATGGACACCAAACACTGTGTGACAGGAAGACAGACTGCAGGGCAGGACGGTCCCCAGACTACTACATAAGGTCTGTAAGTGATAGTGATTCTTTCTGGTGAATGCTGTTGCCCTTTCTCTGCAGGTCTATATGTGTTGGTACATGTATGCAAGTCTGTGAATGTGTTTGTGTGTGTATATATATATATATATATATATATATGTGTGTGTGTATATATATATATATATATATATATATACACACACATATATGCAGCACTACCACTGTCTGATTTGCTATGCAGCACTACGAGAGTCTGACTTGCTATGCAGCACTACCAATGTTTGCTTTGCTATGCAGCTCAACCACTGTCTGATTTGTTATGCAGCTCAACCACTGTCTGATTTGCTATGCAGCACTACCACTGTTTCATTTTCTATGCAGCACTACTACTGTTTCATTTTCTATGCAGCACTACCACGGATTTGCTATGCAGTACTACCACTGATTTGCTTTACAGCACTACCACTGATTTGCTATGCAGTACTACCACTGATTTGCTATGCAGTACTACCACTGATTTGCTATGCAGCACTACCACTGATTTGCTATGCAGCACTACCACTGTTTGATTTTCTATGCAGCACTACCACTTATTTCTTATGCAGCACTACCACTGTTTGATATGCTATGCACCACATCCAGTTTCTGATTTTTTATGCAGCACAACCACTGTTTGATTTGAATTTAGCCACTAATCAGCAAGCGCTACCCAGGTGCTGAACCAAAAATGGGCTGGCTCCTAAGCTTACATTCCTGCTTTTCAAATACAGATACCAAGAGAATGAAGAAAATTGATAATATGAGTTAATTAGAAAGTTGCTGAAAATGTCATGCTCTATCTGAATCATGATATAACAATATGGGTTTCATATCCATTTAACTAACAATGGGATGGTACGTAATCGGGGAAGGGGGGGGCGGCAAAATGTATCCTTGCCTGTGTAGCCAAAAATCTTTGCAGCGGCCCTGCATATATGAGCAACCACCAATCAGCAGATAGTTCCCAGTAAAGTTCATTGCTGCTCCGGAACCTACCTAGATATGCTTTTCAACAAAGGATATTAACAGAACAATGGAAACTAGATAACAGAAGTAAATTAGAAAGTTGTTTAAAATTGAATATGTTTGTTTCACTTTTTTGGCAGTAGGCAAGTATGCTCTTAGAGGGTCACCTGTTTGTCTTTTTTTTTTATAGAATTCCAATATATGCAGCAAGGGAAGTAAAACACCTGCTAACCCCAGAGCCAAATATGGGGACAATCTGTACCTTCTTTGATGCCTATTGCAAAGGTAAGATACAACAGCAATGTTTAAAAAAAATAAAAAATTTACAATGTGCTGTCCATTTAACAACATTTCTCTTGTTAAGTGTATCCAGTCCACGGATCATCCATTACTTATGGGATATTCTCCTTCCCAACAGGAAGTTGCAAGAGGATCACCCACAGCAGAGCTGCTATATAGCTCCTCCCCTAACTGTCATATTCAGTCATTCTCTTGCAAGCCTCAACCAAGATGGAGGTCGTAAGAGGAGTGTGGTGTTTTATACTTAGTTTATTCTTCAATCAAAAGTTTGTTATTTTTAAATGGTGCCGGAGTGTTCTGTTTATCTCAGGCAGTATTTAGAAGAAGAATCTGCCTGCGTTTTCTATGATCTTAGCAGAAGTAACTAAGATCCATGGCTGTTCTCACATATTCTGAGGAGTGAGGTAACTTCAGAGAGGGAATGGCGTGCAGGTTTTCCTGCAATAAGGTATGTGCAGTTAATATTTTTCTAGGGATGGAATTTGCTAGAAAATGCTACTGATACCAAACTAATGTAAGTAAAGCCTTAAATGCAGTGACAGCGACTGGTATCAGGCTTATTAATAGAGATGCATACTCTTATAAAAATGTAATATAAAACGTTTGCTGGCATGTTTAATCGTTTTTATATGTATTTGGTGATAAAACTTATTGGGGCCTAGTTTTTTTCCACATGGCTGGCTTGAATTTGGCCTAGAAACAGTTTCCTTAGGTTTTCCACTTTTGTAATATGAGTGGGAGGGGCCTATTTTGCCGGTTTTTTGCACAGCAAAAATTACAGACACAGACATCCAGCTTCTTCCTGCATGATCCAGGACATCTCTGGAGGGCTCAAAAGGCTTCAAAGTCGTTTTTGAGGGAGGTAAAAAGCCACAGTAGGGCTGTGGGAGTTGTTGTGACTGTTTGAAAAAAAAAAAAAAAAAAGTTTTTGTCTTTTATTATTTTTTGGGTATTAAGGGGTTAATCATCCATTTGCAAGTGGGTGCAATGCTCTGCTAACTTGTTACATACACTGTAAAAATTTTGTTAGTGTAACTGCCTTTTTTCACTGTTATTTCAAATTTTGACAAAATTTGTGTTTCTTAAAGGTGCAGTAACGTTTTTTTATATTGCTTGTAAACTTGTTTAAAGTGTTTTCCAAGCTTGCTAGTCTCATTGCTAGTCTGTTTAAACATGTCTGACACAGAGGAAACTACTTGTTCATTATGTTTGAAAGCCATGGTGGAGCCCCATAGGAGAATGTGTACTAAATGTATTGATTTCACCTTAAACAGTAAAGATCAGTCTTTAACTATAAAAGAAATATCACCAGAAGATTCTGACGAGGGGGAAGTTATGCCGACTAACTCTCCCCACGTGTCAGACCCTTCGCCTCCCGCTCAGGGGATGCACGCTAA